>NC_140989.1:117357170-117957170 GCF_052327205.1 Somniosus microcephalus
AGGCATTTGTGTAAACAGTAACCTGGGGAAGGTATTCTGTAGCATCATAAACAAAAGACTTATAAACTTCCTTGAAGAGCACAATGTCTTGAGTAAAAGCCAAATTGGATTCCTGCCAAACTATAGAACATCCGATCATATCTTCACCCTACAGACCCTAATTGACAAACACGTTCACCATAACAAAAGCAAAATCTACGCATGCTTTGTAGATTTCCAGAAGGCTTTCGACTCCATCTGGCATGACGGTTTATTCCTGAAACTTATCGAAAGCGGGGTAGGAGGGAAAACATATGATGTAATTAAATCAATGTATACAAACAATAAATGTGCAGTTAAAATTGGAGACAAACAAACAAAATACTTCCCACAGGGGCGGGGGGTGACGCAGGGCTCGCCAATCTCACCGACACTCTTTAATATTTACATTAATGGATTGGCAAAACTACTTGAACAATCTACAGCACCCGGCCTCACCCTATATGAATCCAAGGTTAAATTCCTCCTCTATGCCGACGACCTGGTTCTGCTGTCACCAACTAAGGAGGGTCTACAGCAGAACCTGGACCTGCTGGAGTCGTACTGCCAGACTTGGGCCCTGACAATAAATCCCCAAAAAACCAAAGTCCTTGTGTTCCAGCAAAGATCCAAACAACATGGACCCACAATAAATTTCACAGTAGGAACAACCAAAATTGAACAAACCACTCACTACACATACTTGGGCTTAAAAATCAGTTCTACGGGAAACTTCAAACTGGCTGTGAATGAACTGAAAGAGAAAGCAAGAAGGGCTTTCTATGCCATCAAAAAATCAATCCAAATAGAAATCCCAATTAGCATTTGGCTCAAAATTTTCAAATCAGTAATTGAACCAATTGCACTCTATGGCAGTGAGGTCTGGGGACCACTAACACAACAAGATTTTGCAAAATGCGACAAACACCCAATTGAGATCCTACATGCGGAATTCTGTAAAAGTATCCTCCGGACTCAAAGGAAAACAGTAAACAACGCACGCAGGGCGGAACTAGGCCAATACCCATTAATAATCACTATCCAAAAAAGAGCCACCAAATTTTGGAATCACCTACAAATGAGCAACCCCCAATGCTATCACTACGGCGCCCTGAAATGCCAAGAGCTGACCATAAAGAAGAATACCCTCAGTCAACTAGTCCTGGGACTCAATAAAGTAACTAATAACAATACTAACAATAACCAGCCCCAGGACAGTGACAGGGTAACACAAAGAATTCGACCCAACACAATCGTCGCTAAGCAAAAGGAAAAATATCTGTCATATTGGGCAGAAACAACAAAAACCCAAAGCAAACTCAATTGCTACTTGGCCCTAAACAGACAATACAACATAGCTGATTACCTGACCATGGTAAAGGATAACAAACTGAGAAGAACCTTGACAAGGTACAGACTTAGCGAACATAGCCTAGCGATCGAAAAAGGCAGACACAGGCAGACCAGGCTGCCAAGAGAAGACAGGATATGCTCCCACTGCAGTCAGGGAGTAGTTGAGACAGAGATGCACTTCCTCACAGCCTGTGGAAAATATCAGGGCATCAGAGAGAATTTCTATCAAAAATTCTCACAAATATGCCCTGAATTCAGAAATCTGACTGACAACCAAAAACTCCCATTCCTACTGGGGGAGGAGAGAAGCTGTGTAACACTGGCGGCACACTATGTTACAGCTTGCCATGAACAGAGGGACAACCAGTAAACTAAGACAAGAGTATATATAAACAAGGCGAAAATATATTTATAAACTCAGGGATATACCTGTTTATACACTGTATGAATGGAACCGCGTTTATGTGTTCAACCATAAATGTATTTTGATGCTTTGGCAACATAAGATGTACCTTATCATGCCAATAAAGCGATTTGTATTGTATTGTATATTGAGAGGAGAGAGGATCTCTCTCCCCCCAGTCTCTCTCGCTCTCTCTCCCCCCAGTCTCTCTCGCTCTCTCTCCCCCCAGTCTCTCTCGCTCTCTCTCCCCCCAGTCTCTCTCGCTCTCTCTCCCCCCAGTCTCTCTCGCTCTCTCTCCCCCCAGTCTCTCTCGCTCTCTCTCCCCCCAGTCTCTCTCGCTCTCTCTCCCCCCAGTCTCTCTCGCTCTCTCTCCCCCCAGTCTCTCTCGCTCTCTCTCCCCCCAGTCTCTCTCGCTCTCTCTCCCGCCAGTCTCTCTCGCTCTCTCTCCCCCCAGTCTCTCTCGCTCTCTCTCCCCCCAGTCTCTCTCCCTCTCTCTCCCCCCAGTCTCTCTCGCTCTCTCTCCCCCCAGTCTCTCTCGCTCTCTCTCCCCCCAGTCTCTCTCGCTCTCTCTCCCCCCAGTCTCTCTCGCTCTCTCTCCCCCCAGTCTCTCTCGCCCTCTCTCCCCCCAGTCTCTCTCGCTCTCTCTCCCCCCAGTCTCTCTCGCTCTCTCTCCCCCCAGTCTCTCTCGCTCTCTCTCCCCCAGTCTCTCTCGCTCTCTCTCCCCCCAGTCTCTCTCGCTCCCCCCAGTCTCTCTCGCTCTCTCTCCCCCCAGTCTCTCTCGCTCTCTCTCCCCCCAGTCTCTCTCGCTCTCTCTCCCCCCAGTCTCTCTCGCTCTCTCTCCCCCCAGTCTCTCTCGCTCTCTCTCCCCCCAGTCTCTCTCACTCTCTGTCCCCCCAGTCTCTCTCGCTCTCTCTCCCCCCAGTCTCTCTCGCTCTCTCTCCCCCCGGTCTCTCTCGCTCTCTCTCCCCCCCGGTCTCTCTCGCTCTCTCTCCCCCCCGGTCTCTCTCGCTCTCTCTCTCCCCCGGTCTCTCTCGCTCTCTCTCCCCCCCGGTCTCTCTCGCTCTCTCTCCCCCCCCGGTCTCTCTCGCTCTCTCTCCCCCCCGGTCTCTCTCGCTCTCTCTCCCCCCCGGTCTCTCTCGCTCTCTCTCCCCCCCGGTCTCTCTCGCTCTCTCTCCCCCCCGGTCTCTCTCGCTCTCTCTCCCCCCCGGTCTCTCTCGCTCTCTCTCCCCCCCGGTCTCTCTCGCTCTCTCTCCCCCCCGGTCTCTCTCGCTCTCTCTCCCCCCCGGTCTCTCTCGCTCTCTCTCCCCCCCGGTCTCTCTCGCTCTCTCTCCCCCCCGGTCTCTCTCGCTTTCTCTCCCCCCCGGTCTCTCTCGCTCTCTCTCCCCCCCGGTCTCTCTCGCTCTCTCTCCCCCCCGGTCTCTCTCGCTCTCTCTCCCCCCCCGGTCTCTCTCGCTCTCTCTCCCCCCCGGTCTCTCTCGCTCTCTCTCCCCCCCGGTCTCTCTCGCTCTCTCTCCCCCCCGGTCTCTCTCGCACTCTCTCCCCCCCGGTCTCTCTCGCTCTCTCTCTCCCCCCCGGTCTCTCTCGCTCTCTCTCCCCCCCGGTCTCTCTCGCTCTCTCTCCCCCCTGGTCTCTCTCGCTCTCTCTCCCCCCCCGGTCTCTCTCGCTCTCTCTCCCCCCCGGTCTCTCTCGCTCTCTCTCCCCCCCGGTCTCTCTCGCTCTCTCTCCCCCCCGGTCTCTCTCGCTCTCTCTCCCCCCCGGTCTCTCTCGCTCTCTCTCCCCCCCGGTCTCTCTCGCTCTCTCTCCCCCCCGGTCTCTCTCCCCCCCCATCTCTCTCCCCCCCCATCTCTCTCCCCCCCCAGTCTCTCTCCCCCCCCAGTCTCTCTCCCCCCCAGTCTCTCTCCCCCCCAGTCTCTCTCCCCCCCAGTCTCTCTCCCCCCCCAGTCTCTCTCCCCCCACAGTCTCTCTCCCCCCCAGTCTCTCTCCCCCCAGTCTCTCTCCCCCCCAGTCTCTCTCCCCCCCAGTCTCTCTCCCCCCCAGTCTCTCTCCCCCCAGTCTCTCTCCCCCCCAGTCTCTCTCCCCCCCCAGTCTCTCTCCCCCCAGTCTCTCTCCCCCCCCAGTATCTCTCCCCCCAGTCTCTCTCCCCCCCAGTCTCTCTCCCCCCCAGTCTCTCTCCCCCCCAGTCTCTCTCCCCCCTCAGTCTCTCTCCCCCCCAGTCTCTCTCCCCCCCCACTCGCTCGCGCTCTCTCTCCCCCCCCCGCTCGCGCTCTCTCTCCCCCCTCCGCTCACGCGCGCTCTCCCCCCCCCGCTCGCGCGCGCTCTCTCTCCTCCCCCCGCTCGCGCGCGCTCTCTCTCCCCCCCCGCTCGCGCGCGCTCTCTCTCCCCCCCCCGCTCGCGCGCGCTCTCTCTCCCCCCCCGCTCGTGCGCGCTCTCCCCCCCCCACTTGCGCGCGCTCTCTGCCCCCCCCACCGCTCGCGCGCGCTCTCTCTCTCTCCCCCCCCCGCTCGCGCGTGCTCTCTCTCCCCCCCCGCTCGCGCGCGCTCTCCCCCCCGCTCGCGCGCGCTCTCTCCCCCCCACCGCTCGCGCGCGCTCTCTCTCCCCCCCCGCTCGCGCTCTCTCTCTCTCCCCCCCAGCTCGCGCTCTCTCTCTCTCCCGCCCCCCGCTCATGCTCTCTCTCTCCCCCCCCCGCTCGCGCTCTCTCTCTCTCCCCCCCACTCGCGCTCTCTCTCTCTCCCCCCCCCGCTCGCGCTCTCTCTCTCTCCCCCCCCCGCTCGCGCTCTCTCTCTCTCCCCCCCCCCGCTCGCACTCTCTCTCTCTCCCCCCCCCACTCGCTCTCTCTCTCCCTCTCTTCCAACAACAACATGCCCTCGAAAAAGCCTCGGCACCGCCGGGCACCCCCAGCTAGTGTATTTATAAAAAATCTTTGGGTTTTCCTTGATTTTACTTGTCAATATTTTTTCATGCACCCTCTTTGATTTCCTAATTTCCTTTTTAATTTCATCCCTGCACTTTCTGTACCCCTCTAGGCTTTCTGCAGTATTTAGCTCTCAGTATCTGACATAAGCTTCCCTTTTTGCCTTATCCTACCTTATATGCCCCTTGACATCCAGGGAGCTCTAGATTTGGGTGTCCCCCTTTTTTCTTTGTGGGAACATATTTGCTCTGAACCCTGATTATCTCCTCCTTGAATACCTCCAACTGCCCTGACAGTGGTTTACTTCAAGTAGCTGTTTCCAGTCTACGTTTGTTAAATCACATCTCAGCTTAGTAAAATTGGCCTTTCCCCAATCGAGAACTTTTACTCCTGATCTATCTTTGTCCTTTTCCATAACTATACTAAATCTAACTGAATTATTACTACCACCAAAATGCTCTCCCACTGATACGCCTTCCACCTGCCCAGCTTCATTCCCTAAAACTAAGTCCAGAATCGCCCCCTCTCTTGTTGGGCTTGCTACGTACTGGCTAAAAATGTTCTCCTGAATGCATTTTAAAAATTCTGCACCCTCTATACCTTTTACACTGATTCTATCCAGTTAATATTAGGGTAGTTGAAATCCCCTGCTATTACTGCCCTATTGTTTTTGCACTTCTTAGAAATTTGCCTGCATATTTGCTCTTCTATCTCCCTCTGGCTATTTGGGGATCTATAGTACACTCCTTGTACACAAATTACTGAAAGTTAGCATGCTGGTACAGCAAGCAATTAGGAAAGCAAATGATAGGTTAGCCTTTATTGCAAAAGGATTGGAGTATAAGAGTAAAGAATCAAAAAAGGTGGTAGAGAGAAAACGGGGAATTACAGACCGGTAAGCCTGACATCGGTAGTGGGGAAAATGCTAGAGTCCATTATAAAAGATTGATGCGCTATCAATTACTCATAAAAGACTGAGAGTTAGAAGAGTAACCAAAGGCTTTTATTAACAACAGAATGGAGGTCTGCCTCGAGTGGTCGACCGGTCCAGGATACCAAGGGCTGGGGAGCAGTCACCTTTATACTAGGACCTGTGGGAGGAGTCAGCCGAGGCATGTCCAGGCATGTACACAGTGGAATACAAACAGGACAAACAGGAATACAAACAGTGGTTTACCACATTCACCCCTTGTTTAAAATTGAGTGGCGGGGTGAAGTGTATTAAAAGTTAGTGTATTGGAGTCTCTCCGGAGGTCTTGTCTGCCGCTGTGATCGGCGTGGCGATGGCAGGGGTAGTGAAGCTTCCGGCGTCGAGTCCAGCGAGGCTGTGGCACAGGCGTGTCATCCTCGTAGATGTCGAGCGGGTCGCGGGGCCCAGGCCTGCCGTCTGCTGGGGCTGGATATCGGATCGTGGGGGGGGGGTGGTAGTGGGTAGTGGGTTACTGTGGTCCCCGAGGGTGCAAGGTCTCTTATGGAGACTGTGTCCTCCCGCCCGTCCGGGTATGCGATGTAAGCATACTGGGGGTTGGCGTGGAGGAGGTCGACCCTCTCGACCAGGGGGTCCGTTTTATGGGTCCTCACGTGTCTTCTCAGTAGGACCGGCCCTGGGGACGTCAGCCATGGCGGGTAGCGATGTCCCTGATGTGGACTTCCTTGGGAAGACGAACATTTTCTCATGAGGGGTGGCGTTAGTGGCAGTGCAGAGCAGTGACCGAATAGAGTGGAGCGCATCGGGGAGCACATCCTGCCAGCGGGAGGTTGGAAGGCCCCTAGACTTTAAGGCTAGCAGGACGGCCTTCCAAACTGTCGCATTTTCTCTTTCCACCTGTCCGTTCCCCCGGGGGTTGTAACTGGTGGTCCTGCTTGTGGCAATACCCCTAGTTAGCAGGTACTGACGGAGTTCGTCGCTCATAAACGATGAGCCCCGGTCGCTATGGATATAGCTGGGGAAGCCGAACAGGGTGAAGAGGTTGTTCAGACATTTAATGACCGTGGCACTGGTCATGTCCGGGCAGGGGAAGGCGAACGGGAAACGGGAGTACTCATCAATAATATTGAGGAAGTACACATTGCGGTCGGAGGAGGGGAGAGGCCCTTTAAAATCAACGCTCAGGCGCTCAAAGGGGCGAGTGGCTTTTATCAGGTGGGCCCTGTCTGGTCTATAAAAGTGTGGTTTGCTCTCAGCGCAGACTTGGCAGTTCCTGGTCATGGTCCTGACCTCCTCAATAGAGTAAGGCAGGTTGCGGGCCTTGATGAGGTGGAAGAACCTGGTGACCCCCGGGTGGCAGAGGTCATTGTGGAGGACCCGTAGTCTATCGATCTGCGCGCTGGCGCAGGTGCCACGCGATAGCGCATCCGGGGGTTCATTTAGCTTCCCGGGCCGGTACAAGATCTCGTAGTTGTAGGTGGAAAGTTCGATTCTCCACCTCAAGATCTTGTCATTTTTGATTTTGCCCCTCTGCTTGTTGTTAAACATAAAAGCAACTGAACGCTGGTCAGTGAGCAGGGTAAATCGTTTTCCGGCCAGGTAGTGCCTCCAATGACGCACAGCCTCCACAATCGCCTGGGCCTCCTTCTCAACAGCGGAGTGTCTGGTCTCCGGGCCTTGGAGGGTTCGTGAAAAGAAGGCCACGGGTCTCCCTGCCTGATTGAGGGTAGCGGCCAGGGCAAAGCCGGACGCATCGCTTTCCACCTGGAAGGGGATGGATTCGTCCACTGCGTGCATGGTGGCTTTGGCAATGTCCTCCTTGATACGGTGGAAGGCTAAGCGGGCCTCTGCCGTCAAGGGAAAAGAGGTGGACTTGATCAGCGGACGGGCCTTGTCCGCATAGTAGGGGACCCACTGGGCGTAATAGGAGAAAAACCCTAGGCACCTCTTCAGGGCCTTGAGGCAGTGGGGCAGTGGAAGTTCCATAAGGGGACGCATCCGGTCGGGGTCGGGGCCGATGACTCCGTGTTCCACAACACAGCCAAGGATGGCGAGGCGGTTTGTGCGGAATATGCACTTCTCCTTGTTATATGTCAGGTTTAGGAGTTGGGCGGTGCGGAGGAATTTTTCGAGGTTTGCGTCATGGTCCTGCAAGTCACGGCCGCAGATGGTCACATTGTCCAGATATGGGAAAGTGGCCTGCAACGCATTTTGATCTACCATCCGGTCCATCTCCCTTTGGAAGATGGAGACCCCGTTGGTGACGCCAAAGGGAACCCTAAGGAAGTGATAGAGGTGGCCGTTTGCCTCAAAGGCAGTGTACTGGCGGTCCTCAGGGCGGATGGGGAGCTGGTGGTACGCTGATTTCAGGTCAATGGTCGAGAAGACGCGGTACTGCGTGATCTGGTTGACCATATCAGCTATACGGGGGAGTGGGTAGGCGTCCAGCAGGGTGTAGCGATTTATTGTCTGGCTGTAGTCGATGACCAGGCGCTGCTTCTCGCTGGTCTTAACGACCACAACCTGGGCTCACCAGGGGCTGGTGCTGCCCTCAATAATCCCTTCTTTCAGGAGCCGCTCCACTTCGGTTTTAATGAAAACCCTGTCCCCGGCACTGTATCGCCTGCTCTTTGTGGCGATGGGCTTACAGTCGGGGGTGAGGTTAGCAAACAGTGGTGGGGGGGTGACTCTGAGTGTGGAGAGGTTGCACCTGGTGCGCGGCGGGCAATTTGGAAGCTGCTGGCTGCGGACTGTGAGTGGGGGTAGGGGTCCACCGTACGCCATCGTAACACTTTTAAGGTGGCACTGAAAATCTAACCCCAGCAGGACGGCAGCGCAGAGGTCAGGCAGGACCAGAAGTTTAAAATGATCGTACACGGTCCCGTCTACTACGAGTGTCACCACGCAGTAGCCGCCGATGTCCGCCGACTGGGACTCGGAGGCCATAGAAATCCGCTGTTGCGCAGGCAGGACTGGGAGAGAGCAACGCCGCACCATGTCGGGGTGGATGAAGCTCTCCGTGCTCCCAGAGTCAAAAAGGCAGATTGTATCGTGACTATTTACCTTAATGTCCATTGTGGAACTGGCCAGTTGGTGCGGTCTCGCTTGGTCCAGTGTAACGGATGCCAGCGTAGGGGTCGGTGTGTCGCTGCGGGTATCAGATGAGGCGGTGTCGGGGGCCTGCTGCGTCCCAGCTGTCGTCCAAGATGGCGGCGTCCATGATCCCCATGTGGCTGGAGGCGTCCAAAATGGCTGCTGTACCGGTGATTCGCACACGGCCGGGGAGGTCCAAAATGGCGGCCCGCATGGCCCACACGCGGCGCTGCTGGGGTTCGGGGTGGCTTTGGCCCTGCAGACGCTAGCGTAGTGTCCCTTCTTCCCGCAGCCCGAGCAGATCGCGTTTTTCGCCGGGCAGCGCGCTCTGGGGTGTTTTGCCTGGCCACAGAAGTAGCATTTCTGGCCTTGGGGCACTGCTGTCTGGCCTTGGGACACTGCTGCGGTAGTTGGGCCATTGTTGGGGTGTGGCTGGGGTGGCACGGTGCTATGAGGCGGTCCTACCGTGTCCCAGGCTGTCATTCCCCGCGGCGTCCACGGTGCAGAGGAGTAGGCATCCATGCCCTGGTAGGCTGCATCCAACGATAGTGCGAGTTCAGAGGCCTTGTTGAGGTCGAGGTTACTCTGCTCCAACAGTCGCTGTCGTGTGTAATTGGATCTGTGGCCCGCTACAAAAGCGTCCCGGATAAGTTCCTCTGTGTACACGGCGGCCTTTACATCCTTACAACCACAGGCCCGGCCAAGCACAGACAGTGCCTGAAGGTATTCCATGGTCGATTCCCCAGGTTGTTGTTTACGACTCCCCAGGAGGTGCCTGGCGTACACTTCGTTCACTGGGCGCGTGTACTGGTCCTTGAGGAGCTTGATAGCATCCGCGTACGAGGTCGCGTCTTGGATGACCGAGTACACTCGGTGGTTCACTTTGGAGGTCAGGACATCCAGTTTGTCCTCGTCCGATTTGATTGCTTCGGAGGCGGTCAGGAATTTTTCGAAACACTTAAGCCAGTGAGTAAACTTGGTGGATGAGTCCGCCTCCCGATGATCTAAGTCCAGGCATGCTGGTGTGAGGATCTTCTCCATTATAAAAATGTTGTTAATAAAATTGATGCGCTATCAATTACTCATAAAAGACTGAGAGTTAGAAGAGTAACCAAAGGCTTTTATTAACAACAGAATGGAGGTCTGCCTCGAGTGGTCGACCGGTCCAGGATACCAAGGGCTGGGGAGCAGTCACCTTTATACTAGGACCTGTGGGAGGAGTCAGCCGAGGCATGTCCAGGCATGTACACAGTGGAATACAAACAGGACAAACAGGAATACAAACAGTGGTTTACCACAAAGATGTAATAGCAGAGCACCTGGAAAACAGTGACAGGATCAGACAAAGTCAACATGGATTTACAAAAGGTAAATCGTGCTTGACTAATCTACTGGAATTTTTTGAGGATGTAACTGGTAAAATAGATAAGGGAGAACCAGTGGGTGTGGTGTATTTGGACTTTCAGAAGGCTTTCGATAAGGTCCCGCATAAGAGATTAGCATGTAACGTTAAGGCACATGGAATTGGGGGCAAGGTATTGACTTCGATAGAGAACTGGTTGGCAGACAGAAAGCAAAGAGTTGGAATAAACGGGTCTTTTTCCGAGTGGCAGGCAGTGACTAGTGGGGTACTGCAGGGATCGGTCCTTGGACCCCAGCTATTCACAATATATATTAATGATCTAGACGAGGGAACTAGATGTAATATCTCCAAATTTGCAGACGACACAAAGCTGGGTGGGCGTGTGTGCTGTGAGAAGGATGCTGAGAAACTCCAGGATGATTTGGACAGGTTGGGTGATTGGGCAAAAGCATGGCAGATGCAATATAACGTGGATAAATGCGAGTTTATCCACTTTGGTGGCAAAAACAGGAAGGCAGATTATTTTCTGAATGGCAATAGATTGGGAGAAGGGGAAGTGCAACGAGACCTGGGTGTCCGTGTGCACCAGTCGCTGAAGGTAAGCATGCAGGTGCAGCAGGTGGTTAAGAAGGCAAATGGTATGTTGGCCTTCGTAGCGAGAGGGTTTGAGTACAGGAACAAGGATGTCTTGCTGCAGTTATACAGGGCCTTGGTGAGACCACATCTTGAGTATTGTGTGCAGTTTTGGTCGCCTTATCTGAGGAAGGATGTTCTTGCCATGGAAGGAGTTCAGCAAAGATTCACCAGGCTGATACCTGGGATGGCAGGAATGACGTATGAGGAGAGATTGGGTCGATTGGGCTTGTACTCACTGGAGTTTAGAAGAATGAGAGGGGATCTCATTGAAACTTATAAAATTCTGACAGGACTGGACAGACTAGATGCAGGAAGGATGTTCCCGATGGTCGGGGAGTCCAGAACCAGGGGTCACAGTCTAAGGATAAGGGGTAGGCCATTTAGGACAGAAATGAGGGGGAATTTCTTCACCCAGAGAGTGGTGAACCTGTGGAATTCTCTACCACAGAAGGCAGTAGAGGCCAATACATTAAATATATTCAAGAAGGAGTTGGATATATTTCTTAAGGCTAAAGGGATCAAGAGGTATGGGGAGAAAGCAGGGACCAGGTACTGAATTTGGATGATCAGCCATGATCGCATTGAATGGCGGAGCAGGCTCGAGGGGCCGAATGGCCTACTCCTGCTCCTATCTTCTATGTTTCTATGTAAGTCTGACTAGAATTATATGGTGCCTTGGAGACGCCATACCTGGAGTACTGTGTGCAGTTTTGGTCTCCTTACCTAAGGAAGGATACACAAGAAACTTTGTGCTATCCGGAGGTGAGCTATCCGGCAATCTGGAGCCACCGGCAAAAATCAGCAGCCCTTTTTTATTCTTTTTGTTTGTTTTTTTTGCTTTGTTTGAACAGTCAAGCTGTGCAAGGTCTGTAGCTATAGCAACAGCTTCAGCTACAGAGCTTTAGGGCCACACCCGAGTGTTTAGAAGCTGTTGCTAAGCAACAGTGTTTGTTGTCAAATCCGGAGATAAGAATCTCCGTATCTCTCAACATTAACTCTGGAGAGTACGGCAGTTTTCAGGCAACGGCAGCAGCTCAGTCCCGTGGGTGCCGGATAGCACAAAGTTTCCTGTACTTGCCTTAGAGGGGATGCAATGAAGGTTCATTAGACTGATTCCTGGGGTTGGGGGATTATCCTATGAGGAGAGATTCAGTAGACTAGGTCTATATTCCCTACAGTTTAGAAGGATGAGAGGTGATCTCATTGAAACGTATAAAATTCTTAAGGGGCTTGACAGGGTAGATGCAGGGAGGATGTTTCCCCTGGCTGGGGAGCGTATAACTAGGGGGCATAGTCTCAGAATAAGGGGTCGGCCATTTAGGACTGAAATGAGGAGAAATTTCTTCAAAGGGTTGTGAATCTTTGGGATTCTCTACCCCAGAGGGCTGTGGATGCTCAATCGTGGAGTATATTCAAGACAGAAATCGATAGGTTTTTAATAATAAGGGATATGGGGATAGTGTGGGAAGGTAGAGTTGAGGTAGAAGATCAGCCATGATCGTACTGAATGGCGGAGCAGGCTCGAGTGGCCGAATGACTGACTCCTGCTCCTATTTCTTATGTTCTTATGTGTTGCTTCTCGTGCTGCCGGTGCACTGTTCAGACATGCCAACCCCACTGTCTCATAAATCAAGAGACAAACTCTTAAAAAATCAAGAGATTTGGTATAAAATGCATGACTTACTATTTTTGTTAAACATAAACCAATATAAATTGACGGTTTATAAACATAATTAGTGGCTTACTTAATATCATACAAGTCACAGCTCTTTACAAAAACTATATTACTGCATCTGAAAATGATGTACAAATTTTTAAAAATCCTACCTGTTATCACCACGTTGCTATGCAACTCAGTTTAACATTACGATGCTTGCCCACTGTCCCTGTTCCATCTGCTCCTGTTCCCTCTGTTCCTGTTCCCACTGTCCCTGTTCCTGTTCCCACTGTCCTTGTTCCATCTGCTCCTGTTCCCACTGTTCCTGTTCCCTTTGTCCCTGTTCCCACTGTCCCTGTTCTCTCTATCCCTGTTCCCACTGTCCCTGTTCCCTCTGCTCCTGTTCCCTCTGCTCCTGTTCCCTCTGCTTGTTCCCACTGTCCCTGTTCCCTCTGCTCCTGTTCCCTCTGTCCCTGTTCCCTCTGTCCCTGTTCCAGTTCCCACTATCCCTGTTTCTACCTTTCCTGTTCCCACTGTTCCTGTTCCTGATCCCTGTTTCCACTGTTCCCTCCATTCCCATTCTCACTGTTCCTGTTCCCACTATTCCCTCTGTTCCCATTCCCACTGTTCCTGTTTCCACTGTCCCCGTTCCCACTGTTCCCTCTGTTCCTGTTCCCACTGTTCCTGTTCCCTGTTACAAAACAAAAGGATCCTGTTCCCACTATTCCCTCTGTTCCTGTTCCCTCTGTTCCTGTTTCCACTATCCCTGTTGTGATGAAATATTCCATTCATCACTCATCAGTATTTCTCTGCCTGTGACTGTGGTTGGTTTCAGTTTCATTTCCATTGTATTGTACTGTGTGTAGGGCTCCGCCCATACCTGGCTCCTATGTAAGCTGGCCCAGCCTGCAGCACATCCAGTACGGCAGACCTCTGGATGGAAGATACATTCTCCTCTGTGTATTACCTTCTAAGTCAATAAAAGCCTTGTTTTGTTTCGCTAACATCGAGTCTCGGATTTATTGAGGCACATCAATTTTATTGACTTAATTTTCAACACAATGGATCAACTCTTGAAACCCGAACGTTTGGATTTGGACCAGCATGCTTTGGATGCATCGGCACGCTTCGGACACTGGTTTATGTGTATGGAATTCTTCCTGGACAATTCCGCAGCCGTCAAAGACACTACGGACGCTGCGAGTATGAAACTCGGAATTCTGCGGAATTGGGTAAGCCACCGGGTTTACCCCCTCATCCAAGACGCCGACACGTACCCGGCAGCCTGCGACATCTTAAAGGCACATTACCAGCAGCCTACGAATGAGGTGTATGCTAGGCATCTGCTCGCTACTCGGGAAGATAGAGGTAAAGGTGGTCCACAAGGGCAAAGAAAGCCGAGGAATGGACTTATATGTGCTACCTGAGGGAGGTCCACCACTACTGGGACGGGAGTGGATTAGGAAAATAAATATGGACTGGCATTCCTTAAAAGCACTAACGGTAGATTCCGGTAAAAAAGATGTCGAACCTAAACGATTGTCCAGAATATTGGACGATGCTAAAGAGGTGTTCCAACAGGGACTGGGAACACTGAGAGGAATTACGGCAAACATCAAGGTTGAAGAACATGCAAACCCGAAATTTTTCAAAGCCAGACCGGTACCTTATGCGATACGACCTGCTATGGAAGCTGAGCTGGAAGGGCTAGAACGTTCAGGAGTACTGTCTAAGGTAGACTGGAGTGAGTGGGCCACGCCCATCGTCCCCGTCATGAAGCGTTCATCGAGCAACAAGCCGGGGGAACCGGGGAAGGTTCGCATCTGTGGAGATTTCAAGATCACTGTTAATCCGGTGCTTCACACGGTGCAGTATCCGCTTCCGTGGATTGAGGATATCTTCGCTTCGTTGTCTGGTGGGAAACACTTCACCAAGATAGACCTGGCGCAGGCGTACTTACAGATGGAAGTTGAGGAAGAGTCACGCCAGTATCTCACGATCAACACGCATAGAGGCTTGTACCGGTATAATAGACTGGTTTTTGGAGTGGCATCGGCCCCAGCAATTTGGCAGAGGGCCATGGAGCAGGTATTACAGGGAATTCCAGGCACACAATGTTACCTGGACGATATTCTGATTACAGGAGATGATGACGAGGAACACCTTGCAAATTTGGAACTGGTGCTCACCAGATTGAAAGAATATGGACTTCGAGTTAATCGCCAGAAATGTGAGTTCTTTCAGAAACGGATCTCGTACTGTGGTCATGTCATTGACCAGGAGGGGCTTCATAAGTCTCCTGACAAGATCGAAGCTGTTGTGAAGGCTCCCGCTCCAGATAATGTATCCCAGTTGAGGTCGTTCCTAGGGTTGATTAACTATTACCATAAGTTTCTGCCAAATTTATCCACGGTGCTGCACCCGCTGAATGCTCTTTTGCAGAAGGGAGTACCATGGAAGTGGAGCAAGGACTGTAAGAGGGCCTTTCGCAAAAGCAAGGCATTGATCACCTCAGAGGAAGTGTTGGCTCACTTCAACCCAACGCTGCCTATTCGTTTGGCTTGTGATGCTTCTCCGTATGGTATTGGGGCAGTACTCTCACACAAGTTGCCAAATGGCCTGGAGAGGCCAGTTGCGTTCGCATCCAGATCATTGACCTCCGCTGAGCGCAACTATGCTCAGATAGATAGGGAGGCTCTCAGCCTTGTGTGGGGAGTAAAGAAGTTTAATCATTACCTGCAGGGCCAAAAGTTTACGCTTCTGACAGACCACCAGCCGTTGGTATCCATTTTTAACCCTAAGAAGGGTGTTTCGGTGATGACAGCACAGAGACTCCAGAGATGGTCCCTTTTCCTAGGGGCACATCAATATCAGATCGAATTCAAAGGTACAAAGCAGCATGGTAATGCTGATGGGCTGTCGCGCCTGCCACTACCTACAGAGGAGGAGGCACCGACGGTTGACCCTGTTGAGTTATTTCACTCGACCATCATCGAATGTTTATCAGTCACCAATGCAAGTATTGAAAGAGAAACCGGGAACGACCCGACACTGTCCCGGGTCTACGAAGTGACAGTGACGGGATGGCCAGCACATGGTGACCCACTGTTACCGGCATTCTCAGCAAGACGAGAACAGCTGTCCGTCTGTCAAGGAACATTGATGTATGGAACAAGGGTGATTATTCCTCCTAAGTTAAGAGAGAGAGTTCTAAAGGAACTGCATGAAGGTCATCTGGGGGGAGTCAAGATGAAAAGCCTTGCTAGGGCTTATGTGTGGTGGCCGGGTATCGACCAACAGATAGAGGATCTGACGAAAAGCTGCTCAGGGTGCCAAAAAGTGCAAAATGCACCTCCGATTGCACTGCTGCATCCATGGGAATGGCCTTCAACCCCATGGCAACGTGTACATATTGACTTTGCTGGTCCATTCATGGACTCCATGTTTTTAATTGCGGTGGACGCACATTCTAAATGGCCAGAAGTGATTAAGATGACTACCACTACCTCGGAAAAGACGATCGCGGTGCTAAGAACGATATTTGCAAGAAATGGATTGCCAGAACAAATATGTTCAGACAACGGACCGCAGTTCGTGTCAGAAGAATTCCAGAAATTCATGAAGAAGAATGGGGTGAAACATTATACCTCTGCCCCATATCATCCGGCTACAAACGGGTTGGCCGAGAGATTTGTACAAACGTTCAAAAAAGCAATAAAGGCCATGAGCGAAGATCAGATTCCACTACAACACAAGGTGGACAAATTCCTACTGGCATATCGAAATGCCACTCATGCAGTGACAAACCAAAGTCCTGCCATGATGTTCTATAACAGAAGGTTGCGGTCCAGGTTGGACTTGTTAAAACCAAATGTGCGGAGGGAAGTTGAAAACAAACAGTTCCAGCATATAAATAACAAGACCACTCGGAGTTTTGAAATAGGACAACCAGTGTTAGCTCGGGACTATAAAAACGAGAAATGGCAATCTGGAACAATTCGGGCCAGACAAGGACCCCTGATGTACACAGTAGATATTGGTGAAAATGTAAGACGGCGTCATGCTGACCAACTGGTAGAACCGAGAACAAGGGTCGAACCCATGGTTACGGCAGAGACAACCGTGGAAGAAGTTAGTGAACCTGAAGCATCTACCTCAGAAGTGAATGTACCTGATGATGATGTCCAATCCATAAGAGACCAACTAGATGAGTCACCCCAGCAACGAGAATCAGAGACCCCTGAAAGGCGTTATCCAACTCGAATCAGGAGGCCTCCTCAGAGACTGAATCTTTGAACTATTTTGCATGAAGTTGTATATATATATGTTATTATGTTATGTTAAATGGGGATATAACTGTTAAGATAAAAAGGGAGGATTGTGGTGTATGTAACCTGTTCCACCTTAAGAGAACTACCTTAAGAGATGTACTACTTTCTCTTGGCTGCTGTATACTGTAATACCGGTGGTGACCACACCGGTATATAAGTGTTGTGTAGGGATTTGCTGGGCAGTTCAGCCCTGACCTCCGAATAGTAAAGACCTGTTAAAGTTATTCTTGTGGTCTGTGTCCAGTGATTTATAATAAGCATAACTGGGACACACAGACTTAACAGATAACCTCGCATTTATCCACATTATACTGCATCTGCCATGCATCTGACCAATCACCCAACCTGTCCAAATCATACTGGAGTTTCTCTGCATCCTCCTCACAGCACACACGCCCACCCAGCTTTGTGTCGTCTGCAAACTTGGAGATATTACATCTAGTTCCCTCATCTAGATCATTAATATATATTGTGAATAGCTGGGGTCCTAGCACCGATCCCTGTGGTACCCCACTAGTCACTGCCTGCCACTCGGAAAAAACCCGTTTATTCCAACTCTTTGCTTCCTGTCTGCCAACCAGTTCTCTATCCAAGACCGTACCTTGCCCTCAATCCCATGTGCTTTAACTTTGCACGCTAATCTCTTATGTGGGACCTTATCGAAAGCCTTCCGAAAGTCCAAATACACCACATCCACTGGTTCTCCCTTATCTATTCTACCAGTTACATCCTCAAAAAATTCCAGTAGATTAGTCAAGCATGATTTACCTTTTGTAAATCCATGTTGACTTTGTCCGATCCTGTCTGTCACTGTTTTCCAAGTGCTCTGCTATTACATCTTTTATAATGGACTCTAGCATTTTCCCCACTACCGATATTTTGGATGAGGGAACCAAATGTAATTTTTCCAAGTTTGCCGACGACACGAAAGTAGGTGGGGCTGTGAGGAGGATGCAAAGAGGCTTCAAGGAGATTTAGACAAGTTCAGTGAGTGGGCAAATACATTGCAGATGCAGTATAACGTGGCTAAATCTGAAATTATCCAATTCGGTAGGAAAAACAGAATGGCAGAGTATTATTTAAATGGTGATAGATTGGGAAATGTTGATGTACAAAGGGACCTGGGTATCCTTGTACACCAGTCACTGAAAGCAAACATGCAGGTGCAGCAAGCAGTTAGGAAGGCAAATGGTATGTTGGCCTTCATTGCAAGAGGATTTGAGTACAGGAGCAAGGATGTCTTACTACAGTTATACAGGGCCTTGGTGAGACCACACCTGGAGTACTGTGTGCAGTTTTGGTCTCCTTACCTAAGAAAGGATATACTTGCCATAGAGGGAGTGCAGCGAAGGTTCACCAGACTGATCCCTGGGATGGCAGGACTGTCGTATGAGGAGAGATTGGGTCGACTAGGCCTGTATCACTAGAGTTTAGAAGAATGAGAGGGGATCTCATTGAAATGTATAAAATTCTGACAGGGCTAGACAGACTGGATGCAGGGAGGATGTTCCCCCTGGCTGGGGGGTCTAGAACGAGGGGTCACATTTAGGACTGAGATGAGAAATTTCTTCACTCAGAGGGTGGTGAACCTATGGAATTCTCTACCACAGAAGGCTATGGAGACCAAGTCACTGAATATATTTAAGAAGGAGATAGATAGATTTCTAGACACAAAAGGCATCAAGGGGTATGGGGAGGAGAGCGGGAATATGGTATTGAGCTAGAGGATCAGCCATGATCATATTGAATGGCGCAGCAGGCTCGAAGGGCCGAATGGCCTACTCCTGCTCCTATGTTTCTATGTTTCTATATAATAGGCTTGCCAGCAAAATTGAAGCCCATGGAATAAAAGGGACAGTGGCAGCATGGATACGGAGTTGGCTAAGTGACAGGAAACAGAGAGTCGTGGTGAACGGATTTTTTTCGGACTGGAGGAAGGTATACAGTCATGTTCCCCAGGGGTCGGTTCTTGGACCACCACTTTTCTTGACTTGGACGTGGGGGTACAGGGCACAATTTCAAAATTTTCAGAAAACACAAACTTGAAAGTATAGTGAACAGT
The DNA here is from genome assembly GCF_052327205.1 of Somniosus microcephalus. NCBI lineage: Eukaryota > Metazoa > Chordata > Chondrichthyes > Squaliformes > Somniosidae > Somniosus > Somniosus microcephalus. The sequence goes on from NC_140989.1 coordinate 117,375,926, forward strand.
GAGGAGGAGAGTGATAGATTTCAGGAAGACATAGACAGGCTGGTGAAATGGGAGGACACGTGACAGATGAAATTTAACGCAGAAAAGTGTGAAGTGATACATTTTGGTAGAAAGAATGAGGAGAGGACATATAAACTAACTGGTGCAATCCTGAAGGGGGTGCACCAACAGAGAGACCTGGGGGTATATGTGCACAAATCGTTGAAGGTGGCAGGGCAGGTTAAGAAAACAGTTAAAAAGGTTTACGGGATCCTGGGCTTCATAAATAGAGGTATAGAATACAAAAGTGCGGAAATTATACTGAACCTGTATAAAACACTGGTTTGATCCCAACTGGAGTATTGTGTCCAATTCTGGGCACCACACTTTAGGAAGGATGTGAAGGCCTTAGAGAGGGTGCAGAAAAGATTTACGAGAATGATTCCAGGAATGAGGGACTTCAGTTACGTTGATAGACTGGAGAAACTGGGGTTGTTCTCCTTGGAGCAGAGAAGGTTGATAGGAGATTTGATAGAGGTGTTCAAAATCATGAGGAGTCTGGACAGAGTAGATAGAGGGAAACTGTTCCCATTGGCAGAAGGGTCGAGAACCAGAGGACACAGATTTAAGGTGATTGGCAAAAGAACCAAAGGTGACATGAGGAAAAACATTTTTTTACGCAGCAAGTGGTTAAGATCTGGAATGCACTGCCTGAAAGGGTGGTGGAGGCAGATTCAATCAGAGCTTTCAAAAGGAGTTAGATAAATACCTGAAGGAAATAACTTTGCAGGGCTAGGGGGAAAGGGCGGAGGAGTGGGACGAGCTGAAGTGCTCTTGCAGAGAGCCAGCAAGGGCTCGATGGACCGAATGGCCTTCTTCCATGCTGTAACCATTCTATGATTCTATTATCATCCCTGCCACTGCTGTTAAGCTAACTGGGAGAACATCCAGTTCCACTTTTTAACCAGCAGATGTTATAATACCTCAATGGTGCATTGATTCTGTCCTCTTCACCTCATTAGTCAGTGCATCTTGCAGTTCCACTTCTGACGAAAGTTCATTGCCCTGAAACATTAACTCTGTTTCATTGTCCACAGATGCTGCCTGACCTACTGAGCATTTCTAGCAATTTTTGTTTTTATTTCAGACTTCCTGCATCCGCAGTATTTTGGTTCTGTTTTAGTGTATGCTGCAGTTCCGCATTGTCCCAACAGATGTCCCCATCAGCTCATCAGTAAGTGCCCCTTGCAATTCCACTTAGAGCCAACAGATGTCCCCATCACTCCATTCCCACTCTGACCTCTCCATCCTCGGCCTCTTACACTGTCCTAATGAAGCTCAACGTAAGCTTGAGGAACAGCACCTCATCTTTCGATTAGGCACTTTACAGCCTTCTGGACTCAACATCGAGTTCAACAATTTCAGACCATAACCTCTGCCCCATCATTTTTTTTCTCTCTCTCACATGGCAGCTGTTGATCATCCTGCCATTGCCATTTGCACTTTATCTAGAGTCATCATTTGTTTCTTAACTTGTCCCATTACCATCTCCTTTTGCCTTGAACCATCATCCCTTTTGTCTCTTAATCTCTCCTGCCTTCTATCTATCCTATTACAGACCTTCCCATGCAATTTCCATTTTGAACCAACAGATGTCCCATCACCTCACCAGTAAGTTAACCTCGCAGTTCCACTTTGAACCAACAGATGTCGTCGCTACACTCAATTCAATTCAATTCAATTCAAATCGCTTTATTGGCATGACAAGGTACATCTTATGTTGCCAAAGCATCGAAAAACATTCATGGTTGTACACAAAAATACAGATCTATCCATACAGTGTATAAACAGAGTGTATAAAAATACATTCATATAATTTGTATATACTCTTTTCTTATATTTCTGCGCTCTTCTGCGCTATCTCCCTCTGTTGCTGTCTCTCTGTATCACTGTACACACTGTACAGAGTCACACCTCTCTCTATCTCCCTCTGTTGGTCTCTCTCTGTATCACTGTACAGAGCCACACCTCTCTCTATTCAATTCAAATCGCTTTATTGGCATGATAAGGTGCATCTTATGTTGCCAAAGCATCAAAATACATTTATGGTTGAACACATAAACGCAGTTCTATTCATACAGTGTATAAACAGGTATATCCCTGAGTGTATAAATATACATTCGCCTTGTTTATATATACTCTTTTCTTAGTTTACTGGTTGTCCCTCTGTTCATGGCAAGCTGTAACATAGTGTGCCGCCAGTGTTACACAGCTTCTCTCCTCCCCCAGTAGGAATGGGAGTTTTTGGTTGTCATTCAGATTTCTGAATTCAGGGCATATTTGTGAGAATTTTTGGTAGAAATTCTCCCTGATGCCCTGATATTTTCCACAGGCTGTGAGGAAGTGCATCTCTGTCTCCACTACTCCCTGACTGCAGTGAGAGCATATCCTGTCTTCTCTTGGCAGCCTGGTCTGCCTGTGTCTGCCTTTTTCGATCGCTAGGCTATGTTCGCTAAGTCTGTACCTTGTCAAGGTTCTTCTCAGTTTGTTATCCTTTACCATGGTCAGGTAATCAGCTATGTTGTATTGTCTGTTTAGGGCCAAGTAGCAATTGAGTTTGCTTTGGGTTTTTGTTGTTTCTGCCCAATATGTCAGATATTTTTCCTTTTGCTTAGCGACGATTGTGTTGGGTCGAATTCTTTGTGTTACCCTGTCACTGTCCTGGGGCTGGTTATTGTTAGTATTGTTAGTAGTTACTTCACTGAGTCCCAGGACTAGTTGACTGAGGGTATTCTTCTTTATGGTCAGCTCTTGGCATTTCAGGGCGTCGTAGTGATAGCATTGGGGGTTGCTCATTTGTAGATGATTCCAAAATTTGGTGGCTCTTTTGGATAGTGATTATTAATGGATATTGGCCTAGTTCCGCCCTGCATGCATTGTTTACTGTTTTCCTTTGAGTCCGGAGGATACTTTTACAGAATTCTGCATGTAGGATCTCAACTGGGTGTTTGTCCCATTTTGCAAATTCTTGTTGTGTTAGCGGTCCCCATACCTCACATTCCACATACGGTCCACATACCTCTATCTCCCTCTGTTGGTGTCTCTCTGTATCACTGTACAGAGTCACACCGTACCCGCTATCTCCCTCTGTTGGTGTTTCTCTGTATCACTGCACACAGTCACACCTCCCTCTATCTCCCTCTGTTGGTGTCTCTCTGTATCACTGTACAGAGTCACACCACCCGCTATCTCCCTCTGTTGGTGTTTCTCTGTATCACTGCACACAGTCACACCTCCCTCTATCTCCCTCTGTTGGTGTCTCTCTGTATCACAATTCACAATTCAAATCGCTTTATTGGCATGATAAGTTACATCTTATGTTGCCAAAGCATCAAAATACATTTATGGTTGAGCACATAAACGCAGTTCTATTCATACAGTGTATAAACAGGTATATCCCTGAGTGTATAAATATACATTCGCATTGTTTATATATATTCATTTCTTAGTTTACTGGTTGTCCCTCTGTTCATGGCAAGCTGTAACATAGTGTGCCGCCAGTGTTACACAGCTTCTCTCCTCTCCCAGTAGGAATGGGAGTTTTTGGTTGTCATTCAGATTTCTGAATTCAGGGCATATTTGTGAGAATTTTTGGTAGAAATTCTCCCTGATGTCCTGATATTTTCCACAGGCTGTGAGGAAGTGCATCTCTGTCTCCACTACTCCCTGATTGCAGTGAGAGCATATCCTGTCTTCTCTTGGCAGCCTGGTCTGCCTGTGTCTGCCTTTTTCGATCGCTAGGCTATGTTCGCTAAGTCTGTACCTTGTCAAGGTTCTTCTCAGTTTGTTATCCTTTACCATGGTCAGGTAATCAGCTATGTTGTATTGTCTGTTTAGGGCCAAGTAGCAATTGAGTTTGCTTTGGGTTTTTGTTGTTTCTGCCCAATATGTCAGATATTTTTCCTTTTGCTTAGCGACGATTGTGTTGGGTCGAATTCTTTGTGTTACCCTGTCACTGTCCTGGGGCTGGTTATTGTTAGTATTGTTAGTAGTTACTTCACTGAGTCCCAGGACTAGTTGACTGAGGGTATTCTTCTTTACAGTACAGAGTCACACCACCCGCTATCTCCCTCTGTTGGTGTTTCTCTGTATCACTGCACACAGTCACACCTCCCTCTATCTCCCTCTGTTGGTCTCTCTCTGTATCAATTCAATTCAATTCAATTCAAATCGCTTTATTGGCATGACAAGTTACATCTTATGTTGCCAAAGCATCGAAAAACATTCATGTTTGTTCACAAAAATACAGATCTATCCATACAGTGTATAAACAGATATATCCCTGAGTGTATAAATATACTTTCATATAATTGATATATACTCTTTTCTTATATTTAGTGGTTGTCCCTCTGTTTATGGCAAGCTGTAACATAGTTTGCCGCTAGTGTTACACAATTTCTCTCTTCCCCTAGTAGGTATGGGAGTTTTTGGTCGTCATTCAAATTTCTGAATTCCGGGCATATTTTTGTGAATTTTGGGTAGAAATTCTCCCTTATGCCCTGATATTTTCTACAAGCTGTGAGGAAGTGCATCTCTGCCTCCACCACTCCCTGACTGCAGTGAGAGCATATCCTGTCCTCTCTTGGTAGCCAGGTCTGCCTGTGTCTACCTTTTTCGATCACCAGGTTATGTTCACTAAGTCTGTACATTGTCAAAGTTTTTCTCAGTTTGCTATCCTTTACCATGGTCAGGTAATCAGCCATGTTGTATTGTCTGTTTAGGGCCAAGTAGCATTTGAGTTTGCTTTGGGTTTTTGTTGTTTCTGCCCAATATGACATATTTTTCCTTTTGCTTAGCGACGATTGTGTTGGGTCGAATTCTTTGTGTTACGCTGTCACTGTTAGTAGTGTTAGTAGTTACTTCACTGAGTCCCAGGACTAGTTGACTGAGGGTATTCTTCTTTATGGTCCTCTCTTGGCATTTCAGGGCTTCGTAATGATAGCATTGGGGGTTGCTCATTTCTAGGTGTTTCCAAAATTTGGTGGCTCTTTTTTGGATAGTGATTATTAATGGATATTGGCCTAGTTCTGCCCTGCATGCATTGTTTATGGTTTTCCTTTGAGTCCGGAGGATACTTTTACAGAATTCTGCATGTAGGATCTCAATTGGGTGTTTGTCCCATTTTGCAAATTCTTGTTGTGTTAGCGGTCCCCACACCTCACTGCCATAGAGTGCAATTGGTTCAATTACTGATTTGAAAATTTTGAGCCAAATGCTAATTGGGATTTCTATTTGGATTGATTTTTTAATGGCATAGAAAGCCCTTCTTGCTTTCTCTTTCAGTTCATTCACAGCCAGTTTGAAATTTCCCGTAGAACTGATTTTTAAGCCCAAGTATGTGTAGTTAGTGGTTTGTTCAATTTTGGTTGTTCCTAGTGTGAAATTTATTTTGGGTCCCTGATGTCTGGATCTTTGCTGGAACACAAGGACTTTGTTTTTTTGGGGATTTATTGTCAGGGCCCAAGTCTGGCAGTACAACTCCAGCAGATCCAGGTTCTGCTGTAGACCCTCCTTAGTTGGTGACAGCAGAACCAGGTCGTCTGCATAGAGGAGGAATTTAACCTTGGATTCATATAGGGTGAGGCCGGGTGCTGTAGATTGTTCAAGTAGTTTTGCTAATTCAGTTATGTAAATATTAAAGAGTGTCGGTGAGATTGGCGAGCCCTGCATCACCCCCTGCCCCTGTGGGAAGTATTTTGTTTGTTTGTCTCCAATTTTAACTGCACATTTCTTGTTTGTATACATTGATTTAATTACATCATATGTTTTTCCCCCTACCCCGCTTTCGATAAGTTTCAGGAATAAACCGTCATGCCAGATGGAATCGAAAGCCTTCTGGAAATCTATAAAGCATGCGTAGATTTTGCTTTTGTTTTGATGAACGTGTTTGTCAATTAGGGTCTGTAGGGTGAAGATATGATCTGATGTTCTATAGTTTGGCAGGAATCCAATTTGGCTTTTACTCAAGACGCTGTGCTCCTCAAGGAAGTTTATAAGTCTTTTGTTTATGATACTACAGAATACCTTCCCCAGGTTACTGTTTACACAGATGCCTCGATAATTATTTGGGTCGGCTTTGTCCCCACTTTTGTATATGGGCATTATGAGTCCTTTGTTCCAGATATCAGGGGAGTAACCGACACTCAGAACCAAGTTGAAGAGTTTTAGGATAGCCAGTTTCATTTTATCGTCTGTGTGTTTAATCATCTCGCTTAGTATGCCGTCTGCCCCGCAAGCTTTTCCTGGTCGCAGGTCCATGAGTTTTTCAAAAAGTTCTTTTTCTGTTATTATGGAGTCTAGCGGGTTTTGGTTATCTTTTATGGCCATTTCGAGCTTTTCCAGTTTTTTACATATTTGGTGTTGCTCTGGCCTTAGTGTGTTTTTCTGGTATAATTTTTCAAAGTGGTTTTCCCATGTGCCTCCATTTTGAATGGCCAATTCGTCATGTTTTTTGTGTAATGTATTCCAGTTGTCCCAGAAACAATTGGAATCAATGGATTCCTCAATGGAGCTGAGTGTATTCTTAATATATTGCTCTTTTTTGGTTCTGAGTGTGTTTCTGTATTGTGTTAGTGTCTGACAATAAGTAAGGCGTAATTCCTCGTTTTCTGGCTGTCTGTGTTTTTGGTTTGATATTTTTCTAAGTTTTTTCCTCATGTTATGGCAATCTGGGTCAAACCATTTTTCATAGTTTTTTGTTTTGGGTTTGTTCTTGCGAGCTTTCAAGTTTGACCTTGTTGCCAAATTATCAAAAATATTGTTTAGGTTATTCACTGCCCGGTTTACGCCTTCTTTATTGTGAGTGTATATGTTATCCAGAAAGGTGTCCAAGAGAGCTTGAGTTGATTCATTGCTAATTGCTTTCTGGTATTTTTCCGTGTCGTTTTTGGCCCATCTGTATGATTTTTTGGTGTTGTACAGTTTACTGGGTTGTGTTTCTGTGTTGTTTGTTTCTGTCTTTTTAAGATACATAGTAATTTGACTGTGATCTGACAGTGTTGTTTGTGGTTTGACTGTGAATGCTCTGAAAGAGGATGGGTCCAAATCCGTAATCATATAGTCTACAGTGCTGCAGCCAAGAGGTGAGCAATAGGTCGATCTTCCTAGGAGGTCTCCTATGAACCTACCATTGACAATGTACAGACCCAGGCTTCGACAAAGCTGCAGGAGCTGTTTTCCGTTGGTATTTGTCTGCTTGTCGCAGTTATGCCTGTATGGAAGGGAAGGGATATCGAAGTGGTTATTCCCGAATACGTAATTGTTTCCCTGATTATTGGTGAAGTTTAGTAAGTGCCCCTTGCAATTCCACTTTGAACCAACAGATGTCCCATCACCTCACCAGTAAGTGAACCTTGCAATTCCACTTTGAACCAACAGATGTCCTCATCAGACTTATCAGTAAGTACAATAGCAAAATACTGCGGATGCTGGAAATCTGAAATAACAACAGAAAAAGCTGAAAAAACTCAGCAGGCCAGGCAACATCCGTGGAGAGAGAAACAGAGTTAACGTTTCAGGTCGAAACCCTTCATCAGAAGTACACCTTGCAATTCCACGTTGAACCAACAGATGTCCCCATCACACTCATGAGGAAGTGCATCTTGCAGTTCCACTTTGTCTTTATCGTCTTAGTGCTCAATTTGCATTGTGGTAAGATTCACTACAAATGCTTCTCCAATTGTTCACTTAACAACTGCCAAACAACCTAATTTGTGGACTCACGTTGGTGAAATAAAAAAATGGCTGGTGATGTAAAACATAACAGTAAGAAATTATTTCAACAGTAAACAGCCAATCAGAGAAGAGGTGAGAACAATGGAAGATGCACAGAATGAGCACAAGATAGTAAATATTCTCAATGGTTACCTTGTTGGAGTCATAGAGTTATAATGGCACAGAAGGAGGCCATTCGGCCCATCGAGTCCATGCCGGCTCTCTGTCGAGCAATCCAGCCAGTCCCATTCCCACGCTCTATCCCTATAGCCCTGCAAGTTTATTTCCCTCAAGTGCCTATCCAGTCTCCCCTTGAAAACATTGAGTGTCTCCGCTTCCACCACTCCTGTCAGCGAATTCCAGGCCATCACCACTCGCTGCGTAAAAAAGTTTTTCCTCACATCCCCCTTGTATTTCTTGCCCAAAACCTTAAACCTGTGTCCCCTAGTCCTTGTACCATCAACTAGTGGGAACAGCCTTTCCCCGTCTAGCCTATCCAAACCCGCCATAATCTTGTACACCTCTATCAAATCACCCCTCAACCTCCTTTGCTCTAATGAAAACAAATCCAGCATCTCCAACCTGTTCTTGTAGCTAAGATCCCCCATCCCCGGAACCATTCTGGTAAATCTCCTCTGTACCCTCTCAAGAGCCTCCACATCCTTCCTAAAGTGTGGTGACCAGAACTGGATGCAATACTCCAGCCTAACCAGCGCTTTATAAAAGTTCAGCATAACTTCTCTACTTTTGTACTCAATACCTCTATTTATGAAGCTCAAGATCCCATGGGGGAGAAATTCAGTATCGCCCCATTTGGGGCGCAATTATCGGCCGGGCGCAAAGATTACCGCCTGGCGCTAATTATCGCCTCCGACTGTAAACTTGGCTTTTATCGCCCCTGGAGGTGATTGAAGCACTAAATCAGACGCTTCACACTTGTCTTAAGGCGCAAAGGCCGAGGAGTGAGGCGCTACCTCAGAGCGCTGGCGGAGCTCATGTGATGGCAGTCAGCAATGGAACACAGACACAATGGCACCAGCCAGTTCTTAAAGGGGAGGGTTGATCTTGCTCTCCATCCACATCCTGCTCATTGCAGCCTTGAATCTCGGCCTGGAGAGACCTGTACATCAAATCTGCTGGAAAGAACAATGGAGAGAACCAGGGAAAGAGCTCAGAGTGCAGCCCCCACAGTCTCTTCTAAATCGATACAAGGGCAAATCAAAATGAACCTGCAAAGTGCTGCTCAGTACCCAAAGCTCCTTCACACAGCGTTGAATCTCTCCAGAAGTCTCTCTCTCTCTCAGAATGCATAGTGCAAAAATGTCACCAACAAAAAAGGCAGGAAGCAGTCACCGTTAAATAGTGCTGCCCCAGTCCCTTCCTGACTGCAAAACGCTCCCCTCAACATGTCGTTGATAGCGGCAGGCAGTAAGGCAGGGGGGGCCACTCAATATCCGGTCCGGGGTGCTACCGAGACGTTGCACACTCGACTGATGTCACGATCTGCTGGCGCAAGAGATCGTGGCGGTAGTGTTTAGCGCCGCCGCAAAATGTCTAGTTAATTTCGTGAGCGGCGCAAACATTGCCGCGCACAGGCGCTAATTGCTTTGCGCCCCATTAGCACCCTCTTAAGGCGCTAACGGGAGGCGCAAACCAACTGAATTTTCCCCCCCATATGCTTTGTTAACCACTCTCTCAATATGTCCCGCCACCTTCAGCGACCTATGCACATTAACTCCCAGGCCCCTCTGTCCCTGCACACTCTTTAATACTGTGCCATTAAGTGTATATTGCCTCTCCATGTTCCTTCTGCCAAAGTGCATCACCTCACACTTCTCTGTATTAAATTCCATCTGCCATGCAGTAACCAAATTAATATCATAATTTAGTTTATGTTAGAATATGTATAATGTAGCACCAGTGTACAGGGCGGGGGTAGCGAATTAATTCATACCCTGATTTAAACAGGTCTGTATTTATTGCATTTATCCAGCTAAGCTTGAGGTGATGGGAAAATAAACTGCAAAGCTCGTGGGAAGGTTGGGGAGGATGCCTATTCAACCAGACAGGGCAGCACACATACAAGATAACATACATAAGAATTGAGTAACAAGGTGACCTTCGTTTGTTTGTGAAGCTACAACATGGCTGTCTAAAAGACAAAATGGCTTACATCAAAGTCTGGTGGAACTAATTACAAATATGCTTGCCTTGCAGAAGTGACATGAGCAAGTTACAAGGACAGAATCTGTGCTTTGCAGTGATAGTTCGGACCAGTAGGCCGATTGAACAAGAACTGTTATCTTATGAAAACCTGTTACTGAGCCGGACCATCTGGCAGAGACAATGGACAACTGTGGCTCCAGGCTACAAGAGTAGATAAAAAGCCATGGTGATAAAGGAGGTGGAATAAGTCAAACAAGCAAACAACATGATTAACTGCGGGATATGGGGAGAAGCGTAAAAATGTCACGCGGTAGAAGCAATGGATATAATGGAATACTAGAGACTATGATTGATAGATTTGTACCCACCCCCTAGGGCAGGATGTGATTGATAAGATTATGTATAAGAATGTGACTCACTAAACTTTCAGTGGAGTCGGATCTGAGAAGGGTCTCAGAAGGTTCTCCCCAGGCCTGTGAATAAAGACCGTTTTGAACCTCTGATCAAAGTCTGTCATCTGTACTATAGCTAAGCATCAACCTTGTATATCACTTGGTCCGCCTGTAGCTTACATCATGCCACTTGTCTGCCCATTCTGCTAGCCTTTCTATGTCCTGTTGCAGTCGATTGGTATCATCCTCACTGTTTGCCACCCCCCCAAGTTTGGTGTCATCGGCATATTTAGAAATTCTACTCTGTATTCCAATATCCAGGTCATTTATATATATCAAAAAAAGCAGTGTCCCCAGCACTAACCCTTGGGGAACACCACTGTCTACCATCCTCCAGTCTGAAAAACAGCCATTTACCACATCTCGCTGTTTTCTGTCCTTAAGCCAATTCCTTATCTAAGCTGCCACTGACCCACCTATTCCATGAGCCTCAATTTTGTTAACCAGCCTTCTATGTGGTACTTTGTCAAATGCTTTCCTAAAATCCATGTAGACAACATCCATTGCATTCCCTTCATCAATCCTCCCTGTTACTTCATCAAAAAATTCTATTAGATTAGTCAAACACAATCTGCCTTTTACAAATCCATGTTGGCTCTCCTTAATTAGCTTAAACCTCTCCAGGTGCCCATTAATTTTTTCCTTGATTATTGTTTCTAAAACTTTACCCACCACTGATGTTAAACTGACCGGCCTGTACATAAGAACATAAGAAGTAGGAGCAGGAGTAGGCCATACGGCCCCTCGGGCTGGCTCCGCCATTCAATAGGATCATGGCTGATCTGAACCTAGACTCACGTCCACTTCCCTGCCCGCTTCCCATAACCCCTAATTCCCTTATCAGCTAGGAAACTGTCTATCTCCGTTTTAAATTTATTTAATGTTGCAGCTTCCACAGCTCTCTGAGGTAGCAAATTCCATAGACTTACTACCCTCTGAGTGAAGAAGTTTTTCCTCATCTCAGTTTTGAAAGGGCAGCCCCTTATTCTAAGATTATGCCCCCTTGTTCTAGTCTCACCCATCAGTGGAAACATCCTCCCCGCATCCACCCGATCAAGCCCCCTCACAATCTTATATGTTTCGATAAGATCGCCTCTCACTCTTCTGAATTCCAATGAGTAGAGGCCCAACCTACTCAACCTTCCCTCATAAGTCAACCCCTCATCTCCAGAATCAACCAAGTGAACCTTCTCTGAACTGCCTCGAGAGCAAGTATATCTTTTTTTAAATATGGAAACCAAAACTGTACGCAGTATTCCAGGTGTGGCCTCACCAGTACCCTGTATAACTGAAGCAAGACTTCCCTGCTTTTATACTCCATCCCCCTTGCAATAAAAGCCAAGATTCCATTGGCCTTCCTGATCACCTGCTGTACCTGCATACTAACCTTCTGTGTTTCATGCACCAGGACCCCCAGATCCCTTTGCACTGTAGCACTTTGCAGTTTCTCTCCATTTAGATAATAACTTGCTCTTTGATTTTTTTCTGCCAAAGTGCATAACCTCACACTTTCCAACATTATATTCCATCTGCCAAATTTCTGCCCACTCACTTAGCCTGTCTATGTCCTTTTGCAGGTTTTTTATGTCCTCCTCACTCACTGCTTTCCCTCCCATCTTTGTATCGTAGTTACTAGGATTATCCTTACACCCTTGAACAATGGTGTAACATTTGCCACTTTCCAATCCTCAGGCACCACTCCCGCATCTAAGGAAGATTGGAAAATTATGGCAAAACCTTCCGCTATCTCCTCCCCAATTCCCTTAGCAACCTGGGATGCAAGCCATCTGGACTAGGTGACTTGTCCACTCTAAGCATAGCCAGCCTTTCCAGTACATCCTGTCTATCAATTTTCACCCCTTCCATTGCTTCTACCTTTTCCACTTCTACTGATATTTTGTCAACATCCACCTCCTTAGTAAACACCGACACAAAGTACTCATTGAGTATTCTAATCTTGCCCTGCACCTCTAAGCATATATCACCTTCTTTGTCTCTAATAGGCCCCACCCCGCCTCTTACTACTCGCTTACAGTTTACATGCCAATAGATTTTTGGGTTCCCTTTTATATTAACTGCCATTCCACTCTCATATTCTCTCTTTGCCAATCTTATTTTCATCTTCACATCCCCTCTCAACTTATTCTATTTGGTCTGGTTCTCCCTTGAAGAATTCACTTAACATGCATCATACACCCTCTTTTTTTGTTTCATCATCTTCTCTATCTCCCTCATCATCCAAGGAGCCCTTGTTTTGGTTCCCTTACCCTTCCCTCTTATTAGAATGTACCTAGCCTGTACGTGGAACATCTCCTCCTTAAAGATTACCCATTGTTCCGTTACAGTTTTTCCTGTCAGTCTTTGGTTCCATTTTACCCTGGCTAGATTGTTTGGCATCCCATTGAAGTTAGCCCTTTCCAGTTTAGAAGTTCCACTCCATATTGTTCCTTGCTTCTCTCCATTGCTAATCTAAATCTTATGATATGATGATCACTCGTACCCAAGTGTTCTCCCACAGACACTTGGTTGACCTGGCCCACCTCATTCCCCAACACCAGATCCAGCAATACCTCCTTCCTAGTTGGGCCAAGAACATATTGGTCAAGGAAATTCTCCTGAACACATTTCAGAAATTCCTCCCCCTCCTTTCCCTTTACCCTAGCATTATCCCAATCGATATTTGGGTAATTAAAGTCCCCCAATATCACCACTCTATAGCTCTTGCATATCTCTGCGATTTCCCTGCAGATTTGCTCCTCTACCTCCCTCTCACTATTTGGAGGCCTATAGAATACCCCCAATAGCGTGATCATACCTTTTTTGCTCCTCAGCTCTAACCAAATGGATTCTGTTCTTGTCCCCTCAAGACCATCCTCCCTTTCCAACACTACAATGTCTCCCTTAATCAGCACTGCCACCCCACCTCCCTTTTTTCCTTCCCTATCTTTTCTGAACACCTTGTACTCTTGAATATTAAGTGCCCAGTCCTCACCGTTTTTAAGCCACATTTCCGTTATTGCCACAGCATCATATTGCCACACGTTATTCACCACACTTTATGCGTGAACGTACATGCATTCTAAACCCATTTTCAAATTTTTCGTAGTCTTTCTTAGTCTGCTCCTATCTAATATGGTACTACTACCACCGCCTCTAGTACTATCTTCTCTAGTACTATCCAACACACTCATTCTTTTATGCACCTTATTCCTCTTTTCTACTCCTATATGCTGGTGCCCATCTGCCTGCCAATCTAGTTTAAACCCTCCCCAACAGCACTAACAAACCTCCCCACGAGAATATTGGTCCCGGCTCTGTTAGTTACATTAGTTACTGCAATCTTTTTATAACAATTGTCATTTTATATTCCCCTCAAACAGCCATTTTGGAACTTGATTCTCATCAAATAAAATTACTTCAAGCATCCTTATTATGTTCTCCTTAATAGATACACGGTCAAAATACTGTGCTACCTGAAGACAGTAGGTACAGAATATAATTGCCAAATACATTGGCTTGGGTTTCCAATCGTAACATCAGCAGTAACCTAATAAAACAAATGGGCTACTGTTTGTGTTACAATCAGAGAACCTAGCGCACTATTTTTTGAGTATCAGACACCTGTGAATGCTTGTGATCGCAAAAGGGCTAGAGGGTATGAGCTTATTCTGCAGCGGCAGCAACGAGAGGATAAAGAGCGGCCCGAGAGCGGACCTGAATTAAAGCAGTGCCGAGGCTCCGATTCAAAAACAACAACAAAATCAGAGTGACGTCACAGGAGAGCAGGTAGGTGATTGGTTGGTGAGTATTACAGCTTTTTTTTGCTCCCTAAGTTAGGGAAGGGGGTTAAATTAAGAGCTGAGAAACTGTAACTTGCTAGTACCGATTAATTTAATAACTTAAACTAGGTAAAATAATCAAACAATAGAACTAAAATATTGATTGAATAAAAGCTTTAACTAATTAATTAATAAATAAAACAAGGTTAGAGATGGCAGGGCTGGTGGTGTGTTGTAACTGCAGCATGTGGGAGTTTGTGGAGAGCATCGCCATCCCGAGCAACCACATCTGCAGTAAGTGTCTGTAACTCGAGGAACTTCGGCTCAGAATTGTTGAGCTGGAGTACGAGCTGCAGACATTGCGATGCATCAGGGAGGGGGAGAGTTACCTGGACACTTTGTTCCAGGAGGTAGTCACACCCTTTAGGTTAAGTAGTAGTTTAGAGTTCGTCAGTAGTCAGGGACAGGAGGGTGTGACTGTGAATCAGGAAGGTATGGGGACCCAGGATGTAGCGATGGAGGAGCCTCAGCCCTGGACCTTGTCCAACAGGTACGAGGTACTTTCTACCTGTATGGATGAGGAAAAGGACTGCAGGGAGGATGGGCAAACTGACCACGGCACTGTGGTACAGGGGGCCATCCAAGTGGGAGGAGAAGGAAGGAATGTGGTAGCAATAGGGGACAGTATAGTCAGGGGGATAGATACTGTTCTCTGCAGCTGTGAAAGAGAGTCCCGAAAGCTGTGTTGCCTGCCCCGGTGCCAGGGTTAAGGATATCTCCTTAACCCTTGAGAAGAACTTGGAGTGGGAGGGGGAGGATCCAGTTGTCATGGTCCATGTAGGAATCAATGACATAGATAGAACTAAGAATGAGGTTCTGCTAAGGGAGTTTGAGGAGCTAGGGTCCAAATTAATAAGCAGAGCCTCAAGGGTAATAATCTTTGGATTACTACCTGAGCCACGCACAATTTGGCATAGGGTCAAGCAGATCATAGAGTTAAATGCGTGGCTCAAAGAGTGGTGTGGGAAGAAGGGGTTTCAATTCATGGGGCACTGGCACCAGTACTGGGGAAAGAGGGAGCTGTTCCATCGGGATGGGCTCCACTTAAACCGGGCTGGGACCAGCTTCCTGGCGAATCAAATAACTAGGGCTGTAGATAGGGCTTTAAACTAAAAAAAAGGGGGGGTTGTTCAGGTGAGGGGAAATTTAGAAATCTAAAGAAAAAGGTCAAGGCAATAGAGTAGTGTAGCGATTTGGGTAAAAATAAGCAGAGTGTGACAGGAAGGGACAGAGGCCTAGAAATTCAGTCGCGTTTGCGCCCACTTATTGGCTAAAGAGTGGTTTGCGCCGGAAGTTTTTTAGCGCCCGAAATTCAGTTGGTCCCTAACATCGGCATTAGCCGGTAGCGCTGCGCTGGCACCGATGACGTCATCGGTGTGCGCAGCGCCCCGGTTCCAATGCGATTCCGTGCCGAGGGCCAAATTCAGTTGCGGCCGCCTCGTCCGTGGCGGCCGCAAACAGCGCTGGAAAAACGGGGCCTTGCAGCTCCGAGAGGCCGGCGCATAAAGGTGGAGGGGCGGTCGGCCGCTTTCCCGGCGGCCGCCTGGCCGCACCTCCCTCCCCGGACTCCTGCACCACCCCCCCGCGGCATTGGTGTCTGACTCCTGCGAGCCCGGCACTTCTCCGTGGTGCCGGGCTCATTTGCCGGGGGAATCCAGCGGCGATCTCACGGCTGCAGGCAGCTCCTCCTTAAGAGAAGGAGGAGGCCTGCAGTACCCCAGCCTGCCGCACCGCATCGGGTGCCGCAGCGGCAGCTGGACGCCTGCAATTGACTTTCATCGCCCCAAGCGAGGCGGCCAAACCCTGCAATAGCGCCCGCCTCCATCTTGGGGCGCCGCAACTGAATTTCAGGCAGGCGCTACGGGAATCCGGGCGAGCGCAAAATTTCGGGCGCTAAAGACCTGGCGCGGCGATAGCGAATTTCTAGGCCAGAGAGTTTAACGGTAACAGTGCAGCAGAGTATAAGGTCAAAGCAGGGAATAATAGTAAAAAATTTAAATTAAAGGCTCTTTATCTGAATGCACGAAGCATTCGTAACAAAATAGACAAACTAGTGGCACAAATAGAGATAAATGGGTTGGATCTAATAGCCATAAATCCCCCGGCCCGAATGAAATGTATCCCAGACTGTTAAGAGAGGTAAGAGAGGAAATAACAGAGGCTCTGACCATCATTTGACAATCCTCTTTGGCTGCAGGTGTGGTGCCAGAGGACTGGAGGACTGCTAACGTGGTACTGTTGTTTAAAAATGGAGAAAGGGATAGACCGAGTAATTGCAGGCCAGTCAGCCTAACCTCAGTGGTGGGAAAATTATTGGAAAAAATTCTGAGGGACAGGATAAATCTTCATTTAGAAAGACACGGATTAATCAGGGACAGTCAGCATGGATTTGTCAAGGGAAGGTCGTGTCTGACTAACTTGATTGAATCTTTTGAGGAGGCAACAAAGAGGGTTGATGAGGGTTGTGCATTTGATGTAGTCTATAGGGATTTTAGCAAGGCTTTTGATAAGGTCCTGCATGGCAGACTGGTCATGAAAGTAAAAGCCCATGGTATCCAAGGCAAAGTGGCAAGTTGGATCCAAAATTGGCTCAGAGGCAGGAAACAAAGGGTAATGGTCGAAGGGTGTTTTTGTGACTGGAAGGCAGTTCCCAGTGGGATTCCGCAGGGCTCAGAACTGGGTTCTCTGCTTTCTGTGGTATGTATCAATGATTTGGACTTGAATGTAGCAAGTATGATTAAGAAGTTTGCAGATAATACAAAAATTGGCTGTGTGGTTGATAATGAAGAAGAAAGCTGCAGGAAGATATCAATGGACTAGTCAGGTGGGCAGAACAGTGGCAAATGGAATTCAATCTGAAAAAGTGTGAGGTAATGCATTTGGGGAGGGCTAACAAGGCAAGGGAATACACTATAAATGGTAGGACACTGAGAAGTGCAGAAGGTCAGAGGGACCTTGGAGTGCCTGTCCACAGATCCCTGAAAGTAGCAGGACAGGTAGATAAGGTGGTTAAGAAGGCATACGGGATACTTGCCTTTATTAGCCGAGGCATAGAATATAAGAGCAGGGAGGTTACGCTTGAACTGTATAAAACACTAGTTAGGCCGCAGCTAGAATACTGTGTGCAGTTCTGGTCACCACATTACAGGAAGGATGTGATTGCACTAGAGGGGGTGCAGAGGAGACTTACGAGGATGTTGCCTGGGCTGGGGAATTTTAGCTATGAGGAAAGATTGGAGAGGCTGGGGTTGTTTTCTTTGGAACAGAGGAGGCTGCAGGGAGACCTAATTGAGGTGTATAAAATTATGAGGGGCCTAGATAGAGTGGATAGGAAGGACCTATTTCCCTTAGCAGGAGGGTCAATAACCAGGGGGCACAGATTTAAAGTAATTGGTCGGAGGTTTCGAGGGGAGTTGAGGAGAAATGTTTTCACCCAGAGGATGGTGGGGGTCTGGAACTCACTGCCTGAAAGGGTGGTAGAGGCAGAGACCCTCATCATATTTAAAAAATACTTGGATATGCACTTGAAGTGCCGTAACCTAGAAGGTTAGTTATGGACCAAGTGCTGGAAAGTGGGATTAGGGTGGATAGCTCGTTGTCGGCCAGCACGGACAAGATGGGCCGAATGGCCTCCTTCTGTGCTGTAAATTTCTATGATTACAGAGACATGGTTGCAAGGTGACCAAGGTGGGGAACTAAATGTTCCAGGGTACTAAAAATGTTACAGTGAGAAAAACAAAGACTGGAGCTCTCACATGGGGATAAGGTCTAACCTGAAATAATCATGAACAAACTTTTTAAAAATATATAAACTTTATTTTTTAAAAGTTGTTTAAAAATTGTAATTTTTTATCCTAATAGAGAAATTTGACACGCCACAAAATTAAGATTAGTTTTTCAGGGCCGTAATGTTTCTTTAACAGTCAACACTTTGTTAAAACCTCTAACCCAACAGGACCTAATATTTAATGGGGTATTTAACAGCGATATTACCATAGAAACGTCCAGGTTTTTGTCAGTTTTACTGATTACACCGATTGCCGGCTAAGGGTGGGTGTGGGGTGGGTGTGAGGTGGGGGGGGGGGGCGGTGGGCGTCCACAGAGCAGCCAGTGCCGGAGCAGTGAATGACTGACCGCAATTTCAGGATTTCCGTGTTTAGATGCGCAAGCGCTACATCCTGAAGTTGCAGTCAGTTTCAAAGGGGTAATAACGGCGGATACTTTTAGTTCGCCGTTATTATCCACCGCAAATTCCGGCCCAATGAATTGCATAGAATATACAGCACAGAAATGGCCATTCAGGTCAACCAGTCGATGCCGGTGTTTATGCTTCACTCGAGCCTCCTCCCAACCTTCCTTTGCTAGGTTATTTGTGTCCTCCTTCACAAAGGAGGACACAAATAACCTCCCAAAGATGTCAGGGAATATAGGGGGAAAATTTCAGTTGTTTGCGCCTCCCGTTAGCGCCTTAAGAGGGTGCCAAGTGGGGCGCAAAGCAACTAGCGCCCGGGTGCAGCGATGTTTGCGCCACTTGCGAAATTAACTAGACATTTTGCGGCGGCGCTAAACACTGCCGCCACGATCTCCTGCGCCAGCAGATTGTGACGTCAGTCGAGTGCGCAACGCCCCGTTAGCGCCCCGGACTGGAAATTGAGTGG
The DNA here is from genome assembly GCF_052327205.1 of Somniosus microcephalus. Lineage (NCBI taxonomy): Eukaryota > Metazoa > Chordata > Chondrichthyes > Squaliformes > Somniosidae > Somniosus > Somniosus microcephalus. The sequence continues at coordinate 117,394,793 of NC_140989.1, forward strand.
CGCCCCCTGCCTTACCGCCTGCCGCTAGCAACGACAGGTTGAGGGGAGGGTTATGCTGTCAGAAAGGGACTAGGGGAGCGCTATTTAAAGGCGATTGCTTCCTGCCTTTTTTTGTCGGTGACATTTTTGCACCACGCAGTCTGAGAGAGAGAGAGAGTCTTCTGGAGAGATTCAACGCTGTGTGAAGGAGTTTTGGGTACTGAGCAGCACTTTGCAGGTTGATTTTGATTTGCCCTTCCTTGTATCGATTTAGAAGAGACTATGGGGTCTGCACTCTGAGCTCTTTCCCTGTGTCTCTCCATTGTTCTTTCCAGCAGATTTGATGTACAGGTCTCTCCAGGCTGAGATTCAAGGCTGCAATGAGCAGGATGTGGATGGAGAGCAAGATCAACCCTCCCACTTAAGATAAAAACAGAAAATGCTGGAGAAACTCAGCAGGTCAAGCAGCATCTGTGAGGAGAGAAACAGAGTTAACGTTTCAGGTCGATGACCATTCGTCAGAAATCCCCTTTAAGAATTGGACGGTGCCAGTGTGTCTGTGTTCCATTGCTGACTGACATCACATGAGCTTCGCCAGCGCTGTGAGGTAGCGCCTCGCTCCTTGGCTTAGCACCTGAAGAGAGGTGTATAGCCCCTGATTTAGTGCTCCAATCACCTCCAGGGGCGATAAAAGCCAAGTTTACTGTCAGAGGCGATAATTAGCGCCAGGCGCTAAACTTTGCGCCCCGCCAATAATGGCGCCCCAAATGGGGCGATACCGAATGTTTCTCCCGTAGGGTCTAATAAGAGGGAGGAATTGAATTAAATCAATATTTGTAGGGAAATGTTGTTAGGGAAATTGATGGGATTGAAGGCCGATAAATCCCCAGGGCCTGATAATCTACATCCTAGGGTACTTAAGGAAGTGGTCCTAGAAATAGTAGATGCATTGCTGGTCATCTTCCAAAATTCTATAGACTCTGGAAGAGTAACCCCACTATTCAAAAAAGGTGGTAGAAAGAAAATGGGGAATTATAGACCGGTAAGCCTGACATCGGTAGTGGGGAAAATGCTAGAGTCCATTATAAAAGATGTAATAGCAGAGTACTTGGAAAACAGTGACAGGATCGGACAAAGTCAACATGGATTTACAAAAGGTAAATCGTGCTTGACTAATCTACTGGAATTTTTTGAGGATGTAACTGGTAAAATAGATAAGGGAGAACCAGTGGATGTGGTGTATTTGGACTTTCAGCAGGCTTTCAATAAGGCCCCACATAAGAGATTAGCGTGTGAAGTTAAAGCACATGGGATTGGGGGTAAGGTACTGACTTAGATAGAGAACTGGTTGGCAGACAGGAAGCAAAGAGTTGGAATAAACGGGTCTTTCTCCGAGTGGTAGGCAGTGACTAGTGAGGTACCGCAGGGATCGGTGCTAGGACCCCAGCTATTCACAATATCTATTAATGATCTAGATGAGGGAACTAGATGTAATATCTCCAAGTTTGCAGACGACACAAAACTGGGTGGCCGTGTGTGCTGTGAGGAGGATGCCTAGAAACTCCAGTATGATTTGGACAGGTTGGGTGATTGAGCAGATGCATGGCAGATGCAGTATAATGTGGATAAAGGCGAGGTTATCCACTTTGGTGGCAAAAACAGGAAGACAGATTATTATCTGAACGGCAATAGATTGGGAGAAGGGGAAGTGTAACGAGACCTGGGTGTCCTTGTGCACCAGTCGCTGAAGGTAAGCATGCAGGTGCAGCAGACGGTTAAGAAGGCAAATGGTATATTGGCCTTCGTAGCGAGAGGGTTTGAGTACAGGAGCAAGGATGTCTTGCTGCAGTTGTACAGGGCCTTGGTGAGACCACATCTTGAGTATTGTGTGCAGTTTTGGTTGCCTTATCTGAGGAAGGATGTTCTTGCCATGGAGGGAGTGCAGCGAAGATTCACCAGACTGATACCTGAGATGGCAGGAATGGCGTATGAGGAGAGATTGTGTCGATTGGGCTTATATTCGCTGGAGTTTAGAAGAATGAGAGGGGATCTTATTGAAACTTATAAAATTCTAACAGGACTAGACAGACTAGATGCAGGAAGGATGTTCCCGATGGCAGGAGAGTGCAGAACCAGGGTTCACAGTCTAAAGATAAGGGGAAAGCCATTAGGACAGAGATGAGGAGGAATTTCTTCATCCAGAGAGTGGTGAACCTGTGGAATTCTCTACCACAGAAGGCAGTTGAGGCCAATTCATTAAATATATTCAAGAGAGAGTCAGATATATTTCTTAAGGCTAAAGGGATCAAGGGATATGGGGAGAAAGCAGGGACAGGGTACTGAATTTGAATGATCAGCCATGATCTCATTAAATGGTGGAGCAGGCTCGAGGGGCCGAATGGCCTACTCCTGCTCCTATCTTCTATGTTTCTATGTTTTCTCACCTCACTCTATCAGCATAGCCCACCATTCCCTTATCCCTCATGTGCTTATCTAGATTCCTCTTAAATGCATCTATACTATTTGCCTCAACTGCTCCCTGTGGTAGCGAGCTCCATACTCTCACCACTCTCTGGGTAAAGAAGTTTCTTCTGAATTTCCTATTGGATTTTTTGGTGACTATCTTATATTGATGGCCTCTAGTTATGCTCTTCCCCACAAGTGGAAACATTCTCTCTGTATCCACTCTATCAAAATCTTTCATAATTTTAAAGACCTCTATTAGGTCACCCCTCAGCCTTCTCTATTCAAGAGAAAAGCGACCCAGCCTGTTCATTCTTTTCTGATAGTTATAGTCTCACATTTCTGGTACCATTCATGTAAATCTTCTCTGCACCCTCTCCAGTGCCTCTATATCCTTTTTATAATATGGCGACCAGAATTGTACACAGTATTCCCCAAGTGTGGTCTAACCAAGGTTCGATACAAGTTTAGCATAACTTCACTACTTTTCAATTCTATCCCTCTAGAAATAAACCCTAGGTTTGCTTTTTTATGGCCTTGTTAACCTGTGTCGCTACTTTTAGTGATTTCTATATTTGTACTCCCTTTGCTCCTCGACCCCAACCAAACTCTCACCCTCCAAGTAATAAGTGACCTCCCTATTCTTCCTACCAAAATGTAATGCCTCACATTTATGTGTTGAATTTAATTTGCCAATTATATGCCCATTTTGCAAGTTTATTAATGTCTCCCTGTAATTTGCTGCAGTCCTCGTCAGTATTAACTATTTCCCGCCCCCCCAATTTGTTGCCATCCACAAATTTAGAAATTGTGTTTTTATTCCAAAGTCTAAATCGTTAATATAAATTGTGACAAATGAGTAGGCCATTCAGCCCTTCGAGCCTGTTCCGCCATTCAATGGCTGATCTGCGACCTAACTCCTTTGGCCTATATCCCTTAATAGCTTTGGTAAACAAAAAGCTATCAATCTCAAAATTAGCAATTGATCGAGCACAAATTGTCACTTGCGGAAGAGAGTTCCAAACTTCTACCATTGTTTGTGTGTAGAAGTGTTTCCTAATTTCACTCCAGAAAATCTGGCTATAATTTTTAGACTATGCCCCCAGTCATAGAATCCCCAACCAGCGGAAATAGTTTTGGGGAAAAATTCGGGTGATTTGCGCCTGGGCACGGCGCTGCCAATGCCTTCTGCGAAATTCAGCGGGAGGTTAGTAGCGGCGGTAACCATTAGCACCCACGGTGCTGCGCCTCTGGGCATGACATCATTGCCGTGCGCAGTACCCCGCTTGTGCCCCGGCTGCAATCTTCGGTAGCGCCCCTGACTTACCGTCGGACACTATGTACGACAGGGTCAGGGGGGCCTACCTGCGGCCAGAATGGCGCAAATTAAAGGGGAGGTGCCGGGTGGCCATTTTTGTTGCTGGCCGCCTGCCAGTACCTGCCCCCGTTGCTGTCCCCAGCCTTCTGTGCAGCAGCCCCGCTCTTTTGCTGGCACTCCGATCCCTGGTGGCCCAGTTGGGCCCTAGGTTGAGCTGCGCCAGGCCTCTTCCCTTTAATAAGGGGAGGAAGGCCTGCAGTACCACGGCACATAGCGCCGTGATATTCACTCGCAGCGCCCCAAGAGGGAGGTGGGGCACTTTCAATAGTGCCCTGCCTCCCTCTTGGGGCACTACTAGTGAATTTCGGGCGCGGGGGTGTTAAAATTTTCCCCCTTTCTCTCTATCTACCCTATCTGTTCCCCTTAATATCTTGAAAACTTCGATCAGATCGCCCCTTAACCGTCCAAATTCTAGGGAATACAACCCTAATTTGTGCAATCTCTCCTCATAACACAACTCTTGAAATCTAGGTATCATTCTGTAAACCTACGCTGCAACCCCTCCAAGGTCAATATATCCTTCCTAAGGTGCGGTGCCCAGAACTGCTCACAGCACTCCAGGTGTGGTCTAACCAGGGCGTCGTATAGCTGCAGCAGAACTTCTACTCCCACACCCCCTCCTCCCCACCTTGTATTCTAGCCCTCTAGATATAAAGGCCAGCATTCCATTAGCCTTTTTGATTGGACATTTGACTGCAGAATTGCAAATGTTACACCCTTGTTCAAAAAAGGGTGTGAGGATAAACCCAGCAACAACAAGCCAGTCAGTTTATCCTCGGTAGTGGGGAATCTTTTAGAAATGATAATCAGGGACAAAATTAACAGTCAATTGGACAAGTGTGGATTAACTAAGGAAAGCCAGCACGGATTTTTTTAAAGCAAATCGTGTTTAACTAACTTGATTGAGTTTTTTGATGAGGTAACAGAGAGGGTTGATGAGGGCAATGCGGTTGATGTGCTGTACATGGACTTCCAAAAGGTGTTTGATAAAGTGCCACATAATAGGCTTGCCAGCATAGTTGAAGCCCATGGAATAAAAGTGACAGTGGCAGCATGGATACAAAATTGGCTAAGTGACAGGAAATGGAGAGTAGTGGTGAACGGTTGTTTTTCAGACTGGAGGAAGGTATACAGTGGCGTTCCCCAGGGGTTGGTACAAGAACCACTGTTTTTCTTGATATATATTAATGGCATGGGGGGCAAAATTTGGTTGCTTTGCGCCTCCCGTTAGCACCCTAAGGGGGCGCTAACAGGGCGCAAAGCAACTAACGCCTGGGCGCGGCACCGCTAACGCCTCCCGCGAAATTCAGCCTGTGGTAGCTGGTAGCGCTCCGCAGCGCTGCACCTCCAACAATGATGTCATCACAATGCGCAGCGCCCCGCTCGCGCCCCGGCCGCAAACTTTGGTTGCACCCCCTGACGTACAGCTGGATGCTATGTCCAACAGGGTCAGGGGTGCGTACATGCGGCCGGGGCGGCGACATTTAAAGGGGAGGTGCTGGGCAGCCATTTTTCTGCTGGTCGCCTGCCAGCACCTGCCCCCTCTGCCGACCCCCCCGCGGGGTGCCAGCACCCCACTCCCTGGTGGCCCAACAGGGCCACCGGTTCACACTGCGCAAGGCCCCTTCCCTTTAATAAGGGGAGGAAGGCCTACAGTACCGTGGCATGACATCCTGGCACGCATGGCGCTGCAACACGTAGCACCGCAATATTGAGCTGGACCACCCCAAGAGAGAGGGGGAGCGGTTCCAGAAGCGCCCCACCGAAGTTAGTGCCCAAAGGTGGCACAACCCAATTTTTGCCCCTTGGACTTGGGTGTACAGGGCACAATTTCAAAATTTGCAGATGACATAAATCTTGGCAGTGAGGAAGATAGTATTAGACTTCAAGAAGACATAGACAGGCTGGTGAAATGGGCGGACACGTGGCAGATGAATTTTAACGCCGAAAAGTTTGAAGTGATACATTTTGGTAGGAAGAATGAGGAGAATCAATATAAACTAAAGGGTACAATTCTAAAGGGATGCATGAACAGAGCCCTAGGCGTATATGTGCAATTCTAGGCACCGCACTTTAGGAAGGATGTGAAGGCCTTAGAGAGGGTGCAGAAAAGATTTATGAGAATGATTCCAGGGATGAGGGACTTAAGTTACGTGGATAGACTGGAGAAGCTGGGGTTGTTCTCCTTAGAGCAGAGAAGGTTGAGAGGAGAATTGATAGAGGTGTTCAAAATCATGAGGGGTCAGGACAGAGTAGATAGAGAAACTGTTACCATTGGCGGAAGGGTCGAGAACCAGAGGACACAGATTTAAGGTGATTGGCAAAAGAACCAAAGGCGACATGAGGAAAAACTTTTTTACTCAGCGAGTGGTTAGGATCTGGAATACACTCCCTAAAAGGGTGGTGGAGGCAACTCAATTGCAGCTTTCAAAAGGGAATTGGATAAGTACCTGAAGGAAAAATATTTGCAGGGCTACAGGGAAAGGGCGGGGGAGTGGGACTAGCTGAAGTTCTCCTGCAGAGAGCTGGTACGTATGGCCCCCTTCTGTGCTGTAACCATTCTATGATTCTATGATTATACTGGCTTCTTACATACTGGGTTAGAAGGGAGTCCTGTACATATTGTAGGAACTCTATTCCCTTATCCCCTTTACCTATCTCTCCTAGTCAATTAATTTCAGGGTATTTGAAATCCCCCATGATTGTTATTCTATGTTTGTTACTCATTTCCCTAATTTGTTTGCATATTTCTAACTAACTCTCTAACTTTTACCGCTGCACAATAGAGAGCATCCTGATGAACTGTATCACAGTATGGTATGGCAGCTGTAACTACTATGACCGGAAAGCCCTGCAGCGGGTAGTCAAAACTGCCCAACGCATTACCGGCACCCGGCTACCGACCATAGAGCACATATATCAGAAACGCTGTTTACGGAGGTCACGGACCATCATCAAAGACCCTACCCACCCCAGCCACAGTCTGTTCGCCCTCCTGCCATCTGGGAGACGCTACAGATGCATTCGCACCCGAACAACCACATTTAGGAACAGATTCTTTCCCAGGGCTGTCATCCTACTGAACTCCACAAATAAACTCTAAAGCCTGCACATCTGCCAACGCACTTTATTATGTTTATGTTAATGTATTACAAGCCAAATGAATGTTGAATGTTTAAATGTCTTAATCTAAATGTACACTCTCGGGAGCCGCAAGCCTACATTTCGTTGTACTGCACTTGTGCACCAACAATGACAATAAAGTTGATTATTATTATTATTATTATTATATTTCTTCCTGTACATCCCTTACATGATTAGGTGGTCTGTAGACCACTCCATTAGTGTGACTCATCCTTCTTTATCTCTTATTTCTATCCATGTGAATCTTATTTCTGTTTTACTGATGGCTGTTATTTTTTTCTACTGCCATTATCACTAATAAATACAGCTACTACACCTCACCTTATTCCCACTCTATCTTTTCTAAATATGTTATACCCGGCAATGTTTAATCCCCAGTCCTGATTTTTCAGTAGCCATGTCTCAGTAATCCCGACTATATCTGGTTCCTCGCAACGTATTATTGCATTGCTCTACAGATAGTTTCACTCATTTTTAATAGCAGTTCCTTGCTTTATTTTTAACCGTCTTTTTACTTCCCAGTTCTATAATTCTATTTATTCCATGGCCATTTAGTTTAGTCTGTCCCATGTTCTCCATTCCTGTTTTGTTTATATTTAAGCTTGTAGATCCCTCCCCCCGTCTCACTAGTTTAAAACCTTTGCTACCTCCCTATTTACCCTTTCCGCTAGGACACAGGTCCTAGTTAAAGAATACCTGTCAGCAAAAAATGAGAGTAGGAACTGGTTAAAATCATCACAGAATGTAGCAAAAAAAACCTTCAGCTCAGAGACGGCACAAAGTATTCTTCAAATGTAACAGAATAAATATCAAACAGACAGCACAAACTGATATTCAAAGTTGACAAGAAGCAGACAGTAAACTGCTGACAACAAACTCAATCAGATGGGGCAAAATCTAAATAGAAAGGGGGAAGAGGCGTTGAAACCCTCATTAACAGAGAAAGGAAAACAAATAAATGAACAGTCAACAACCACAACAACAACTTGTATTTATATAGTGCTTTTAAAGTGGTAAAACATCCCAAGGCATTGCCTTTTAAGACAAATAATTTGACACCGATCCACATAAGGATAAATTAGGGCAGGTGACCAAAAGCTTGGTCAATGAGGTAGGTTTTAAGGAGCGTCTTAAAGGAGGAAAGAGAGGTAGCGAGGCAGACAGGTTTAGGCAGGGAATTCCAGAGCTTAGGGCCTAGGCAACAGAAGACACAGCCACTAAAGGTTGAGTGATTATAATCAGGGATGCTCAAGAGGGTAGAATTAGAGGAGTGCAGATATCTCGGGGGTTGTGGGGCTGAAGGAGATTACAGAAATAGGAAGGGGCGAGGCCATGGAGGGATTTGGAAACAAGGATGAGAATTTTGAAATCGAGGCGCTGCTTAACCGGGAGCCAATGTAGGTCAGCGAGCACAGGGGTGATGGGTGAATTGGACTTGGTGAGTTAGCGAGTTAGCACACGGGCAGCCGAGTGTTGGATGACCTCAAGTTTATGTAGGGCGGAATGTGGGAGGCCAGCCAGGAGTACATTGGGATAGTCAAGTCTAGAGGTAACAAAGGCATGGATGAGGGTTTCAGCAGCAGATGAGCTGAGGCAAGGGCAGAGACGGGTGATGTTACGGAGGTGGAAGTAGGCAGTCTTAATTATGCTGCGGATATGTGGTCGGAAGTTTATTTCAGGGTCAAATATAACACCAAGATTGCGAACAGTGTGGTTCAGCCTCAGACAGATGTTAGGGAGAGGAATGGAGTCAGTGGCTAATGAACAGTTTCTGGCGGGGACCGAAAACAATGGGCTGGATTTTGTCATTGGGGACGGGTTGGGGGTGGGTCAGGTGGTCGGCAGGTCGCGCCCCTGCCTACGATATGAGGCGGGATAATTTTGCGATTTTGCCCTAATTGGGCACTTGATTCAAATTGTGGGTCTCCAGATACTGCAGTGACAAACAGGAGTCAGATTAACTGGTGATCAATTCATTGATATTAGTGCTCCCATAACCAGAAGTCCTTGAGTGAATGTAGCTCAGAATGCTATCTATTACACTATGAATGGCTGGTACTGCACTGAATGAGGTGCAAAGCTTGGCACCTGGTTCCTATTCAGCTCCAGTCCTGAACCTAAGGGCTGGATTTTGCCAATGAGGAGCTTTTGGAGGTTGGACTCCCACGTGCCAGGTTTTAGCCCCGCCTCCATCAACTTCTGGCCAATCCACGCTATCTTCCCTTGATTGGCCTTGTTAAGCCCGCCCAGCTTTGACAGATGAATTGTCATCGTTGGACAGATCTGTGAAGCTGTCAAACACTCACATTCTATGTAGTTTGATGAGTTCTTGAATTCAAGACTCATCAAACCTCTTTCTTTAGCAGAAATTAGATGGTTGCTGCATTGGAGAATGCAACAGCCATCTGTCATCTCTGCCGTGGTGGTGCGAGACTCTCCGCATACCCAACTCTTGAATCCTGCAGGAAGAAACAAAGGTAAGTGAACTTTTACTAACACTTTCCACTCAACTCACATACTTACCTCTCCACACTTGCACCCATCAGTTACCTTCACAGTGCACTTTTGCACTCCTCCGACCCCCGCAGACCCACTGCTCGCCTCGGTGACCCTGGCGGGGTTCGGAGCCTTCGGGAAGCCCGCACATGTGTGGGTAAAATGGGGATAATCCTCTTATCTGCCTGTTAACTACCTGTCACTAATCCCCTTCCTGCCTCCAAGGAGATGGGACCCACCGCGGGTCAGCTACCCGCCTCCTGGCAAGATGGCACAGATGCGAGTTGGGCACCCGCCCCCAGGTTCTGCCATTTTCCCGGCAGTCCCGCCTCCATTCCCGCCTCCCCAGGGCTGGCAGGATCATGCCCCAAGTCTTTTTCTAGTTTCTCTCCCATCTTCCCCTATGCCGTCTCCAAGCTCAGCTTGTCCATCAGACCCAGCTCCTGCTCCCTTGACCCACTAATCTGCTGACCACCCAACTTCCTTTCCTGGTGCACATGTTAGATTACATTGTGAATAATTCCCTCTCCTCAGGCACTGTCCCTCTCCCTTTCAACATTGCTCTCACACCAAAAATCCTTGTGCTCTCGCAAGCTACTGCCCCGTCTCCACCCTCCCATTCTTCTCCAAAGCTCTTGAAGATGTTGTTGCCTCCCAAACCTGTGCCCAACTTTCCCACAAATCCATGTTTGAATCTCTCCAATCAGGTTTCCGTCTCTACCACAGCACTAAAAGCACCCCAGACATCCTCTGTGCCTGTTGCCATGGTGCACTCTCCCTCCTCGTCCTTCTTGACCTCTCTGCAGCCTTTGACACAGTCAACATAGAAAAATAGGAGCAGGAGTAGGCCATTCGGCTCTTCGAGCCTGCTCCGCCATTCAATATGATCATAGCTGCTCCTCTATCTCAATACCATATTCCCACTCTCTCCCCATACTCCTTGATGCCTTTTGTGTCTAGAAATCTATCGATCTCCTTCTTAAATATATTGCGTGACTTGGCCTCCACAGCCTTCTGTGGCAGAGAATTCCACAGGTTCATCACCCTCTGAGTGAAGAAATTTCTCCTCATCTCAGTCCTAAATGTCCTACCCCGTATCCTGAGACTGTGACTCCTTGTTCTAGACCCCCCAGCCAGGGGAAACATCCGCCCTGCATCCAGCTTGTCTAGCCGTGTCAGAATTTTATACATTTCAATGAGATCCTCTCTCATTTTTATAAACTCTAGTGAATACAGGCCTAGTCGACCCAATCACATCATCCTCCTCCAATGCCTCTCATCCTTTGTACAGCTCAATGGGACGGCCCTTGATTGCTTCCACTTTATATCTATCCAATTGTAGCCAGAGCATTCCCAGCAATAGATTGCATTTCCAACCTCGCAGCAATACCTTTAGAGTGCTCCTAGGATTTATCCTGGGCCTCTGCTCTTCCTCATCTCCATGCTGCCCCTTGGTGACATCATCCAAAGATATGGGGCTGAATGTTACCAGCCCTGAGGAGGCGGGTTTGGAGGTGGGACTGGTGGTAAAATTTGAAAAAATGAGGGCAAGTTCTGATCCTGCCGTCAACCCGCCTCCGCGTAACGTTGTTGAGGCGGGCTTGCAGAGTCAGTTTCGGTCGTGCTTCCAGGCAGCAGGATAGGCCATTAAGGCGCTTAACTACCACTTAAGTACCTCTATAATCCCATTTTGAGAGGCCTATCAAATTTTCCCACATTTCCAGCGTGCTGCATGGCTCTCCTGAAACACGCTAGGTAATCCTGTCAGGTTGACAAGTGGCTGGCTTCCTAACAGCTGCAGCTCCACTATAAAAACAGAGCTCTCAACAAGGATCAGTTGTAGGTGGCAGAACTTTGTTTTTTCAGATCTTGGAGAACTTTTTGCAGGTCTACTGATCTTGGAAGTGGTGAAGCTGAGATCCATCTCCAATGTGACCTGCTGGGGAAACCCTCTCCCCACATTGACTAAGCGCTTTCTCAATGGAGATATCTACCAGCAGCATGGGAACCATTTATTTCCTTTCATCCTGGACCTCAGATTCGGAGGACGAGCAGCCACGGCAGCAACAGAACCAGGCACAACAACAGCACCAACAACAGGAACACCAACCTGCTGCTCACCCACCTGATGGTGCACAGGGCTGAAGGTGCCAAAGGAGGGAAGTACATCGCCGCAGGAGATACCCCGAAAACAGGGTTTACAGGTTGAGGATGAGCTTCCTCAATATGACTGAGTAGCCAAAGGAGGCTGAGACTTTCGCGAGAGGTAGTCGGTGACATCTGCGCAATACTGCACCAACACCTGGAGCCCAGAGGAATAGGTGGACACCCCTAACCAGTGGCTGTCAAAGTCACCACCGCACTCAACTCTTTTGTTTCAGGCTCCTTCCAAGGATCTTCAGCAGACATCAGCGGCATCTCCCAGTCGGCCGCACACACTTGCATCATGCATGTTACCGATGCCCTGTTTACATACACTTCTCCACGGATCAAGCAAGTATAACTGTGAGTGCGGTTGGCTTTGCAAATATGGCAGGCTTGCCAAGGGTGCAGGGCGTCGTAGGCTGTACACATATGGCCCTTAAGGCACCCCATCACAACCCAGCTCCTTTTGTCAATCGCAACGGCTTCCACTCTCTCAACGTGTAGCTGAAGAAGGACATTTTGCATATTTGCACCAAGTACCCTGGCAGTTGCCATGACTCCTTCATCCTGTGGCAGTCCAGTGTGCCTCCGCTCTTCAGTCCGCCAGACCAACTTTGTGGATGGCTACTTGGAGACAAGGGCTATCCCCTGAAGATGTGGCTAATGACGCCGTTGAGGAGGCCATCCAGTGAAGCTGAGGAGCACTACAACTCCAGCCACATTTCGACCAGATCCATCATTGAGCAAACCATCGGCTTGCTGAAGATGCGACTCAGATGCCTTGACAGATCAAGTGGTGCCCTGCAGTACTCAGCAGCCAGGGTCTCCAGAATCGTCGTGGTCTGCACTGAACAACAATGCACAGCATCATGGCTTGCAGCTGCCTGAAGAACAAGTGGCTCAACTCATAGCCTCCTCAGGTGAGGAGGATGGGGAGGAGGCAGAGGATAAGGAGGATGTTGTGTATGTACCTTTAAGGGAATAACTGGTCTTAGACTGCAGTACCGGCAGTGACCACCCCTGTATAAAAGGCCCTAGCAGGCTTCTGTTTATTCAGTCTGACACTGCCTCTTGTTCAGTAAAGTACCTGTTAAACTGTTCTCCCGAAGTCCGTGTATTATTGAGGCGCGGACTTTACAGTGGCGACGAGTAAGTTCGAACTCACCTGCAGTGTGGCATCATCTCACGGGGATCTCGCCTGAGAGGAGGGTCCTGGAAGGTCGTAGTCTGAGCAACGGGCGTCGACCGAGGCCAACCGCCCAAAGAATTCATCGGTGTTCAGAGAATTGCGGGAGAGACTGTGGTTCCAGCAAATTGTGCTGGTAGCAGGTAGCGCGCTGACCCTTCCGGACTGCGGCGGGCTCAAGCTCAATCGAGCGGCTCTACAAAACGGGCCGCGCAGCGTCGCCGGGAAAAGAAAACAAGAGAGAGAGGGTGGAGCGCACAGGGCGCAGTCGGTGCTCAGGAACAGGACAGCGGAGAGAAACTAAACGGGGGGAAGGAAAGCGAGATGCGCCGAAGCTGCGGGTCACCGCCATTACCCCGTAGAACGCTAGGAGCAGCGTGGCAGTAAGGGGAAGAAGCAAAAGCGCGGGAGGCACCATTTTATCCCGTTGGGGAAGAAGCAAAAGCGCGGGAGGCGCCATTTTATTCCATTGGGGAAGAAGCAAAAGCGCGGGAGGCGCCATTTTAAATCGCCCAAGATGCCGAAAAGTGGCAGTATCACTGCTTTTGACAACGAGGTAGAAGACTGGACCACGTATGTGGAAAGAATTGAAGTGTACTGCAAGGCAAATGAGGTGGCCGATGGAAAGAGGGCGTCGGTATTATTAAATCTGATGGGTGCGAGTACGTACGGCCTATTGCGGAATTTAATTACCCCAGCTAAACCAATGGAGAAAAGTTTTGAGGAGATTGTTCATATCTTACAGGAACACCTAAGCCCTACACCACTGTTGATAGCAGAAAGATTCAAGTTCCATAAAAGAAACCAGCACAAAGATGAGAGCAATGCTGACTATCTTACGGAACTACGCAAGTTATCGAAGCACTGCCAGTTCGGAGCAGGACTGGCAGACACCTTACGGGATAAGTTTGTCTGCGGGCTCCAGAGTGAAGGAACCCAGAAACGACTACTTTCAAAGAAGGACCTGACGCTAGAACAGGCTTTCAGCGTGGCAGTATCCTACGAAGCAGCAGCACGGGGAGCTGCGGAAATACAAGAGAAACCATAAGAATACAGCGCTAACGAAATGGCATATGGAGCCGAAAAGTGCTATCGCTGCGGCAGAACAACCCATGAGCAGAAGGACTGCTGGTTTAAAGACAAAATATGCAGGCAATGCGGAAAAATGGGACATATAGCAAGAGTCTGCAGGTCGGGAAAGAAAACCAACACGACAAGAACTACTAAGGAACAGTACAGGAAAGTAAAGAAACTGACAGACAGTAGTTCAGAAGATCAGGAGAGTGCTAAGGACTCCGGGAGCAGGAGACTAAGTTGTTTAAAGTTACACAACGTGATTGCAAAGGAAGATCACTGAACCATTTGGGTCACCCTTGTTAGATCCGTGTGTTAATGGAGACACGGAATGCAGGAGTTGATTTAACAAGTGTTTACTGAACAAAGTCTGGAGGTTGTGGTGTATGTGCCTTTAAGAGCCCCAGGTGTGCTGTAATGCCGGTAATTGCCACTCGGGCTATATAAGCCTGTATATTGTGTATATCCGTTAGAACCCCCCCCCAGACTTTGCCTAGTAAATACCTATGAACCAACTCCTGTCTTCAGTGTCTTTATCAACACACGGACACTACAGTGGCGACGAAGTGGAAACGGACTTACCTGCAATTTGGCAGCACCTCAAGGACATCGATTCCTCGGGCGTCCAGAAGACTCAAGGAAGTGAGAGAAGCAGTGGTTTCACCAGCTGGCCAAGCTGGTGGCAGGTACTGCGCTAATCCTTCCTGGGCGTCAGGCTGGGGCTCCAGCGGCTGGCTCTATAGCTGAGACAGGCAGCGAAATCGGAGGCAAGCAATAACGGACTGGGAGGGAGCACTCGGGAGACGGCCGGCGCGGCAAGCAGGTCAGCGTTCAGACCTCCGGCGGGAACAAGTCTCCAACAGTAAATTTAAAAAAAAGAGAACGGAAACCGCAGTAAACAGCGTTGTTATCGGCAGCAGCGGCGGGAAAGCACGGGAAGCGCCATATCTTTGCTACAGAAAAGAAAAAAAAGCGCGGGAAGCGCCATATCTTTTCTGAAATGCCTAAATCTGGTAATATTGATGCTTTTGATAGCAAAATAGAGGATTGGACCACATACGTGGAAAGAGTAGAGGTATATTGCACTGCAAATGGAATAGAAGATGAAAAAAAAGCTTCAGTACTTCTGAACTTAATGGGCGCAAAGACATATGGGCTGTTACGAAATTTAATCACTCCAGCCAAACCAAAGGACAAGAATTTTAAAGAAATTGTTGATACCCTGCAGGAGCACTTAAACCCAACACCGCTGCTGATAGCGGAACGATTCAAGTTCTTCAAGAGAAATCAACACAAGAATGAAAGTAACGCTGATTACCTAACCGAATTAAGAAAGCTATCAAAGTACTGCCAATTCGGGGCAGGACTATCAGATTATCTTCGAGACAAATTCGTTTGCGGTCTCTTAAGTGAAGGAACACAAAAAAGACTGCTTTCTGAAAAAGATTTAACATTGGACAAAGCTTTCAGTATGGCTGTATCATATGAAGCAGCAGCAAAAGGAGCTGCAGAGATACAACAAAAGACACAGGACTTCGGCACCCATGAAATGACACAGGGTTTCGAAAGATGTTATCGCTGCGGCAGATCCTCCCATAACCAGAGGGACTGCTGGTTCAAGGACAAAGCATGCAGGCAATGCGGGAAGATTGGACACATTGCACGGGTATGCCGATCTGGACAAAATAAATCCACTGACAGGAAAAAAAAAATCAATAAAGAAAAGTACAGGAAGGTACAAATGATGACGGACAGTAGCTCCGAAGACCAGAAGAGCGATAGCGACTTCGAAAACAAGAGACTAAGCTGTCTCAAATTACATAATGTACTTGCCAAAGATGATTACCAAACCATTTGGGTTACCCTCACAATAGCAGGGTCCCCAGTTAAAATGGAGCTAGATACAGGATCAGCTCTAACCGTAAATCGACGGGATTACGAGAGGCTATTTTCGCATATACCTCTAAAAGACACATCCATTATCTTAAAAACATATACGGGGCAGAAAGTATACCCCAAAGGAAAAATAAGGGTGCCTGTTGTATACAACGGCAAAGAAATACAAAAGTTGTATTTATACATTCTACAAGATGGTGGTCCACCGTTGTTGGGACGTGAATGGATCAGGAAGATACGTTTAGACTGGCACTCCATTCAGGCACTGACGGTGACCAGTAAGGAAAAAAACAATGATGACATCATACCTGAACGATTAAAAGACATCTTGGCCAACGCCAAAGAAGTGTTTCAAGAGAAACTAGGAACCTTGAAAGGCATCACCGCCTCAATAAAAGTGGAAGATGCAGCAATTCCTAAATTTTTTAAGGCAAGACCGGTGCCATACGCAATACGTCCAGCAGTCGAGGCAGAGCTGGAGAATTTGGAAAAAGCAGGCATATTATCCAAAATAGATTGGAGCGAATGGGCAACACCCATCGTTCCAGTCATGAAAAAAGCATTGAATAAAGATAAATCTGAAGAACAGAGAAAAATTCACATCTGTGGTGACTTCAAGGTGACTGTAAACCCGATCCTTCACACAGTACAGTATCCTCTTCCGAGGATAGAAGATATTTTCGCCTCACTATCCGGAGGGAAACGTTTCACCAAAATTGACTTGGCACAGGCATATCTACAGATGGAGGTTGAGGAGGCCTCTAAAAAGTATCTCACGATAAACACACACAAAGGCCTGTACTAGTACAATCGACTGGTTTTTGGAGTAGCATCAGCTCCAGCTATCTGGCAAAGAGCTATGGAGCAAGTCCTGCAAGGGATTCCGGGGACTCAATGCTACCTAGACGACATCCTTGTAACAGGAGAAAACGACAATGAGCACCTTGCCAATTTGGAGCAGGTGATCACTAGGCTGAAAGAACGGGGCCTACGAGCGAATCGCCCCAAGTGCGAATTTTTCCAGAATCAGATATCATATTGTGGCCACATAATTAATAATGAAGGGTTGCAGAAGTCACCTGAAAAAATTGAAGCGGTTATAAAAGCCCCAGCACCTGAAAATGTTTCACAATTAAGGTCGTTCCTGGGATTGATAAATTACTATCATAAATTTTTACCGAACTTATCAACTCTTCTACACCCTCTTAATGAACTTCTACAAACAGGAGTGATTTGGAAATGGAACGAAGACTGTAAACGTGCCTTCCATAAATGCAAAGACTTAATCACATCTGAAGAAGTTTTGGCTCATTACAACCCATCACTGCCAATCAGACTGGCGTGCGATGCATCCCCTTACGGCATAGGAGCAGTATTATCCCATAAATTCCCTGATGGCTCAGAACGGCCGATAGCTTTTGCATCACGCTCATTAAACTCAGCTGAGCGTAACTATGCCCAAATCGACAGGGAAGCACTCAGCCTGGTATGGGGAGTGAAGAAATTCAACCATTACCTACACGGACAAAAATTTACCTTGTTGACTGACCATCAACCCCTCATCTCCATATTCAACCCTAAAAAAGGTGTTCCCATTATGACAGCGCAAAGGCTACAGAGGTGGTCCCTTTTTCTAGGGGCACACTAGTACAACATAGAATACAAAGGGTCAAAACAGCATGGGAATTCTGACGGTTTATCGCGCCTACCGTTGCCAACGGTAGAAGAGGCACCTACAGTAGACCCAGTGGAGATGTTCCACTCTACCACAGTGGAATGTCTACCAGTGACAAATTCTGCCATTGAAAGGGAGACGAGAAATGACCCGACTCTCTCACGGGTCTACGATTTAACAGTGAAGGGATGGCCAGCACATGGCGAATCACTGTTGCCAGCATTCTCGCAAAGAAGAAAACAGCTGTCAGTGTGCCGAGGAACCTTGATGTGTGGATCCAGAGTGGTGATTCCACCCAAACTCCAGGATAAAGTGCTAAAGGAGCTTCACGAGGGGCATCTGGGTGGAGTGAAAATGAAGAACCTAGCTAGGGCGTTTGTATGGTGGCCAGGTATCGATGGAGACATCGAAGAAATGACCAAGAGCTGCCTAGGATGCCAGAAGGTCCAAAACGCTCCACCACAAGCCCCTCTACATCCACGGGAGTGGCCCTCATCTCCCTGGCAAAGGGTGCACATCGACTTTGCTGGTCCATTTATGGACTCAATGTTCTTAATCGCGGTTGATGCACACTCCAAGTGGCCGGAGGTAATAAAGGTGTCCTCCAACACCACGGAAAAAACCATCACAGTATTAAGGACCATATTTGCCAGGAATGGGCTGCTGGAACAGATATGTTCTGATAATGGCCCACAATTTGTGTCCGAAGAATTCAGAAAGTTCTTAAAAAACAATGGGGCTAAGCACTACACGTCCGCCCCATACCATCCCGCCACCAATTGATTGGCTGAAAGGTTTGTCCAGACCTTCAAGAAGTCCATAAAGGCCATGGGTAATGAAGACATAAAACTTCAGCACAAGGTGGCTAACTTCTTGTTTGCGTACAGGAATGCAACACATATGGTTACCAACCAAACTCCCGCCATGATGTTCTTCAATAGAAACCTAAGATGCCGGCTGGATTTGGTCAAACCCAACATCAGAAGGGACGTAGAGAACCGGCAGTTTCAAGGCATGAATGAAAGGCCAACTAGGGCCTTCCAGATAGGTCAACAGGTTTGGCCCGGGACTACCGTAACGAGAAATGGCAGCCTGGAACTATCTGCACACGACTAGGACCACTGATGTATACCGTGGACATCGGAGAAAGCATAATAAGGTGCCATGCTAACCAAATCATAAAGTCATCCGAAAAGGGACAACCTACACCACAACTCTATACATCTAACGATGAAGTAGAGATACCCATATCTACCTCCGATCCGGTGATACTGGAACCCGATGAACCCGACACTGGCATTCAAGCTGAATCAGCCTTGCCAGAAGAACATACTACACCACCAGAAACTACTACACCCCCGAGGCGTTATCCGGACCGAGTCAGGAAGCCTCCTGAGAGACTAACTTATAATTAATTAACTACAGCAATGTATATTATTTTGCTTATAACATGTAATTAATAATTACTTAAAATATGATGTACTGGTTAGCTAAAAGGGGAGGAATTGTGGTGAATGTGCCTTTAAGAGCCCCAGGTGTGCTGTAATGACGGTAATTGCCACTCGGGCTATATAAGCCTGTATATTGTGTATATCCGTTAGAACACCCCCCCAGACTTTGCTTAGTAAATACCTATGAACCAACTCCTGTCTTCAGTGTCTTTATCAACACACGGACACTACAGAGGTGAACTAACTACACAAGACGCTACACAGGCTTATATACCCGAGTGGTCACTACTGGTACTACAGTATACAGGGGCTTCAAAAACATAGTTCCTCTTAAAGGTACATACACTACAATTCCTCCCCTTTTAGATAAATAGTACATAACATTTTAAGTAATCATTAAATAACATTTTTACAGGAACAATAATATACACTTTTGCTGAAGTTAATCAATTACAAATTCAGTCTCTCTGGAGGCTTCCTGACTCGGTCCGGATAACGCCTCGGTGGTGTAGTAGGTTCTTTTGGCAAGGTCGATTCGGCTTCAATGCCAGTGTCGGGTTCATCTGGTTCCAGTATCACCGGATCGGAGGTAGATACTATGGGTATCTCTACTTCATCACTAGGCGTATAGAGTTGTGGTGTAGGTTGTCCTTTTTCGGATGACTCTATGATCTGGTCAGCATGGCGCCTTATTATGCTTTCTCCAATGTCCACGGTATACATCAGCGGTCCGAGTTGTGTGCAAATAGTTCCAGGCTGCCATTTCTCGGTACGGTAGTCCCGGGCCAAAACTGGTTGACCTATCTGGAAGGTTCTAGTTGGCCTTTCATTCATGCTTTGAAATTGCCGGTTCTCTACGTCCCTTCTGACGTTTGGAATGACCAAATCCAGCCGGCATCTTAGTCTTCTATTGAAAAACATCATGGCGGGGGTTTGGTTTGTAACCATATGTGTTGCATTCCTGTACGCAAACAAGAAGTTATCTACCTTATGTTGCAGATTTATGTCTTCATTACCCATGGCCTTTATGGCCTTCTTGAAGGTCTGGACAAACCTTTCAGCCAATCCATTGGTGGCGGGATGGTATGGGGCGGACGTGTAGTGCTTAACCCCATTGTTTTTTAAGAACTTCCTGAATTCTTCGGATACAAATTGCGGTCCATTATCAGAACAGATCTGTTCAGGCAGCCCATTCCTGGCGAATATGGTCCTTAATACTGTGATGGTTTTTTCCGTGGTGGTGGAGGACATCTTTATTACCTCCGGCCACTTGGAGTGTGCATCCACCGTGATTAAGAACATTGAGTCCATAAATGGACCAGCAAAGTCGATATGTACCCTTTGCCATGGAGATGAGGGCCACTCCCATGGATGTAGAGGGGTTTGTGGTGGGGCATTTTGGACCTTCTGGCATTCTAGACAGCTCTTGGTCAATTCTTCGATGTCTCCATCGATACCTGGCCACCACACAAACGCTCTGGCTAAGTTCTTCATTTTCACTCCACCCAGATGCCCCTCGTGAAGCTCCTTTAGCACTCTATTCTTGAGTTTGGGTGGAATCACCACTCTGGATCCACACATCAAGGTTCCTTGGCACGCTGACAGCTGTTCTCTTCTTTGCAAGAATGCTGGCAACAGTGGTTCGCCATGTGCTGGCCATCCCTTCACCGTTAAATCGTAGACTCGTGAGAGAGTCAGGTCATTTCGCGTTTCCTTTTCAATGGTAGAATTTGTCACCGGTAGACATTCCACTATGGTCGAGTGGAATATCTCCACTGGGTCCACTGTAGGCGCCTCTTCCACCGTTGGCAATGGTAGGCGCGATAACCCGTCAGCTTTCCCATGCTGTTTTGTTCCTTTGTACTCTATGTCATATTGGTGTGCCCCTAGGAAAACATAAGAACATAAGAACATAAGAAATAGGAGCAGGAATAGGCCAATCGGCCCCTCGGGCCTGCTCCGCCATTCAATAAGATCATGGCTGATCTGATCCTAACCGCCAATCCACTATCACAGAACCATCTCCTGAATCTAACAGAATTAGACACACGAAATAGGAGCAGGATCAGGCTACACGGCCCCTGGGCCCGCTCCACTACCCACAGGGCCATGGCCGATCCGAACCTAGACTCATGTCCAAATTCCTGCCCGCTCCCCGTAATCCTTAATTCCCTTTACTTCTAGGAAACTGTCTATTTCTGTTTTAAATTTATGTAATGATGTAGCTTCTACAGCTTTTTGAGGCAGCATATTCCATGGACCTACCACACTCTGAGTGAAGTAGTTCCTCCTCATCTCAGTTTTGAAAGAGCAGCCCCTTATTCTAAGACTATGCCCCCTAGTTCTAGTTTCACCCATCATCGGGAACATCCTCCCCGCATCCACCCGATCCAACCCCTTCACAATCTTATATGTTTCAATAAGATCGCCTCTCATTCTTCTGAACTCCAATGAGTGGAGTCCCAATCTACTCAACCTCTCCTCATATGTCCATCCCCTCATCCCCGGGATTAACCGAGTGAACCTTCTTTGTACGGACTCGAGAGCAAGTATGTCCTTTCTTCAGTATGGACACCAAAACTGTACGCAGTATTCCAGGTGCGGTCTCACCAATACCTTGTACAACTGAAGCAATACCTCCCTATTTTTATATTCTATCCCCCTAGCAATGAAAGCCAACATTCCATTGGCCTTCTTAATCACTTGCTGCACCTGCATACTAACCTTTTGAGTTTCGTGCACCAGGACCCCCAGATCCCTTTGTACTTCAGTACTTTCCAGTTTCTTGCCATTAAGATAATAACTTGCTCTACGATTTTTCCTGCCAAAGTGCATAACCTCACACTTTCCAGTATTGTATTCCATCTGCCAAATCTCTGCCCACTTACTTAGCCTGTCTATGTCCCCTTGCAGGTTTTTTATGTCCTCCTCACTCACTACTTTCCCTCCCATCTTAGTATCATCTGCAAACTTTGATATGTTACACTCGGCCCCCTCCTCCAAATTGTTAATATAGATTGTAAAGAGTTGGGGACCCAGCACTGACCCCTGCGGAACACCACTAGTTACTGATTGCCAGTCTGAGAATGAACAATTTATCCCAACTCTCTGCCTTCTGTTAGATAGCCAATCCTCTATCCATGCCAGAATATTACCACCAATCCCGTGATTTTTTATCTTAAGCAATAATCTTTTGTGTGGCACCTTGTCAAATGCCTTTTGGAAGTCTAAATACACTATGTCCACAGGTTCCCCTTTATCCACCCTATATGTTACTTCCTCAAAGAACTCCAGCAAATTTGTCAAACATGACTTCCCCTTCATAAAACCATGCTGACTTTGTCCTATTAAATGATGGTTATCCAAATGTCCTGTTACTGTCTCCTTAATAATGGACTCCAATATTTTACCTACCACAGATGTTAGGCTAACCGGTCTATAGTTTCCAGCCTTCTGTCTACTGCCCTTTTTAAATAAGGGCGTTACATTAGCAGTTTTCCAGTCTGCCGGGACCTTTGCTGAGTCCAGGGAGTTTTGGAAAATTATTACCAATGCATCCACAATCCCTACCGCCACTTCCCTCAAGACCCTAGGATGTAAACCATCAGGTCCAGGTGATTTATCCGCCTTGAGTCCCATTATTTTACCGAGTACCACTTCCTTCGTGATTTTGATCGTGTTTAGCTCCTCCCCCCCATAGCCCCCTGTTTGTCCAGTGTTGGGATATTCTTAGTGTCTTCTACTGTAAAGACTGATACAAAATATTCATTCAGTGTTTTTGCCATCTCCATATTTCCCACCATTAATTTCCCGGTCTCATCCTCTAAGGGATCAACATTTACTTTAGCCACCCTTTTTCTTTTTATATAACTATAAAAACTCTTACTATCTGTTTTTATATTTTTTGCAAATTTACTTTCATAATCTATCTTCCCTTTCTTAATCTTTTTGTTATTTTTTGCTGTCTTTTAAAGTTTTCCCAATCCTCGATCCTCCCACTAAATTTGGCTACATTATATGCCCTTGTTTTTAGTCGAATACTATCCTTAATTTCTTTACTTAGCCACGGATGGCTGTCTTTCCTTTTACACCCTTTTCTTCTCAGTGGAATATATATTTTTTGGAAGTTGTAAAATAACTCCTTAAATGTACACCACTGATCATGTATCGTCTTACCCTTTAATCTATTTTCCCAATCCACTCTACTCAATTCCGCTCTCATACCTTCATAGTCTCCTTTATTCAAGCTTAGCACGCTTGTTTGAGATCCAACCTTCTCACCCTCTAATTGAATATGGAATTCAGCCATGTTATGGTCACTCATTCCAAGGGGATCCTTTACTAAGACATTTTTAATTAATCCTGTCTCGTTACACAGGACCGGATCTAAGGTTGCTTGCCCCCTGGTCGGTTCAGTTACATAGTGCTCAAGAAACCCATCCCTAATACACTCAATGAACTCATCCTCAAGGCAGCCCTGCCCAATTTGATTTGTCCAATTAATATGATAGTTAAAATCCCCCATAATTATAAATGTTCCCTTATTACAAGGGACCACCTCTATAGCCTTTGTGCTGTCATAATGGGAACGCCCTTTTTAGGGTTGAATATGGAGACGAGGGGTTGATGGTCAGTCAACAAGGTAAATTTTTGTCCGTGTAGGTAATGGTTGAGTTTCTTCACCCCCCACACCAGGCTGAGTGCCTCCCTGTCGATCTGGGCATAGTTGTGCCCATAGTTGTAGCAAAAGCTACCGGCCGCTCTGAGCCATCAGGGAATCTATGCGATAATACCGCTCCCACGCCGTAAGGGGATGCATCGCACGCCAGTCTGATTGGCAGTGATGGGTTGTAATGAGCCAACACTTCCCTGGACGGGATCAAGCCTTTGCATTTATGGAAGGCACGTTTATAGTCTTTGCTCCATTTCCAAACTACTCCCATTTGTAGAAGTTCATTAAGCGGGTGCAGAACCGTCGACAAGTTTGGTAAAAGTTTATGATAGTAATTTACTAATCCCAGGAACGACCTTAATTGTGAGACATTTTCAGGCGCTGGGGCCTTTACGACCGCTTCAATTTTTTCAGGTGACTTATGCAACCCTTCTTCGTTAATGACATGGCCACAATATGATATTTGTTTCTGGAAAAATTCGCACTTGGGGCGATTTGCTCGTAGGCCCCGTTCTCTCAGCCTCGTGAGCACCTGCTCCAAGTTGGCAAGGTGCTCGTTGTCATTTTCTCCTGTTACAAGGATGTCATCTAGGTAGCATTGAGTCCCCGGAATCCCTTGTAGGACTTGTTCCATAGCTCTTTGCCAGATAGCCGGAGCTGATGCCACTCCGAAAACCAGTCGATTGTACTGGTACAGGCCTTTGTGTGTGTTTATCGTGAGATACTTTTTAGAGGCCTCCTCAACCTCCATCTGTAGATATGCCTGTGCTAAGTCAATTTTGGTGAAACATTTCCCTCCGGATAGTAAGGCGAAAATATCTTCTATCCTCGGAAGAGGATACTGTACAGTGTGAAGAACCGGGTTTACAGTCACCTTGAAGTCCCCACAGATGCGAACTTTTCTCTGTTCTTCAGATTTATCATTATTCAACGTTTTCTTCATGACCGGGACGATGGGTGTTGCCCACTCGCTCCAATCTACCTTGGATAACACGCCTGCTTTTTCCAAATTCTCCAGCTCTGCCTCGACTGCTGGACGAATTGCGCATGGCACCGGCCTTGCCTTAAAAAACTTGGGAATTGCCGCATCTTCCACTTTTATTGAGGCGGTGACGCCTTTCAAGGTTCCTAGTTCCTGTTGAAACACTTCTTTGGCGTTGGCCAAGATGTCTTTTAATCGTCCAGGTATGACGTCATCATCGTTTTTTTTCTTACTGGTCACCGTCAGTGCCTGAATGGAGTGCCAGTCTAAACGTATCTTTCTGATCCATTCACGTCCCAACAACGGTGGACCACCATCGGGCAGAACGTATAAATACAACTTCTGTATTTCCTTGCCGTTGTATACAACAGGCACCCTTATTTTCCCTCTGGGGTATACTTTCTGCCCCGTATATGTCTTCAAGACAATGGATGTGTCTTTCAAAGGTATATGCGGAAATAGCCGCTCGTAATCCCGTCGACTCATGACGGTCAGAGCTGATCCTGTATCTAGCACCATTTTGACTGGGGACCCCGCTATCGTGAGGGTAACCCAAATGGTCTGGTAATCTTCTTTGGCAATTACATTATGTAATTTGAGACAGCTTAGTCTCTTTTTTCCGGAGTCGCTATCGCTCTTCTGGTCTTCGGAGCTACTGTCCGTCATCATTTGTACCTTTCTGTACTTTACCTTATTGACCTTTTTACTGTCAGCGGATTTCTTTCCAGATCTGCATACACGTGCAATGTGTCCCATCTTTCCGCATTGCCTGCATGCTTTGTCCTTGAACCAGCAGTCCTTCTGGTCATGGGTGGATCTGCTGCAGCGATAACATCTCTCAAAACCCCGTGTCATTTCATGGGTGCCGAAGTCCTGTGGCTTTTGCTGTATCTCTGCAGCTCCTCTTGCTGCTGCTTCGTATGATACAGCCACACTGAAAGCCTTGTCCAGTGTCAAATCTTTCTCAGAAAGTAGTCTTTTCTGTGTTCCTTCGCTTAGGAGACCGCAGACGAATTTGTCTCGTAGAGAATCTGCCAGTCCTGCCCCGAATTGGCAGTGCTTTGACAGCTTTCTTAATTCGGTGAGGTAATCAGCATTACTTTCATTCTTGTGCTGATTCCTCCTGAAGAATTTGAATCGTTCCGCTATCAGCAGCGGTGTTGGGTTTAAGTGCTCCTGTAAGGTATTAACAATCTCATTAAAATTCTTGTCCATTGGTTTGGCTGGAATGATCAAGTTTCGTAACAGCCCGTATGTCCTTGCGCCCATCAAATTTAGAAGTACCGATGCCTTTTTATCATCCGCTACTTCATTCGCCTTGCAATATACCTCCACTCTTTCCACATATGTGGTCCAATCTTCTATATCACTATCGAAAGCAGTAATATTGCCAGTCTTCGGCATCTTGAAAATCTAAAATGGCGCTTCCCGCGCTTTTCTTTCTTCCCCACCGAGTTAAGATGGCGCCTCCCACGCTTTCCCGCCGCTGCCGCTGCTGCCAACGCTGTTCTCCACGGTTCCCGTTGCGACCTGCAGCTTTTCGCGGTATTTCTATTTTTTTTTTATATATCGCTTCAATATTCTCTCCGTAATTGAAGAACCGTTCCCGTCGTGGAGCGGACCCTCTGGGACTTTCCCCTCCCTCTGCTCGGTCCGATCGCCGACCTGATTCGCAGCACCGGCCGCGCCCTGAGTGCTCCACCCTCTCTCTCTCTTTGCTTCTGCTTCCCGACTCGCTGCCCGGCCCCGTTGCAGAGCCACCCGATCGAGCTCTAGCCCGCCGCAGCCCAGGAAGGATCAGTGCACTACCTGCCACCAGCCCGTTTAGCTGGGGAAACTACAGACTGGAGACCAAGCCTGGCCCTCGTTTTCGAGTTTCTTCGAGTTATTTATTTATTTATTTTTTCTTGCTTCTGGCTTCAACCTTCGTCTGAGGAATCAATCCCCTTGAGGTGCTGCCGAATTGCAGGTAAGTTCGTTTCTAACTCGTCGCCACTGTTAGATCCGTGTGTTAATGGAGACACGGAATGCAGGAGTTGATTTAACAAGTGTTTACTGAACAAAGTCTGGAGGTGAACTAACTACACAAGACGCTACACAGGCTTATATACCTGAGTGGTCACTACTGGTACTACAGTATACAGGGGCTTCAAAAACATAGTTCCTCTTAAAGGTACATACACTACAACCCTCATGATAGCAGGGTCCCCAGTAAAGATGGAATTGGACACAGGATCAGCCCTAATGGTCATGAATCGACGAGACTATGAGCGGCTATTCTCACACATACCCTTAAAGGACACGTCCATTGTATTGAAGACATACACGGGGCAAAATGTGTACCCCAGAGGAAAAATAAGGGTGCCAGTTGAATATAACGGAAAGGAAACACAGAAACTATACATGCATATACTACGAGATGGAGGACCACCATTATTGGGATGTGAATGGATCCGAAGACTACAATTGGATTGGCATTCCATTCTGGCACTAACTGTGACTGACAAAAAAGATGATGACGTCGCACCTGGACGTCTGTCACAAATTCTATCTGACGCAGAAGAGGTGTTCCAACAAGGAATTGGGACTCTAAAAGGAGTAAAGGCAACCATAAAGATTGAGGATAACGCAACCCCAAAATTTTTCAAGGCCAGACCGGTGCCATACGCGATCCGCCCAGCCGTGGAAGCTGAACTGGAGAGTCTGGAGCATTCGGGGGTGCTGTCTAAGGTGGACTGGAGCGAGTGGGCCACACCCATCATTCCTGTAATGAAGAAAGCATTGAGCAGCACGCCTGGGGAGCCAAGGAAGGTTCGCATCTGTGGGGACTTCAAGGTGACTGTGAACCCAGTACTGCACACAGTACAGTATCCGCTTCCGCGGATAGAAGATATTTTCGCCTCACTATCTGGAGGGAAACGTTTTACAAAGATTGACCTGGCTCAAGCGTATCTACAAATGGAGGTGGAAGAAGCATCTAGGAAATACCTCACGATAAACACTCACAAAGGCCTTTACCAGTACAATCGACTGGTATTCGGGGTAGCATCGGCCCCGGCTATTTGGCAGAGGGCAATGGAACAAGTCCTGCAAGGGATCCCGGGGACCCAGTGTTATTTGGACGACATCCTGGTTACGGGCGAAAATGGCAATGAATACCTTGCCAACCTGGAACAGGTGCTCATGAGATTGCAGGAATATGGGCTACGAGCCAACCGTCCCAAATGCGAGTTCTTCAGGAGACAAATCTCGTATTGTGGCCACATGATTGATGAGGAAGGGTTGCATAAGTCGCCGGACAAGATTGAGTCTGTAGTCAAGGCTCCAGCACTGGAAAATGTGTCGCAACTGAGGTCGTTCCTCGGGTTGGTGAACTACTACCATAAGTTCTTGCCGAATTTATCTACAATTCTGCACCCACTGAACGCCCTGCTTCAAACTGGTGTAACATGGAAATGGAGTGATGAGTGTAAGCGTGCCTTTCAGGAATGTAAATACCTTATCACTTCAAAAGAAGTACTGGCCCGCTACAACCCAACACTACCGATTCGGTTGGCATGTGATGCATCACCTTACGGCATTGGAGCGGTGCTGTCACACAAATTCCGTGACGGTTTAGAGAGGCCAATAGCCTTTGCATCGCGCTCGCTAATCTCAGCTGAGCGTAACTACGCCCAGATTGACAGGGAGGCCCTCAGCCTGGTGTGGGGGGTGAAGAAGTTCAATCACTATCTGCACGGGCAGAAATTCACCCTACTGACTGATCATCAACCCCTGGTCTCAATTTTTAACCCAAAGAAGGGCGTTCCGGTGATGACGGCGCAACGGCTGCAAAGATGGTCACTTTTTCTAGGGGCACATCAGTATGACATAGAGTACAAAGGTACGAAACAACATGGAAACGCTGATGGGCTGTCGCACCTACCGTTGCCTACGGCAGAAGAAGCACCCGCAGTGGACCTTGTGGAGATATTCCATGCGACCATAGTCGAATGTTTGCCTGTTACAAATGCAAGTATTGAGAAGGAAACCCGAAATGGCCCAACACTCTCTCGGGTCTATGATTTGACGGTGAAGGGATGGCCAGCATATGGCGACTCACTGTTGCCAGCATTCTCGCCAAGGAGAGAACAGCTGTCAGTGTGCCGGGGAACCTTGATGTGTGGATCCCGAGTGGTAATTCCACCCAAGTTGAGAGATAGAGTGCTCAATGAGCTTCACGAGGGTCATCTGGGAGGGGTAAAAATGAAGAGCCTAGCCAGGGCGTTTGTGTGGTGGCCGGGAATCATTAAAGAAATCGAGGATATGACCAAGAGATGCACAGGATGCCAGAAGGTCCAAAACGCTCCACCACAGGCCCCGCTACATCCATGGGAGTGGCCCTCATCTCCATGGCAACGGGTACACATTGATTTTGCTGGTCCATTTATGGACTCAATGTTTCTAATTGCTGTGGACGCCCATTCGAAATGGCCAGAGGTCATTAAAATGTCCTCCACCACCACGGAGAAAACTATTGCCGTCCTAAGGACCATCTTCGCCAGGAATGGGTTGCCAGAACAGATTTGTTCCGACAATGGCCCACAGTTTGTGTCTGAGGATTTCCGGCGGTTCCTGAAGAATAATGGGGTGAAATATTACACATCTGCCCCATATCATCCAGCCACAAATGGATTGGCTGAGAGGTTTGTTCAGACCTTTAAAAAGGCCATAAAGGCAATGTATAATGATGACATACCACTGCAACACAAGGTGGATAACTTCTTGTTTGCTTACCGGAATGCAACACATGCAGTAACCAACCAAACTCCAGCCGTACTGTTTTTCAACCGGAGACTAAGATGTCGCTTGGATTTGCTCAAACCAAACATAAGACGAGCTGTTGAGGATAAGCATTTCCAGCACATAAATGAGAAGCCAACCAGGAGCTTCAGGAGCCCAGGAAGGGAGGAAAAAGAGTGGGAGAGCAATAGTGGTAGGGGATTCTATAGTAAGGGGAACAGATAGGCGTTTCTGTGGCCGTAGACGTGAATCCAGGATGGTTTGTTGCCTCCCTGGTGCCAGGGTCAAGGATGTCACTGAGCGGCTGCAGGGCATTCTGGAGGGGGAGGGTGAACAGCCAGAGGTCGTGGTCCACATTGGTACCAACGACATAGGTAAAAAGAGGGATGAGGTCCTGCAGCAAGAATTTAGGGAGATAGGTGGAAGATTAAAGAGCAGGACCTCAAAGGTTGTAATCTCTGGATTACTCCTGTTGCCACATGCTAGTGAGTATAGGAATAGGAAGATAGAACAGATGAATGCGTGGCTAAAGGGATGGTGCAGGAGGGAGGGCTTTAGTTTCCTGGATCACTGGGTCTGCTTCTGGGAAAGGTGGGACTTGTACAAGTCGGACGGTTTACACCTGAACCAGAGGGGGACAAATATCCTTGCGGGGAGGTTTGCTAGCACTGCTGGGGGGGGTTTAAACTAACTTGGCAGGGGGATGGGATACAGAGTGGAACTATAGTAGGGGGTGATTTACAGCCAAATACGGAGGAAAAAACAAGTCAGCTGGGAAGGCAGAGCAAATATGTGAAGGCAAAAGGGAATATGGCAAGGCTGGAAGGCATTTATTTTAATGCAAGGAGTCTTGCAAATAAGGTGGATGAACTGAAGTTGTTGTTGAACACATGGGAGTACGATATTGTTGCTATCACAGAGACATGGTTGAGGGAGGGTCAGGACTGGCAGCTCAATATTCCCGGGTATAGAATCTTCAGGCGAGTCAGAGGGGGGTGTAAAAGGGGAGGGGGTGTTGCAATATTAATTAAGGAGTCAATTACTGCTGTAAGGAGGGATGATATATTAGCGGGTTCCTCTAATGAGGCCATATGGGTAGAACTTAAAAACAAAAAGGGGGCAAGCACTTTGCTGGGAGTGTACTATAGGCCCCCAAACAGTCAGGGGGAGATAGAGGAACAGATATGTAGGCAAATCTCAGAGAAGTGCAAAAATAATAGGGTAATAATAGTGGAGGATTTCAACTTCCCCAATATTAATTGCGATAGTCAGAGTGTGAAAGGCTTAGAGGGTGCAGGATTCTTAAAGTGCATCCAGGAGAGCTTTTTGAGCCAACATGTAGAAAGTCCTACAAGAGAGGGGGCGGTACTGGACCTAATTCTAGGGAATGCAGCCGGGCAAGTGGTGGAAGTGTCAGTAGGAGAGCATTTTGGCGACAGTGACCATAATTCGGTGAGATTTAAGGTGGTCATGGAAAAAGACAAAGACGGCCCGGAAATAAGGGTTCTAAATTGGGGGAAGGCCGATTTTAATATGATAAGGCAGGATCTGGCCAAAGTGGACTGGGAGCAGCTACTTATAGGAAAATCCACATCAAAGCAGTGGGAGACTTTCAGAAGGGAAATAGAGAGAGTACAACGCCAACATGTTCCTGTAAAGGTCAAGAGTGGGACCAACAAGCAAAGGGAACCTTGGATGACAAGGGATATACAAAAATGCATTAGGAAAAAAAGGGGGGCTTTTGGCAGTTACAAAAGACTAAAGACGGAGGAAGCCCTAGAGGAGTATAAAAAGTGCAGGGGCATACTTAAAAAAGAAATTAGGAGGGCGAGGAGGGGCCATGAAATAACACTGGCGAGCAAAATAAAGGAAAATCCTAAGATGTTTTATAAGTATATTAAGGGCAAGAGGATAACCAGGGAAAGGGTAGGGCCCATTAGGGACCAAAGTGGCAATCTGTGTGTAGAGCCAGATGATGTAGGCAGGGTTTTAAATGAATTTTTTGCATCTGTGTTCACTATGGAGAAAGACGATGTAGACATAGAAATCGGGCAAGGGGACTGTGACATACTTGAACATATTAGCATTGAGAGGGAGGAGGTACTAGCGGTTTTAGCAGGCCAAAAAGTGGATAAATCCCCAGGCCCGGACGAGATGTATCTCAGGCTGTTGTGTGAGGCAAAGGAGGGGATTGCAGGGGCTCTGACACAAATTTTCAGAACCTCTCTGGCCACAGGGGATGTACCAGAGGACTGGAGAACAGCTAACGTAGTACCATTATTCAAGAAGGGTAGCAGGGATAAACCAGGGAATTACAGGCCAGTGAGCCTAACATCTGTGGTAGGGAAATTATTGGAAAAAATTCTGAGGGACAAAATTAGTCTCCACTTGGAGAGGCAAGGATTAATCGGGGATAGTCAGCATGGCTTTGTCAAGGGTAAATCATGTCTGACCAATCTGATTGAATTTTTCGAGGGGGTGACTAGGTGTGTGGATGAGGGAAATACTGTGGATGTGGTTTACATGGATTTCAGTAAAGTTTTTGACAAAGTCCCGCATAGGAGACTGGTCAAGAAGGTAAGAGCCCATGGGATCCAGGGTGCCTTGGCGCGTTGGATCCTAAACTGGCTGAGTGGCAGGAGGCAGAGGGTGATGGTCGAAGGTTGCTTTTGTGACTGGAAGCCTGTGTCCAGTGGGGTACCTCAGGGATCGGTGCTGGGTCCCTTGCTGTTTGTGATCTACATAAATGATTTGGATGAGAATGTAAAAGGTATGATCAGTAAGTTCGCAGATGACACGAAAATTGGTGGGGTGGTAAATTGCGAGGAGGAAAGCCTCAGGCTACAGGACGATATAAACGGGTTGGTCAGATGGGCGGAAAAGTGGCAAATGGAATTTAACCCTGAAAAGTGCGAGGTGATGCATTTTGGATGGACAAATAAGGCAAGGGAATACACAATGAGTGGTAGGACCCTAGGAAGTACAGAGGGTCAGAGGGACCTTGGTGTACATGTACATAGATCCCTGAAGGCAGCGGAGCAGGTAGATAAGGTGGTTAAAAAGGCATATGGGATACTTGCCTTCAATAGCCGAGGCATAGAATATAAGAGCAGGGAGGTTATGATGGAGCTGTACAAAACGCTGGTGAGGCCACAGCTGGAGTACTGTGTGCAGTTCTGGTCACCTCACTATAGGAAGGATGTGATTGCTTTGGAGAGGGTGCATAGAAGAGTCACCAGGATGTTACCTGGGATGGAGCGCCTCAGCTATGAAGAAAGACTAAACAGGCTGGGGTTGTTTTCCTTGGAGCAAAGAAGGCTGAGGGGGGACCTGATTGAGGTGTACAAAATGATGAGGGGCATAGATAGGGTAGATAAAGAGGAACTTTTCCCCTTAGTAGGGGGGTCAATAACAAGGGGGCATAGATTCAAGGTAAGGGGCAGGAGGTTTAGAGGGGATTTGAGGAGGAACTTTTTCACCCAGAGGGTGGTTGGAATCTGGAACTCACTGCCTGAAAGGGTGGTAGATGCAGGAACCCTCATAACATTCAAGAAGCATTTGGATGAGCACTTGAAATGCCATTGCATACAAGGCTATGGACCAAATGCTGGAAAATGGGATTAGACTGGACAGGGATTGATGGACGGCGCAGACACGATGGGCCGAAGGGCCTCTTTCTGTGCTGTATAACTCTATGACCCTAAGATAGGGCAACCAGTCTTGGCCCGCGACTACCGAACAGAAAAATGGCAGCCAGGAACGATATGCACACAGCAGGGACCACTAATGTACACAGTGGACGTTGGAGAGAGCATCGTGAGACGCCATGCTGACCAGATTCTAGAGTCACAGGAACAAGCCAAACCTATACCACAAGCATGAGCCCGAAGTACAGATTGCTTCTACCTCAGAAGCAGGGATATTGGAAGCTGACGAACCAACCAATGACAATGAGCCAGAATTGACTCCACCGCCAGAACAGGATACTCGAGAAAGGCGCTATCCAGTCAGGATCAGGAAGCCTCCTCAAAGACTGAACTTATAAATGACTATTTCAGTTGATGTATATAGTACCGAGAAAATTGTAATTGTAATCAGTTATTATTTAGTTGTTAAATGAATGTTATGTACTGTTTATCTAAAAGGGGAGGAATTGTTGTGTATGTACCTTTAAGGGAATAATTGGTCTTAGACTGCAGTACCGGCAGTGACCACCCCTGTATAAAAGGTCCCAGCAGGCTTCTGTTTTTTTAGTCTGACACTGCCTCTTGTTCAGTAAAGTACCTGTTAAACTGTTCTCCCGAAGTCCGTGTATTATTGAGGCGCGGACTTTACAGAGGAGGACAAGAACGAAGACCAGCTGCAGCAGCACGCAAGCACATTGCTGCCCAGGATGCAAGGGATGCATTCATCTTGGCCAGATTTGCTTAGGTTGCCCAATCAAACACATGTGCCTGGCACCTTCTTATCACACCATAGACAATGGACAAGAACATGCGGCTTCCTATCACACTGACCACCATCATGACAAATCCAATTCATCCTGAGCTCTCATGTGGAACTTCCATTTCTGAAATGACAGAGTCCAGAACTTCAACAGTTTACCATCACTTCATTTTAATACATTGACTGAAGGATGGCATTTAACAATTAAACACAACAGAACACCCAAGTGACTACCCTCGTGACGACTTGTGCTTTACCTTCCTCTTACGCTTGCTCCTACATGGTGCTTCCCCTGTGGCTTCAGCAGATGTGGAGGCCCCTTGCTCACTTTCATGCTGCTCCTGCCTCGACACCTTTGGCGGGCATCCTCTGGGGTTGCGAGCCTGTGTGGGCTCGCCAACAGTCTGCTCCTCCTGCGGTTGTGCAGTTGAGACACCCATCTCAGTTGGGTGAGGACTCTGGTGGGGCTCTGACCGAGGGCTCCGCAGTGGCATGGGAGTGTGAGCGCTTGGAGAAGAGCCCCCACATCCTTGATGTCTGTCACCAACATCCCTCTCATGGGTTGGCCCCACTTCAGTGCTAGCAAGTGGCTTAACAACAGCTTGCTGCACATCAGGGGGGGCCATGAGGACCCATATCTGCACTGGAAGCCCCAATACAGGGGATTTCCATGAAGCTCTGGTTTCTCTGATCAATAACTGCCCATCGCTCCTCCAGAGATGTCAGTCTATTCTGAACATTCACCATGTTTTCAACACTCTGGCGACTTAGCTCCTCCATGGCCGTAGCCATCCTCTCCTCTACCGTAGCCATCCTTTCCACAGAGATAACCATCCTTTCCATGGAGGTTGCCATCCTTTCCGTGGTAATGCATTCATGCGCCAATGCCTACACAAAGGCTCTGCTCATGTTAGTGATGGACTCCTCCATCCTCTCCACACTCGCAGTGACCCTGGAAACAAAACCTGCCAGAGACTCCTGCACCTGTTCCTGGAGTTCCAGCACTGCTCTCCTGGATGGACCTGGACGTACAGGGTCCACATGCAGCTGAGCAGAGCTGGGAGCGCCCTGCAGCCTCCGACGAGGACTCTCCACTGCTGTCCCTGTCTCCACCATCTGCTGATGCACACTTGTGAGCTGTGATACACCAGGTGACAACGCTACTCTATGTCCCGAAGGTCCCACCGAGGTGTGCGTTTCTGCGCTGTTGCTGGGTTCGCTTAATTCTGCTGACGCTGCGGCCTCAGAGGTTGCAGGTTCCTCTGAGGAGTCTTCTGGCTCAGGTTCTTCCTCCTGGACAGTGGGGAGGGGGGCTGTCGATGATCCTGTGGGGGAGTAAAGGCATGAGTTAGACATGTGATACAAACGTAGCATGCACATAGAATTATGCAGATGATCATATACAATCTGTTTGAGCATCAGAAGCCATATCAGTCACTCATGCAATGTAAATGAGAGAGATGCAAAACTATTCTTTCACTAGCTTGCTCTGATGTGCCCGTCTGTCCGTCCCCCACTTCCACATCCTCCTCGGCGCCAATGATCTCTAGGGCCACTTCCTCAGTGCTGGTGAGATGGGCTATTGAGGGTGGACCTCCTCTTGTCTTTGCCCTTTCCCTCTTATTGTAGGCTCTCTTTTCCTGCAATGAGGGACACAAGTGGAGTTTGAGTGATAATGATGGAGTGAGTGTAGATAATCCATAGCATAGATGCCTGGAAGGACACAAAGGTGGAGTGAGGTCCAAATACTAAGGGCCCTCCCTGCGTGTTGTTAGTTGTTGTCATAGCATAACAGTGACAGGGAGTGTGAGGGCAGCAGAGTCGAATAGTGAAATGATTGGGCTGGATTTTGCCAGGCCCGAGGAGGCGGGTTTGGAGGCGTGTGAGGTGTTAAATTGGCAAAAAATAGCGGGCGGGTCCAATCCCGCCTCCAGCCCGCCTCTGAGCTATTTTCCCAAAAGCGGGCTTTCAGACCCCTTTTCCATCCCTTCTCCAAGAGGCGGGATAGGCCCTTAAGAACAAGTTAAGTGCCTCTATAATGCCATTTTGAGAGGCCTTTCTGAATTTCACACATTTCCCCCGTGCTGCACATTTCCTCTGGAACACGGCAGTTAATCCTGGCGGGCTCACAAGTGGATTGCTTACTAACAGCTGCAGCTCCACCATTAAAAAGGAGTTTTCACCAATGATCGTTTGCAGGTGGCAGAACTTTGTTGTCTCAAGTCTGGGAGAACTTTTAGCAGGCATACTCATTGTTGTGGAAGTTTTGAGGCTGAGATCCATCTCCAGTGTGACCTCCTGGGAAACCCCTCTCCCCACCTTGACTGAGCGCTTCCTCAACTGAGGCATATACCAGAAGCATGGGATCCATTTATTTCCTTTCCTCCTGGACATCAGATTCGGACGAATACCAGCCGTGGCAGCAGCAGCACCCGGAACAGCAGCATCACCAACAGCAGCAGCAACAACAGGAACACCAAGCTGCTGCTCACCCACCTGATGCTGCACAGGCCAGATGGCACCAGCGCATGGAAGCACGTCACCGCAGGAGATACCCCCAAAGCAGGGGTTACAGACAGAGGGTGAGCTACCTCAACATGACTGAGCAGCAGTGGCAAGGAAGCTCAGACTTTCGCGAGAGGTAGTGGGTGACATCTGCGCAATGCTGCACCAGCACCTGGAGCCCAGAGGAGCAGGTGGACACTCCTTACCAGTGGCCGTCAAAGTCACCACCGCACTCAACATTTTTGCTTCAGGCTCATTCCAGGGATCAACAGCAGGCATTAGTGGCATCTCCCAGGCGGCCGCACACACTTGCATCACGCAGGTAACCGATGACCTCTGCCATCGCTCACGATTATATCAACTTCTCCAAAGATCAAGCAAGTGTTACCGCAAGTGCAGTTGGTTTCTGTCACCAGCTTGCTCTGATGCGCCCGTCTGTCCGTCCCCCACTTGCGCATCCTCCTCGACTCCCACGATCTCCAGGGCTGCCTCCTCAGCAGTGGTGAGCTGGGTTATTGGGGTGGCCCTCCTCCTGTCCTCACCCTCTCCCTCTTATTGTGGGCTCTCTTTTCCTGCAGTGAGGGACACAAGTGGAGTTTGAGTGAGAATGAAGGAGTGAGTGTAGAGAATCCATAGCATTGATGCTTAGAAGGACACAAAGATGGAGTGAGGTTATAAGTTGTTGTCATTGCATCACGGTGATAGGGATTGTGAGGGCTGCATAGTCGAATAGTTAAGTGAATGTGAACATACAGAGAGAGGGAATGGTTAAGGGTGCAGGGATATAAGGCTCAAGTGAGATGTGGAGGAGGTTGACAAAGCAGAGTGCTGGTGATGAGAGGCGATGGGGATCAGATTGAGGGTCATGGGGATGTAATACTCACTTTTCCTGTGCGGAGAAGGCCATGAAACCTCTTTCTGCACTGCAGCCAGGTTCTGCTGCACATTGATATGGCATTCACCTCCTGTGCCACTTGCAGCCACACAGCTTTGATCTGTTGGGGAGGCTTTTTCCTCCTTGAAGAAGGAAACAGCACTTCCTTATTCGCTCTTACTCCCACCACCCGAGCTTGGAGGGAGCTCTCATCGAAACGGGGTGCACACTTTGGTCTGGTGCTTGACATGGCTGTAGCACAAATCCATCAGAAGTAAATTCCAAAAGTTCTAAGGCAGAAAATGAACCAAGGCTGCTTGTAGGCCTTAGATGCAGCTGCATAGATGACGTCATCAGAGGCGAGTTTCAGGACCAAAAGACTCATTGGGCCAGGGGTTCCCACACACTGGAAATCAAGTGCCTAATTAGAGCAAAATTGCTCAATTGTCCCACCTCACATCGGAGGCGGGGTCTGGGCCCACCGACCTTTTGACCCACCTCCAACCCGCCTCCAATGACAAAATCCAGCCCTCTGTGTACATAGAGTGAGGGAATGGTTAAGGGTGCAAGGGATGTAAGGGTAAAGTGGGATGTCAATGCAGAGCGATGGTGCTGAGAGGAGTTGGGGAGCAGAATGAGGGTAAAGGTGGTGCTATACTCACTTTTCCTGTGCAGGTAAGGTCATTGAACCTCTTTCGGCACTGCAGCCAGGTTCTGCTGCACATTGATCTGGAACTGATCTCCTGAGCAAGTTGCAGCCACACAGCTTTGGTCTGCTGGGGAGGTTTTTTCCTCCCAGAGGAAGGAAACAGCACCTCCTTTTGTGCTCCGGCTCCCTCCACCAGAGCATGGAGGGAGCCATCATCAAACCGTGGTGAGGACTTGGGCCTTGAAGTAGACATACCACGAGCTTCAAACGCTTTGAAGAGAAGCAAGGACAAGTGTAGAGGCTGAAAATGAACCAAAGCTGCTTGGAGCCCTTAAATACAGCTGGAGAAATGACGTCATCAGAGGCAAGTTTCAGGCCCAAAAAACTAATTGGGCCAGGGGTGCGCACATGCTGGGAATCAATTGCCCAGTTAGGGCAAAATAGCTAAATTATCCCGCCTGACAGCGAAGGTGGGAGCGGGACCCGCCGACCATCTGACCCGCCCCCAACGGCAAAATCCAGAGGGCTCGATTTTCCTGAGTGTCTGTTCAGCTGCTCCCAAACAGACCCGACTCCAACCGGTGGGACAGATAGTTAAGGCAGTTAAGAGCCTGTTAACGGCCTTGATAATCCTATTTTGACAGAGGTTTCCCATTTTCCTGCCCTTCTTGTCAGAAACAGTCCTGCTGCAAGGAGACAAGTTGGTGGAGGACCTGATCTGTAGTCATTATTGGTGCAGAACTTTAAAAGCACTCCTGTAACATGGCTGGCATTCAAATGCAACAACTTTGTTGTTGGAGGTTTGGGATAAGATTTGGCAAATCTACTGATCTTGTGACTGGTTAAGATGACACACATCTGCTGTTTGAACTGATTGGAATAATTTCAGGCCACTTTGAGTGTGCGCTTGCAAGCTTCTTGCCTCAACTGAAATCTATAACAACAGGATGGGAACCATTTACATCCTCTCATCCTGGTCGTCCGATTCGGAGGAAGAGCAGCGCGGCTTAGTGCTGCCGGATGAACAGGTGGTTCAGCACACAGCCTCCTTGGGGGTAGATGAAGAGGAAGAGGAAAATGAAGAGGAAGGGAATGAGGAAGAGGATGAGGAAGGGGACGTGGAGGGATGCCTTGCGGGGCCGGATGTGGCCAATCCAGCAGCAGACGACCACATTGCTGGCCGTCAGGCAAGGGATGCACTCAACCATGCCAGATTCGCGTAATCTTACGCTTCAACCACAGGTGGCTGGCACATGGAGATGAATATAAGTCCGACATTCTCAGAACCCCAGGCATCATCTGTCCAATAAATGGTGGTTTGCTCAGTGTCACTACCAACATTCTACAGTACATGGAAATTACCATGAGCCTTCACTCTTGAACTTCCATTGCCCAGAACACAGAGGCCACACTTTAGGTGATCTCAGCAGATCATTAAACCTTTTTCCACACTGAACCCATGTGTGTCTGCACACAGACCTCGAACTCACCTCCTCAGCAATTTGCAGCCAAGCTGCCTTGGTTTGCTGAGGAGGCCTCCTCCTTCCATTTCCAGGGAAGAGGAGCTCCTGACATCCTCTAACTCCCTCAACAAGAGTATGGGGAAAGCCCTCATTGAACCTGGGTGCAGCCTTAGTTATTGGAGCTGCCGTTCCTGCAGCTCCCAGCACCTTTAAGAGAAAAAAGTATTAATATCACTAAGCCAATGATTGGAACAAACCTGGACTCTTATTCATTTCATAGTCAGATTATAAACTGATATGTACAAAAAATCATAAAAATCTTTCTGGAAAAATGTGACCAGCAATTTCATTAATTAAATTTGTTCAGAACAGACGCTGTCAACTCCCCTTTCTATATATTACAGCACCAAACCATCACGTTGATATTTTCCCAAAGGGGACATGGCCCCTTTAAATTTTCTTTCAAATAACGCGTCATCAGACGCGAAAAACTGACAGCCTCCAAGCAATTGCCTGGAGGGACCCGCACGTCGGCCATAACAAGATCAATCAATGCAAAGTGGCCAGTTCTGGGAGGCAGCTGCCGGGAGCGGGTCAGAAAGCCTCCAAGCAGCGGACCCGCACTCAAGCCGCCTCCATTAGTAAAATCGCAGCCTATGACTCTATGACTGATGATCCAGTGAGTTCAAATCCCATGGCAGCTGGGGAATTTAAATTCAATTAATTAAATAAATCTGGAATAAAAAGCTAGTAACTATCATGAAACGATCGGATTGTTGTTAAAAACCCGTCTGGTTCACTAATGTTATGAAGGAAATTTGCCATCCTTACCTGGTCTATATGTGACTCCAGACCCACAGCAACGTGGTTTACTGCCCTCTGAAATGGCCTAGCAAGCCACTCAGTTGTAACAAACCATGACGAGAAACAATAATAAGAATAAAACCAGACGGACCACCCGGCATTCACCAAGGCACCGGCTTCAGACACGACAACGGCACACCCAGCCCAGTCGACACTAACATTTGGGGACTTGTGCCAAAATTGGGAGAGCTGCCCAACAGACTAGTCAAGCAACAGCCTGACATAGTCATACTCACAGAATCATACCTTTCAGCCAATGTCCCAGGCTCCTCCGTCCCACCAGGAGGACAGACCCACCAGAGGTGGCGGCACAGTAATATACAGTCGGGAAGGAGTGGCCGTGGGAGTCCTCAACATTGACTCCAGACCCCATGAAGTCTCATAGCTTCAGGTCAAGCATGGGCAAGGAAACATCTTGCTGATTACCACCTACCACCCTCCCTCAACTGATGAATCAGTACTCCTTCAGGTTGTCACCACTTGGAAGAAGCACTGAGGGTAGCAAGGG
The DNA here is from genome assembly GCF_052327205.1 of Somniosus microcephalus. Lineage (NCBI taxonomy): Eukaryota > Metazoa > Chordata > Chondrichthyes > Squaliformes > Somniosidae > Somniosus > Somniosus microcephalus. The sequence continues at coordinate 117,435,425 of NC_140989.1, forward strand.
CACAGAATGTACTCTGGGTGGGAGACTTCAATGTCCATCACCAAGAGTGGCTCAGTAGCACCACTACTGACTGAGCTGGCCGAGTCCTGAAGGACATCGCTGCCAGACTGGGCCTGTAGCAGGTGGTGAGAGAACCAACACGAGGGAAAAACCTACTTGACCTCGTCCTCACCAATCTACCTGTCGCAGGTGCATCTGTACATGACAGCATTGGTAGCAGTGACCACCGCACAGTCCTTATGGAGATGAAGTCCCGTCTTCACACTGAGTACACCCTCCATCGTGTTGTGTGGCACTACTACCGTGCTAAATGGGATAGATTCAGAACAGATCTAGCAGCCCAAAACTGGGCATCCATGAGGCACTAAGGGCCATCAGCAGCAGCAGAATTCTATTCCACCACAATCTGTAAGCTCATGGCCCGGCATATCCCTCACTCTACCATTACCACTAAACCAGGGTACCAACCCTGGTTCAATGAGGAGTGCAGAAGAGCATGCCAGGAGCAGCACCAGGTGTACCTAAAAGTGAGGTGCCAACCTGGGAATGCTGTAACACAGGACTACATGCATGCTAAACAGCGGTAACAGCATGATATATTCAGAGCTAGGCGATCCCACAATCAACAGATCAGATCAAAGCTCTGCAGTCCTGCCACATCCAGTTGTGAGTAGTGGTGGAGAATTAAACAACTAACGGGAGGAGGAGACTCAATGAATATCCCCGTCCTCAATGATGGCAGTGCCTAGCACCCTGAAGCGTTTGCAACCATCTTCAGCCAGAAGTGCCGAGTGGATGATCCATATCGGCCTACTCCTGAGGTCCCCACCATCACAGAAGCCAGTCTTCAGCCAATTTGATTCATGTCAGTTCAAGAAACAGCTGAGCGCACTGGATACAGCAAAAGCTATGGGCCCCGACAACATCCCAGCTGGCAGGCTGAAGACTTGAAGAACTAGCCGCGCTTCTAGCCAAGCAGTTCCAGTACAGCTACAACACTGGCATCTATGTGGAAAACTGCCCAGGTATGTCCTGTCCACAAAAAGCAGAACAAATCCAATCCGGCCAGTTACTGCCCCATCAGTCTACTCTCATTCATCAGCAAAGTGATGGAAGTGAACTGCTATCAAGCGGCACTTACTCACCAATAACTTGCTCAACGATGCTCAGTTTGGGTTCTGCCAGGACCACTGGGCTCCAGACCTCATTACAGCCTTGGTCCAATGGAGGGAGATGGTGTGGCAGTATTGGTTAAGGAGAATGTTACAGTGCTGGACAGAGAGGATGTCCTAGAGGGGTCAAGGGCAGATCTATTTGGTTAGAGATAAGAAATAATACAAGTGCCATTACACTACTAGGTGTATTCTATAGTCCACCAACTAGTAGGAAGGATACAGAGGAGCAAATTTGCAGGGAAATTACAAGGTGCAAGAACTATAGAGTAGTGATAATGTGAGACTTCAAATATCCTAATATAGACTAGGATAGTAATAGTGTAAAGGGCAGAGAGGGGGAAGAATTTCTGAAGTGTGTTCAGGAGAAATTTCTTGATCAGTACATTTAAGAACATAAGAACATAAGAAATAGGAGCAGGAGTAGGCCATTCGGCCCTTTGAGCCTGCTCCGCCATTCAATGAGATCATGGCTGATCTTCTGCCTCAACTCCATTCACCGGCCCTATTGCCATATCCCTTGATGCCCTTTCTAGTCAGAAATCTATCGACTTCTGTTTTGAATATACCCAATGAGTGAGCCTCCACAGCCCTCTGGGGTAGAGAATACCAAAGATTCACCACTCTCTGTGTGAAGAAATTTATCCTGAGATTGTGGCCCCTGGTTCTAGGCTCCCCAGCCAAGGGAAACATTCTCCCAGCATCCACCCTATCAAGCCCTGTAATAATTTTGTATGATTCAATGAGATCCCCTCTCATTCTTCTGAATTCAAGAGAATGCAGGCCTAGTTTACTCAATCTCTTCCCATACGACAGACCCGCCATCCCAGGAATCAATCGCGTGAACCTTCATTGCACTCAGCGCAGACTTGGCAGTTCTTGGTCATGGTCCTGACCTCCTCGATGGAGGAAGGCAGGTTGCGGGCCTTGATGAAGTGGAAGAACCTGGTGACCCCCAGGTGGCAGAGGTCATTGTGGAGGGCCCTCAGCCTATCGATCTGCGCGCTGGCGCAGGTGCCACGCGATAGGGCATCTGGGGGTTCATTGAACTTCCCAGGCCGGTACAAGATCTCGTAATTGTAGGTGGAAAGTTCGATTCTCCACCTCAAGATCTTGTCATTTTTGATTTTGCCCCTCTGCTTGTTGTTGAACATAAAAGCAACTGAACGCTGGTCAGTGAGCAGGGTAAATCGTTTTCCGGCCAGGTAGTGCCTCCAATGACACACAGCCTCCACGATAGCCTGGGCCTCCTTCTCGACCGTGGAGTGTCTGGTCTCCGGGCCCTGGAGCGTTCGTGAGAAGAATGCCACAGGTCTCCCTGCCTGATTAAGGGTGGCGGCCAGAGCGAAGTCGGACGCATCGCTTTCCACCTGGAAGGGGATGGATTCGTCCACTGCGTGCATGGTGGCTTTGGCAATGTCTTCCTTGATACGGTGGAAGGCTAAGCGGGCCTCTGCCGTCACGGGAAAAGAGGTGGACTTGATCAGCGGACGGGCTTTGTCTGCATAGTAGGGGACCCACTGAGCGTAGTAGGAAAAAAACCCTAGGCACCTCTTCAGGGCTTTTAGGCAGTGGGGCAGTGGGAGTTCCATAAGGGGATGCATCCGGTCCGGGTCGGGACCGATGACCCCGTGTTCCACAACACAGCCAAGGATGGCGAGGCGGTCTGTGCGGAATATGCACTTCTCCTTGTTATATGTCAGGTTCAGGAGTTGGGCGGTGCGGAGGAATTTCTCGAGGTTTGCGTCATGGTCCTGCAAGTCATGGCCGCAGATGGTCACATTATCTAGGTAAGGGAAAGTGGCCTGCAGCTCGTTTTGATCGACCATCCGGTCCATCTCCCTTTGGAAGACGGAGACCCCGTTAGTAACGCCGAAGGGAACACTAAGGAAGTGATAGAGGCGGCTGTTTGCCTCAAAAGCAGTATACTGGCAGTCTTCAGGGCTGATGGGGAGCTGGTGGTACGCTGATTTCAGGTCAATGGTCGAAAAGACGCGGTACTGCGCGATCTGGTTGACCATGTCAGCTATGCGGGGGAGTGGGTAGGCGTCCAGCAGGGTGTAGCGGTTTATTGTTTGGCTGTAGTCGATGACCAGGCGTTGTTTCTCGCCGGTCCTAACGACTACAACCTGGGCTCGCCAGGGGCTGGAGCTGCCCTCAATAATCCCCTCCTTCAGGAGCCGTTCCACTTCGGTTTTGATGAAAACCCTGTCCCCGGCACTGTATCGCCTGCTCTTTGTGGCGATGGGCTTACAGTCGGGGGTGAGGTTAGCAAACAGTGGGGGGGGTGGGACTCTGAGTGTGGAGAGGTTGCATCTGGTGCGCGGCGGGCAATTTGGAGGCTGCTGGCTGCGGACTGTGAGTGGGGGGAGGGGGCCACCGTACGCCATCGTAACGCTTTTGAGGTGGCACTGGAAATCCAACCCCAGTAGAATGGCAGCGCAGAGGTCGGGCAGGACCAGGAGTTTAAAATTATTGAACACAGTCCCGTCTACTACTAGTGTCACCACGCAGTAGCCGCCAATGTCCGCTGACTGGGACTCGGAGGCCATAGAAATCCGCTGGTGCGCAGGCAGGACTGGGAGAGAGCAACGCCGCACCGTGTCGGGGTGGATGAAGCTCTCTGTGCTCCCGGAGTCAAAAAGGTAGTTTATTGCATGGCCGTTTACCTTAACGTCCATTTTGGACCGAGCTAGCTGGTGCGGTCTCGTTTGGTCCAGCGTCACAGAGGCCAGCGTAGGGGTCGGTGTGTCGCTGCGAGTATCAGATGGGGGGGGGTTGGCGATCTGCTGCGTCCCGGCTGGTGTCCAAGATGGCGGCGTCCATGATTCCCATGTGGCTGGAGTCGTCCAAGATGGCTGCTGCTGCGGTGGTTCGCACATGGCTGGGGAGGCCCAAGATGGCGGCCCACACGGCCCACACACGGCGCTGTTGGGGGCCCAAGATGGCGGCTCGCACGGCCCACATGCGGCGCTGCTGGCGTTCGGGGTGGCTTTGGCCTTGCAGACGCTGGCGTAGTGTCCCTTTTTCGCGCAGCCCGAGCAGGTCGCATTCTTCGCCGGGCAGCGCGCTCTGGGGTGTTTGGCCTGGCCACAGAAGTAGCATTTCTGGCCTTGGGATACTGCTGTCTGGCTTTGGGACACTGCTGCGGTAGTTGGGCTGTTGTTGGGCTGTGGCTGGGGTGGCACAGTGCTATGGGGCTGTCCTACCGTGTCCCAGGTTATCGTTCCCCGCGGCGTCCACGGTGCAGAGGAGTAGGCATCCATGCCCCGGAAGGCTGCGTCCAGCGTTAGTGCGATGTCGGAGGCTTTGTCGAGGGTGAGGTCACTCTGCTCCAGCAGTCGCTGTCGGGTGTAGTTGGACCTGTGGCCCGCTACGAAGGCATCCCGGATCAGTTCCTCCGTGTACTTAGTGGGCGTTACCGCCTTACACCCACAGGCCCGGCCAAGCACGGACAGTGCTTGGAGGTATTCCTCAGTCGATTCCCCAGGTTGTTGCTTGCGACTCCCCAGAAGGTGCCTAGCGTATACTTCGTTCACAGGGCGCGTGTACTGGGTCTTGAGGAGCTGGAGGGCGGCTGTGTACGAGGTCGCGTCCCGGATGACTGAGCACACTCGGTGGTTCACCTTGGAGAAGAGGACAGACAGTTTGTCCGCATCCGTTTCGACTGCAGTGGAGGCAGTCAGGAATGTCTCGAAGCACGTGAGCCAGTGAGCAAACTTGGTGGAAGCGTCCGCTTCCCGACTGTCCAGGTCCAGGCATGCTGGTGTGAGGATCTTCTCCATTATAAAAAATTTAGTTAATAAAATTGATGCGCCATCAATTACTCAAAAGACTGAGGTTGAGCGAGTAACAATCAGGCTTTTATTAACTAAAGAATGAAGGTCTTGTCTCGAGTGGTCGACCCGTCCAGAATACTAAGGGACTAGGAGGTAGTCACATATACCTGGAATAGTGGGAGGAGTCAGCCGAGGCATGTCCAGACCTGTACCTAGTGGAACACACATACAGACACAGACAGGTTATAACAGTGGTTTACCACACTCCCTCTATGGCAAGTATATCCTTCCTTAGGTAAGACCACCAAAATTGTACACAATACTCCAGGTGTGGTCTCACCAAGGCCCTATATAATTGGAGTAAGACTTCTTTACTCCTGTTCTCAAATCCTCTTGTAATGAAGGCCAGCATACCATTTGCCTTCCTAATAGCTTGCTGCACCTGCACATTCACTTTCAGTGACTCATGTACAAGGATACCCAGGTCCCTTTGAACATCTGCATTCCTCAATCTTTCACCATTTAGGAAATACTCTGCCTTTCTGTTTTTTCTACCAAAGTGGATAACTTCACAATTATCCACATTATATTCCATCTGCCATGTTCTCGCCCACTCACTGAGCCTGTCAAGATCCCCTTGAAGCCTCTTCACATCCTCTTCGCAACTGACACTGCCACCTAGCTTTGTATCATCAGCAAATTTGGAAATGTTACATTTAGTCCCCTCATCCAAATCATTGATATAGATTGTGAATATCTGGGGCCCAAGCACCGATCCTTGCAGTACCCCACTAGTCACAGCCTGCCATCCTGAAAAAGACCCGTTTATCCCTACTCTTTGTTTTCTGTCTGTTAACCAATTCTCAATCCATGCTAGTATATTACCCCCAATTCCATGTGCTCTGATTTTGTTCACCAACCTCTTGTGTGGGACCTTATCAAAGGCCTTCTGAAAATCCAAATACACCACGTCTACCGGTTCCCCTTTGTCTACTCCACTAGATACATCCTCAAAGAACTCCAATAGGTTTGTTAAAGAGGATTTCCCTTTCATAAATCCATATTGACTCTGCCCAATCTTACTATTAGTTTCTAAGTGCCCAGTTATTGCATCCTTTATAATAGATTCCAACATTTCTGGCCCAATGAGGAAGGAGACATTGCTGGATCTGGTTCTGGGGAATGAGGTGGGTCAAGTGGAGCAAGTGTCAATAGGGGAACATTTAGGGAACAGTGATCATAGTATCATAAGGTTTAGATTCGTTCTGGAAAAGGACAGGGAGCAATCTAGAGTAAAAATACTTAATTGGAGGAAGACTAATTTCAGTGGGTTGAGAACAGATCTGGCCCAGGTAAATTGTAATCAAAGATTGGCAGGCAAGACTGTAATCGAACAATGGGCTGCCTTTAAAGAGGAGATGGTTCAGGTATAGGCAACGTACATTCCCACGAGGGGGAAAGGTAGGGCAACTAAACTCAGAGCTCACTGGATAACAAAAGAGATAGAGAGTAAGGTGAAACAGAAAAAGAGCATGTATGACAGATGTCAGGTTGAGGATACAAGTGAGAATCAGGCTGAATATAGAAAGTTCAGAGGGGAAGTGAAAAAGAAAATAAGAGTGACAAAGAGAGAGTATGAGAATAGACTGACAGCTAACATAAAAGGGAATTCAAAAGTCTTCTATAGGCATATAAATAGTAAATGGGTAGTAAGAGGAGGGGTGGGGCTGATTAGGGACCAAAAAGGAGACCTATGCATGGAGGCAGAGGGCATGGCTGAGGTACGAAATGAATATTTTGCATCTGTCTTTACTAAGGAAGAAGCTGCTGCCAAAGCCGTAGTGAAAGAGATAGTGGTGATACTGGATGGGATAAAAATTGATAAAGAGGAGGTACCAGAAAAGCTGGCTGTACTTAAAGTGGATAATGTTACACCCTTGTTCAAAAAAGGTAGTGGGGAAACTTTTAGAAACGATAATCCGGGACAAAATTAAGAATCAGTTTGACAAGTGTGGATTAATTAAGGAAAACTAGCGCAAATTTGTAAAAGGCAAATTGTGTTTAACTAACTTGATCGAGTTTTTAAATGAGGTAACAGAGAGGGTTGATGAGGGCAATGCGGTTGACGTGATGTACATGGACTTCCAAAAGGTGTTTGATAAAGTGCCACATAATAGGCTTACCAGCAAAGTTGAAGCCCATGGAATAAAAGGGACAGTGGCAGCATGGATGCGAAATTCGCTAAGTGACAGGAAACAGAGAGACGTGGTGAACGCTTGTTTTTCAGACTGGAGTAAGATAAACAGTGGTGTTCCCCGGGGGTCGGTGCTAGGACCATTAATTTTCTTGATATATATTAATGACTTGGACTTGGGTGTACAGGGCACTATTTCAAAATTTGCAGATGACAAAGCTTGGAAGTATAGTGAACAGTGAGGAGGTTAGTGATAGACTTCAAGAGGACATAGACAGGCTGGTGTAATGGGCGGACAGGTGGCAGATGAAATTTAACGCAGAAAAGTGCGAAGTGATACATTTTGGTTGGAAGAACGAGGAAAAGAGAAAGGAAATACTTGTACTTATATAGCGCCTTTCATGACCACCGGACATCTCAAAGCACTTTACAGCCAATGAAGTACTTTTGGAATGTAGTCACTGCTGTAATATAGGAAATGCGGCAGCCAATTTGTGCACAGCATGGTCCCACAAACAACAATGTGATAATGACCAGATAATCTCTTTTTGTTATGTTGATAGAGGGATAAATATTGGTCAGGACACCAGGGATAACTCCCCTGCTCTTCTTCGAAATAGTGCCATGGGATCTTTTACGTCCACGTGAGAGAGCAGACGGGGCCTCGGTTTAATGTCTCATCCAAAAAACAGCACCTAGATTTTTTGCTAAGTCCCCGATGTGGGACTTGAACCCACAATCTTCTGGGGAGATTGCTACCCACTGAGCCACAGCTAACACAGAGGAGAGGCAATATAAACTAAAGGGTACAATTCTAAAGTGGGTGCATGAACAGATAGACTTGGTGGTATACGTGCACAAATCGTTGAAGGTGGCCAGTTGAGAAAGTGGTTAAAAAAGTATACGAGATCCTGGGCTTCATAAATAGAGCCATAGGGCTGGATTTTCTCAATGGAGACGAGTTGGAGGTGGGACTGCTGCTTGTCATGTCAATGTCCTGCCTCCATCATCGTCTGACTAACCAGAGGGATTTTCCCCTGATTGACCTTGTTAAGCCCGCCCTGCAGGCTCAGCAGGCCAATTAGAGAGGAAGTCACTGACAGAGCACGTCAATGTCAGACGTGCTATCTGTCAAGAGTTCTTGAAAGAAGAAATGTCAGCGTTTGACAGCTCTGTGAAGCTGTCAAACACTGACATTCTCTGTAGTTTGATGAGGCCTCGTGTTCAGGACTCATCAAACCTTTCAACTTTGTTGATTTCAGATGGCTGTTGGTTCGGAGGATCCAACAGCCAGTCTGTGAAATCGACAAGGAGGATGTTGGGTCTCCTGATCCAGGGTGGATGAAGGCTGTAGGAAGAAAACAAGGTAAGTGAACATTTTTTAGCACTTATCACTCACCTTACATACTTATCACTCCACACTTGCACCCATCACTCACCTCTACATCTTACTTCCAGGTGCCTCCAACCCCCGCAGACCTCCTTCATGTCTCCTCCAACCCAGCGGGGTTCTCCGAGGTCGGGAAGCCGTTTAATCCCTTTCCCGCCTCCAGGAGACGGGACCCGAAGCAGCACATCTTCCTGCCTCCTGGCAAAAGGGCACGGAGGCGGGATGGGGGCGGGTTTGCCATCCGCCCCCACTTTCTGCTACTTTACCAGCAGTCCCGCCTCCATGCCCGCCTCCTCGGGGCTTGGAAAATCCAGCCCTTAGAGTAAAAAGCAAGGAATTTATGATGAACCTTTATAAAACACTGGTTCAGCCTCAACTGGAGTATTGTGCCTAATTCTGGGCACCGCACTTTAGGAAGGATGTGAAAGCCTTAGCGAGGGTGCAGAAAAGATTTACGAGAATGGTTCCGGGGATGAGGGACTTCAGTTACGTAGATAGACGAGAGAAGCTGGGGTTGTTCTCCTTAGAACAGAGGTTGAGAGGAGATTTGATAGAGGTGTTCAAAATCGCAGCGAGTGATTAGAATCTGGAATACACTGCCTGAAAGGATGGTGGAGACAAACTGAATCGTGGCTTTCAAAAGGGAATTGGGTAAGTACCTGAAGGAAAAATATTTGCAGAGATACTGGGAAAAGGCGGGGGAGTGGGAATAGCTAAAGTGCTCTTGCAGAGAGCCGGCAAGGGCTCAACAGGCCAAATGGCCTCCTTCTGTGCTGTAACCATTCTATGATTCAAACATGGACAAAAGAGCTGAATTCCAGAGGTGAGGTGAGAGAGTGACTGCCCTTGACATCAAGGCAGCATTTGACTGAGTGTGGCATCAAGGAGCCCCAGTAAAATTGAAGTCAATGGGAATTGGGGAAAACTCTCCACTGGCTAGAGTCATAGCAAAAAGGAAGATGGTTCTGTTTGTTGGAGGTCAATCACCTCAGCCCCAGGATATCGCAGGAGGAGTTCCTCAGGGCAGTGTCCTAGGCCCAACTATCTTCAGCTGCTTCATCAATGACCTCCCCTCCGTCATATAATCAGAAGTGGGGATGTTCGCTGCAGTGATGATTGCACAGTGTTCAGTTCCATTCACAACTCCTCAGATAATGAAGCAGTCCATTCCCGCATGCAGCAAAACCTGGACTACATTCAGGCTTGGGTTGATAAGTAGCAAGTAACATTCGCGTAACACAAATGCCAGGCAATGTCTATCTGCAACAAGCGAGAGTCTAACCACCGCCCCTTGACATTCAATGGCATTACCATCGCCAATTCCCCACTATCAACATCCTGGGAGTCACCATTGACCAGAAACTTAACTGGACCAGCAACAAGAGAGGGTCAAAGGCTGCGTATTCTGCGGCGAGTGTCTCACTTCCTGACTCCCGCACAAGTCAGGAATGTGATGGAATACTCTCCACTTGCCTGGAGAGTGCAGCTCCAACAACACGCAAGAAGCTCAACACCATCCAGGACAAAGCAGCCCGCTTGATTGGCACCCCATTCACCACCTTAAACATTCACTCCCTCCGTGGCTGCAGTGTGTACCATCTACAAGATGCACTGCAGCAATTCACCATGGCTTCTTCAGCAGCACCTCCCAAACCTGCGACCACTACCACCTCAAAGGACAAGGTCAGCAGACTCATGGGATCACCGTCACCTGGAAGTTCCCCTCCCAAATTACACACCATCCTGACTTAGAAGTATATCGCCCTTCCTTCATAGTTGCTGGGTCAAAATCCTGTAACTCCCTCCCTAACAGCACTGTGGGAGTACCTTCACCATCAGCACTGCAGCGGTTCAAGAAGGAAGCTCAGCACCACCTTCTCAAGGGCAATTAGGGATGGGTAATAAATGCTGGCCTTGCCAGCGACACCCACATCCCAGGAACAAATACAAATAAAATCCAGGTCTACCTCGCCACCATCTAGCTCTGCCACTCCACCACCCAGCTTTACCTGTCCACCACGCAGCTCTACCTCTCCACCACCCAGCTTTACCTGTCCACCACCCAGCTCTACCTCTCCACCACCCAGCTTTACCTGTCCACCACCCAGCTCTACCTCTCTACCACTCAGCTCTACCTCTCCACCTCTCAGCTCTACCTCTCCACCTCTCAGCTCTACCTCTCCACCACCCAGCTCTACCTCTCCACCACACAGCTCTACCTCTCCACCACCCAGCTCTACCTCTCCACCACTCAGCTCTACCTCTCCACCACTCAGCTCTACCTCTCCACCACCCAGCTCTACCTCTCCACCACCCAGCGCTACCTCTCCACCACTCAGCTCTACCTCTCTACCACTCAGCTCTACCTCTCCACCACTCAGCTCTACCTCTCCACCACCCAGCTCTACCTCTCCACCACGCAGCTCTACCTCTCCACCACACAGCTCTACCTCTCCACCACCCAGCTCTACCTCTCCACCACTCAGCTCTACCTCTCCACCTCTCAGCTCTACCTCTCCACCACCCAGCTCTACCTCTCCACCACCCAGCACTACCTCTCCACCACCCAGCTCTACCTCTCCACCACCCAGCTCTACCTCTCCACCACACAGCGCTACCTCTCCACCACCCAGCTCTACCTCTCCACCACTCAGATCTACCTCTCCACCACCCAGCTCTACCTATCCATTACCTCTCTTGATCTTTCCACTGCCTCTGTATTGTTGGACTGCCTGACTGGCAACCAGTCCTGGCTGAGTTGCAATTTCCTCCAGTAAAATATTAGTAAGATCAAAGTCCTCATCTTCGGCCGCCACCACAAACTCTGTTCCCTCGCCACCGATTCCACCCACCTCCCCAGCCACTCCCTCAAACTGTTGTAACCTTGCCGATCAATTCAACCCCGAACTAAGCTGGAAAATTTATATCCTCTCAGTCAGAAAAACTGCCTACTCCCACCCCTGCCCCGGCCTCAGCCCATCTGCTGTTGAAACCTGTATCCATGCCTTGGTCACCTTCAGACATGCCTATTCCAATGCTCTCCTGAGTTAGGCACTCACATTGTTGTCTCTGATCTCCACTGCATTAGTGCCAGGCTCAAATGTGAACCCTGATTAGCTTGCACTGCATTTATCAGTGACATTTCCTGATCACTGACTAAGGATTATGATATCATAGGAAATGTCACTACTCTATGACATCATTGATGTAGCACGACCCAGCAGCCAAACTCGGTGAACATTGCTCAATATGGGCTGAGTTTAGCTGACTCCTGTTGCAGGAAATTAAACAGAAAAACAATTCAATCTGTGTTATTGGGGAGTGGAAGAATAGCTCAAAGGATCACGTCAAGAAATGTCTTTGCGTTACTGCATATCACAATTGGATAAAACTACTTTATAGTAAGGTTGACATAAAATAGAACTATTTCTACCTTCTGTCACTTTCCAGGTAAACTGTTTTAACCAATGTGCTGTCACAGTAGAGAATGACCTTACTTGACCTCTTTCTAGAAACATGTTGATTAACACTGTCCACTTTAAATGCCGTCTCTGGCAACTCACTGCACAGCTCTACGGCACTGTGGGTAAAATAGTTGGAGCTGATTTCTCATCTTACCCCTAACTTCCTCATTTTTAAATCAATCCACTATTTACACTTCATTCAAATGGATGGACTTTTTCTTTATATGAAAGCCTGACATGGATCATTCTAATTTTTTTTAGAAAAATATGAAACTAACATTCACCTACGTCTGCATCCTGCTGGAGTCAGTGCCTTTGGTTGAGCCACAAACTCCGTTCCCCGACCACCGTTTCCATCCTTGGCTATTGTCTGAAGCTGAGCCAGACCATTCGCAACCTTGGTGTTGTGTTTGACCCCGAGATAAGCTTCCGACCACAAATCTGCTCCATCACCAAGACTGCCTACCTCCACCTCTATAACAACATCCGACTCCGAGCCTGCCTCAGCTCATCTGCTGATGAAACCCTCATCCACGCCTTTGTTACCTCTAGACTTGACGATTCCAATGCTCTCCTGGCCGGCCTCCCACCTTCCACCCTACATAAACTTGTGTTGATCCAATACTCTGCTGCCAATATCTTAACTCGCACCAAGTCTCGTTCACTCATCACCAATGTTCCCTATAACTTTTGGGGGGTCACGTGGCCCCTTCAACAGACTGCACGGGCCATTCAAAATTGCAAGCATGCGCGGTTTTTTCAATTTAAAAGCCGGCTCACCGGCTGCGCGGGACCCCTGGAACATTGCCCATCACCCCTGTGCTTGCTGACCTACACTGGCTCCAAGTCCGACAACGCCTCCATTTTAAAATCTTCATCCTTGTTTTCAAATCGCTCCATGGCCTCACCCCTCCCTATCTCTGTAACCTCCTCCACCCCTACAAGCCTTTGGGATCTCTGCACTCCTCCAATTCTGGCTTGTTTCGCATCCCCGATTTTAATCGCTCCACCATTGGCGGCCATACTTTCAGCTGCCTTGGCGCTAAGCTCTGGAATTCCCTCCCAAAACCTCTTTGCCTCTCTACCTCCTTTACTTAGACTTGAACAAGCTTTTCATCATCTGTCCTGATATCTCCTTCTGTTGCTTTTATTGATAACACTCTTGGGACGTTCGCTACGTTAAAACGCTATATAAATGCAAGTGTCGTTGTTGGAGTGAACCCGTACCAGGCCATGCTTGCTGGGAAAATTTAGTTAAGAAACAATCTCCCTTTATAATGCTTTTAAGACATCATGATGTCATGTCTGCAGCCTCACTACGTCACCTGTCCCACTCCAATGCGTGAGCTGTAGTCTGATAGAACACATATTTTTCCACCTACCAAAATGAAATCATGTGACAGCAGATTCACTGGGATAGAGGCAGTGGGTGAAAGTCCCGCCCTGACCCTGTATGGCCAGGAAGAGGGAAATATGACTTTGTTTCCAGATGCTTTTGCTCCCTTTTGAAATGTCTTGCTTTAATGTTTATTCATTTGATGTGAAATACAGAAGCCACAATTACCACCAAGTAACCCATATCACTGTGTATTAGAAAGATGATGGCGCTTAGAAACAATGTAGTGTCTGACAGAGTAGAGTGAAACCTGCCGGAATGGTTTTGTTTTGTTTTGGGGGAAGGGGCAATGAATCCAGCAGCTGCAGTCTCCTACCACTGAACTCGAGTAGGCCCACCTGGGGAGGGGAATAGAATAACCCTGCCTGATCTTTGCCACTTCCTGCTCCAGTGCTCAACCCACTTTCCCAGATTGGTGGCCAGTCGAAGTGCACTGGTTAATGTCTTTCTCTCCGTCTCAAGCAATAAGAGGGAATTTATCTGCTAACTCAGTAACACATGCTCTATAATTTAACTCCCAATCTCTAGCCTTAGCCCTCCCCACTGCTTTCTATATTTCTGTTTCTTTGTTTAATCATTGGGCTCGATTTTGCCAGGCCCAAGGAGGCGGGATTGGAGGCGGTGAGGTGTTAAAATTGCAAAAAATGGTGGGCAGCTCCATCCCGCCTATAGCCCGCCTCCGAGCAATTTTCCCAGAATCGGGGTTTCAGGCCCCGTTTCCATCCTGCCTTCAAGAGGCGGGATAGGCCCTTAAGGCCCTTAACAACCACTTAATTGCCTCTACAATACCATTTTTAGAGGCCTTTCTGATTTTAACACATTTCCCCCATTCTGCACGCCTCCTCTGGAACATGCCAGTTAATCCTGACAGCCTCACAAGTGGATTACTTACTAACAGCTGCAGCTCCACCATTAAAAAGGAGTTTTCACCAATGATCATTTGCAGGTGGCAGAACTTTGTTGTCCCAGGTCTGGGGGAACTTTTAGCAGTCCTACTCATTGTGTTGTGGAAGTTTGGAGCCTGACACCCATCTCCAGTGTGACCTCCTGGGAAACCCCTCTCCCCACCTTGACTGAGCACTTCTTCAACTGAGGCATATACCAGAAGCATGGGATCCATTTATTTCCTTTCCTCCTGGACATCAGATTTGGACGAAAACCAGCCGTGGCAGCAGCAGAACCATGAACAACAGCAGCACCAACAACAGCAGCAACAACAGGCGCACCAAGCTGCTGCTCACCGACCTGAAGCTGCACAGGCCAGAAGGTGCCAGTGCGCGACAATATTGCTGCAAGGGGCCAGATTTGCTTAGCCTGCACAATTAAACACTTTTGCCTCGCACCTTCATACCAGAGCATCGACAATGGACAAGAACCTGCGGATTCCTATCACTCTGACTACCATACTGACAATTGCAAGTCGCTCTAAGCCCTCAATGTGGAAGTCCCATTTGTGAAATGACACAGGCCACAACTTCAACAGTTTGCCATCAGAATTTTTTTATCACAACAAGCAACTGATGGCATTTCAAAAATAAACACAACATTACACCCAAGTGACTACCCTTGTGACTACTTGTGCTTTATCTTCCTCTTACGCGTGCTCCTACATGGTGCTTCCCCCTGTGGCTTCAGCAGATGTGGAGGCCCCTTGCTCACTTTCTTGCTGCTCCTGTCTTGACACCTTTGGCGGCCGTCCTTTGGGGTTGCGAACCTGTGAGGGCTCGGCAACAGTTTGATGCTCCTGCGGCTGTGCAGGGGAGGAGATGCCCATCTCAGTTGGGTGAGGATTCTGGTGGGGCTCTGACCGAGGGCTTTGCAGTGGCAAGGACGTGTGAGCGCTTGGAGAGGAACCCCCGATTCCTTGTTGTCTGCCACCAACATCCCTATCATGGGTCAGCCCCACTTCAGAGCTAGCAAGTGGCTTGACAGCACCTTGCTACACTTCAAGGGGACCATGAGGACCCGTTTCTGCACTGGAAGTCCTACTCCAGAGGACTTCCATGAAGGTCTGGTTTGTATGCTCAACAGCTGACCATTGCTCCTCAGGCGATGCCAGTCTATTCTGAAAAATGACCATGTCTTTAACACTCTGGCGACTTAGCTCCTCCATGGCCGTAGCCATCCTGTCCTCTACCATAGCCATCCTTTCCACGGAGGTTGCCATCCTTTCCGTGGTGATGCGTTCATGCGCCAATGCCTCCACAATGGCTCTGCTCATGTTCGCGATGGACTCCTCCATTCGCTCCACACTCGCAGCGACCCTGGAGACAAAACCTGCCAGAGACTCCTGCACCTGTTCCTGGAGTTCCAGCATCGCTCCTCCTTCTGGATGGACCCGGAGGCACAGGGTCGACATGCAGCTGAGCCGAGCTGGCAGAGTCCTGCGCCCTCCGACGAGATCTCTCCACTGCTGTCCCTATCTCCACCATCTGCTGATGCTCACTTGTGAGCTGTGATACACCAGGTGACAACACTATTCTATGTCCTGAAGGTCCCACCGAGGTGTGAATGTCTGCGCTAGTGCTGGGTGCGCTGAATTCTGCTGCCGCTGCGCCCTCAGAAGTTGCAGCTTCCTATGAGGATTCTTGAAGCTCAGGCTGTCCCTCCTGGACAGTGGGGACGGGGGCTGTCGATTGTCCTGTGGGGGAGTAAAGGAAAGAGTTAGAGATGTGAGGTAAAGGTTGCATGCACATTGAATTGTGCAGATGATCATAAGTCAATCTGTTAGAGCATCAGAATCATTATCAGTCACTCATGCAATGTCAGTGAGAGAAATGACAAACTATTCTGTCACCAGCTTGCTGTGATGCGCCTGTCTGTCCGTCCCCAACTTGCGAATCTTCCTCGACACCGGCAATTTCCAGGGCCAGCTCCTCCGAGGTGGTGAGGTGGGCTACTGAGGGTGGCCCTCCTGTCCTCGCTCTTTCCCTCTTATTGTGGGCTCTCTTTTCCTGCAATGAGGGACACAAGTTGAGCTTGAGTGAGAATGAAGGAGTGAGTGTAGAGAATCCACAGCATAGATGCTTAGAAGGAGACCTGTGTGTTGTAAGTTGGTGTCATTGCATCACAGTGATAGGAGTGTGAGGGCTGCATGGTCGAATAGTTAAGTGAATGTGACCATAGAGAGAAAGAGGGAATGGGTAAGGGTGCAGGGATGTAAGTGACAAGTGGGATGTGGAAGAAGAGGTTGGCAAAGCAGAGTGCTGGTGATGAGAGGCGATGGGGATCAGATTGAGGGTGATGGGAAAGTCATACTCACTTTTACTGTGCAGAGAAGGTCATGAAACCTCTTCCTGCACTGCAGCCAGGTTCTGCGGCACATAGAGATTGAGTTGACCTCCTGGGCCACTTGCATCCACACAGCTTTAGTCTGCTGGGGAGGCTTTTTCCTCCCTGAGTGTTACATCCGTGTAATAATAAGAAAAGGACTGCAGAGAACGGTACAACAGGTGTTTACTCAGCGTGGTTCAAACTGCAACTGAAACAACAGATTACTACTCAGCGTTATATACAGGTGTGGTCACTGCCGGTACTAAAGTATACATGAGCTGTAGAAAGTAGCTCCCCTCTTAAAGGTACATACATTACAATTCCTCCCCTTTTAGATTAACAGTACCATAACACTCATTTAACAATTAAATATCAAACTAATTACAATTAACACTTTTAACATGCAACATTAGCTGAAAATAGTCTATTTATAAATTCAGTCTTTGGGGAGGCTTCCTGATCCTTTCTGGATAGCGCCTTTCCCGAGTGTCTTGCTCTTGGTGCGGAGGCGATTCTGGCCCCCTGTCGTCGGTTGGTTCATCAGCTTCTGATGCTACTGTTTCTGGGGTAGATGCTACCTGTACGTCGGGTTCATCACCAGGTACGTATGGGCGAGGCATGGGGTTGACTCGTTCCTGTGACTGGGATCTGATCAGCATGGCGTCTCACGATGCTCTCCCCAACATCCACTGTGTACATTAGTGGCCCCTGCCGTGTGCATATCATTCCTGGTTGCCATTTCTCTGTTTGGTAGTCGCGGGCCAAGACTGGTTGCCCTACATTGAAGCTCCTTGTCGGCTTCTCATTGATGTGCTGGAATTGCTTATTCTCAACATCTCTTCGTACATTTGGTCTGAGCAAATCCAGACGAGATCTCAACCTTCAGTTAAAGAACATCATGGCCGGGGCCTGGTTGGTGACTGCATGTGTCGCATTCCTGTAGGCTAACAGGAAATTGTCCACCTTATGCTGCAGTGGAATGTCGTCATCGCACATGGCCTTTACTGCTTTTTTAAAGGTTTGTACGAACCTCTCAGCCAATCCATTTGTGGCTGAATGATACGGGGCGGATGTGTAATGCCTTACCCCGTTCCTTTTCATCAATCTTCGAAACTCTTTGGACACAAACTGTGATCCGTTATCAGAGCAAATCTGCTCTGGCAAGCCGTTCCTGGCAAAAATGGTCCGTAGGACTGCAATAGTTTTCTCCGTAGTGGTGGAGGACATTTTGATCTCTTCAGGCCATTTCGAGTGCGCATCCACGGCTATTAAAAACATTGAGTCCATGAATGGACCAGCAAAATCAATATGCACCCGTTGCCATGGAGATGAGGGCCACTCCCATGGATGTAGAGGGGCATGTGGTGGTGCATTTTGGACCTCTGGCATCCTGAGCAGCTCTTTGTCAGGTCCTCGATTTGCTGATCGATCCCTGGCCACCACACATAAGCCCTAGCAAGGCTTTTCATTTTCACCCCTCCCAGATGACCTTCGTGAAGCTCATTGAGCACTCTCTCCCTTAACTTGGGTGGAATTACCACTTGGGATCCACACATCAAGATCCCCTGGCATACTGACAGCTGTTCTCTTCTGGATGAGAATGCTGGCAACAGTGAGTCGCCATGTGCTGGCCATCCCTTCACCGTCAAATCATATACCCGAGACAGTGTCGGGTCATTTCGGGTCTCCTTCTCTATACCAGCGTTAGTTACTGGCAAGCATTCAATTATAGTCGAATGAAATATTTCGACAGGATCCACTGCTGGTGCTTCCTCCACAGTAGGCACTGGCAGGCGTGATAGCCCATCAGCGTTTCCATGCTGTTTCGTGCCCTTATACTCGATTTCATATTGGTGCGCCCCTAGAAAAAGGGACCATCTTTGTAGCCGTTGCGCAGTCATCACCGGAACGCCCTTCTTTGGATTAAAGATGGAGACAAGTGGTTGGTGGTCAGTCAGCAAGGTGAACTTCTGCCCGTGCAGGTCGTGATTGAACTTTTTCACTCCCCACACTAGGCTGAGGGCCTCCCTGTCAATCTGGGCGTAGTTACGCTTGGCTGAGGTTAGTGACCGAGACGCAAAGGCTACTGGCCTCTCCAACCCGTCCGGGAATTTGTGCGACAGCACCGCTCCAATGCCATAGGGTGATGCGTCACACGCCAACCGAATTGGTAGTGCTGAGTTGAAATGAGCCAACACCTCTTTTGATGTGATCAATGCTTTGCTCTTCTGGAAAGCTCGTTTACATTCGTCACTCCACTTCCATGGTACCCCCGTTTGCAGTAGGGTGTTCAGTGGGTGTAGTACGGTCGACAAATTCGGCAAGAACTTATGGTAGTTGTTCACCAGCCCGAGGAACGACTTCAGTTGTGACACATTTTCCGGTGCTGGAACCTTGACTACTGCCTCAATCTTTTCAGGGGACTTATGTAACCCCTCTTTATCAATAACGTGGCCACAATACGAGATCTGCTTCTGGAAAAACTCGCATTTGTGGCGATTAGCTCGGAGCCCATATTCCTTCAATCTAGTGAGCACCTGCTCCAGGTTGGCGAGGTGATCACTGTCATTTTCGCCCGTGACCAGGATGTCGTCCAAATAACACTGGGTCCCTGGAATCCCTTGCAGGACTTGTTCCATTGCCCTTTGCCAAATAGCCGGAGCTGATGCTACCCCGAACACCAGCCGGTTGTATTGGTAGAGACCTTTATGAGTGTTGATCGTGAGGTACTGTTCCGAGGCTTCTTCTACCTCCATTTGCAGGTACGCCTGGGCCAGGTCAATCTTAGTGAAGCGTTTCCCTCCAGATAGCGAGGCGAAAATATCTTCAATCCGCGGAAGCGGATATTGTACAGTGTGAAGGACTGGGTTCACTGTCACCTTAAAGTCCCCACAGATGCGAACATTCTTTGGTTCCCCAGGCGTATTACTCAACGACCTCTTCATTACAGGAACGATGGGTGTAGCCCACTCGCTCCAGTCCACTTTGGACAGTACTCCTGAACGTTCCAAACCTTCCAGCTCTGCTTCGACGGCTGGGCGGATCGCATAAGGTACTGGTCTGGCCTTAAAAACCTTTGGGCTTGCATTTTCCTCTATTTTGACCGTCGCTGTTATGCCTTTTAGTGTTCCGTGTCCCTGCTGGAACACTTCTTGTGCGTCAATTAACATTTTTGACAGTCGTCCAGGTGTGACATCGTCATCCTTTTTGGCATCTACAGTCAGTGCTTGTATGGAATGCCAATCTAGCTGTATCTTCCGGATTCATTCACGTCCTAGTAGTGGTGGTCCTCCATCTGGCAATACATATAGGTCCATTTTTGGTGTTTCCTTGCCGTTATATATAACGTTCACCCTTATTTTCCCTTTGGGGTAGACTTTTTGCCCCGTGTACGTCTTCAAGACAATCTTTGTATCTCTCAAGGGTATATGTGAGAATAGCCGCTTGTAGTCCCTTCGGTTTATGACTGTTAGGGCTGATCCTGTGTCCGATTCCATTTTCACTTGGACTCCTGCTATCTTGAGCGTGACCCAGATAGTTTGGTGATCCTCCGTTTTGATCACATTATGTAGTTTCAGACAACCCAGCTCCTTGCTTCCGGAGTCTGTATCACTCTTCTGTTCATCTGAACTATTCTCCGTCACCTTATGTACCTTCTTGTACTTCTCCTGTGGAGATTTCTTGCTGCTGGTTTTCTTTCCCGACCTGCAGACTCTTGCTATGTGTCCTACTTTTCCACACTGTCTGCACACTTTGTCCTTGAACCAGCAATCATTATGGTCGTGTGTTGTTCTGCCGCAGTGATAGCACTTCACTGTTCCGTATGACATTTCATTTGTGCCATATTCTTGCGGTCTCCATTGTATCTCTGCAGCGCCCCGTGCTGCTGCTTCGTGTGATACTGCAATGCTGAAAGCCTTGTCCAGCGTAAGATCCTTTTCTGATAGAAGCCGTTTCTGGGTTCCTTCACTTTGAAGCCCACACACAAACTTGTCCCTTAAAGTACCTGCTAGTCCCGTTCCAAACTGGCAGTGTTTCGATAGCTTGCCCAGTTCCGTTAAATACTCAGCATTACTTTCATCTTTATGCTGGTTCCTTTTGTGAAACTTAAATCTTTCTGCTATCAGCAGCGGTGTGGGGTTTAAGTGGTCCTGTAGGATTGACACTATGTTTTCAAAATCCTTTTCTACTGGCTTCTCTGGAGTTACTAGGTTTCGTAGTAAGCCATACGTTTTTGCACCCATTGAATTCAACAGTACCAGCGCTTTCTTGTCATCTGGCACTTCATTCAGCTTGCAGTATACTTCTATGCGTTCGACATATGTCGTCCAATCTTCGACTTCATTGTCGAACGCTGTGATACTGCCACTCTTCGGCATTTTTGGGTGTGGTTAGACTGGCTTAAAATGGCGTCTCCCGCACTTTCCTTTCTTCCCCGCTGCGGCTTAAAATGGCATCTCCCGCGCTGCTGCCAACGCCGCTTACGGCGGTCCTCATGGCAAATGGCGACGCCATGTGGGTTTCGTGTGCTGCTCCTGCGCTGCTGCCAACGCCGCTCTCTGCGGTCCTCGTGGCAATGGCAGCGCCTCGCGTTTTCCTGCGCGCCTCTCTCCCCCGTTGACGCTGCTCGGCCCTTGACCACTGGCTGCGCTCTGCTCTCCCTCACCTCTCTCCCCCGTTGACGCCGCTCAGTCCTGAACACCGGCTGCGCCCTGTGCGCTCTGCCCTTTCTCTCTCCCCCGTCGATGCTGCTCGGCCTTTTTCTGTGCCGCTCGGTCGGGCTCTAGCCCGTCGCTGTCCGGGAAGGGTCTGCGCAATACCTGTTGCCAGCCCGTTTCGCTGGACCACCATGACTGGAAAGCCAAGCCTGGCTCTCGACAGCCTCCCCTGCGATGCTCAAATCTCTGCTGGATGACTGGGTGGTTGTCCATGGTCGACGCCCGTGCTTCTGGACTCGACCTTCTTCCACTGTTCTCCAGGAGCGAATCCCTGGGAGGTGATGCAGAGTTGCAGGTAGGTTCGAACTTGCTCGTCGCCACTGTTACGTCCATGTAATAATAAGATAAGGACGGCAGAGAATGGTACAACAGGTGTTTACTCAGCGTGGTTCAAACTGCAACTGAAACAACAGATTACTACACACCTTTATATACAGGTGTGGTCACTGCCGGTACTACAGTATACATGAGCTGTAGAAAGTAGTTCCCCCCTTAAAGGTACATACATTACACTGAGGAAAGGAAGAACACCTCCTTATTTGATTTTGCTCGCTCCACCAGAGCTTGGAGGGAGGCCTCATCGAACCTTGGAGCACACTTTGGCCTACTGCTGGACATAGTTGCTGAATGAAGCGATCACAACAATGGGCATAAAGTTTAAAGTCTCCAGAAGAAGCAAGGCTGCTTGCAGGCCTTAAATCCAGCAGCATTGATGACGTCATCAGAGGCGATTTTCTGTATGAAAAGACTCATTGGGCCAGGGGTTTCCACACACTGGAAATCAAGTGCCCAATTAGGGCAAAATCGCACTATTTTCCCACTTCACATCGGAGTCAGGGTCCTCACACGAAAACCACCTGACGCGCCCCAGCCCGCCCCTAATGGCAAAATTGAGCCCATTACCTCATTTACACCATCCCTCAATAATTAACAAAGCACAATGATTTATTTCCCTCTGCCTCTGGTTCTGAGCCTATCTGCAGGTTATGCAGGCGCGGATGTCCCCCGTCGATGGTCCTGCTACCTCTGTGAGCCATCTTACTGCTGGCTGCACAAATTGGAAAAAAGTTTCTCTCACCACGAAAGCAGGGCTTTCCTTTCACTCTCGGGCCTTTCCGGTCAGATTCAGCCAGTACTTAGTTTCTAAGTTGTAGTTTCAAATCCTTCAATTCTCTTCACTTCCTGAACTTTCTCATCTTAAGTTAGAGGCAAATAGTGGTCTACAATTGCCTGTCACGCTGAAGGCAGAATCCCCTCCACTGTTCAACATTTTATAGAGGGTATAGCCTGGTGCTGGATCCTGACACTTTCACATGCAGCTTGTTATGTTCTGAATGCAGATCCTGTAACCACACTACCTCTGTCCAACTTGAACACACTATGTAGGTCAGGTGACCCCGAAGCATCAGACAAACCAGGCACGTGCTTAGAGGGATGAATCAGATTGCTGCAGCCTGCGTAAAAAGAGGAAATGTCATGAATTGGGTCGACATTTACCTATTCTCTGCCATCGTGGGCGATGGTTTCATCCATGGTTGGCCTCTCTAGTGGCACTCCAGGACACAAGCAGGATTCCTCAGCACTATATGTCATGGAGTGGCTGGGGAGGGAAGCCGACCCAGAATGGAGGCTTTCTGTGAGGCTATAAATGTAATATTTTCAACAGGTTCCACGAACATAGTGCTGCCAATCACTCATGACCAAAGACTCATTTGATTATAGAGAATGTTCCTGAACAATTAATTCTCATACAAATCTTAGGTTATGCAGGCGCGCCTGTCCCCCATCGATTAGGTCATGCTACCTCTGGTTGTGAGCCACTTGGACCTGGAAGAAAAAGGGAAGTGTGTCAGTGAGTGTGGTGCAATGTGTTTGGGTGATATGCCAGTCATGGTTGAATAGCTGAGTGTGTGCAAGCTGTGAGATGTGGGTGTGAGGCTTGCAGTAGTAAGTATGTGAGGTTGAGGTGAAGCTATGAATGTGAAGTATGAGCCTTGTATGGTAGAGATTGTTGGTAGCTGAGTGATGGGGGTGTAGTGCATTGAGCGGTGTGTGAGACTAGTGGTGCACATGGTGGAATATGGCATTTCAAGATGAATTCACTGACCTTGAGCACCCGTGTCAGGTCATTAAACTTCTTCCTGCACTGCATCCAGGTCCTCGGGGCTGGCACTGACCATGACGACCATCTGCTCCCATTGCTTTTTCCACATTTGCCTGGAGGACCTACTGGCCCCCTGTGGAAACAGGACATCTCTCCTCCTGTCCATCTCCTGCACCAAGGCTTCCAGTACTGCATCCAAGAACCTTGGAGCACGCTCTCTCCCCCATTGTGACATCAGTAGTACTTTTTCATGCGCAGTCTCTGTTCCCTTGCAAGTTGAATCACCTGCTGCAGGCAGAATGCAACTCCCTTTTAAGAAGTGCAGGCTAGCTTTAATTTGTTCTAGCCTCGCGCAAACTTGGGCCCCCCGCTGAGCGTGCAGCCAGTCAGCAGCACCTTCAGCATTGGGCTGCATGTGTAAGGTTCGCAAGAATTTCGGAAAATTTCTACAGCCCCCGAAGATTATTTTTGATTAAAGAAAACTTGGGTGGAATATACCTTAAAAACCCAGGGTATCAAAATGGCTGTCAGGCCTCGTGGCAGAAGACAAAGACGGCCTGCCTGTATCTCCCATCGCTGGCTGACAAAAGGATTTGTAAACACCAGCCTGTGTGAATTTGTTGAAGTACTTGAAACTGTCAATCAACTGCAGTTTAGGAAGTTTCACTCACAGGACAAAGGGTTGTTTGTTTACACGAGCTCTCTACAATGTTGACTCAAGAGCTTAAGTACTTAAAGCTGTCAATCAGTTGCGGTTGGGCGATAACCGCAGGACAATTGATTGTTTACAAACCACTTGAGTGCTGTTGACTGAACACTTAAGGATTCAGTGGGACATTTCAAACTGGTCGCAAACCAGTTAAAATGAATGGGTAACACATTCAAACCCATTATAGTCAATGGGGACAGATCGATCCCTTCTGTATAGCCCAGATACATCCAGATTTGGGCGCGAAGACAATGGCTCCCAATGGGGTATAAAGATAGCCCCTCAGGAAGCCATTCTCTCTCTCTGCCACCTCGCCTCCATGCCCTGCCTACAAAGGGGAACAGGTCAACAGCCCACCCAAAGAAATGGAAGACCAGCAGTTACTTTTTAATTACTGGAGTATCTCTACTTTGGGGTGGTGAAGAATCCAAGACAGACCGCAGGGGCATGGAGCAGGTGTTTACTGGTGAGCATAAAACTTTCTGGCCCTTTACCAGCCAACCTAGATAGGTATTAGGGGTGGGAATTAAAGGGGGATTTTGTTAAATTGTAATTTTAGTCAATTTTCCCTCGATGTGTCCGTTTCTCCTCCCCTATTAAGTAAAAGTGTGCTGTATTAAGCAAAAGTGTGCTGTATTAAGCAAAGGTGTGCTGTATTAAGCAAAAGTGTGCTGTATTAAGCAAAGGTGTGCTGTATTAAGCAAAGGTGTGCTATATTAAGAAAAGGTGTGCTGTATTAAGTAAAAGAGCGCTGTATTCATTTTCATTATTTTCAATTTATTCTTATTTTCAATAAATACTGGTCTTCTTTGCACCCAACCACGAGTCTCGTTTTGTCTACATCGCTACTGAAATAAGTCCGGCGGTCAGAACCAGAAAAGGGGAGTGATTCAAAACCACACGGGGCTCTGGAGCAGCTCAGGTACTTCTGACTAGCCAGAGACAATAACCCCATTACACCAAAACCCCCCCCTTATATTTTCTACAAAATGGCGACCGCAGTAGGACCATCAGCAACAGGATGCGATGTAGCAGACGGTGGTCTGGGTCTGGAGAGAGCAGCAGTTATTGGTTTTCTTTTTATCCCACTGATCTATTTGTGGTTAGGTTCCCGCAAGCTTAGGGAAGTTAGAGCAGAGAGTTGGGATAGGGAAATGGAGATTGAAGAATACCAGGCCAAGATAGAGTGCCTGGTGGACCAGCTTAGTGAGGGCAAAAGCCACACAAGGTACGAATTAGAGTACCTGAAGTGCCTAGTTGCAGAGGCTAAGAGCAATGAGATGAGGGTGCGGGAGGAGAATGCCCGCCTCATACAAGAAATAAAAGAGCAGGAGGAAAAGGTTAGGGAGGTAAAGGCAGCGTATAAGCTGGCCTGTGACCAAGGGTTTGAGGAAGCAGATAATGGCCCCTGTAGGGAAGAGATAGAAAGCTTGAATATGGCTTTAAAGAGGGCAAAGGGGATGATATGTCTTATCAGCCCAAAGACAACACCCAGAACAAGGTTGGTTAGGGAATCAGAGGTCCCACGACTGCCACCCACAGCTCCGAGCTTTCAGGAGCTCTGGCAGCAAAGGGGGGTGGAGGATGAGGTGGTAGAGGAAGCACAGCAGGCCCCGCTAGATAGGCCGGGACCAGGACCAGTGTACCCCCTCCGGCAATGGAGGTACAGTCCGCCCGTTGATGAAGATGACCCAGGGGCCATCCAGAATTAGTTTGTGGTGCCGTATGGCACCCACCAGCTCAGGGACATGGTTAGCCACATCCCCAAGCTCGCTAAAAAGGGAGACCCCTCACTGCACTTCAGGGAGATAGAACAAGCAGCTTGTGTTAATGACTGCGATGACGCAGAGCAAGCAAAAATGCTGCTGTTTTCCTTGGGAGGTGATCTCCTCCAGGCCCTATCTGGCGAGTACAAAAGGGGGCAGAAGGATTATGAGGATCTGAAGAATGAGATATTGGAGGCCATGGGACTCAATGATGGTAGTCCGTTCGCCCGGGTAGAAAGAACGGTGCAGCTCCCAGGAGAGTCCCCGCAGGCGTTCGCGGACAGGCTGTGGCCAGTCTACCAGAGCGCATGCCCGGGAATGCCGGGGCAGGCAGCACTGAACCCAGTCCAATTGACTCACTGGCTCCGTTGTCTCATGACAAACAGCCTACCCCAGATCCAAGCCCAGGTCGCGGCTTGGCTTGACCCCCGAAACCCCCAGACCACCGAAGAAGTGGTGATCCGCCGGCTCACAGTAGCCTTTAAAAACATGAGGTGTATCGAGGCGCCCCAACCCAAGGGAAAAGTCCATGAGGTTAAACCTGGGAGCCAGAGTAAGAAAGAGTGGCACCAGGAGGGGAACCGTCCCTCCCAGGCTAGGTTAAATTGCTATGGGTGCGGGAAAGATGGTCACTGGAGAAAAGACTGTAAGAATCCCTGGAAGGATAACAAGGGAAAGGATCCCTCAGCCCCAGCCCAAAAGGCAGAGCCAGATATCCCTCCCGCTGCGATTGAGTCATTTTTACAGTCCCTATGGTCTCTTCTGACTGGCCAGGGGAGAGTAGCAGTCACCACCGGTGCTTTGACCCCGTCTGCCCCATCCCACTCCCAGCAATGACTAGAGCCAGCAGAGCCTGTCGACCTGTGTCCCCGCGAAAATGCTGAGGGGAGCAGGCCCTATGATAAGATGGGGGTGAAGACAGTGCAGGGGAGATATTCGGTGGACACTGAAGCTTCCAGCACGGTGGTCCACTCGGAAGACCTGACCAATTCACCCCGGTCTAACA
Source organism: Somniosus microcephalus (assembly GCF_052327205.1). Lineage (NCBI taxonomy): Eukaryota > Metazoa > Chordata > Chondrichthyes > Squaliformes > Somniosidae > Somniosus > Somniosus microcephalus. Next base: position 117,462,396 of record NC_140989.1, read on the forward strand.
AGGTCCCATTTAGCTTAATGGGATCCACAGGGAAATGGGCAGCTGGGAGTGAACCTGAGGTCAGAAATCCTCATCCCACAGCGGGTACAAGCTCACAGGCTGCACAGACAGGCACTGTGGCTTGTGTTAGGGGAGGAGCCATTCATGACCAGTGTAAGTTGTTTAAGCAGGGGGACAGGGAAGGAGAGTTCTGGGACCCCTGTTGAGCAGGCCCGGTAGCAGCAATCCGGGACAAGGGAGGCACACAGGGGATAGTTTTGGCCCCAGATCAAAAGCAGGTCCAGGCCCAAGATTCCGCCTTTAAGGCCGCCCTGGTAAGGGAAAAGGATTTAGAACAGGGTTACTGGCAAGCTGCCAGTTATATTAAACAATGCAGATTGTTTAAGCCGGAGGCAGGGAAACGGGCAGCTGGGATTGAACCTGAGAATAGAAATCCTCAACCTGCAGCGCGTACACTCACACAGACTGCACACGCAGGCGCAGTCACGTGCGTGAGAGGAGAAGTTCCCCATCACATGGCCCGAGCGATTCCCCCTCTCTTATGGGACTCCGAGGAGGAGCCTGAACCAGGTTTTAGACCTGAAGGGGAAGACTCTCAGCCACCGGCAGCCAGTGGCAAGGGATTGCCTGTCCCCAGCCCAGGTTTGGGAAGGGAGGGCCCCGAGGGAGAAGGTCCCCAGCCAGCAAGGAGTGTGACCCGAGCTAAGGGTCCGCTCACCAGGGTAGCCCCACCAGCGACACTCCCTAGGAGGTCTCTTCAGGTACCCCAGCCCAACAAAGTATGGTCACCAGCTTTCCAGTGGAAAAGGGCGGTCTCCCGAGTCAGGGAAAAGACAAAAGACAGAAGTCCCCAACCAGCAGCCATAAGCTGCGAGGGACCGGAAGTTGGGATCAGTCCAGCTTCGCTGCAGGGAGTAGCCTGTAACAGTCCAAACAGGGATTAGGCTGGCAACCCGGAGACGGGTGGTGCTTGCATATAGCTTTGTTCAAATAACGTGTATAGAGGATTAAGTTAGAATGTGTTAATTTAAATTTTATATTGCAATTCGGTAGAGTTAATTATTAGAGTATAAGTTTTAAGTATGGTACCATTCCAGAGGGTTGTCTATGTGAGCCGAGGTCGCGGGACCCGATCACATCCCCCCCGCACCCCCCCAACCCCCGAGCCAGAGGACCTGGCTAGATGTTTTTTTTATTAAGTCTTTTTCAGAGTTTCGGAAGGTACAGAGGACCATCGTGTCTTTGAATGCTCGGGGAAGGGAGCACCCCTAGCCCATGAAGGGAGGGGCCTGCAGGAGGCAGATGCCCACAGCAATTAAACTGTTATTGGAAATCCAGATTAAGATTAAGAGATTACCAAAAGCTCGTTAATAATTTTAGATTTTGTATTATGTACTGGTCCCAACTCCAAAGGAAATAATGTGTGAATTTAGTTCCTAACTGTGAGATTGTACTACTTGTTTAGAGTCAATTGAACAAATTGCATATGCCTGTGAATTGTTGTGTTTGTAGATTGTGGAAGTTTGAAATACATTTATGGCTGAAGAATGGTGACATTTATTAAAGTGTCAGACAATTGCATTATAAAAAAAAAGGAAGCTCGTATTCTTCCATTTGTATTTTTAACAGATATGTTTTGGCTTCGTGGTAATCTCATTAAAGATGTTGTATCATGTTAAAACTATGTCACAAGTGGTGCAGGGGCATTGGACCCCCTCCATGCTTGAATTATTGTAAATACTCAGCGGTGCAGGGGCATTGGACCCCCTCCATGTTTGAATTATTGTAACTAATCATGTTTTTCTATCAATAGATGCCTACCGTGTACTGCGATTCTCTCTGGGTAGGGGAGATGGAGGTGTCGGGGGATCAAAGATAGATATAGATAAGTATAAGGGAAGGTTATTTGTGGGGGGTCAGAAATTATTGCTCACCTTTAAACAGGATACTACAAGCAAGTTTTAGTATCCGATGGGGGACTGTAATGTTTGCAAGAATTTCGGAAAATTTCTACAGCCCCCGAAGATTATTTTTGATTAAAGAAAACCTGGGTGGAATATACCTTAAAAACCCAGGGTATCAAAATGGCTGTCAGGCCTTGTGGTAGAAGACAAAAACGGCCTGCCTGTATCTCCCATCGCTGGCTGACAAAAGGATTTGAAAACACCAGCCTGTGTGAATTTGTTGAAGTACTTGAAACTGTCAATCAACTGCAGTTTAGGAAGTTTCACTCACAGGACAAAGGGTTGTTTGTTTACACGAGCTCTCTACAATGTTGACTCAAGAGCTTAAGTACTTAAAGCTGTCAATCAGTTGTGGTTGGGCGGTGACCGCAGGAGAATGGATTGTTTACAAACCACTTGAGTGCTGTTGACTGAACACTTAAGGATTCAGTGGGACATTTCAAACTGGTCGCAAACCAGTTAAAATGAATGGGTAACACATTCAAACCCATTATAGTCAATGGGGACAGATCGATCCCTTCTGTACAGCCCAGATACATCCAGATTTGGGCGCGAAGACAATGGCTCCCAATGGGGTATAAAGATAGCCCCTCAGGAAGCCATTCTCTCTCTCTGCTGCCTCGCCTCCGTGCCCTGCCTGCAAAGGGGAACAGCTCAACAGCCCACCCAAAGAAGTGGAATACCAGCAGTTACTTTTTAATTACTGGGGTATCTCTACTTTGGGGCGGTGAAGAATCCAAGACAGACCGCAGGGGCATGGAGCAGGTGTTTACTGGTGAGCATAAAACTTTCTGGCCCTTTACAAGGCAACCTAGATAGGTATTAGGGGTGGGAATTAAAGGGGGATTTTGTTATATTGTAATTTTAGTCAATTTTCCCTCGATGAGTCCGTTTCTCCTCCCCTATTAAGTAAAAGTGTGCTGTATTAAGCAAAAGTGTGCTGTATTAAGCAAAGGTGTGCTGTATTAAGCAAAAGTGTGCTGTATTAAGCAAAGGTGTGCTGTATTAAGCAAAGGTGTGCTGTATTAAGCAAAGGTGTGCTGTATTAAGTAAAAGAGTGCTGTATTCATTTTCATTATTTTCAATTTATTCTTATTTTCAATACATACTGGTCTTCTTTGCACCCAACCATGAGTCTCGTTTTGTCTACATCGCTACTGAAATAAGTCCGGCGGTCAGAACCAGAAAACGGGAGCGATTCGAAACCGCACGGGGCTCTGGAGCAGCTCAGATACTTCTGACTGGACAGAGACAATAAACCCATTATACCAAAAACACCCCCCCTTATATTTTCTACACATGCCACAATCATGTTAATCAGCAGGCGGCACAAAATTAGCATGCTGCCTGCATTACTTTGAACGGGCGCGGGTTGATACCGCATTACAATCCTTGCGCCCATTTTCAAGGGCAAGCGAATTTCTAACAGAGTAGGTCTAAACTACAAATGCAGCTTGTGGCTGGTCCATTTCAGGACACAGGTGACATAAAAATAAGGCCACAGCAGTTCCAAGAGGTTCATAATGACATTGAGCAGCCATCTACCTCACTCACCTCAGGCACACAGAAGAAGCACAAGGTTAGAAGCAGGTAGAAGAGTACTTAGAGGCACCAAGGGTAGTAAAGCACTCTGGTAGTAAAAACTGATTCTGAACAGTTATGTTTGCTTAATGAAGTGGAAATGAATTCCCCACCTGATTCATGCTTCATGTATTACAAATGGTTGCAGTGATATGCGAGTTCTGGTTGGTGCAGGTGGACTTTAATTTACAGGGAGCAGCGGAGGCAAGATTAAATGATGGCTTGTATGGAAATGATTATGAAAAATTATTAAATATTTAAGGGTCTGTGCATATGGATCAGGTGAAGTGGTCCCTTTATAAGATTGCTCTATTGGTTTTGGCTAATAGGATTGTCATCAGTCATCTAGAGGGGCATCTTCTCCTTCATGTCCCATGACATTTGGTTGCTCCTCAGGCTGCTGCATTTGAACCTCTCAGGCCAGAGCGAAATTATGCAGCAGAGCACCAAAGGTTTGGGAGGCAAGACCAGAAGCATATTACAAGGCCCTGCTAGATCTATCATGGTATCGGAATCAGGATTTCAGCATGCCAACGATATGCTCAATGATGACTCTCTGCATGCACATCCCTCGACTGGGATCCTCGGAAACTGCAGAAGAGTCATCAGCCACAATTTAAGATGGTATGACTAGATCCAAGGATCCAGCTGCTCACTCACCCTTACCCTGAAAGGTGGTAGTTATGCATGACTGCTTCAGAACAGATGATTCACGGCAGCATCCTAGGAACATGGTACTAACATACTATATTCTTTGTAGCCATGATGTGGAGATGCCGGTGTTGGACTGGGGTGGACAAATGTAAGAATTCACACAACACCAGGTTATAGTCCAACAGCTTTATTTGAAATCACAAGCTTTCGGAGCGCTGCTCCTTCGTCAGGTGAAATGAAGAGTTGCATATAGGCACAGCATATATCGTCAGAGGAAACTGCCAGATGATTACAGGTAATCTTTCTAACTGCCCTTTATCACACCTCGGCAGAGAGATAATCACAGCAATCAAAGGTGTGAATGGTGTCCAAACAGGTCAGTCAGGAAAACATTACATCAAAGAACAATGAGGTGGGGTCACAAGGGGTCAAATGTTGCAGATGCTGGGGTCTGTATGAAAAACAAAAAACAAACAAAAAACTATTTTTTTGCTGGAAATCACAGCAGGTCCGGCCGCATCTGTGTAGAGAGAACAAGCCAACGATGACTCGAGTCTGGATGACTATACGTCAGGTGGGGTTACATGTACCGTGGCATGAACCCAAGATCCCGGTTGAGGCCGTCCTCATGAGTGCGGAACTTGGCTATCAGTTTTTGCTCGACGGTTTTGCGTTGTCGTGTGTCTCGAAGGCCGCCTTGGAGAATGCTTACCCGAAGATCGGAGGCTGAATGTCCTTGACTGCTGAAGTGTTCCCCGACTGGGAGGGAACACTCCTGCCTGGCGATTGTTGTGCGGTGTCCATTCATCCGTTGTCACAGTGTCTGCATGGTTTCACCGATGTACCATGCTCCGGGGCATCCGTTCCTGCAACGTATGAGGTAGACAATGTTGGCCGAGTCACATGAGTATGTACCATGTACCTGGTGGGTGGTGTCCTCATGTGTGATGATGGTATCTGTGTTGATGATCTGGCATGTCTTGCAGAGGTTGCCGTGGCAGGGTTGTGTGGTGTCGTGGTCGCTGTTCTCCCGAAAGCTGGGTAATTTGCTGCGAACGATGGTCTGTTTGAGGTTAGGCGGCTGTTTAAAGGTGAGTAGTGGAGGCGTGGGGATGGCCTTAGCGAGGTGTTCATCATCATCGATGACATGTTGAAGGCTGCGAAGAACATGGCTCTTCGGAACTGTCGATCGATGAGTCGAGCGTCATATCCCGTTCTTACGAGGGCATCTTTCAGCGTCTGTAGGTGTCGATCGCGTTCCTCCTCGTCTGAGCAGATCCTGTGTATTCGCAGGGCTTGTCCATAGGGGATGGCTTCTTTAATGTGGTTAGGGTGGAAGCTGGCAAAGTGGAGCATTGTGAGGTTGTCCGTGGGCTTGCGGTAGAGTGAAGTGCTGAGGTGTCCGTCTTTGATGGAGATTCGTGTGTCCAAGAATGAAACCGATTCTGAGGAGTAGTCCATGGTGAGTTTGATGGTGGGATGGAAATTGTTGATGTTATCGTGTAGTCTTTTCAGTGATTCTTCGCCGTAGGTCCATAGGAAGAAAATGTCATTGATGTATCTGGTGTATAGCGTTGGTTGGAGGTCCTGTGCAGCGAAGAAGTCTTGCTCGAACTTGTGCATGAAGATGTTGGCGTATTGGGGTGTGAATTTGGTCCCCATGGCTATTCTGTGTGTTTGGGCAAAGAACTGGTTGTCGAAGGTGAAGTCATTGTGGTCAAGGATGAAGTGGATGAGTTGTAGGATGGCGTCTGGAGATTGGCTGTTGTTGGTGTTGAGTACTGAGGCTGTCGCAGCAATGCCGTCATTGTGGCGGATACTGGTGTAGAGTGCCGAGACGTCCATCGTGGCGAGGAGTGTTCCTGGTTCAACTGGTCCGTGGGTGCTGAGTTTCTGTAAGAAGTCTGTAGTGTCGTGACAGAAGCTGGGGGTTCCCTGTACGATGGGTTTCAGGATGCCCTCGACGTATCCAGAGAGGTTCTCACACAGGGTTCCGTTGCCTGATACGATAGGACGTCCGGGTGTGTTGGCTTTGTGTATCTTTGGGAGGCAGTAGAAGTCTCCCACGTGGGGAGTACGTGGGATGAGAGCGCGTAGGATGCTTTGAAGGTCTGGATCGAAGGTCTTGATCAGCCTGTTGAGTTGGTGGGTGTGTTCTTTGGTCGGATCTGCGGGTAACTGTCTGTAGTATTCCTGGTTGTCCAGTTGTCGGTATGCTTCTTTGCAATAGTCCGTTCTGTTCTGTATGATGATGGCTCCTCCTTTGTCTGCTGGTTTGATGACGATGCTGCGGTTGGTCTTGAGAGCGTGGATGGCGTTGCGTTGTGCTCGGGTGACATTCTGGACTGTCTTGTGAGTGCGGCTGATGAATCTAGCGTTGATGCATCTCCTGACAGCTTGAGCATACACTTCAAGCTTAGGGCAGCGACCATCCGGAGGGGTCCAATTTGCCTCTTTCTTCTTCAGTTGCTGCACTGCGGATCCCTCTGTCTGCTGTTCCGGGTCATTGATTGTCTCATTGGGTTCCCTGCTGACATCTTGGGATTTGTGGAAGAATTCCCGGAGCCTCATTCGCCTGATGAATTCCTCTGTGTCTGCCGCGAGACCGATGGGATCCATTTTGGTGGTGGGGCAGAAATTGAGCCCTCGGCTGAGAACTTCGATTTCATCTGGTTGAAGGGTATGGTTGGACAAGTTGACGATGGACTTCCCTGTGGTTTCAACCGTGGTACCGGGGGAGGCTTGGTTGCTGCTGGTGGTGATGCCGAGTTTCTCAAGCTTCCTGTTCTTGGTGTGCATGTAGGCAGCATAGTTCTGTTGCCTTGTCTGTTTGGCGGTGTCTCATAGCTGGTCTGCTGTGTCCTGAGCACAGGCTGAGAACATGGACTCCATCTTGGTTTTGAGGTTGCGGCGTCTGCTGTAGAGCTGGTGTACGAGGTGGTTGAGGAGTGTGCGAGAGATATGACGGCAGAGTCTCTCAGCGTAGTCTGTGTTGTAAGTCGACTTGAGTGGGTTCGTGATCTGTAGTCCTTTCGGGATCTTGTCTGCTTTCTTGCATCTCTGTAGACACTTGATGTTTGAGACACACGACAATGCAAAATCGTCGAGCAGAAACTGATAGCCAAGTTCCGCACTCATGAGGATGGCCTCAACCGGGATCTTGGGTTCATGTCATGTTACATGTAACCCTGCCTGATGTAGAGTCATCCAGACTCGAGTCGTCATTGGCTTGTTCTCTCTACACAGATGTGGCCGGACCTGCTGTGATTTCCAGCAAAAAAATAGTTTTTTGTTTGTTTTTTGTTTTTCATACAGACCCCAGCATCTGCAACATTTGACCCTTTGTGACCCCACCTCATTGTTCTTTGATGTAATGTTTTCCTGACTGACCTGTTTGGACACCATTCACACCTTTGATTGCTGTGATTATCTCTCTGCCGAGGTGTGATAAAGGGCAGTTAGAAAGATTACCTGTAATCATCTGGCAGTATTCTCTGACTATATATGCTGTGCCTATATGGAACTCTTCACTTCACCTGACGAAGGAGCAGCGCTCCGAAAGCTTGTGATTTCAAATAAAACTGTTGGACTATAACCTGGTGTTGTGTGAATTCTTACATATTCTTTGTAGTTGGTCACACAGAAGCTGGAGGTTGAAGGATGGAACAACTTTTGGTTCATCAAAAGTTGCATTATTTTCAAAGGCTGCTCAAATGACAATGTTGGTCCGGCAGTGGCGCTCTGAACCCTGGGAAATCCAACTGTTCAGTAGAAGCTCACAGCCCTTTCCAGCTCAAATATCCCATTCATAGGCAGGTTGGTAGCCCTGGTCAATAAACAACCTGTAACCTCATGGAAGCACTTTAGGGCAATGGACAGAGATAGATTTCTGACATCATCAGTGACAGCCTGGATTGAGCCACAGATACAAAAATGAATGCTATGGTTACTTTGACTGCTACCGGGGGTGAAGTTAGAGCTCTGGAGGTTGGTTGGAGGTTTACATGCAGCATGTCACACAGCTCTTGGATTGTTTCCTTAGGGAAACAAAGCTGACTGATGCACCAGTTTAGGGTCAGGCTCCACAAGCTTTAAGGAATTTAGTACCTTCTAAAGTCTGGGCACTGCCAGGTGGGGAACAGTTGCTTTTGGTGCAGCTGCACCATGCTCTTTTCCCTCTGTTACTCTGCCTCCATCACAGTAGACACAGGAGAATCCTAGGGGGTGTGCCATTTTCTGATAGATGCTTCAGTGGAGAGGATGACTATTAGTCTGGACACAGAAGAGTGGATGGCACAAGCTGTGACATACAAAGTACAAGTGTTTGCCAGGGAAAAGCAAAGCCATGGAGGGATTTATAAACAAGAAAGATGATTCTGAAATCACTGTAATGTATGATGAGGAGCCAGTGGAGGTTGGAGAAGAATAGGGTGATGAACGAGAGCGACACTGTACAGGATAGGATGCAGACAGCAGAGTTCTAGCAGAGTTGCTATGCATTGGGTAGAAATTGGGACACCAGCTAGGAGGGTCTTGCAAAAGCTAAGCCTGCAGCTGAAAATGGATTTCAGTGGCATTGAGAGTGAGGTAAGGAAGGCGGCGGGTGATGTTTTGGAGATGGAAATAGTTGGCATTGATGATGGACTGGATATGCAGCTCAGGATCAAGCAGGATAACATTTCACATTGTGAGGATCAACCCGAGTTGTAGTGTAAATGGATATAAAATCAGAAGCTACAGTGTAGGGCTTCTTGTAAGAATTGAATAGGATAGTTTCAGTTTTGTTAATGTTTAGCTGGAGGAAGTTCTGATCCACCCACAATGGAATGTATAAACATCAGTCTTGCAGAATTGCAACAGTCATGGTGTCAAGGGAGGTGCTGGAGAGTTAAAGCTGGTGTCATCAGCATAAAATGGAAGATTACCCATGTTTGCAGATGTCATTGAGAGGCATGTAGCTGAGGAATAGGCCAAGGGTGGAACCTCATGGTACACCAGAAGTGACTGTATTGGTACATGAAATGTCACTGCAGAACACATGCTGGCAATGTTGGAAAAAGAGAGAAAGTTATGGAGAGGCCAAGGAGCAACAAAGAGGGATAACTCGCCAAAGTTTCAATCACTAAGGATGTTGTTGGTAAATTTCACCACGGCAGTTTTAATGTTGGGGGTGGGACATAGGAACAGCTAGACAAAAAAAAGATCCAAGCCCATCTAGTTGGCCTTCTACCATTCTGGTAGTTGCATGATGCAGCGATAATGGAGTTGTTGACTAATCATAGCAAGCAATCAATCTCTAGCAGTTAGTCTGCAACAGATGCAGACATGAGGCGAGAAAAATCCCAGTCGTAAAAGCTTTGAGAACCATAGGTCCAAAGTCACCTGTTACTTCAAAGCACGCTACACTTGCCACCGGTCATGTCTCAGATTACTTATATACTGTATCCCAAAATATTATTTTCTGAAATAAATCTATCTAATTTGCATTTGAATGAATCAGTACTATCTGTTTACACCAGCTCCCCAGGGAGCCTGTTCAATAGATTGACCACTTGAAGTCTTCCGTCAGCAGCGGCCATGCCAGATCATGATCTATCTTATTGATAACAATCATTTAACACTATACTCAAATACACTTTTGGTTTTACTAGGGCGCTAGTTATAGATTAGTGATGCCCTCCTCCAGTTGGGGGACACTTGTATTTGTCATCAGCCCAGAATCAAAATAGTACTCGTGTCTTAATTTAGTATAGTTATTGAGAACAATTTATTATTTTTTTGCTCTATGAGGAGCTAGCTAAGCTTAATAACTACTGTAGAACAATTTCCCCAAATTTTCATGGGATGCAATCCTGGCAGTTACCTTGGGATTGCACCCACCGCTGCCCTCCAGCGCTAATTCAATCAGAGGATGCAGGGTCATGGGGCCGGCACCTAATCTACATGGACCTAGCAGCTGGCTGCACCAAAATGGATAACCCATCAGCGTGGAAGCTCTGGTGCTCTGCTGCTGTCTCAGGAGGGAGTGGTGGGGCGGGGCACTGAGGTGGGAATAGAAAGATCATGTCTGTTCTCCCTTCCAGAAAAACAATTCATGGTCATTGATGAAGCAGCTGAAGATGGTTGGGCCTAGGACACTGCCCTGAGGAACTCCTGTAGCGATGTCCTGGGGCTCTGATGATTGACCTTCAATCACCACAAACATCTATCTTCCTTTGTGCTTTTGGAGAGTTTTCCCCCGATTCCCACTGACTTAAATTTTATTAGGGCTCCTTGATACCACACTCAGACAAAATGCTGCCTTGATGTCAAGGGCAGTCACTCTCACTTCACCTCTGGAATTCAGCTCTTTTGTCCATGTTTGGATCAAGGCTGTAATGAGGCCTGGAGCCGAATGGTCCTGGCAGAACCCAACTGAGCATTGGTGAGCAGTTTAATGGCGAGTAAGTGGCATTTGACGTCCCTGTCAACGACACCTTCCATCACTTTGCTGATGATTGAGTAGACTGATGGGGCGGTAATTGGCCAGATTGGATTTGTCCTGCTTTTTGTGGACAGGACATACCTGAGCAGTTTTCTGCTTTGTCCGATAGATACCAGTGTGGTAGCTGTACTGGAACAGCTTGGCTAGAGGCGCGGCTAGTTCTGGAGCATCTTCAGCAAGATAGCCGGGATGTTGTCGGGGACCATACGCTTTGCTATATCCAGTGCGCTCAGCTGTTTCTTTATCACGTGGAGTGAATTGAATTGGCTGAAGACTGGCTTCTGTGATGGTGAGTACCTCAGGAGGAGGTCCTTACTGCCTCCCCAGCTTGAAATCACTTCAACCAGCAGAGCACGAATGAAACGTCTGATCTTCTGCTCTGTCTGGATCAGTTCCAGTCAATTTCTCTTCTCTCACTCAGTCGGTCTTTTGCTATCACGCCATGTTTTCCAGACTCACGAGGTGTTTCCCCCACTCACTGACCTGGAGTTTTTCCTTCGCTCTCAATCGCCCTGTGTTTTCTCCATACCCCAAATGTTTCCCCTCATTTATTCCATGTTTTCCCCTGTTTCCTCACACTCATGCTGTTTTCACTCACAAAGCTATTTTCCCCTTCATTCACGCCATTTTTCCCCTACCCACTCTATTTTCCCCATAACAGGTTTTCGCCTCACTGAGGCCACACTTCCTGATTGCCCCTTGATTGCGCCTTAACTCACGACGTCTTTCCGCTCCCCCGCGCCACATTTCTCCACACATTCCCTCCACAGGGATGGGCATGAAATGCCGGTCTTAGCAGCGATGCCACATCCCATCGACAAATGAAAATTATTTGAGGTTTCCCCCCCCCCCCCCCGAACACTGTTTTTCTTTCTGGCCTCACTCGCGCCACATATCCCCTCACCCCTCTGTTACTGCACCACACATTCACCGTTTTCCCCTTCACTCCATGTTCTCCCCTCATCTGTTATCTTTCCTCTCACTCCATATGCTCCCCTCACCCATTAACTTTTCTCTCACTCCATATTCTCCCCTCGCCCGTTATCTTTTCTCTCACTCCATATTCTCCCCTCGCCCGTTATCTTTTCTCTCACTCCATATTCTCCCCTCACCCGTTATCTTTTCTCTCACTCCATATTCTCCCCTCACCCGTTATCTTTTCTCTCACTCCATATTCTCCCCTCACCCGTTATCTTTTCTCTCACTCCATATTCTCCCCTCACCCGTTATCTTTTCTCTCACTCTATTCTCCCCTCACCCGTTATCTTTTCTCTCACTCTATTCTCCCCTCGCCCGTTATCTTTTCTCTCACTCTAGTCTCCCCTCGCCCGTTATCTTTTCTCTCACTCTATTCTCCCCTCGCCCGTTATATTTTCTCTCACTCCATATTCTCCCCTCGCCCGTTATCTTTTCTCTCACTCTATTCTCCCCTCGCCCATTATCTTTTCTCTCACTCTATTCTCCCCTCGCCCGTTATCTTTTCTCTCACTCCATATTCTCCCCTCGCCCGTTATCTTTTCTCGCACTCTATTCTCCCCTCGCCCGTTATCTTTTCTCCCACTCCATATTCTCCCCTCGCCCGTCATCTTTTCTCCCACTCCATATTCTCACCTCGCCCGTTATCTTTTCTCCCACTCCATATTCTCCCCTCGCCCGTTATCTTTTCTCCCACTCCATATTCTCCCCTCACCCGTTATCTTTTCTCTCACTCCTTATTCGCCCCTCGCCCATTATCATTTCTCTCACTCCATATTCTCCCCTCGCCCGTTATCTTTTCTCCCACTCCATATTCTCCCCTCGCCCGTTATCTTTTCTCCCACTCAATATTCTCCCCTCGCCCGTTATCTTTTCTCTCACTCTATTCTCCCCTCGCCTGTTATCTTTTCTCTCACTCCATATTCTCCCCTCGCCCGTTATCTTTTCTCTCACTCCATATTCTCCCCTCGCCCGTTATCTTTTCTCTCACTCCATATTCTCCCCTCGCCCGTTGTCTTTTCTCTCACTCTATTCTCCCCTCGCCCGTTATCTTTTCTCTCACTCCATATTCTCCCCTCGCCTGTTATCTTTTCTCTCACTCTATTCCCCCCTCGCCCGTTATCTTTTCTCTCACTCTATTCTCCCCTCGCCCGTTATCTTTTCTCTCACTCTATTCTCCCCTCGCCCGTTATCTTTTCTCTCACTCCATATTCTCCCCTCGCCCGTTATCTTTTCTCTCACTCTATTCTCCCCTCGCCCGTTATCTTTTCTCTCACTCTATTCTCCCCTCGCCTGTTATCTTTTCTCCCACTCCATATTCTCCCCTCGCCCGTTATCTTTTCCCTCACTCCATATTCTCCCCTCGCCCGTTATCTTTTCTCTCACTCTATTCCCCCCTCGCCTGTTATCTTTTCTCCCACTCCATATTCTCCCCTCGCCCGTTATCTTTTCTCTCACTCTATTCTCCCCTCGCCCGTTATCTTTTCTCCCACTCCATATTCTCTCCTCGCCCGTTATCTTTTCTCCCACTCCATATTCTCCCCTCACCTGTTATCTTTTCTCCCACTCCATATTCTCCCCTCACCTGTTATCTTTTCTCTCACTCTATTCTCCCCTCGCCCGTTATCTTTTCTCTCACTCTATTCTCCCCTCGCCCGTTATCTTTTCTCTCACTCCATATTCTCCCCTCGCCCGTTGCTTGCCAATGCTCAGTTTGGGTTCTGCCAGGATCACTTGGCTCCAGACCTCATTACAGCCTTGGTCCAAACATGAACAAAACAGTTGAATTTCAGAGGTGAGAGTGACTGCCCTTGCCATCAAGGAAGGCAGCATTTGACAGTGTGGCATCAAGCAGCTCCAGTAAAATTGAAGTCAATGGGAATCTGGGGGAAAAATCTCTCCACTGGCTGGATTCATACCTAGCACAAAGGTCCCTCTCCCAGCCTCTCTAAATGCGCTTCCACCGGTGCAAATTCCACCCTCCAACACTCACACTGCTGAGGAAAATCCACATCAGAGCAGTGGGAGTCATTCAGAAAGGAAATAGAGAGAGTACAGCGCCAACATGTTCCCGTAAAGGTCAAGGGTGGGACCAACAAGTCCAGGAAACCCTGGATGTCAAGGGATATACAAGAATGGATTAGGGAAAAACGGGAGGCTTTTGGTAGATACAAAGGACTAAAAACAGTGGAAGCCCCAGAATATAGGAAGTGCAGGGGGGTACTCAAAAAAGAAATTAGGAGAGCGAAGAGGGGGCATGAAAAACCACTGGCGGGCAAAATGAAGGAAAATCCCAAGGTGTTTTATAAGTATATTAAGGGCAAGAGGATAACCAGGGAAAGAGTAGGGCCCATTAGTACCAAAGTGGCAATCTGTGTGTAGCACCAGAAGGTTTTAAATGAATATTTTGGATCTGTGTTCACTGTGGAGGAGGACAATATAGGCATAGAAATCAGGCAGGGGGATTGTGATATACTTGAACAAATTAGTATTGAGAGGGAGGAGGTACTAGCGGTTTTAGCGGGCTTTAAAGTGGATAAATCCACAGGCCCAGACCAGATGTACCCCAGGCTGCTGTGTGAGGCAAGGGAGGAGATTGCAGGGGCTCTGACACAAATTTTCAGAACCTCTCTGGCCACAGGGGAGGTGCCAGAGGACTGGAGGACAGCTAACATAGTACCATTATTCAAGAAGGGTAGTAGGGATAAACCAGGGAATTATAGGCCAGTGAGCCTAACATCAGTGGTAGAGAAATTATTGGAAAAAATTCTGAGGGACAGAATTAGTCTCCACTTGGAGAGACAAGGATTAATCAAGGATAGTTAGCATCGCTTTGTCAGGGGGAGATCATGTCTAACCAATTTGATTGAATTTTTCGACGGGGTGACTAGGTGTGTGGATGAGGGTAGTGCAGTTGATGTAGTCTACATGGACTTCAGTAAGGCGTTTGACAAAGTCCCACATGGGAGACTGGTCAAGAAGGTAAGAGCCCATGGGATACAAAATTGGCTTAGTGGCAGGAGGCAGAGGGTGGTGGTCGAAGATTGTTTTTGTGACTGGAAGCCTGTGTCCCATGGTGTACCGCAGGGATCGGTGCTGGGTCCCTTGCTGTTTGTAGTGTATACATTAATGATTTAGATATGAATGTAGGAGGTATGATCAGTAAGTTCGCAGATGACACAAAATTGGTGGAGTGGTAAATAGCGAGGAGGGAAGCCTCAGGCTACAGGACGATATAGATGGGTTGGTCAGATGGGCAGAACAGTGGCAAATGGAATTTAACCCTGAAAAGTGTGAGGTTATGCATTTTGGGAGGACTAACAAGGCAAGAGAATACACAATGAATGGTAGGACCCTAGGAAGGACAGAGGATCAGAGGGACCTTGGTGTGCATGTACATGGATCCCTGAAGGCAGCAGGACAGGTAGATAAGGTGGTTAAAAAGGCATATGGGATACTTGCCTTCATTAGCCGAGACATAGA
This sequence comes from Somniosus microcephalus, assembly GCF_052327205.1. NCBI lineage: Eukaryota > Metazoa > Chordata > Chondrichthyes > Squaliformes > Somniosidae > Somniosus > Somniosus microcephalus. The sequence goes on from NC_140989.1 coordinate 117,477,537, forward strand.
ATATAAGAGCAGGGCGGTTATGATGGAGCTGTACAAAATACTAGTTCGGCCACAGCTGGAATGCTGTGTGCAGTTCTGGTCGCCACATTATAAGAAGGATGTGATTGCATTGGAGAGGGTGCAGAGGAGATTCACCAGGATGTTACCTGGGCTGGAGCACTTCAGCTATGAAGAGAGACTGGACAGGCTGGGGTTGTTTTCCTTAGAGCAGAGAAGGCTGAGGGGGGACCTGATTGAGGTGCACAAAATTATGAGGGGCATAGATAGGATAGACAGAAAGGAACTTTTCCCCTTAGAAGAGGGGTCAATAACCAGGGGGCATAGTTTCAAGGTAAGGGGCAGGAGGTTTAGAGGGGATTTGAGGAAAAACTTTTTCACCCAGAGGGTGGTGGGAATCTGGAACTCACTGCCTGAAAGGGTGGTAGAGGCGGGAACCCTAACATCCATTCAAGAAGCATTTAGATGAGCACTTGAAACGCCATAGCATACAAGGCTACGGACCAAGTGCTGGAAAATGAGATTAGAATAGACAGGGCTTGATGGCTGGCGTGGACACGATGGGCCGAAGGGCCTCTTTCTGTGCTGTAAAACTCTATGACTCTATGGGCTCGATTTTGCCAGGCCCGAGGAGGCGGGATTGAAGGCGTGTGAGGTTGTAAAATGGCAAAAAATGGCGGGCGGGCCTGATCCCGCCTCCGAGCAATTTTCCCAAATGCGTGTTTTCTGACCCCATTTCCATCCCGCCTCCAAGAGGTGGGATAGGCCCTTAAGGCCCTTAACAACCACTTAATTACCTCTATAATCCCATTTTGAGAGGCCATTCTGATTTTAGCACTTTCCCCACCTGCTGCACGTCTCCTCTGGAGCACGCCACTGAATTCTGGCGGCCTCACAAGTGGACTGCTTACTAACAGCTGCAGCTCCACCATTAAAAATGAGTTTTTTTTATTTTATCATCAATTGCAGGTGGCAGAACTTTGTTGTCTCAAGTCTGAGGGAACTTTTAGCAGACATACACATTGTTGTGGAAGTTTGGAGCCTGATCATAAGTCAATCTGTTAGAGCATCAGATTCATTATCAGTGACTCATGCAATTTCAATGAGAGAGATGCCATACTATTCTGTCACCAGCTTGCTGTGATGCGCCTGCCTGTCCGTCCCCCACTTGGGAATCCTCCTCGATCCCGGCAATTTGCAGGGCCGCCTCCTCCGAGGTGGTGAACTGGGCTACTGAGGGTGTCCCTCCTCCTGTCCTCGCTCTTTCCCTCTTATTGTGGGCTCTCTTTTCCTGCAATGAGGGACACAAGTGGAGCTTGAGTGAGAATGAAGGAGTGAGTGTAGAGATTCCATAGCACAGATGCTTAGAAGGAGACAAAGGGCCCTCCCTTTGTGTTGCAAGTTGTCACTGCATCACAGTGATAGAGAGTGTGAGGGCTGCATGGCCGAATAGTTAAGTGAATGTGACCATAGAGAGAGAGGGAATGGGTAAGGGTGCAGGGATGTAAGTGTCAAGTGGGATGTGGAGGAAGAGGTTGGCAAAGCAGAGTGCTGGTGAGGAGAGGCGATGGGGATCAGATTGAGGGTGATGGGAAAGTCATACTCGCTTTTCCTGTGTGGAGAAGGTCATGAAACCTCTTCCTGCACTGCAGCCAGGTTCTGTGGCACATAGAGATGGAGTTGACCTCCTGGGCCACTTACAGCCACACAGCTTTAATCTGCTGGGGTGGCTTTTTTCTCCCTGAGGAAGGGAAGAGCACCTCCTTATTAGATCTTGCTCCGTGCACCATAGCTTGGAGGGAGGGCTCATCAAAGCGAGGTGCACACTTTTGCTTGCTGGTGGACATGGTCAGTAAATGAAGTCCCTCATACAGGCCTAGAAATTGAGTAGCCTTAGCGCCGCATTTGAGGCGCTAGAGGGCCTAGCGCCGGAGTTATGGCCAGTTTAGAAATTCCCTGGGGCCCTAGAATCGGCGGTAGACCGGTAACGCTGCGCCGGCACCGATGACGTCATCGGTGTGCGCAGCGTCCCGGTTGCCGTGGTGACGGGCCCCAGCGCCGAAATTGAGTTGCGGCCGCCTCGCCCGTGGCAGCTGCAACTAAGATTTTTTCAACCGAGTCTTCCCCGAGTTAGCGCCAGCGCATTAAGGTCGCGCGGCAGCCGGCCGCTTTCCCGCCGGCCGCCTGCCCGCACCTCCCTCCCCGGATTCCTCCACCCCCCCCCTGCGGAACAGATGCATCTGGCCTGCAAGCCCGGCACTTGACCGAGGTACCGGGCTCATTTTTTTCAATATTTGAACGGACAGCGGGCGGGTGCAGGCAGCTCCTCCTTAACTGAAGGAGGAGGCCTGCACTTCCCCAGCCTGCCGCACTGCATCGGGTCCCGCAGCGCCGGATTAGCACCGCAATGCGGCAGTCAGCGCCCATTGGGAGGCGCTCACGCCCACCAGTAGCGCCGGCAGCCGTCTGGGCGCGGCGCTACTGAATTTTTGGCGCGCGCAGGGGGACTTAGCGCCGGCGCTAAATTTCCGGCGCTAAAGCCCTGGCGCGGCGCCAACTCAATTTCTAGGCCACAATGTCCAAAGTGTTTCCAGTCTCCAGAAGAAGCAAGGCTGCTTGCAGGCCTTAAATCCAGCAGTACTGATGTCGTCATCGGAGGCGACTTTCAGGATGGAAAGACTAATTGGGCCAGAGGTTCCCGCACGCTGGAAATCAAGTGCCCAATTAGGGGAAAATCGCACTTTTTTCCCACTTCACATCGGAGTCGGGGTCCTGACACAAAAACCACCTGACACGCCGCAGCCCGACCGCAATGGCAAAATCCAGCCCAAAGGCTCTATGTGGTTGTGGTTGTTGGAGGTTAATCATCTCAGCCCCACGACATCGTTGCAGGAGTTCCTTAGGGCAGTGTCCTAGGCCCAACCATCTTCAGTTGCTTCATCAATGACTTTCCCTCCATCATCGGGTCAGAAGTGGGGATGTTGCTTGATGATTGCATAGTGTTCAGTTCCATTCGCAACTCCTCAGAGCAGTCCATGCCCGCATGCAGTGAGTAAGAACTGGACAAAATTCATCCCTCCAAGTCACGCACAATCCTGACTTGGAAATATATTGCCATTCCTTCAGCATCGTTGGGTGAAAATCCTGGAACTCCCTCCGCAACAGCACTATGGGAGTATCTTCACCATGCGGACTGCAGCAGTTAAAGAAGGCGGCTCAACAGCACCTTGTCGAGGGCAAATAAATGATAGCCTTCCTGCGACGCCCACATCCCAGGAACAAATAAAAAAAAGTTCACACATTGTACTTGAAAGAATGCTACCTTTTACAGTGAGCTAAAATGATTTGGTGCTAATATTCTATTCACATTTGGAATGAGCAAAACATTTGAGGTACAGTTTCCAGAGATGTTTGCTTACCTTGATTATTTTCAAACTGAGCCAATGTGTCGCATTTAGGCTCTCGGTACACAAATACAATCTTGGGGTGGGGGCGGGGCGGGGGTGCCTTAAATCATGGCCATTGAGGATGAACCTCAAAATAAACCACTGCGTCTTCAGACTTGCAACACACCTCCATGCCTTCACCCAGAGAAGGTTTCTCTGGAAGAGGTATTGCATACCTTTTGTATGGCATTTATTATGGAGGAGGAGCAACAAAGGAGAGGGGACAGCATTGAAAGAGAATGCACCCCACCAGATTGGCCACCCCTGCATAGAATATACAGGCAACATAAGTCATGGGAGGACCTTTGTGAGAAGTGTATTAGAATTGTGTGCTTCAATAAACAGGCAATATGTCAGCTCTGCCACCTACTGCATGAAGACCTGCAGCCTCCGTCATCTGTCCACATTGGTGTCTGGCATTGAAGGTGATGACTGCACTCAAACTTTATGGCACGGGGTTTCAGTGTAATATCAGCCAGACTGCAGTACAGGCATGCATTTGAAGCACTTTACAGGAGAGCAGGGATATTGATCACATTTGTCATCACAGTAAGGGAGTAGCAAGATGTGGCAATCCAGTTTAACAGGGTTGCTGACTTACCCAAGGTCACGGGTATAACTGATGGCATGTAGGTTGCTTTTCAAGCTTCTACAGAAAATTATCTCCAGAAGGGCTTCTACACCCTGAATGTGTCACACAATATGCACAACATGTCCGCAAGGGATGCTGGAAATTGTCACAATGCATTCATCCTTCCAAATTTCTCCTGATCTCTTCAAAAAAAATTCATGTCAATGGATGGCTTGTGTGTGACTAAGCCTACCCCCGTGTCCCATGGCTAATGACCCCACTAAGAGTGGCCCAAACATCCCCAAAGGTGCTACAATGAGGCACATGCTGCACCAACAAGATTGGTCATTTGGAGGACCATTGGGGTTTTAAAGGGGCCACTTTTGCTGCCTAGACTGATCAGTAGGGGCTCTGCAGTATCCTCCAGATCGTGTGACATGGCATACTTGTAACCTGCTGCATGCTGCACAACTTTGCCATGCAAAAAGTTCTGGACTTTGATGTTGCTGCCAGGGTGGTGCCCCTAGCTTTGGAGATCACACTACATGGAGAGCATCACACTGGCCTACAACAAAGGAATTCAAAGTGCATCTCATCACTGAAGTCTCCTGTGTAACAGTTTCCCTTTGACATCAGCACCTTAATTCCTTCTCCAGTTTCAAACACAGGAATATTCCCTCCACCCAGTATCCATCCTTCAACAAGAGAACACAGCCCTTTTTTGCCTACATTAGTGTGCCAGTAATCACCATCTGATTTGAATAAGTCAACATGAAGAGAGTGCATCTTTTCCTGCATGACTCTAAACTCCCTTAATAACAATGCAGGTCAGTGCACATTCTAATTTAAGTACAATAAAGTCCAAAGTGAACGCAAGCCAACATACAGCATGCTTCCCCAGGGTGGTTACATGTGCCTTCCTTTTAGTACTTCTAGGTGCAACCTTGGAGCTTGTATAGCGAGAGGAAGATGGATGCTCATGGTCTACCAAAGGATCATATTGACTGAGGTGGCGCTCCTGGCAGCGAACTTCTGCTAGAACATATTCCCGGGCAGCTTGATGTTGCCTACATTCTACTTATCTGGTGTTCTATAAGGGAATGCAGGTTAAAACCACTTCCTCCAGTTTTAAATAGAATGGCCACATTTTAGGGGTGTGCATGCAAGTATTTGTTGTTGGGGAGATGGGTAACAATACTGTAAGATCCAAAGTCATTTTTATTTGTTCCTGGGTTGATGGCGTCGCTGGCTAGGCCAGCATTTATTGCCCATCCCTAATTGCCCTTAAGAAGCTGCTGGTGAGCCATGTTCTTGATAACTGAATGGCTTGCTAGGCCATTTCAGAGGGGAGTTAAGAGTAAACCACATTATTGTGGGTCTGGAGACACATAGAGGCCAGACTAGATTACTAGTCCAGTAACATAACCATTACGCTGCCATACCCGCGATAATGCCCCCTTTAACCAGTGTTGTGTAGGGTTAGTTGTACAACTGTTATTTTAGAGGGTGAAGTGTGTACTGGTGTCCACTGAAAAATGGGGGGAGTGGCCAGTGTCTGGCAGAGAACTGCTGCTGGAGCAGGTTCTTGGGCTTGATGTTCCCTACGTTCTGCACAAGTCAAGTCATTAAATTTTTTGCAGCCATAGAATGATATAACACAGAAGGAGGCCATTCGAGCTATTGCGCCTGTGCCGGCTTTTTGAAAGAGTTTTTTTTCATTCGCTTATGGGATCTGGGCGTCGCTGGCAAGGCCAGCAAATTGCCCATCCCTAGTTGCCCTTGAGAAGGAGCTATCCAATTTGTCCCACTCCACTGCTCTTTCCCCATAGCCCTGCAAATTCTGGGGGGTGAGCTAGCACTCAATGCTCGTGCCACCTCCCTCTTCAGTCAGAACTGGCTTCTTAGAGGCTGCATTCTAATTTCCACGCACCCCTGCACATTGCTCCTATTTTACACTGGTGTGTGCCAATCACTATTCCAGTGGATATGTAAATGAGCTCACGCAGGTCGGTGCAGTTAATACATTTGCAGACATGGTAACTTACATCGAGGTAATCGGAGAGGTCAATCTTGACAAAAATTACCATCACTGGAAAACGGAGAGAGACAGACAGTTGGGAAAAATTTCCAGCATAATGCAAGTCCGGTTCAATAAATATGAACCATATTTACTTGCATTGTTGTATATAGGCTTTAAGTGGTTATTGTTATCGTTTTAAAAATGTAAACTGCCCATAGACAGAAAAGTAGTGCTCAGAGCAGTTAGTAGCTCAACCAGTACAAAGAAAATTTAGAGGGAACATTGCTCATCGTCAGGACTTTCAAACAAGCATCCCTAATTGCCCTTGAGAAGGTGGTGGTGAGCCGCCTTCTTGAACCGCTGCAGCCCGTGTGTTGAAGGTACTCGCACAGTGCTGTTAGGGAGGGAGTTTCGGATTTTGACCCAGCGACGATGAAGGATCGGCGATAAACTTCTAAGTCAGAATCGTGTGTGACTTGGAGGGGAACTTGGAGGTGGTGGTGTTCCCATGCACCTGCTGCCCTTATCCTTCTAGGTGGAAGAGGTCATGGGTTTGGGAGGTGCTGCCGAAGAAGCCTTGGCGAGTTGCTGCAGTGCATCTTGTAGATGGTACACACTGCAGCCACGGTGCGCCGGTGGTGGAGGGAGTGAATGTTTAAGGTGGTGGATGAGGTGCCAATCAAGCAGGCTGCTTTGTCCTGGATGGTGTCGAGCTTCTTGAGTGTTGTTGGAGCTGCACTCATCCAGGCAAGTGGAGAGTATTTCATCACACTCCTGACTTGTGCCTTGTAGATGGTGGAAAGGTTTTGGGGAGTCAGGAGGTGAGACACTCGCCGCAGAATACCTAGCGTCTGACCTGCTCTTGTTGCCACAGTATTTATGTGGCTGGTCCAGTTAAGTTTCTGGTCAATGGTGACCCCCCAGGATGTTGATGGTGGGGGATTCAGTGATGGTAATACCATTGAATGTCATGGGGAGGTGGTTAAACTCTCGCTTGTTGGAGATAGTCATTGCCTAGTACTTCTGTGGCGCGAAGGTTATCTGCCACTTATCAGCCCAAGCCTGAACGTTGTCCAGGCCTTGTTGCATGCGGGCATGGACTGCTTCATTATCTGAGGAGTTGTGAATGGCGCTGAGCACTCTGCAGTCATCAACATTTCTGACCTTATGTTGGAGGGAAGGTCATTGATGAAGCAGCTGAAGATGGTTGGATCTAGGACACTGCCTTGAGGAACTCCTGCAGCGATGGCCTGGGGCTGTGATGATTGACCTTCAGCCACCACAACCATCTTCCTTTGTGCCAGGTATGACTCCAGCCAGTGGAGCGATTTCCCCCCGATTCCCATTGACTTCAGTTTTACTCGGGCTCCTTGATGCCACACTTGGTCAAATGCTGCCTTGATGTCAGGGGCAGTCACTCTCACCTCACCTCTGGAATTCAGCTCCTTTGTCCATGTTTGGACCAAGGCTGTAATGAGGTCGTGAGCCGAGTGGTCTTTGCAGAACCCAAACTGGGCATCCATGAGCAGGTTATTGGTGAGTAAGTGCCGCTTGATAGCACTGTCGATGACACCTTCCATCACTTTACTGATGATTGGGAGTAGACTGATGGGGCGGTAATTGGCCGGGTTGGAGTTGTCCTGATTTTTGTAGACATGACATACCTGGGCAGTTTTCCACATTGTCGGATAGATGCCTGTGTTGTAGCTGTACTGGAACAGCTTGGCTAGAGGCGTGGCTAGTTCTGGAGCATAAGTCTTCAGCATGATAGCCGGGATGTTGTCGGGGCCCATAGCCTTTGCTGTATCCAGTGCGCTCAGCCGTTTCTTGATATCACGTGGAGTGAATCGAATTGGCTGAAGACTGGCTTCTGTGATGGTGGGGACCTCAGGAGTAGGCCGATATGGATCATCCACTCGGCACTTCTGGCTGAAGATGGTTGCAAACGCTTCAGCCTTGTCTTTCGTACTCGCATGCTGGGCTCCACTATCATTGAGGATGGGAATATTCATGGTGCCTCCTCCCATTAGTTTAATGGTCCACCACCATTCACATCTGGATGTGGCAGGACTGCAGAGCTTTGATCTGATCCGTTGATTGTGGGATCGCTTAGCCCTGTCTATAGCATGCTGCTTCTGCTTCTTAGCTGTGTGGCTGCTTCCCCAGGTTGGCACCTCATTTTTAGGTATGCCTGGTGCTGCTCCTGGCATGCTCTTCTACACTCCTTATTGAACCAGGGTTGGTCCCCTGGCTTGATGGTAATGGTAGAGTGAGGGATGTGCCGGGCCATGAGGTTACAGATTGTGGTAGAATACAATTCTGCTGCTGCCCCACAGTGGCCCAGTTTTGAGCTGCTATATCTGTTCTGAATCTATCCCCATTAGCGCCAGACAACACGATGGAGGGTGTCCTCAGTGTAAAGAGGGGACTTTGTCTCCACAATGTCTGTGCGGTGGTCACTGCTACCAATACTGTCATGGACAGATGCATCTGCGACAGGTAGATTAGTGAGTACAAGATCAAGTAGGCTTTTCCCTCGTGTTGGTTCTCTCACCACCTGTCGCAGGCCCAGACTTGCAGTTATGTCCTTCAGGACTCGGCCAGTAGTGGTGCTACCGACCCATGCTTGGGTAATGGACATTGAGATCTCCCACCCAGAGTACATTCTGTGCCCTAGCTACCTTCAGTGCTTCTTCCAAATGGTGTTCAACATGGAGGAGTACTGATTCATCAGCTGAGGGAGGGCGGTTGGTGGTAATCAGCAGGAGGTTTACTTGCCCCTGCTTGACCTGAAGCCATGAGACCCGGAGTCAATGTTGAGGACTCCCAGGTCCACTCCTTCCCGACTGTATACCACTGTGCTACCACCCCTCGTGGATCTGTTCTGCCGGTGGGATGGAAGAGTTTGGGACATTGGCTGAAAGCTATGATTCTGTGAGTATGACTATGTCAGGCTGTTGCTTGTCTGTGGGATAGCTCTCACAATTCTGGCACAAGTCTCCAGATGTTGGTGAGGAGGACTTTGCAGGGTTGAGGGGGCTGGGTGTGCTGTTGCCGTGTTCTTTCCCGGTGCCAAGGTCAATCCGGTTTCATTCTTTTTAGCAGTTTGTTATAACTGAGTGGCTTGCTAGGCCATTTCAGAGGGCAGTTAAGAGTCTGGAGTCACATATAGGCCAGCCTGGGTAAGGACGGCAAATTTCCTTCCCTAAAGGACATTAGTGAACCAGATGGGTTTTTACGACAATCCGATAGTTTCATGGTTACCATTACTAATACTAGTAATTATTTCAGATTTATTTAATTAACTGAATTTAAATTCCCCAGCTGCCGTGGTGGAATTTGAACTCACGTCTCTGGATCATTAATTCAGGCCTCTGGATTACTAGCCCATTGACATTTCCACTATGCTACCATTCCCTTAGGAAGGCCCTCAACTGTGTGAAAGACACCTTTCGGTCTGCCTGAAACTTGCTGGTCTTCCAGAGTAAGGAGTTGTTGTGTTGAGTGTTGCAGACTGGCATATTCCAAGGTCAGGACTATGTGCTGAGGGATGCACTGAAGCATACAGCCACTGCAAAGGCAAAATGGGGAAAGGCCATGGTTTAAGGCCCTCCCGCCACTGTACACCTTCGTTGTATGAGAAGAATAAGAAGAAATAAAAACTGGTGGATATGTTGAACATCATGAGAGTTAACAGAACAGTCAAACTACTATGTATCTTGGATTAACAGACTTTCCAATATAAGCAGGATGGCTTTGAAGTGTTGTAAAAGGAATGCATTGCTTGTTTTCTGAGATGTGAACTGCTTGCTTAAGGAAATAAGTGTTAGTAATGACATCGTCCATGAGTGGTTAATGTTCAGTTTTAGGGTAATAAAATATGGGTAGCGAATCCATTAGCTACAGATAACAGTTGCTAAGGCTTTTTCCTTCAAGGGTTTAGGGACTGTTGTGTCAGGAAATCTTGTTTAGGGGATGTGGTGTTCACGTGAACAACAGCAAACTGTTTACATGAGTAGTCTGTTATCAAGGGATTTGGGAATAGATATGTCATTCAGTCTTATCTATGACATTCTCCTTTGATGTAGTCAAAATATTGATGTATAAAAAGGAACATGGTTTTCAACAATAATTCAGAGGGCTCAAAAGATAGAGAATCTGAAAAGCCACTCTCTGTATACAGTTAAAGACTGATCACCTTTACTGTGCATCAATAAAATGTGTTCCATATACTCCTATGAAGTGTCTCGTGCTTACTCGAAACGTGTTGTGAACCAGAGGAGGAAGGAAGTTGACTGCTAACAATAGCATCAACATCAATGATCAGTTCAGGATCTTGACCATGATTGTGGGGCAGGCTTGATGGAGCAGCTGGTCTTTTCCTGCCCATCATTTTCATATATTCTTATGTTCACATAGACTGATGAGGAGTGAGGGAGAACAAGAAGCCATCAAAAAAGGCGTCCAAGTGTCACAAACGACAATGACGTACTGAGCATCCAATAACTCTGGGAGCAGCATCACCTCAGACCTAGAGCAGTCTGGGAAAAGACAAGAGTCGGCACCAAATCGGGAATCACCTGTAACTCCGCCGCCGATGTCACCCACACAGCCAAATGCCCGAGACAGAGAGAGTGAGAGAGAGAGACCAGGACTTGTAGCTCAGCCGAGCAGCAGTACAAAAGTTGGTGCACACCATGGGAATGCCTCAACAGGCCCCAGGGCTGGGAACAGCACAACGGACTGACTGGCTTTAATTGCCTAAATATCGACTGGGATAATGCTAGGGTAAAGGGAAAGGAGGGGGAGGAATTTCTGAAATGTGTTCAGGAGAATTTCCTTGACCAGTATAATCTTGGCCCAACTAGGAAGGATGCCTTGCTGGATCTGGTGTTGGGGAATGAGGTGGGCCAGGTCGACCAAATGTTTGTGGGAGAACACTTGGGTACGAGTGATCATCATATCATAAGATTTAGGTTAGCAATGGAGAGGAGCAAGGAACAATCTAGAGTGGAACTTCTAAACTGGAATAGGGCTAACTTCAATGGGATGCGAAAGGATCTAACCAGGGTAAAATGGAACCAAAGACTGACAGGAAAAACTGTAACGGAACAATGGGTGGTCTTTAAGGAGGAGATGTTACAAGTACAGGCTAAGTGCATTCCAATAAGATGGAAGGGTAAGGGAACCAAAGCAAGGGCTCCTTGGATGACGAGGGAGAGAGAGAAAATGATGAAACAAAAAAAGAGGGTGTATGATGTATTTTAGGTGAATTCTTCAAGGGAGGACCAAATACAATAAGTTGAGAGGGGATGTGAAGGTGAACATAAGATTGGCAAAGAGAGAATATTGTAAAGTCCGCGCCTCAATAATACACGGACTTCGGGAGAACAGTTTAACAGGTACTTTACTGAACAAGAGGCAGCTTGAAACTGAAACTACAGAAGCCTGCTAGGGCCTTTTATACAGGGGTGGTCACTGCCGGTACTGCAGTCTAAGACCAGTTATTCCCTTAAAGGTACATACACAACAATTCCTCCCCTTTTAGATAAACAGTACATAACATTCATTTAACAACTAAATAATAACTAATTACAATTACAATTTTCTCAGTAATATATACATCAACTGAAATAGTCATTTATAAGTTCAGTCTTTGAGGAGGCTTCCTGATCCAGACTGGATAGCGCCTTTCTCGAGTATCCTATTCTGGCGGTGGAGTCAATTCTGGCTCATTGTCATTGGCTGGTTCGTCAGCTTCCAATACCCCTGCTTCTGAGGTAGACGCAATCTGTACTTCGGGCTCATTACCAGGTGCACATGCTTGTGGTACAGGTTTGGCTTGTTCCTGTGACTCTAGAATCTGGTCAGCATGACGTCTCACGATGCTCTCTCCAACGTCCACTGTTTACATTAGTGGTCCTTGCTGTGTGCATATCGTGCCTGGCTGCCATTTTTCTGTTCGGTAGTCGCGGGCCAAGACTGGTTGCCCTATCTTGAAGCTCCTGGTTGGCTTCTCATTTATGTGCTGGAACTGCTTATCCTCAACATCTCGTCTTATGTTTGGTTTGAGCAAATGCAAGCGACATCTTAGTCTTCGGTTGAAAAACAGTACGGCTGGAGTTTGGTTGGTTACTGCATGTGTCGCATTCCGGTAAGCAAACAGGAAGTTATCCACCTTGTGTTGCAGTGGTATGTCGTCATTATACATTGCCTTTATGGCCTTTTAGAGTCCCAAGTCCTTGTTGGAACACCTCTTCCGCGTCAGATGGAATTTGTGACAGACGTCCAGGTGCGACGTCATCATCTTTTTTGTCAGTCACAGTTAGTACCAGAATGGAATGCCAATCCAATTGTAGTCTTCGGATCCATTCACGTCCCAATAATGGTGGTCCTCCATCTCGTAGTATATACATGTATAGTTTCTGTGTTTCCTTTCCGTTATATTCAACTGGCACCCTTATTTTTCCTCTGGGGTAGACCTTTTGCCCCGTGTATGTCTTCAATACAATGGGCGTGTCCTTTAAGGGTATGTGTGAGAATAGCCGCTCATAGTCTCGTCGATTCATGACAGTTAGGGCTGATCCTGTGTCCAATTCCATCTTCACTGGGGACCCTGCTATCATGAGGGTGACCCAAATGGTTCGGTGATCTTCTTTTGCGATCACGTTGTGTAACTTTAAACAACTTAGTCGCCTGCTCCCGGAGTCCTTATCACTCTCCTGATCTTCTGAACTACTATCTGTCAGTTTCTTTACTTTCCTGTACTGTTCCTTAGTAGTTCTTGTCGTGTTGGTCTTCTTTCCCGACCTGCAGACTCTTGCTATATGTCCCATTTTCCCGCATTGCCTGCATATTTTGTCTATAAACCAGCAGTCCTTCTGCTCATGGGTTGTTCTGCCGCAGCGATAGCACTTTTCGGCTCCATACGCCATTTCGTTAGCGCTGTATTCTTGTGGTTTCTGTTGTATTTCCGCAGCTCCCCGTGCTGCTGCTTCGTAGGATACTGCCACGCTGAAAGCCTGTTCTAGCGTCACGTCCTTTTTTGAAAGTAGTCGTTTCTGGGTTCCTTCACTCTGGAGCCCGCAGACAAACTTATCCCGTAAGGTGTCTGCCAGTCCTGCTCTGAACTGGCAGTGCTTCGATAACTTGCGTAGTTCCGTAAGATAGTCAGCATTGCTCTCATCTTTGTGCTGGTTTCTTTTATGGAACTTGAATCTTTCTGCTATCAGCAGTGGTGTAGGGCTTAGATGTAACAACAGAAAATGCTGGAAAAACTCAGCAGGTCAGGCAACATCCGTGGAGAGAAATTTGAGTTGACGTTTCGGGTTGGGCCCTTCTTCAAAACTGGAAAGAAAAGAAACTAGATCGGAGGCAGGGCTGCAATCTGTTGTTATTTCGGATTTCCAACATCTGCAGTATTTTGCTATCATACTAGGGCTTAGATGTTCCTGTCAGATATGAACAAACTCCTCAAATATTTTCTCCATTGGTTTAGCTGGGGTAATTAAATTCCGCAATAGGCCGTACGTACTCGCACCCATCAGATTTAATAATACCGACGCCCTCTTTCCATCAGCCACCTCATTTGCCTTGCAGTACACTTCGATTCTTTCCACATACGTGGTCCAGTCTTCTACCTCGTTGTCGAAAGCAGTGATACTGCAACTTTTCGGCATCTTGGGCGATTTTAAATGGCGCCTCCCGCGCTTTTGCTTCTTCCCCAATGGAATAAAATGGCGCCTCCCGCGCTTTTGCTTCTTCCCCAACGGGATAAAATGGCGCCTCCCGCGCTTTTGCTTCTTCCCCTTACTGCCACGCTGCTCCTAGCGTTCTATGGGGTAATGGCAGCGACCCGCAGCTTTGGCGCGTCTCGCTTTCCTTCCCCCCCCGTTTAGTTTCTCTCCGCTGTCCTGTTCTCGAGCACCGACTGCGCCCTATGCACTCCACCCTCTCTCTCTTGTTTTCTTTTCCCGGCGACGCTGCGCGGCCCAATTTGTAGAGCCGCTCAATCAAGCTTGAGCCCGCCGCAGTCCGCAAGGGTCAGCGCGCTACCTGCTACCAGCACGATTCGCTGGAACCACAGTCTCTCCCGCAATTCTCCAAACACCGATGAATTCTTTGGGCTGTTGCCCTCGGTCGACGCCCGTTGCTCAGACTACGACCTTCCAGGACCTTCCTTTCAGGCGAGATCCCCGTGAGATGATGCCACACTGCAGGTGAGTTCAAACTTACTCGTCGCCACTGTAAAGTCCGCGCCTCAATAATACACGGACTTCGGGAGAACAGTTTAACAGGTACTTTACTGAACAAGAGGCAGCTTGAAACTGAAACTACAGAAGCCTGCTAGGGCCTTTTATACAGGGGTGGTCACTGTCGGTACTGCAGTCTAAGACCAGTTATTCCCTTAAAGGTACATACACAACAAATATGAGAGTAGAATGGCGGTTAACATAAAAGGGAACCCCAAATCTTCTACCGGCATGCAAACAGCAAGCGGGTAGTAAGAGGTGGAGTGGGGCCTATTAGGGACAAAGCTAGAATACTCAATGAGTACTTTGTATCGGTGTTTACTAAGGAGGTGGATGCTGACAAAATATCGGTAAAAGTGGAAAAGGTAGAAGCAATGGAAGGGGTGAAAATTGATAGACAGGATGTACTAGAAAGGCTGGGTATGCTTAGAGTGGATAAGTCACCTGGACCAGATGGCTTACATCCCAGGTTGCTAAGGGAATTGAGGGAAGAGATAGCAGAAGCGCTTGCCATAATTTTCCAATCTTCCCTAGATGTGGGGGAGTTTCCTGAGGTTTGGAAAGTGGCAAATGTGACACCATTGTTCAAGAAAGGGTGTAAGGACAATCCTAGTAACTATAGGCCGGTCAGTTTAACATCAGTGGTGGGTAAAGTTTTAGAAACAATAATCAAGGAAAAAATTAATGTGCACTTAATTAGCTTAAACCACTTGGAGAGGTTTAAGCTAATTAAGGCAAGCCAACACGAATTTTTAAAAGGCAGATCGTTTGACTAATCTAATAGAATTTTTTGACAAAGTAACAGGGCGGATTGATGAAGGGAATGCAATGCATGCTGTCTACATGGATTTTAGGAAGGCATTTGACAAAGTACCACATAGAAGGCTGGTTAACAAAATTGAGGCTCATGGAATAGGTGGGTCAGTGGCAGCTTGGATAAGGAATTGGCATAAGGATAGAAAACAGCGAATTGTGGTAAATGGCTGTTTTTCAGACTGGAGGATGGTAGACAGTGGTGTTCCCCAAGGGTCAGTGCTGGGGCCACTGTTTTTTTGATTTCTATAAATGACCTGGATATTGGAATACAGAGTAGAATTTCTAAATTTGCCGGTGACACCAAACTTGGGGGTGTGGCAAACAGTAAGGATGATACCAATCAACTGCAACAAGACATAGAAAGGCTAGCAGAATGGGCAGACAAGTGGCAGATGGAATTTTGTTCTGTCTTCACAAAGGAGGACACAAATAACCTCCCAGAGATGTCGGGGAACATAGGGTCTGATGAAAGGGAGGAACTGAAAGAAATCAGTATTTGTAGGGAAATGGTGTTAGGGAAATTGACGGGGTTGAAGACCGATAAATCCCCAGGGCCTGATAATCTACATCCTAGGGTACTTAAGGAAGTGGCCCTAGAAATAGTAGATGCATTGCTGATCATCTTCCAACATTCAATGGAATCTGGAACAGTACCCATGGATTGGAGGGTGGATTATGTTCTGCCCCAAATGTCTGATTATGTACAAGAAATGCATGTTCAAGGAAATCAGTGTCTGGGATGACATCGACCAGGAGTGATTAATGTATAACTTTAGTGGCTAGTGTTAATAAACATAGATAGAGGATCAATTAACTATTGTATATAGAGGGTGTAATGATCAATAACATGTCATTCTATAGTGGACACTAGGTGGAGCCGTAGACCTGTGTAGAGCTGTATATAGCTGTATGTATAAGACTACACTACCCAGCTGTATGTATATTAAGACTACATTACCCATGAGGCACTAGGCTACCCACAAGGCCGCAGTCAAGATGGAAGCCTCTACAGATACTGTACCTAGTCCACATGTGCTCAATAAAGTAACTAGCAAAAGCTAGCTGTGTTCATAATAAGAATGTCTATTTATTAATGAACATAAGATGGTACCAGGATGGTGAAGATCTGCTAAAAATTGTGAAAAGCGACATGGAGAATTTGAAGCCACCAGAGCGTTTGAAATTCACTGGAAAAATCGACTACAATTGGCAGACTTTTAAACAACAATTCGAACTCTACATTGCAGCCATCGGATTTGGTACAAAGCCAGACGCAAGGAAGATAGCGTTGCTGCTTACAGTTGCAGGCCCACAGGCGATAGAGGTATTTAATACATTTGTATTTAATCCAGAGGAGAACAGAGAAAAATTAGAAGATGTGCTAAAAAAATTTGATGCACATTGCTCTCCCAAAAAGAATGAGACCTATGAAAGATACATCTTCTGTTCTCAGACACAGCAGCAAAATGAGACTTTTGCTAGCTTTATAACTGATCTGAAACTGAAAGCACAGACATGTAATTTCTCTGAGCTCAAAGCATCCATGATTCGTGACCAGATTGTGTTTGGTATTCATGATAAAAAAGTCAGGGAACGTCTGTTGAGAGAAACCAAACTAAATTTGGAAAATGCGGTGAAAATATGCCAAGCCAGCGAGCTAGCTCGAAAGCACGCGAAGACTTTCAGTGAAATCAATAATGATGCGATTGTAATGAGTGATAATGCTGCTGTCGGTGCTGTGTCCTATAAGGGGAAGAAACATGGGCAGAACAGAAATGAAAAGCAATCGGAGGATGACATTTTTAATTGTAAACGCTGTGGTTACAAACACCAGTTAAAACAATGCCCAGCATTTGGAAAAATATGCACAAAATGTCATGGAAAGAATCACTTTGCCAAACAATGCTTTTCAAAAGTAAAAACTAAGAAAGGGCAACGAGTTAATGTAATTGAGGACACTGATTTAAGTGAGACATTTTTTGTAGGAATGGTGTCATGTGACGATATCAAAAAAGATACAGAAAATGTGCAGCCCTCAGAAATGGACAATGCTGAACATAACGTCAATGCAGTAAAAGAGGACAAATGGATGATCCCACTGCAGATAAATGGAGCATTATTTACATTGAAACTGGACACTGGGGCAAAACCAAACTTAATCAGCATGAGTGACATAAAAAATATGAAAGAGAAGCCCAAAATACAGAAAAAGTCAGTACTACTGAAGAGCTATAATGGACAGAAAATAGATAGCTTAGGTGTATGCAGACTTAAAGTGACAGTCAAAGACAAAGTGCATCATCTCATGTTTTCTGTTGTGGCTGAAAGACTTGATTCGATACTAGGTGACAAAGCTTGTGAAGACTTAGAACTGCTCAAGAGAGTCTACCGTATAAACTGTGCCATAAGCAGACCAGATGACTCAGGTGATGAAGCAGAGAGCCCACCAAGGATGAAAAGGCCAAAGGGTATCCATGTCTTCAAAAAGCCTAGTTTCTCCAAGAAGAAAGAAAAAGACTTTAAGGTCAAAGAGAAGCCAAAGGAAGAAAAGCACAAAGAGGAAAAACACAAGGAGAAAAAGTCCAAAGATATAACCGCAGCAGATGTTGTTAAGCAGTGGAAAGAGAAAAAGAAAAAGAAGAAGCCTGCACCAGAGCAGGAAGCAGTTCCGGTGGATACTCCTTCTTCCCTCAGGCCAATCATTGGTGTTCCATTAGCCGAGGCTGCTGAGAGGGCTATGCTGTATGATGGGATCCAGCTGCCAGCAGTTTTTCGAGAGTGCATTGACTACATTGAGAGTTATGGCATGAAGAGTGAAGGAAACACTGAAACCCTCTCCAAGCAAAGATCGCAAGGAGACCTCGATCTGTACAAGAGCAGATTGATGACAATGCCGCAACTGCATCTTGTCATTCACCGCCAGAACAATCTCATGAAGACACATCAGACTTACCCGTGTTGAGAAGATCCACACGTGAAGTAAAAAAGCCTGAGAGACTTAATCTTTGAGTACAATGTAAAGCTTTGAAAATGTGTTGACTGTTTTGAAAATGTTTATGTTTATAGAGCACTAACAAAAGTGTTACTGATATTATCTTTATTGTTTTCTTGAAAGTTGATTGATATTGATTTTGTTAAACCTCAAAGAAAGGGGGATGTAATGATCAATAACATGTCATTCTATAGTGGACACTAGGTGGAGCCGTAGACCTGTGTAGAGCTGTATATAGCTGTATGTATAAGACTACACTACCCAGCTGTATGTATATTAAGACTACATTACCCATGAGGCACTAGGCTACCCACAAGGCAGCAGTCAAGATGGAAGCCTCTACAGACACTGTACCTAGTCCACATGTGCTCAATAAAGTAACTAGCAAAAGCTAGCTGTGTTCATAATAAGAATGTCTATTTATTAATGAACATAAGAGAGGGGATGTTTAGAAAGATAAGTAGTCAATAAAACTAGTCCTCAAAGGATTCAAGACCAGATTGGTCAGGACGTTTTGGCTGTGGAAAGTATCATTGAAGTAAACAACCAAGACTGTTTCTGAAGAGAGTATTCTTGAAAGGATTCAAGAACAGAAATCATGAGGTCTTATCTGTAACATGCACCTTTGAAGTAGGCAAACTGAGGGCTATTAAAGGAGCATGGTTTTCCAGAATTAGTTGAGAGCTTCAAAGATAGAGAAACCAAAAGCTACTCTTACACGGGTCACCTATGCTGTACCTGAATAAAGCTGTTCCATATACTCCACCATCAAGTGCCTTGTGCTTACTTGAAGCATATCATTGTGAACCATTGAAAGAAGGAGGTTGAATAACAGTTGATTCAACACACGGGAGATAAAAATGCTATGAGACTGAACAGGCTGGGGCTCTTTTCTCTAGAAAAAAAAGCCAAGGAGTAACCTAATAGAGGTCTTGGGGGGCAAAATTTGGTTGCTTCACACCTCCCATTAGCCTTTGGGCAACCTAGAGTGCGCCATACCTGCGGGAAAATAGTTGCAAGTATTAAAATGTGTGGTGTGGTTACAAGATCTACATGATGTGTTTCAACCAAGGTCTACCTGGCCACGATCAAGGCCAACTTGCTGATTCTGCAGGACTACCCGCAATGGTCTACGTGTATAGACCGCTAGTACACCAAGGGGGAAGAACTTCCATACAGCGAGTTGCAACGCTGTTGCGCAAATGGGAAAATATGAGCTGAGTCTGCCAATGGTCTAGAGAGTTATTCACGAGAATTCCCTGTGTGAGCTCATTTACATATCCACTGGAATAGTGATTGGCACATATCAGTGTAAAATAGGAATAATGTGCAGGGGTGCGTGGAAATTAGACTGCAGCCTCTAAGAAGCCAGTTCTGACTGAAGAGGGAGGTGGCACGAGCATTGAGTGCTAGCTCACCCCCCAGAATTTGCAGGGCTATGGGGAAAGAGCAGGGGAGTGGGACTAATTGGATAGCTCTTTCAAAGAGCGCAATAGGTCGAATGGCCTCCTTCTGTGTTATATCATTCTATGACTGCAAAATATTAAATGATTTGACTTGTGCAGAACATAGGAGACATCAAGCCCAGGAACCTGCTCCAGCAGCAGTTCTCTGCCAGGAGACATTGGCCACTCCCCCCATTCTTCAGTGGACACCAGTGTACACGTCACCCGCTAAAATAACAGTTGTACAACTAACCCTACACAACACTGGTTAAAGGGGGCATTATCGCGGGTTTGGCAGCGTAGTGGTTATGTTACTGGACTAGTAATCTAGGGACCTGGACTAATGATCCAGAGACGTGAGTTCAGATCCTCACCAGGGCAGCTGGGGAAGTTAAATTCAGTTAATTAAATATATGTGGAATAAAAAGCTAGTATCAGTAATGGTGACCATAAAATTATTGGAGTCATAAAAACCCATCTGGTTCACGAATGTCCTTTAGGGAAGGAAATCTGCTGTCTTTAGCCTATATGTGACTCCAGACCTCCAGTAATGTGGTTGACTCTTAACTGCCCTCTGAAAAGGCCTAGCAAGCCACTCAGTTATCAAGAATGCGGCTCACCACCAGCTTCTTAAGGGCAATTAGGGATGGGCAATAAATGCTGGCCTTGCCAGCGACGCCATCAACCCAGGACTAAATAAAAATAACTTTGGATCTTACAGTATTGTTACCCATCTCCCCAACAGCAAATACTTGCATGCACACCCCTAAAGTGCGGCCATTCTATTTAAAAAGTGGAGGAAGTGGTTTTAACCTGCATTCCCTTACAGAACACCAGATAAGTAGAATGTAGGCAACATCAAGCTGCCCAGGAAGATGTTCCAGCAGCAGTTCCCTCCCATGAGCAAGCTGCTACAAATGGAGCGTCACCTCAGTCAATATGATCCTTTGGTAGACCATGAGCAGCCATCTTCCTCTTCCTGTGCAAGCCCTAAAGTTGCATCTAGAAGTACTAAAATTAGACGAAAGGAAGGCACATGTAACCACCCAGGGAAAGCATGCTGTATGTTGGCTTGCGTTCACTTTGGACTTTATTGTACTTAAATAGGAATGTACACTAAACTGCATTATTATTAAGGGAGTTTAGAGTCATGCAGGAAAGGATGCACTTCCTTCACGTTGACTTATTCAAATCAGATGGTGATTACTGGCACGCTAATGTAGGCAAAAAAAGGGCTGATGTGTTCTCATGTTGAAGGATGGATACTGGATGGAGGGAATATTCTTGTGTTTGAAAGTGGAGAAAGAGTTAAGATGCTGATGTCAAAGGGAAACTGTTACACAGGAGACTTCAGTGATGAGATGCACTTTGAATTCCTTTGTTGTAGGCCAGTGTGATGCTCTCCATGTAGTGTGATCTCCAAAGCTAGGGGCACCACCCTGGCAGCAACATCAAAGTCCAGACCTTCTTGCATGACAAAGTTGTGCAGCATGCAGCAGGTTACAAGTATGCCATGTCACACGATCTGGAGGATACTGTAGAGCCCCTACCGATCAATCTAGGCAGCAAAAGTGGCCCCTTTAAAACCCCAATGGTTTGCGAAATGACCAATCTTGTTGGAGCAGCATGTGCCTCATTGTAGCACCTCTAGGGATGTTTGGGCCACTCTTAGTGGGGTCATTAGCCATGTGACATGGGGATAGACTTAGTCACACACAAGCCATCCATTGAATTTTTTTTGAAGAGATCAGGAGAAATTTGGAAGGATGAATGCATTGTGACAATTTCCAGCATCCCATGCTGACATGTTGAGCATATTGTGTGACACATTCAGGGTGTAGAAGCCCTTCTGGAGATAATTTTCTGCAGAAGTTTAAAAAGCAACCTGCGTGCCATCAGTTATACCCATGACCTTGGGCAAGTCAGCAACCCTGTTAAACTGGATTGCCACATCTTGCTACTCCCTTACTGTGATGACAAATGTGATCAATATCCCTGCTCTCCTGTAAAGTGCTTCAAATGCATGCCTGTACTGCAGTCTGGCTGATATTACACTGAAACCCCGTGCCATAAAGTTTGAGTGCAGTCATCACCTTCAATGCCAGACACCAATGTGGACAGATGACGGAGGCTGCAGGTCTTCATGCAGTAGATGGCAGAGCTGACATATTGCCTGTTTATTGAAGCACACAATTCTAATACACTTCTCACAAAGGTCCTCCCATGACCTATGTTGCCTGTATATTCTATGCAGGGGTGGCCAATTTGGTGGGGTGCATTCTCTTTCAATGCTGTCCCCTCTCCTTTGTTGCTCCTCCTCCATAATAAATGCCACACAAAAGGTATGCAATACCTCTTCCAGAGAAACCTTCTCTGGGTGAAGGCATGGAGGTGTGTTGCAAGTCTGAAGACGCAGTGGTTTATTTCGAGGTTCATCCTCAATGGCCATGATTTAAGGCACCCCTGCCCCGCCCCCACCCCAAGATTGTATTTGTGTACCGAGAGCCTAAATACTACGTATTGGCTCAGTTTGAAAATAATCAAGGTAAGCAAACATCTCTGGAATCAGTACCTCAAATATTTTGCACATTCCAAATGTGAATAGAATATTAGCACCAAATCATTTTAGCTCAATGTAAAAGGTAGCATTCTTTCAAGTACAATGTGTGAACTTCTTTTTAATTCATTGCTGGGATGTAGGCATCGCGGGAAAATACATCATTTATTTGCCCTCCGTAAGGTGGTGGTGAACCGCCTTCATGAATCACTGCTGTCCACGTGGTGAAGATACTCCTATAGTGCTGTTACGGAGGGAGTTCCAGGACTTTCACCCAACGATACTGAAGGAATGGCAATATATTTCCAAGTCAGGATTGTGTGTGACTTGGAGGGATGAATTTTGTCCAGGTCTTACTGCTTGCGGGCATGGACTGCTGAGGAGTTGCGAATGGAAATGAACACTATGCAATCATCAACGAACATCCCCACTCCTGAACCTGTGATGGAGGGAAGGTCATTGGTGAAGCAACAGAAGATGGTTGGGCCTAGGACACTGCCCTAAGGAACTCCTGCAGCGATGTCATGGGGCTGAGATGATTGGCCTCCAACAACCACAAACACCTTCCTTTATGCTTGGTATAAATCCAGCCAATGGAGAGTTTTACCCCCAGATTCCCACTGACTTCAATTTTACTGGAGCTGCTTGATGCCACACTGACAAATGCTGCCTTCCTTGATGGCAAGGGCAGTCACTCTCACCTCTGAAATTCAGCTGTTTTGTTCATGTTTGGTCCAAGGCTGTAATGAGGTCTGGAGCCAAGTGATCCTGGCAGAACCCAAACTGAGCATTGGCAAGCAAGTGCCGTTTGATAGCACTGTCGACGACATCTTCCATCACTTTGCTGATGATTGAGAATAGACTGATGGGGTGTTAATTGGCCGGATTGGATTTATCCTGCTTTTGGATATACCTGGGCAACATGACAGCCAGGGTATCCAGTGCGCTCAGCTGTTTCTTGATACCTGGGTCAGCTTTGGCTCAGTGGGTAGCACTCTCGCCTCTGAGTCTCGAAGGTTGTGGATTCAAGTTCCACTCAACGGAACTTCAGCACATAAATCTAGGCTGACATTCAAGTGCAGTGCTGAGGGAGTGCTTCAATGTCGGGAGGTGTCGTTTTATGGACATATGAATGGATGGCATCCGCCCGCAGTATTTTGCTATTGTACCAGTAAGGAGCATTCCGGCTTCTCCTTCTATAGTTGCCTTCTCCACCCCTCGCCCAGCCGCACTAAATGTGCTTCCACCAGTTCACTTTCCACCTTCCAACCCTCACAGTGCCGAGCAACGGTTTCCTGAGCGCTTCTTAAATACTCATTGTGACGTCAGTTTTCTGGGCCCTTCTCGCGAGGTTTGGCCGGCCCGCTCTTTCCCGGCCCGCGCGGGTGTTGCTATAGAGACGTAAAGCGGACCGGTGGCGGTTGGCAATTAAATCAATCGCGCGTGTGAGTGGAAAACAGGTGGGTGAGTGAGAGAAAAGATAACGGGCGAGGGGAGAATATGGAGTGAGAGAAAAGATAACGGGCGAGGGGAGAATATGGAGTGAGAGAAAAGATAACGGGCGAGGGGAGAATATGGAGTGAGAGAAAAGATAACGGGCGAGGGGAGAATATGGAGTGAGAGAAAAGATAACGGGCGAGGGGAGAATATGGAGTGAGAGAAAAGATAACGGGCGAGGGGAGAATATGGAGTGAGAGAAAAGATAACGGGCGAGGGGAGAATATGGAGTGAGAGAAAAGATAACGGGCGAGGGGAGAATATGGAGTGAGAGAAAAGATAACGGGCGAGGGGAGAATATGGAGTGAGAGAAAAGATAAAGGGCGAGGGGAGAATATGGAGTGAGAGAAAAGATAACGGGTGAGGGGAGAATATGGAGTGAGAGAAAAGATAACGGGCGAGGGGAGAATATGGAGTGAGAGAAAAGATAACGGGCGAGGGGAGAATATGGAGTGAGAGAAAAGATAACGGGTGAGGGGAGAATATGGAGTGTGGGGAAAGATAACGGGCAAGGGGAGAATATGGAGTGAGAGAAAAGATAACGGGCGAGGGGAGAATAGAGTGAGAGAAAAGATAACTGGCGAGGGGAGAATATGGAGTGAGAGAAAAGATAACTGGCGAGGGGAGAATATGGAGTGAGAGAAAAGTTAATGAGTGAATATGGAGTGAGGGGGAAACGGTGAATGTGTGGTGTATTAACAGAGGGGTGAGGGGAAATGTGGCGGGAGTGAGGCCAGAAAAAAAAACACGGTGGGTGGAAGGGGACACCGAGTATTTTTCTTTGGTTGATGGGATGTGGGCATTGCTGCCAATGCTGGCATTTCTTGCCCATCCCTGTGGAGGGAATGTTTGGAGAAATGTGGCGCTGGGGAACGGATAGATGTCGTGAGTGAGGGGACAATTGGGAAGTGTGGCCTCGGTGAGGGGGAAACCTGTTATGGGGAAAATGGAGTGGGTGAGGGGTAACATGGTGTGAGTGAAGGGAAAAATAGCTGGGTGAGTGAAAGTAGTGCGAGTGTGGAGGAAAGAGGGGTAAACATGGGGTAAATGAGCCCCAGTACATCGCTGCAGGAGTTCCTTAGGGCAGTGTCCTAGGCCCAACCATCTTCAGCTGCTTCATCAATTACCTTCCTGCCATCATAAGGTCAGAAGTGGGGATGTTCGCTGATGACTGCAGTGTTCAATTTGCCTTTGCAACTCCTCAGATAATGAAGCAGTCCATGCCCGCTTGCAGCAAGACCGGGACAACATTGAGGCTTGGGCTGATAAGTGGCAAGTAACATTCACGCCACAGAAGTGCCAGGCAATGATTAGTGCCAACAAACGAGAGTCTAAACACCGCCCCTTGACATTCAACGACATTAGCATCGCGGGATCCCCCATCAACTTTCTGGGGGTCACCATTGACCATAAACTGCTGTGGCTGCAAGAGCAGGTCAGAGGCTGGGTATTCTGTGGCAAGAGTCTCACCTCCTGACTCCCCAAAGCCTTTCCACCTACAAGGCACAAGTCAGTAGTGTGATGGAATACTCTCCACTTGCCTGGATGAGTGCAGCTCCAACAACACTCAAGAAGCTCGACACCATCCAGGACAAAGCAGCCCGCTTGATCGGCACCCCATCCACCACCTTAAACATTCACTCCCTCCACCACCGGCGCACCGTGGCTGCGGTGTGTGCCATCTGCAAGATGCACTACAGCAACTCGCCAAGGCTTCTTCAACAGCACCTCCCAAACTGGCAACCCCTACCACCTAGAAGGACAAGGGCAGCAGGTGCATGGGAACACCATCACCTCCAAGTTCCCCTCCAAGTTACAACCATCCTGACTTGGAAATATATGGCCGTTCCTTCATAGTCACTGGTTTAAAATCCTGGAACTCTCCCTAACAGCTCTATGGGAGTACTTTCACTTCACGGACTGCAGCGGTTCAAGGCGGTGCCCCCCCCCCCCCCCCTCACCCCAGCACCTTCAAGGGCAATTAGGGATTGGGAATAAATGCTGGCCTTGCCAGCGATGCCCACATCTCAGGAGCAAATAAAAAAATCATTGGTCTGAGATAGGGAGGGCAAAAATTAGCCATAATTGTCGGTGCTGAGTGCTATCTGCTGACTTCTCCTGCCACACATGTGGACATTGTGAGAGGCCAGGATCAGGCTTAATTATGGTGGCTCCCACCATAATTGAGCCTGCTCCTGGCCTCTCCCAATAGTTCAATAGTCTGCCAATATTGTGATTCCTATTGCCCTCCTGCTATTCATCATTTCCTCGCTACCCTGAAAGATATCTACTTCCTTGCAAACAATGGCCCAGAAATTCGGGTCTCCACGGGTGAGTACGCACGGGGTACTCACCCGTAGGCCGAATGGAAGTGCCAGTTTTCTGCATGCACTGCGCACGCGTGGGAAACCGGCACTTCCGATCCTCTGAACGAAGGGGTTCAGAGGTTAAACGCGCGCAGGAGAGGCTGCGCGTGCGCTTTGAACTTAGGTTTTTTTTGCAGGTTTTCCCGGGATCGTAAGCCTGCAGTATTTAGAAATGTAAAAAGCAGGCGTAAGGCCTGCTTTTTACAAGGTAAGTGGTCAATTAATTAAAATTAAAACATTTTTTCCACTGGTTTATTATTTTTAAATACTTTAAAGCAAGGTAAGTTTATTTTTAGCCCCGTTAGAATATAAAATTATTTTTTTCAAAAATTTAAATTATTGTTTAAAATAGTTATTTAATGTAATTTATAGTTTATTTAAAAAGTGTGATGAAAAAATTTTTTTTTTGAAGGTTTACTGCTATTTTGGGGCCGTAGTATTCATAAGTTTTGACAGGTCTTCCTGTCAATCTTATGAAAGGGCTTTTCCCTCCTCCGATTGGCTGCCCATGGCTCACGTGATCCCAGGGGACGCTCGCACTAACTACGCCCCTGGGACACGCAAGCACATTAAAACTTAATTTAAAAATAAACCAGAAATTTTTATTTTAAGGAAAAGCTTGCAGACGGCGAGCGATTTCGAGCTTCCTTTCTCCCACTTTCTCTCAGGTGTGGAGTGGAATTCCACAGGGCCCTACAGCTCAACGGCCGGCGCGCAAGGTAAGTGCAGGTCGGGGGCTTACACCCGCGGGAAGCCCCCGACCCGAATTTCTGGGCCAATAGCTTCCCTACATTACAACAGTCACTACATTTCAAAAGTACTTCACTGACTATGGCGTGTTTGGGATGTTCCGAGGTCACGAAAAGCACTATAAAGACACTGTACAAGTTCTTCCTTTCCAGATGAGTATTGAATTGCTGGCCAGGCTGAAACCTGGTTTAGCAAAGGCAACTTCATCCCCTCATCTGAGGGCACCCAATCTGGTAACATGTTTCTTGCTTCAATCAACTTGGTATGGCTCTTGTCTTCAGATCCAGCTTGACCATTCCCTGTACACCTTCACTTCCTTTGAGCACCTTATTTTCTAACATACTTCTCAGGCCCCATGATGAATTTCCTCACCAAAATCTCTTCCCTACACTCCTTACTTATCATTGAGTAACTCCTTAGCCTCAGGTGATTTGGAACTATATCTAAGTTCACCCATCCACTCCCCTCTGACTTCAGTTGGTAGCACACTTGCCTCTGAGTCAGAAGAACATAAGAACATAATACGTAGGAGCAGGAATAGGTCATTTGGCCGCTCGAGCCTGCTCCGCCATTCAATAAGATCATGGCTGATCTGATCTTGGCCTCAACTCCACTTTCCTGCCCACTCCCCATAACCCTTGACTCCCTTACCTTTCAAAAATCTGTCTATCTCCACCTTAAATATATTTAATGACCCAGCCTCCACAGCTCTCTGGGGAAGAGAATTCCAAAGATTCACGACCCTCTTGAGTGAAGAAATTCCTCCTCATTTCCGATTTAAAAGGATGCCCCTTATTCTGCACTTATGCCCCCTAGTTCTAGATTCCCCCATGAGGGGAAACATCGTCACTGCACCTACCCTGTCAAGCCCCTTCAGAATCTTATATGTTTCAATAAGATCCCCTCTCATTCTTCTAAACTCCAATAGGCCCAACCTTCTCAACCTTTCGTCATATGTCAACCCCTTCATCCCAGGAATCAACCTAGTGAATCTTCTCTGCACTGCCTCCAATGCAACTATATCCTTCCTTAAATATGGAGACCAAAACTTTACGCAGTACTCCAGGTGCAGTCTCACCAGCGCCCTGTAAAGTTGCATCAAAACTTCCCTACTTTTATACCGCATACTCCTTGCAATAAAGGCCAACATTCCATTAGCCTTCCTAATTTCTTGCTGTACCGACATGCTAACTTTTTGTGTTTCATGTAACACCAGATCCCTTTGTACCGCAGCATTTTGTAGTCTCACTCCATTTAAATAATAATTTGCTCTTTCATTCTTCCTTCCAAAGTGGATAACCTCACATTTTCCCACATTATACTCCATCTGCCAAATTTTTGCCCACTCACTTAACCTATCTATATCCCTTTGCAGACTCTTTGGGCTGGATTTTAATTCAGGGGCGAGTTGGGGTCATGTAATCCGCATTTCGTGTTATCCACACGAATCTAAATCGATGTGGGAGATTGATACGATTTTAACTTAATTGTCCAATTGAGTTCCAATGTGTGGGAACCCATGGCAAATGAGTTTTTCCAGTCTGAAAGTCGCCTCCGATGACATCATCATTGCTGCTGCATTTAAGGTCTGCAACAAGCCTTGCTTCTTCTGCAGGCTGCCAACTTTTGGCCTTTAATGCTACAGAGACCTGGAGGCAGAATGGCCAGTGAAAGACCTAGGTCTGCTCCAAGATTTGACGACGTTGCCCTGCAGGCTCTGGTTGAGGGAGCAAGAGCTCATAAAGAGGTGCACTTCCCTTCTTCAGGGAGGAAGAAGCCTCCCCAGCAGACCAAGGCTGTGTGGCTGCAAGTGGCAGAGGAGGTCAGCTCCTTATCGGTAACCCGCAGAACATGGATTCAGTGCAGGAAAAGATTTCATGACCTTCTGCGCACTGGAAAAGTGAGTATGAATCTCCCATCACCCTCAATCTGATCCCCATTGCCTTTCCTCACCAGCACTCAGCTTTAGCAATCTCTTCCTCCACATCCCACTTGACACTGACATCCATGCACCCTTACCCATTCCCTTTCTCTCTATGGTCACGTTCATCTAACTATTTGACTATACAGCCCTCACACTCCCTATCACTGTGATGCTATGAAAACAACTGACAGGGAGGGCCCTTGGTCTTGCCACCTCACTCCATCTTTGTCTCCTTCTAAGTATCTATGCTATGGATTCTCTACACTCACTCCTTCATTCTCACTCAACCTCCACTTGTCTCCCTCATTGCAGGAAAAGAGAGCTCACAATAAGCGAGAAAGAGCGAGGACAGGAGGAGGGCCACCCTCAGTAGCCCACCTCACCCCCTGGGAGGTGGCCGTCCTGGAGATAGTCGGAGTGGAGGAAGATGCGCAAGTGGGGGACGGACAGACGGGTGCATCACAGCAAGCTGGTGACAGAATAGTTTTCCATCTCTCTCATTGACATTGCATGAATCACTGATAATGATTCTGAAGCTCTAACAGATGGACTTATGATCATCTGCAATATGCAATGCGCATGTAACCTTGGCATCACATCTCTGACTCTCCTTTACTTCCCCCACAGGACCATCGACAGCACCTGTCCCCACTAGCCAGGAGGAAGAGCCTGAACATCAAGACTCCTCAGAGGAAGCTGCAACCTCTGAGGGTGCAGCGTCAGCAGAATTAAGCGCACCCAGCACCAGCGCAGACACTCACATTTAGGGAGCTAGGTAGCAGATTAAAGAGCAGGACCGCAAAGGTTGTAATCTCTGGATTACTCCCGGTGCCACGTGCTAGTGAGTATAGGAATAGGAGGATAGAGCAGATGAATGCGTGGCTAAAGAGTTGGTGCAGGAGGGAGGGCTTTAGTTTCCTGGATCACTGGGTCTGCTTCTGGGGAAGGTGGGACTTGTACAAGTCGGACGGGTTGCACCTGAACCAGAACAGGACAAATATCCTTGCGGGGAGGTTTGCTAGCACTGTTGGGGGGGTTTAAACTAACTTGGCAGGGGGATGGGATACAGAGTGGCGCTCTAATGAGGTTCCTCTAATGAGGCCATATGGGTAGAACTTAAAAACAAAAAGGGGGCAAGCACTTTGCTGGGAGTGTACTATAGGCCCCCAAACAGTCAGGGGGAGATAGAGGAACAGATATGTAGGCAAATCTCAGAGAAATGTGCAAATAATAGGGTAATAATAGTGGGGGATCTCAACTTCCCCAATATTGACTGGGATAGTCAGAGTGTGAAAGGCTTAGAGGGTGCAGAATTCTTAAAGTGCATCCAGGAGAGCTTTTTGAGCCAGCATGTAGAAAGTCCTGCAAGAGAGGGGGCGGTACTGGACCTAATTCTAGGGAATGTGGCCGGGCAAGTGGTAGAAGTGTTAGTAGGTGAACACTTTGGTAACAGTGACCATAATTCGGTGAGATTTAAGGTAGTCATGGAAAAGGACAGAGATGGACCAGAAATAAAGGTTCTAAATTGGGGGAAGGCCGATTTTAATATGATAAGGCAGGATCTGGCCAAAGTGGACTGGGATCAGCTACTTGTAGGAAAATCCACATCGGAGCAATGGGAGTCTTTCAGAAAGGAAATTGAGAGAGTACAATGGCAACATGTTCCCGTAAAGGTCAAGGGTGGGACCAATAAGCCCAGGGAACCTTGGATGTCAAGGGATATACGAGAATGGATTAGGAAAAAAAGGGGGGCTTTTGGCAGATACAAAGGACTAAAGACAGAGGAAGTCCTAGAGGAGTATAAAAAGTGCAGGGGGATACTTAAAAAGAAATTAGGAGAGCGAGGAGGGGCCATGAAATAACACTGGCGAGCAAAATAAAGGAAAATCCTAAGGTGTTTTATAAGTATATTAAGGGCAAGAGGATAACTAGGGAAAGAGTAGGGCCCATTAGGGACCAAAGTGGCAATGTGTGTGTGGAGCCAGAAGATGTAGGTGGGGTTTTAAATGAATTTTTTGCATTTGTGTTCACTATGGAGAAGGACGATGTAGACATAGAAATCGGGCAGGGGGACTGTGATATACTTGAACATATTAGCATCGAGAGGGAGGAGGTACTAGTGGTTTTAGCAGGCTTAAAAGTGGATAAATCCCCAGGCCCGGACGAGATGTATCCTAGGCTGCTGTGTGAGGCAAAGGAGGAGATTGCAGGAGCTCTGACACAAATTTTCAAAACCTCTCTGGCCACAGAGGATGTGCCAGAGGACTGGAGAACAGCTGACGTAGTACCATTATTCAAGAAGGGTAGTTGGGATAAACCAGGGAATTACAGGCCAGTGAGCCTAACATCAGTGGTAGGGAAATTATTGGAAAAAATTATGAGGGACAGAATTAGTCTCCACTTGGAGAGGTAAGGATTAATCAGGGATAGTCAGCATGGCTTTGTCAAGGGAAGATCATGTCTGACTAACTTGATTGAATTTTCGAGGGGGTGACTAGGTGTGTGGATGAGGGTAGTGCAGTGGATGTGGTATACATGGATTTCAGTAAGGCTTTCGATAAAGTCCCGCATAGGAGACTGGTCAAGAAGGTAAGAGCCCATGGGATCCAGGGTGCCTTGGCACATTGGATCCAAAACTGGCTTAGTGACAGAAGGCAGAGGGTGATGGTCGAAGGTTGTTTTTGTGACTGGAAGCCTGTGCCCAGTGGGGTACCGCAGGGATCGGTGCTGGGTCCCTTACTGTTTGTGGTCTACATTAATGATTTGGATGTGAATGTAAAAGGTATGATCAGTAAGTTCGCAGATGACACGAAAATTGGTGGGGTGGCAAATAGCGAGGAGGGTAGCCTCAGTCTGCAGGACGATATAGATGGGTTGGTCAGATGGGCGGAACAGTGACATGGAATTTAACCCTGAAAAGTGTGAGGTGATGCATTTTGGAGGGACTAACAAGGCAAGGGAATACACAATGAATGGTAAGACCCTAGGAAAGACAGAGGATCAGAGGGACTTTGGTGTGCATGTACATAGATCCCTGAAGGCAGCAGAACAGGTGGATAAGGTGGTTAAAAAGGCATATGGGATACTTGCCTTCATTAGCCAAGGCATAGAATATAAGAGCAGGGAGGTTATGATGGAGCTGTACAAAATGCTGGTTAGGCCACAGCTGGAATACTGTGTGCAGTTCTGGTCACCACACTATAGGAAGGATGTGATTGCTTTGGAGAGGGTGCAGAGGAGATTCACCAGGATGTTACCTGGGCTGGAACGCTTCAGCTATGAAGAAAGACTGGACAGGCTGGGGTTGTTTTCCTTGGAGCAGAGAAGGCTGAGGGGGGACCTGATTGAGGTGTACAAAATTATGAGGGGCATAGATAGGGTAGATAGAAAGGAACTTTTTCCCTTAGTAGAGGGGTCAATAACAAGGGGGCATAGATTCAAGGTAAGGGGCAGGAGGTTTAGAGGGGATTTGAGGAAGAACTTTTTCACCCAGAGGGTGGTTGGAATCTGGAACTCACTGCCTGAAAGGGTGGTAGAGGCAGGAACCCTCACAACATTCAAGAAGCATTTGGATGAGCACTTGAAATGCCATAGCATCCAAATGCTGGAAAATGGGATTAGATTAGACAGGGCCTGATGGCCGGCGCAGGCGCGATGGGCCGAAGGGCCTCTTTCTGTGCTGTATGACTCTATGACATCTCGGTGGGACCTTCGGGACATAGAGTAGTGTTGTCACCTGGTGTATCACAGCTCACAAGTGAGCATCAGCAGATTGTGGAGACAGGGACAGCAGTGGAGAGTTGTAGGGCGCAGGACTCTGCCAGCTCGGCTCAGCTGCATGTCGACCCTCTGCCTCTGCGTCCATGCATAAGATCAGCGGTGCTGGAACTCCAGGAACAGATGCAGGAGTCTCTGATAAGTCGCCAGAGTGCAGAAAACATGGTGAGTGTTCAAAATAGAATGACATCTCTGGAGGAGCGATGGTCATCTATTGAACAGAGAAACCAGACCTTCATGGAAGTCCTTCTGAGTAGGACTGCCAGTGCAGATACGGGTCCCCATGGCCCCCCTGATGTGCAGCAAGGTGCTCTCAAGCCACTTGCAAGCGCTGAGGGGGACCTGACCCATGAGAGGGAAGTTGGTGGCAGACATCAAGGAAGTGGGGGCTCCTCTCCAAGTGCTCACACTTCCATGCCACTGCAGCGCCCTCGGTCAGAGCCCCACCAGAGTCCACACCCAACTGAGATCGGCGTCTCAACCCCTGCACAGCTGCAGGAGTTGCAGACTGTTGAGGATCCCTCACAGGTTCGCAACCCCAGAGGATGCCCGCCAAAGGTGTTGAGACAGGAGCAGCATGAAAGTGAGCAATGGGGCCTCCACATCTGCTGAAGTCATAGGGGAAGCACCACGTCGGAGCACGTGTAAGAGAAAGATACTGTACAAATAGTCACAAGGGTAGTCACTTGGGTGAAATTTGATGTTTTATGTGGAAAAGCCATCAGATGAATAATGTAAATAAAAAATCTGATGGCTACTGCTGTAGTTGTGGCGTGTGTAATTTCGCCAATGGGACTTTCACATTGAGGGCTTAGGATTACTTGCAATTGTCAGTATGGTGGTCAAATTGCTGGGAGTCAGCTGGTTCTTGGCCATTGTCGATGCTCAGGTAAGAAGATGCGAGGCAAAAGTGCTTGAGTGGCTAGGCTACGCAAATCTGGCCAATAAGTGCGTTCCTTGCATCCCAGGCAGCTATGTTCTCGCGTACTGCTGCCGCTGGTTGATGGGCCTCTGCAAGATGTTCGTTTTCGCTCTCCTCTTCCTCCTCCTCCTCATCTGAGGAGGATATGTGAGGATCCACTTGGTCCTCAGGAATCTGCAACGCACGACGCCATGCCATGTTGTGAAGTGCACAGCAAACCACAACGATTCTGGAGACCCTGGCTGCTGAGTACTGCAGGGCTCCACCTGATCTATCCAGGCATCTGAAGCGCATCTTCAGCAAACCGATGGTTTGCTTGATTATGACTCTGGTGGACATGTGACTGGAGTTGTAGTTCTCAGCTTCGTTGGATGGGCTCCTCAACGGAGTCAGTAGCCACGTCTTCAGGGGATAGCCCTTGTCTCCAAGTAGCCATCTGTTAAGTTGGTCTGGCGGTCTGAATAGCGGAGGCACACAAGAGTGGCGCAGTATGACGGAGTCATGGCAACTGCCAGGGTACTTGGCACAAACATGCAAAATTTCCTTGTGGTCACACACCAGCTGAACGTTAAGGGAGTGGAAGCCCTTGCGGTTGACAAAAATACCTGGATTACGATGGGGTGCCTAGAGGGCCACGTGTGTAGTCAACTACGCCCTGCACCCTTGGAAAGCCTGTCAGATTAGCCAATCCAACCGCACGCACCGTGACACTTGCTTGATCCTTGGTTAAATGGATGTGATTGTGCGCGATAGCAAAGAGGGCATCGGTTACCTGCGTGATGCAAGTGTGTGCGGCCGCCTGGGAGATGCCGCTGATGTCTGCTGCTGATCCTGGAATGAGCCGGAGGCAAAAAAGTTGAGTGCGGTGGTGACTTTGATGGCCACTGGTAAGGGTTGTCCACCTGGTCCTCTGGGCTGCAGGTCTTGTTGCAGCATTGTGCAGATGTCACCCACTACCTCTCGCGAAAGTCAGAGCCACCTTTGGCACTGCTGCTCAGACATGTTGAAGTAGCTGACCCTGTGTCTGTAGACCCTGTTTGGGGGGTATCTCCTGTGCCGATGGGCTTCCATGCACTGGCCCCTTCTGGCCTGTGCAGCTTCAGGTGGGTGAGCAGCAGCTTGGCGTTCCTGCTGGTGCTGCTGCTGTTGGTGCTGCTGTTGTTCATGGTTCTGCTGGTGCCGCAGCTGGTCTTCGTCCTCATCTAATGTCCAGAAGGGAAGGAAATAAATGGCTCCCATACTTCTGGTATATGCCTCAGTTGAGGAAGCGCTCAGTCAAGCTGGCGAGACGGGTTTCCCAGGAGGTCACACTGGAGATGAGTGTCAGGCTCCAAACTTCCACAGCTGTGGTTATGCCTTCTAAAAGTTCCCCCAGACCTGAGACAACAAAGTCCTGCCACCTGCAAATGATGTCTGATCAAATCTCCTATTTAATGGTTGACCTGCAGCTGATAGTCAGCAATCCAATTGTGCTCCTGCCAGGTTTCACCGTCGTGTTTCAGAACAGGCGTGCTTCACATGGGAAAAGGGTTAAAATCGCAAAGGCCTTTCAAAATGGCATTATAGAGGCAATTTAGTGCTTGTTAAGGGCCTTAACAGCCTAGCCCGCCTCTTGGAGGCGGGACCGAGACGGGACCATTAGACACGAATGAATGAAAATTGCTTGGAGGCGGGATTGGGCCCGCCCGCCAGTTTTTGCAATTTTAACCCCCCACACGTCTCCAATCCCGCCTCCACGGCCCAATGAAAATCCTGCCCTTTGTGTCCTCCACACAATTTGCTAACCCACCTATTTTTGTATCATCAGCAAATTTGGCTAAAGTACATCTAGTCCCTTCATCCAAGCCATTAATATAGATTGTAAATAGTTGAGGCCCCAGCACTGAACCCTGTGTCACCCCACTAGCTAATGATTGCCAACCGGAAAATGATCCATTTATCCCGAGTCTCTGTTTTCTGTTAGTTAGCCAATCCCCTATCCATGCCAATATATTACCCCCAACCCCGTGCGCTCTTATCTTGTGCAGTAACCTTTTATGTGGCACCTTATCGAATGCCTTCTGGAAATCCAAATACACTACATCTACTGGTTTCCCTTTATCCACCCTGTTTGTTACATCCTCAAAGAATTCTAGCAAATTTGTCAAATACGATTTCTCTTTCATAAAACCATGTTGACTCTGCTTGATTGTCTTATAATTTTCTAAATGTCCTGCTATTACCTCCTTAATAATGGATTCCAGCATTTTCCCAATGACAGATGTTAGGCTAACTGGCCTATAGTTTCTTGCTTTCTGTCTCCCTCCTTTCTTGAATAGTGGCATTATATTTGCGGTTTTCCAATCCACTGGGACCTCTCCAGAATCCAGGGAATTTTGGTAGATTACAACTAACGCATCCACTATCTCTGCAGCCACTTCTTTTAAGACCCTAGGATGCAGACCATCAGGTCCAGGGGACTTGTCGGCCTTTAGCCCTATTAGTTTGCCCAGTACTTTTTCATAGAATCATAGAAAGTTACAGCACGGAAGGAGGCCATTTTGGCCCATCGTGTCCGCGCCGGCCAACAAAGAGCTATCCAGCCTAATCCCACTTCCCAGCTCTTGCTCCGTAGCCCTGCAGGTTAGAGCATCCCAAGTGCACATCCATATACTTTTTAAATGTGGTTAGGGTTCCTGCCTCTACCACCCTTTCAGGCAGTGAGTTTCAGACCCCCACAACCGTCTGGGTGAAGAAATTTCCCCTCAAATCCCCTCTAAACCTTCCCCCAATTACTTTAAATCTGTGCCCCCTGGTTTTTGACCCCTCTGCTAAGGGAAATAGGTCCTTTCTATCCACTTTATCTATGCCCCTCATAATTTTATACACCTCAATAAGGTCTCCCCTCAGCCTGTTCTGTTCCAAGGAAAACAGACCCAGCATATCCAGTCTTTCCTCATAGCTAAGATTCACTACTCCCGGCAACATCCTTGTAAATCTCCTCTGTACCCTCTCTAGTGCAATCACATCTTTCCTGTAATATGGTGACCAGAACTGCACGCAGTACTCCAGCTGAGGCCTAACTAGTGTTTTATGCAGTTAAAACATAAACCCCCTGCTCTTGTATTCTATGCCACGGTTAATAAAGGCAAGCATTCCGTATGCCTTCTTAACCACCTTATCTACTTGGCCTGCTACCTTCAGGGATCTGTGGACATGCACTCCAAGGTCCCTTTGTTCCTCTACACTACTCAGCGTCCTACTATTTAATGTGTATTCCCTTTCCTTGTTAGCCCTCCCTAAATGCATTACCTCACACTTCTCCGGATTGAATTCCATTTGCCATTGTTCTGCCCACCTGACCAATTTATTGATATCTTCCTGCAGTCTACAGCTTCCTTCTTCAGTATCAACCACACAGCCGATTTTAGTATCATCTGCAAACTTCTTAATCATACCCCCCTATATTCAAGTCAAGATCGTTGATATATACCACAAAAAGCAAGGGACCTAGTACTGAGCCCTCTGGAACCCCACTGGAAACAGCCTTCCAGTGACAAAAACACCCATCAACCATTACCCTCTGCTTCCTGTCTCCGAGCCAGTTTTGAATCCAACTTGACACTTTGCCCTGGATCCCATGGGCTTTTAACTTCATGACCAGCCTGCCATGTGGAACCTTATCAAAAGCCTTGCTAAAGTCCATATACACTACATCAAACGTACTACCCTCATCTACCCTTGTTACCTCGTCAAAAAATTCAATCAAGTTTGTCAGACGCGACCTTCCCTTAACAAATCCGTGCTGACTATCCTCGATTAATCCGTGTCTTTCTAAATGAAGATTTATCCTGTCCTTCAGAATTCTTTCCAATAATTTTCCCACCACCGAGGTTAGGCTGACCGGCCTGTAATTACTTGGTCTATCCCTTTCTCCCTTTTTAAACAAGGGTACCACATTAGCAGTCCTCCAGTCCTCCGGCACCACACCTGAAGCCAGAGAGGATTGAAAAATGATGGTCAGGGCCTCTGCTATTTCCTCTTTTGCTTCGCTCAACAGCCTGGGATACATTTCATCCGGGCCTGGGGATTTATCCACTTTTAAAGCTCCTAAACCCCTTAATACTTCCTCTCTCACTATGTTTATTTCATCTAATATTTCATACTCCTTCCCCCCGATAGCAATGTCTGCTTCGCCCCTCTCCTTTGTGAAAACAGACGCAAAGTATTCATTAAGAACCCTACCGACATCTCCCACCTCCACACACAGATTACCCTCATGATCTCAATTAGGCCCTACCCTTTCTTTAGTTATCCTCTTACTCTTAATATATTTATAATAAAACATCTTTGGGTTTTCCTTGATTTTACTTGCAAGAATTTTTCATGCTCTCTCTTTGCTTTCCTAATATCATTTTTAATTGCACCCCTGCACTTTCGGAACTCCTCTAAAGATTCTGGAGTATTTAGCCCTCCGTATCTGTCATACGCCTCCCTTTTTTTCTTTATCCTACCCTGCATGTCTCCAGAAACCCAGGGGGCTCTAGATTTATTAGTCCTACCTTTTTTCTTTGAGGGCACATGTTTGGTCTGAACCCTCCGGATCTCCTCCTTGAATGCCTCCCACTGCTCTGACACTGATTTACCTTCAAGTAGCTGTTTCCAGTCCACTATGGCTAAATCCCCTCTGAGCTTAGCAAAATTTGCTTTTCCCCAATTTAGAATTTTTATTCCTGGTCCACCCTTGTCCATTTCCATAACTACCTTAAATCTAACAGATCACGAGCACCAAAATGTTCCCCCACTGATACACCTTCTACCTGCCCAGCTTCATTCCCTAAAACTAAGTCCAAAACCGCCCCCTCCCTTTTTGAGCTTGCTACATACTGGCTAAAAAAGTTCTCCTGGATGCATTTTAGGAATTCCGCACCTTCTATGTCCTTCACACTAATTTTATCTCAGTTAATATTGGGGTAGTTGAAATCCCCTACTATTACTGCCCTATAGTTTTTGCACTTCTCAGAAATTTGTCTACATATTTGTTCTTCTATCTCCCTCTCACTGTTTGGGGGTCTGTAGTAAACTCCCAGCAGTGTGATTGCCCCTTTTTTGTTTTTCAATTCGACCCATATGGTCTCGTTTGATGATCCCTCCAACATATCATCCCTCCTCACAGCTGTAATAGTTTCTTTAATCAATACCGCGACCCCCCCTCCCTTTTTACCTCCCTCTATATCCCGTCTGAAAATCCTGTAACCAGGAATGTTGAGCTGCCATACCTGCCCCTCTTTCAGCCACGTCTCTGTAATAGCTATAATACATAGTCCCAAGTATCTACCTGTGCCCTCAGCTCATCTGCCTTGTTCGCTATACTCCTTGCATTGAAGTATATACCATTTAGTACAGGCAAACCTCCTTGTTGACTACTATCTAGCCCTTGATTCCTCTGTCCTTCCAATTTACTTTCTACGTTTTTGTTTTCCAATTCCAGTTTTTCTTCCCTCCCCATTGGCTCTATATTTAGGCTCCCATTCCCCTGCCAAGCTAGTTTCAATCCTACCTGGAAAGTGACAGAAGGTAGAAATAGTTCTATTTTATGTCAACCTTACTATAAAGCAGTTTTATCCAATTGTGATATGCAGTAACACAAAGGCTGACATTTCTTGACGTGTGAACCCCGAACCTGATAAACACTATTGATCCTTTGAGCTATTCTGCCACTCCCCAATCACACAGATTGAATTGTTTTTCTGTTTAATTTCCTGCAACAGGAGTCAGCTAAACTCAGCCCATATTGAGCAATGTTCACCGAGTTTGGCTGCTGGGCCGTGCTACATCAATGATGTCATAGAGTAGTGACATTTCCTATGATGTCATAATCCTTAGTGATCAGGAAATGTCACTGATAAATGCAGTGCAAGCTAATCAGGGTTCACATTTGAGCCTGGCACTAATGCAGTGGAGATCAGAGACAACAATGTGAGTGCCTAACTCAGGAGAGCATTGGAATAGGCATGTCTGGAGGTGACCAAGGCATGGATACAGGTTTCAACAGCAGATGGGCTGAGGCTGGGGCAGGGGTGGGAGTAGGCAGTCTTTCTGACTGAGAGGATATAAATTTTCCAGCTTAGTTCAGGGTTGAATTGATCGGCAAGGTTACAACAGTTTGAGGGAGTGGCTGGGGAGGTGGGTGGAATTGGTGGCGAGGGAACGGAGTTTGTGGTGGCGGCCGAAGATGAGGACTTTGATCTTCCTAATATTTAACTGGAGGAAATTGCAACTCAGCCAGGACTGGTTACCAGACAGGCAGTCCAACAATACAGAGGCAGTGGAAAGATCAAGAGAGGTGATAGATAGGAAGAGCTGAGTGGTGGAGAGTAGAGCTGGGTGGTGGAGTGGCAGAGCTGGATGGTGGCGAGGTAGAGCTGGGTTTTATTTTTATTTGTTCCTGGGATACAGGTTTCGCTGGCAAGGCCAGCATTTATTACCCATCCCCAATTGCCCTTGAGAAGGTGGTGCTGAGCTTCCTTCTTGAACCGCTGCAGTGTGGGTGGTGAAGGTACTCCCACAGTGCTGTTAGGGAGAAAGTTCCAGGATTTTGACCCAGTGACTATGAAGGAACAGCAATATATTTCCAAGTCAGGATGGTGTGTAACTTGGGTGGGGAACTTGCACGTGACGGTGTTCCCATGCACATGCTGCCCTTGTCCTTCAAGGTGGTAGAGGTCGCAGGTTTGGGAGGTGCTGCCGAAGAAGCCTTGGCGAGTTGCTGCAGTGCATCTTGTAGATGGTACACACTGCAGCCACGGTGTGCCGGTGGTGGAGGGAGTGAATGTTTAAGGTGGTGAATAGTGTGCCAATCAAGCGGGCTGCTTTGTCCTGGATGGTGTCGAGCTTCTTGAGTGTTGTTGGAGCTGCACTCATCCAGGCAAGTGGAGAGTGTTAAGTATGTGTATTGTATTGAACAATTAACACAAAGACTTAAACGTATAACTCAAACAGGTCTTTACTGGTTGGAGGTAGGGACTATACATAGGTCTTTACTTCATGCCCACAGGCGGGAACTGAGGGGGATCAGTACCCACAGTACTATTTATACCCCTATGGCCAGGAGTGGTACTGCGTATCACTACGCCCAACAAGTAGTGCAGTCCTGTCCATAGGTTCAAAGTAGCACACATATTACATACACAACATTCCTCCCTTCC
Organism: Somniosus microcephalus; assembly: GCF_052327205.1. Taxonomy (NCBI): domain Eukaryota; kingdom Metazoa; phylum Chordata; class Chondrichthyes; order Squaliformes; family Somniosidae; genus Somniosus; species Somniosus microcephalus. The sequence goes on from NC_140989.1 coordinate 117,518,056, forward strand.
TAGCTTTACAGTCATCTCCCCATTTAACATAACGTAATAACATATATACATATATAACTTCAGGTTTACATAACAGAATAACATAGATACATAGATAACTTCATGTCAAAACAGATCACAGATTCAGTCTCTGCGGAAAACAGTTCACAGATTCAATCTCTGTGGTGTAGTCGGTTCACGTTGCTGGAGTGACTCATTCAATAGTCCTTCCATGGATTTAACAGTTTGAACTTCCGAACTGAATTGGCTCCGTTCGGAGGGACCACGTGTGTGATCTGGTAGAGGTGATAATGGTTCAGATGGGTCATCTTCTGTTTTTACTTTTCCTTTTCTGCTTCTTGGAGACTCTCTGGGCTCCATTGTCAGCTGCCACAGCTGCCAGCTGCATGCGCAGTTCCTCCTTCTCTTCCTCCTGTTTCCATCGTAGAGCCAGCTTCTCCCGATGTTCCGTAGACTTTTGGTGCTCCTCCATGATTTCTGCACTTTGGGAGTCGAAGTTACAAGCTGGGCAGGACAGGACATCGTAATATTCGGTGTCGTCCTGAGCTAGACCAGTGAGAGGGTCGTCTATTTCCTCCATACCCAGCTGGACATTAGCCAGCTCTTGTTCCAAATCCAGACATCTTTCCTGAAGAGACTTCTTCATGTGTACCTCTGCATCCAGCTTTTTCTGGGCTTTCAGCAAGTCGTTTACTAGTGACCTCATTTGTGATTTTAATACTTCAACTTCCTTTGGAGATTGATTGATCGGACTATGCAATCCCTCTACCGGAGCAGCTGTTTCAGCGGTCTGTTGTTCTACGTTGACGTGAGTCAGCGTACTTTTGGCATCCAAGGGCTGCTCTGTTGCAGTCATCTCAGTCTGTGTTGCCACCTCAGCTCTTCCAATAACCTTTGAGAGCTCCGAACCCCTTTCGTTTGAATATTGAAGTTCATGTTCAAGTTTTTCCCATTTCAGAGTCCTGTCCTTCAGCATATGCAGGAGTTGGCTGACCGTTAACTCCTCTGACACCAGACGTTTTGTGTGCTCCTGCTCCATTTTCTCCATCAGCTGCTTCTGTTGTCTTTCCAGATTCTCCAACTCTATATCAAAGAACTCTTTCGTTGCATTCAACTCTTGCTCAAAACAGCGAAGCATTTGTTCTAATTGCTGTTGTAGTTTGAAATGGAGTTGAGTTCGAGCCCGGTGTCCCTCAGAAATGGGCACATCAGTAGACTTGCCAGACTCAGAATCCACAGTTAAACTATGTTGTTGTTGCTCAGTGGAATTCTGTGCTGAAACTTTGTCTTTTGCACCTGAGTTGGGCTTACCATCATCCGTTCCAGAATCTGGGCCGACTATCTTCACCGAGTTCTCACTCGTTATTGTTTGTAGGAAATGCCAGTCCATATTCATTTTCCTAATCCACTCCCGTCCTAGTAGTGGAGGACCTCCTTCAGATATCACATATAAGTCCATTATTTGACTGTCTTCGCCCTTGTGGACCACTGCAACCTCTATTTTCCCGATGGGGTACACTCTTTGCCCCGTGTATGTTTTCAATCTAATCCCCGTATCCTGTAGGGGAATATGTTGGAATAACTTTCCGTAATCTTTCTTATTTATGACCGTCAATGCCGATCCAGTGTCCAATTCCAGTTTTACTTGGACTCCTTCTATCTGAAGAGTGACCCAAATTGTCTGGAGGTCTGCACCCTTACCAGCGTTGAGTACTCTTAAGCTAGCCAGTTCATTACAGCTTAAGCTAGCCAGTTCATTACTGCTAGCGTCTGAATTGGACTCCTGTTCGGCCACCTTGTGTACCTTTGCGTATTTTCCTTGCGGTGACTTCTTGTTGCTGGTCTTCTTCGCTGACCTGCATACTCTAGCTATATGTCCAAGCCTACCACAAGTTCTACATTCTTGGTTTTTAAACCAACACTGGTTCTGATCATGCGTTGTCTTTCCACAACGATAACATTTGACAGAACTCACACCCAATTTGTGTGCACTGAGCTCCGGTGACCGTAGCTGCATTACTGCCGTGCCTCTCGCTGCGGCTTCGTGTGCTGCTGCCATAGTGACCGCCTTCTCAAGCGTCAGCTCATTCTCCTCGAGCAGTCGCTTTTGTGTATCCTGTTTAAATAAACCACACACAAATTTGTCTCGAAGTGCCTCTGTCAGTCCCGTTCCAAACTGACAATATTTCGCTAATTTACGCAATTCCAGCAAATATTCAGCATTGCTTTCATGCTGTAGCTGCCTTCTGTCGTAAAATTTAAATCGTTCCGCTAGCATCAGCGGCGTGGGGTTTAGATGATCTTTCAGGACAGTAACAATCTCATCGAACGTCTTATCCGCCGGTTCATCTGGTGATAACAGGTGTTTCAATTGCCCGTATGTCTTCGCACCCATTAAATTTAATAATGTTAGTGCTTTATCAGCCTCACGAATTTTATTGGCCTTACAATAATTTTTAACTCGTTCAACATATATGGCCCAATCTTCGATGTCACTATCAAAGTTGCTAATATTCCCGTGTTTAGGCATTGTAGTACTTTATCAGATTTGCAATTTCTCAGATTTTTTTTTAACTGTTATCCAAGATGGCGGCTTCCCGCTCTTGCCGTCGTCCTCCGCCCACAAAATGGCGGTTTTCCCGCTTCTGCCTTCTTCCCCAGCGGTTTTCCCGCGAAAAATGGCGGCTTTCCCGCGCTTCTCGCTCTCCCCGCCCACTTCAATGGCGGTTTTCCCGCGCTTCTCATCGCTGACTTTCAGCCCGACTGCGGCTCTTATCTCCTGTGCGATCGCTGGTGCGCCGCCCGCCCGAAACGGTTCTCAGCCCTTATCACCGGTGCGATCGCTGGCCCGCTAAGCGCCTCCCGCTTGAAGCGGCTCCCGGCCTCTGGCTCACCCGCTCGGCAGCTCTTGCTCGCTCCCTCCCGGGCTCTGGCTTACCCGCTCGCGCCCTCAGTGTCTGCCGACGCTGCGCCTTCCAGCCCGAGTGCGGCCCTTATCAGGGATTTCGATCGATTGCCCTTCTACCTCCGACTTCCCCCAGCCCTGTCTTTGCAGCCAACGCTGCTTGGCTTACCCACCACCGAGGTTGAAAAAGCTGCAGGATGTCTTCTGTCCTCCCGTTTTCAGTCGTTGATGGAGGCTTCAGGGTCCTAATGCCTGTCGCTTCCAGTCGCTGGAAGCTGTCAGGATTTCTGCTGCCCTTCAGTTTTCAGTGGGGTGTTGAGGATTGGAACCTCTCTTCAACGTCCTGTCTTTGGACGAAGCCGCTGTGGAATAACTGCCGCAGGGTTCGAACCGACTCGTCGCCAGTGTTAAGTATGTGTATTGTATTGAACAATTAACACAAAGACTTAAACGTATAACTCAAACAGGTCTTTACTGGTTGGAGGTAGGGACTATACATAGGTCTTTACTTCATGCCCACAGGCGGGAACTGAGGGGGATCAGTACCCACAGTATTATTTATACCCCTATGGCCAGGAGTGGTACTGCGTATCACTACGCCCAACAAGTAGTGCAGTCCTGTCCATAGGTTCAAAGTAGCACACATATTACATACACAACAGAGAGTATTCCATCACACTCCTGACTTGTGCCTTGTATATGGTGGAAAGGCTTTGGGGAGTCAGGAAGTGAGACACTCGCTGCAGAATACCTAGCCTTTGACCCTCTCTTGTTGGCACAGTATTTATGTGGCTGGTCCAGTTAAGTTTCTGGTCAATGGTTACTCCCAGGATGTTTATGGTACGGAATTGGCAATTGTAATGCCATTGAATGTCAAGGGGCGGTGGTTAGACTCTCGCTTGTTGCAGATAGTCATTGACTGGCATTTGTGTGACGCGAATGTTACTTGCCACTTATCAGCCTAAGCCTGAATGTCGTCCAGGTCTTACTGCATGCTGGCATGGACTGCTTCATTATCTGAGGAGTTGTGAATGGAACTGAACACTATGCAGTCATCAGCGAACATCCCCACTTCTGACCATATGATGGAGGGAAGGTCATTGATGAAGCAGCTGAAAATGGTTGGGGCTTGGACACTGCCCTGAGGAACTCCTCCAGCGATACCCAGGGGCTGAGGTGATTGACCTCCAACAACCACAACCATCTTCCTTTGTGTTAGTTATGACTCTAGCCAGTGGAGAGTTTTCCCCCTGATTCCCATTGACTTCAATTTTACTGGGGCTTCTTGATGCCACCCTCAGTCAAATGCTGCCTTGATGTCAAGGGCAGTCACTCTCTCACCTCGCCTCTGGAATTCAGCTCTTTTGTCCATGTTTGAATCATAGAATGGTTACAGCACAGAGGGTGGTCATTCAGCCTGTTGAGCCCATGCTGGCTCTCTGCAAGAGCACTTCAGCTAGTCCCACTCCCCCGCCCTTTCCCCGTAGCCCTGCAAATATTTTTCCTTCAGGTACTTATTCAATTCCCTTTATGAAAGCCACGATTGAGTCTGCCCCCACCACCCTTTCAGGCAGTGTATTCCAGATCCTAATCACTCATGTAAAAAAGTTTTTCCTCATGTCGTCTTTGGTTCTTTTGCCAATCACCTCAAATGTGTGTCCTCTGGTTATCGACTCTTCTGCCAATAGGAACAGTTTCTCTCTATCTACTCTGTCTAGATCCATCATGATTTTGAACACCTCTATCAAATCTCCTCTGAACTTTCTCTGCTCTAAGGAAAACAGCCCCAGCTTCTCTCGTCTATCTATGTAACTGAAGTCCCTCATCCCTGGAACCATTCTCGTAAATCTTTTCTGCACAATCTCTAAGGCTTTCACATCCTTCCTAAAGTGCTGTGCCCAGAATTAGACACAATACCCCAGTTGAGGCTGAACCAGTATTTTATAAAGGTTCATCATAACTTCCTTGCTTTTGTACTCGATGGGCTGGATTTTAACTCGGGTGCAGGCTGTTGTCGTGTTATCCGAATTTCGTGTTTCCCACACGAATCTAAATGGATGTGGGAGATTGAGGCAATTTTAACTCAATTGGCCAATTGATTTCCAACATGTGGGAAGCCTTTGCAAATGGGTTTTTCATGACTGAAAGTCCCCTCCGATGACATCATCATTGCTGCTGCATTTATGGTCCACAGCAAGCCTTGCTTCTACAGGCTTCCAAGCTTTCTCCATTTGGTGTCAGAGGGACCTGCAGGAAAGATGACAAGCGGGAGGGCAAGATCAGCTCCTCGCTTTGATGAGGCGGCACTGCAGGCATTAGTCGATGGGGCTAGGGCCAACAGGGAGGTGCTGTTCCCTTCATCAGGGAGGAAGAGGCCTCCCACTCAGACCAAGGCAGTGTGGATGAGGAGGTCAACTCCTTGGGAGTCACCCGCAGAACATGGATACAGTGCAGGAAAAGATTTCATGGCCTTCAGCGCACTGGAAAAGTGAGTATGAATTTCCCATCACCCTCAATCTGATCCCCATTGCCTTTCCTCACCAGCACTCAGCTTTAGCAATCTCTTCCTCCACATCCCACTTGACACTGACATCCATGCACCCTTACCCATTCCCTCTCTATGCTCACATTCACATAGCTATTCCACCATACAGCCCTCACACTCCCTATCACTCTGATGCTTTGAACACAACTGACAACACACAGGGAGGGCCCTTGGTCTTGCAACCTCACTCCATCTTTGTCTCCTTCTAAGTATCTATGCTATGCAATCTCTATACTCACTCCTTCATTCTCACTCAACCTCCACTTGTCTCCCTCATTGCAGGAAAAGAGAGCTCACAACAAAAGAGAGCGAGCCAGGACAGGAGGAGGGACAGCCTCATTAGCCCACCGGACCCCCTGGGAGGAGGCCGTCCTGGAAATCATGGGCATTGAGGATGATTCGCGCATGGGGGATGGACAGACGGATGCAACACAGCAAGCTGGTGACAGAAAAGTTTCCCATCTCTCTCTTTGACATTGCATGAGTCACTGATAATGATTGTGAAGCTGTAACAGATGGACTTATGAGCATCTGCAAAAAGCTATGACCACGGAAAGGATGGCTACCTCTGTGGAAACGATTGCTACCTCCGTGGTAAGGCTGGCTACCGTAGAGGAGAGGATGGCTACGGTAGAGGAGAGGAGGGCTACGGCCACGGAGGAGCTTAGTCGCCAGGGTATGGAGAACATGGTCATTTTCAGAATAGAATGACATCTCTTGAGTGATGGGCACCTCTTGAACAGAGAAACCAGACCTTCCTGGAAGTCCTTCTGAGTAGGACTGCCATTGCAGATATGGGTCGCCATGGCCCCCCATGATGTGCAGCAAGGTGCTCTCCAGTCAATTGCAGGCGCTGAGGGGGACCTGACCCATAAGGGGGAGGTTGGTGGCATACCTCAAGGAAGTGGGGGCTCCTCGCCAAGTGCTCACACTTCCATGCCACTGCAGAGCCCTCGGCCAGAGCCCCACCTGAGTCGACACCCAAGTGAGATAGACATCTCAACCCCTGCACAGCCGCAGGAGCAGGAGACTGTTGACGAGCACTCATAGGCTCGCAACCCCAGAGGACACCCGTCAAAGGTGTTGAGACAGGAGCAGCAGGAAAGTGAGCAAGGGGCCTCCACATCTGCTGAAGCCACAGAGGAAGCACTACGTAGGAGCATGCGTAAGAGGAAGATAAAGCAGAAGTAGTCACAAGGGTAGTCACTTGGGTGGAATTTTGTGTTTAGTGTAAAAATACCATCACGTCGTAATTGTACATAAAAATTCTGATGGCAAATGTTGCAGTTGTGGCGTCTTGTCATTTCGCTATTGGGACTTCCACATTGAGGCCTTAGGAATACTTGCAACTGTCAGTATGGTGGTCGGAGTGCTAGGAATCCTTTGGTACTTGGCCATTGTCAATGCTCTGGTAAGAAGCTGCGAGGCAAAAGTTTGATTGACTAGGCTAAGCAAATCTGGCCAGGATGAGTGCGTTCCTTGCATCCCGGGCAGCAATGTTCTCGCGTAATGCTGCTGCTGGTTGATGGGCCTCTGCAGGATGTTTATTTTTGCCTTTCTCTTCCTCCTCCTCCTCCTCCTCCTCATCTGAGGAGGATATGTGAGGATCCACTTGGTCCTCAGGAATCTGCAAGCCACGATGCTGTGCCATGTTGTGAAGTGCACAGCAAACCACGACGATTCTGGAGACCCTGGCTGCTGAGTACTGCAGGACTCCACCTGATCTATCCAGGCATCTGAAGCGCATCTTCAGCAAACCGATGGTTTGCTCGATTATGGCTCTGGTGGACATGTGGCTAGAGTTGTAGCTCTCTTCAGCTTTGTTGGATGGGCTCCTCAGTGGCGTCATCAGCCACGTCCTCAGAGGATAGCCCTTGTCTCCAAGTAGCCATCCGTTAAGTTGGTCTGGCAGACTGAATAGCGGAGGCACACTAGACTGGCGCAGTATGAAGGAGTCATGGCAACAGCCAGGGTACATGGCACAAAGATGCAAGATTTCCTTTTGGTCACACACCAGCTGAACGTTAAGGGAGTGGAAGCTCTTGCGGTTGACAAAAATACCTGGATTGCGATGGGGTGCCTGCCGTAAGGGCCACATGTGTGCAGTCAACAACGCCCTGCACCCTTGGAAAGCCTGCCAGATGAGCTAATCCAACCGCTCGCGCCGTGACACTTGCTCGACCCTTGGTGAAATGGATGTGATTGTGCGCGAGGGCAAAGAGGTCATCGGTTACCTGCGTGATACAAGTGTGTGCGGCCGCCTGGGAGATGCCGCTGATGTCTGCTGCTGAACCCTGGAATGAGCCTGAGGCAAAAAAGTTGAGTGCGGTGGTGACTTTGACGGCCACTGGTAAAGCTTGTCCACCTGGTCCTCTGGGCAGCAGGTCTTGCTGTAGCATTGCGCAGATGTCAGTCACTAACTCTCACGAAAGTCGGAGCCGCCTTTGGCACTGCTGCTCAGACATGTTGAGATAGTTGACCCTGCGTCTGTAGACCCTGTTTGGGGGGTATCTCCTGCGCCGACGGGCTTCCAGGCGCTGGCCCCTTCTGGCCTGTGCAGCCTCAGGTGGGTGAGCAGCAGCCTGGCGCTCCTGCTGCTGCTGGTGCTGCTGTTGTTCCTGGTTCTGCTGGTGCCGCGGCTGGTGCTCGAGCTCCTCGAATGCCCAGATGGGAATGAAATAAATGGCTCCCATGCTTCTGGTATATGCTTCTGTTGAGGAAGCGCTGAGTGAAGGTGGCGAGAGGGGTTTCCCAGGAGGCCACACTGGAGATGGGTGTGAAACTCCAACCTTCCACAGGTGTGGTTAATCCTTCTAAATGTTGCCCCAGGCCTGAGACCACTAAGTCCTGCCTCCTGCAAACAATGGCTGATCAAATCTCCTCTTTAATGGTTGACCTGCAGTTGATAGTCAGCACCAGGTTTCACATTCGTGTTTCCCACCAGGCGTGTTTTACGTGGGAAAAGGGTTGCAAGGGCCTGTTAAAATAGGATTATAGAGGCCATTTAGTGGTTATTAAGGACCTTAAAGACCAGTCCCGCCTGTTGGATACGGGACGGAGTCAGGACCATCAGACACGGTTGAGTTAAAATTGCTCGGAGTCGGGAACCAGGCGGTGGGGGTCCCGCCCACCAGTTTTGGCGATTTTAATCCCCCGCACGCCTCCAAGCCCGACTTCACAGCTCAATGAAAATCGAGCCCGATGCCTCTATTTATGAAGCCCAGGGTCTCGTGTGCTTTTTTAACTGATTTCTCAACTTGCCACCTTCAACGATTTGTGCACGTATACCACCAAGTCTATCTGTTCATGCACCCCCTTTAGAATTGTACCCTTTAGTTTATATTGCCTCTCCTCAGTGTCAGCTGTGGCTCAGTGGGTAGCACTCTCACCAGAAAATTATGGGTTAAAGTCCCACTCCATGGACTTGAGCACTAAAATCTAGGCTGACACTCCAGTGCAGTGCTGAGGGAGTGCTGCACTGTCGAAGGTGCTGTATTTCTGATGAGACATTAAACCGAGGCCCCGTCTGCTCTCACAGGTGGACGTAAAAGATCCCATGGCACTATTTCGAAGAAGAGCAGGGGAGTTATCCCTGGTGTCCTGCCCAATATTTATCCCTCTATCAACATAACAAAAAGAGATTATCTGGTCATTATCACATTGTTGTTTGTGGGACCATGCTGTGCACAAATTGACTGCCGCATTTCCTACATTACAACAGTGACTACATTCCAAAAGTATTTTATGGTCCAGAAATTCGGGTCGGGGGCTTCCCGCGGGTGCAAGCCCCCAACCTACACTTACCTAGCGCGCCGGCAGTTGACCTCTTGGCCTGCGTGGAATTCCTCTCCGAGGCCTGTCCCAGAGGCCGGCGCGCTATGCTGGCGTGTCCCAGGGGCGTAGTTAGTGCGATGCGTCCCCTGGGATCACGTGAGCAACAGGCAGCCAATCGGAGCAGGGAATGCTCCATTCATAAGTCTTGACAGATAGACCTGTCAAAACGTATAAATGCTGAGGCTGTAAAATTGTACTTTACCTTCAAATATTTTTTTTTTTTAAATCACACTTTGTAAATAAACTATAAATGACATTAAATAACTATTTTAAACAAAAATTTAAATTTTTGAAAAAAATAATTTTATAAAAAAACAGGGCTAAAAATAAACTTACCTTGCTTTAAAGTATTTAAAAGTAAAAAACCTGTGGAAGAAATGTTTTAATTTTAAATAATTGACCACTTACCTTTGAAAATGAAGTCCTTACGGCTGCTTTTTACATTTCTAAAATGTACAGACTTACCCGCACGTTAAAACCTGTAAAAAAAAGGAAGTTCAACGCGCACGCGCAGACTCCCGCGCGCACGCGTTCGACCTCTGAACCCCTTGGTTCAGAGGATCGGAAGTGCCGGTTTCCCGCGCATGCGTAGTGCATGCAAGATTCCGACACTTCCATCGGGTCCACGCGTGAGTACTCCGTCCGTACTCACGCGTTGGGACCCGAATTTCTGGGCCAATATCTTAATTTATACCAACTTCCTATGCTTCTCTGAATAATGAAAGTGCATGAGCAACTACTTGGAAAAGATTAATTTTGGTGAAAGAGATATTCTCCACTGAAACAAATCTGCTAATTGCAAACCCTTCTAATAATATCTTGGCATCTATAATAAAAACAGGGTCACTGTCACACACCTATGATCTGAGGCATTCAGCTCTGCTCTCCCATAATACAGCAGATCACCTGGAGTCCACATGTTCTTGACTTCTGTCTCTGCTTCATAATCACTTAATATACCTGGAATGCAGTAAATTGAAAATATTGATGAATAATCTTACAATGTTTATTCACTTAAAGATCAAAGTTATGTATTACCTTAATTTAATTCGCAGCATTGTTCCTTTAATGGGAAATAATTATTTTGTTTCATTATAGGAATTTTTGTATGATCAGCACATACATGTGAAGTGGCTACATCTTCTGAGATCGGCAAATTGTACATAGATGTATGAAGTATTAGAAGTTTGCCTGAGAACCTCTGTATCAAAGGAATCAACAAGAGTGTTGGTTTAATACCCAAGGAGCTAAAGGCAGGAACCTGAAACAGAATCAGTTTTTCCAAAATCTGTCTGGAGAAAATGACATACAAAAACAAAGCATTCTATCTCAGGTAGGCAGAAAGACTGAATCCAACGCCACATGAAGCAGACGCCTGATTCACAGACAACATACCAACCATTCCAGAAGATGCAGAATGTGTGGAGAGGAGTGGCAGGATCTCGGTCAGAAAAGATGGAAAGAAAAAAATATAAGCTCTCATCCAGTAAAATTATGTTAAATTAAGCACTGATCTTCACACAGTCCAAATAAATCTGTGGACAGTGTCAGAAGAGATCAACTAATATCAAGCAATAAAAATGCTAAGTGTTCACTGTACGCAAGTAAAAATTATTACTCTATATTTACCTGAACATATACTGTATGCCTTTTCTAAAAAAAATTGTCTCTATCCTCTAGTGGAGGCAAGTGCCTTGCAGCTTAATCATTGTGACAAGATAAAAGATGCACCGATTATATCTTATTATTTTACAATGTCGATATTACACAATTTTAGCTACTGCTTGATTAATGTTCTGATTTTATAGTCATACCCGACGTATCGCAGGGCCTTTTTTTTCTCCACCACAGCACTCGATCAGTCCAAGCAGGAGTTCTGCATTTGTCACTGCTGTCATAAACATCTGTTCCCACATCATATTTGTATGTTGGAGCAAAGTTGATGGTGCCTTCAAAGAAATCTTTAAAAATCTAAGTGGAAAAAAATTATATTTTGGAGCATTAATATTTAGACAATCAAGCCCTAGAAAGAGATTCTTCTTGAAGGATATAACGGAAAAGCTCTGGATTGTATGACCAGAGAAAGAGGTACTTAGATAGTTGCATAGGTGCTACTAAGGGTCATGTCCTCTTTGTAAATCCTTAGGTTCCAAGTTAAAAATACTGCAGGAAATGGCAGACAACAGTCTATGGAGCAAAGACCCAAGAATTGAAACCAGATCCCCATGTCTAATGATTAGCAGGATAGATACTTATAACTCATTACCCGAGACTTGGTCTTAAGTCAATTATATATTGGATCAAGAACAATGCACTAATTCAGACTAACTTTTTGCTTAAATACCTCTTTTTTGTTATCCATTATTATACTGTACAATTCAAAGTGCCACATTTCCTTCAGAAAAGCTGACAACCGCATGTTTGAAATTCCTTCCCTGTTTAACTGTACTCTTTTCCAATAGAGTGTAAAGTTCATACCGAAAATTATATAACATTAATATTTACACATCTTAGCAATGATGAAATACTGGCTGGCTGGTCACAAAACTAGTGATAATCTGGAAACCAATGATGCATTTCCAATAAAGGATAGAATCTTATTTAAGTAGCGAAAAGCTAGGAACAGTGGAGGTCCAAAGAGATTTAGGGGACCATGTATACAGATCACGAAAATGTAGTCGTCAGGTACAAAAAACAATCCAAAAGGCTAATGGAATGTTAGCCTTTATAGCTAGAGGGCTAGAATATAAAGGGCAGGAAGTTTTGCTACAGCTATACAAAGCCCTGGTTAGACTGCATCTAGAGTGCTGTGTACTGTTCTGGGCACCGCACCCAAGAAAGGATATATTGGCCTTGGAAGGAGTGCAGCACAGATTCACCAGTATGTTAACAGGGCTCCAAGGGTTAGATTATCAGGAGAGATTACATAAACTAGATTTATATGCCCTGGAATATAGAAAGTTAAGGGTGATTTGATTGAGGTTTTTAGGATTTTGAAAGGGTAGGTAGAAACTTTTTCTGCTGGTGGGGGAGTCTAGGACAAGGCAACATAACCTTAAAATCAGAGCCAGGCCAATCAGGAAAGAATTTAGAAAACACTTTTTCATGCAACGGGTGGTAGAAGTGTGGAACTCCCACAAAAAGCAGTAGATGCTAGCTCAATTAATAATATTGAATCTGAGATTGATTGATTTTTGCTAGCCAAGGGTGTAAAAGAATATGGAGCCCCGACAGGTGGATAGAGTTAAGATACATGTCAGCCCTGATCTTATTGAATGGCTGAACAGGCATGAGGGGCTGAATGGCCTACTCCTGTTCCTATGTTGTTATCGCGAGGGTCCCTCAGTCAGTTGCACATATATGTATAAGGCAGGTCACAGATGCATTGTTTGCCAGAATGTCGATTTATACCAACTTCCCCTGCGACGACAATAGCCAGAATGAGTAGACAGTCGGATTTGCGTCTTGGCTGGCTTCTCACAGATACAGGGTGGCATCGATTGCACACGTGTGGCAATCCGAGGATGACCAGATCAATCAGGAGGTTTTATCAACATTCCATCAATGCACAGCTGGTGTGCAATCACAAAATGAGGGAACAGTAGCATGGTTATGTTACTGGACTAGTAATCCAGAGGCCTGGAATTTAAAAAAAGCTAGAATCAGTAATGGTGACCATGGAACTACCGGAAAGTCATAAAAACCCATCTGGTTCACTAATGTCCTTAGGGAAAGAAATCCTTACCTGGTCTGGCCTATATCCATTGTTAAGCAAGCGGTATCAAGTCACTTAAAAAATGATAACATGATTAGGCAGAGTCAACATGGCTTTATGAAAGGGAAATTATGTTTGACAAATTTATTAGAGTTTTTTGAGGATGTAACTAGCAGGGTAGATAAAGGGGAACCAGTGGATGTAGTATATTTGGATTTCCAAAAGGCATTCTATAAGGTGCCACGTAAAAGGTTATTACACAAGATTAGGGCTCATGGGGTTGTGGGTAATATAGTAACATGGATAGAGGATTGGTTAACGGACAGAACACAGAGAGTAGGGATAAACGGATCTTTTTCAGGTTGGCAGGCTGTAACCAGTGGGATGCCGCAAGGATCAGTGTTGGGGCCTCACTTATTTACAATCTATATTAATGACCTAGATGAAGGGGCTGAGTGTAATGTATCCAAGTTTGCTGATGATACAAAGCTAGGCGGGACAGTAAGCTGTGAGGAGAACACAAAGGGCTGGATTTTCATTGGGCCGTGGAGGCGGGATTGGAGGCATGTGGGGGGTTAAAATTGCAAAAACTGGTGGGTGGGCCCAACCCCGCCTCCATCCCGCCTCCAAGCAATTTTCATTAATTCGTGTCTAATGGTCCCACCTCCAAGAGGTGGGATAGGCCGTTAAGGCCCTTAACAGGCACTAAATTGCCTCTATAATGCCATTTTGAAAGGCCTTTGTGATTTTATCCCTTTTTCCACATGAAACACGCCTGTTCGGATACACGACAGTGAAACCTGGCGGGAGCACAATTGGATTGCGGACTATCAGCTGCAGGTCAACCATTAAAGAGGAGATTTGATCAGCCATCATTTGCAGGTGGCAGGACTTTGTAGTCTCAGGACTGGGGGAACTTTTAGAAGGCATAACCACAGCTGTGGAAGTTTGGAGCCTGACACCCATCTCCAGTGTGACCTCCTGGGAAACCCCTCTCACCACCTGCACTGAGCGCTTCCTCAACTGAGGCATATACCAGAAGCATGGGAGCCATTTATTTCCTTTCCTCCTGGACATCAGATGAGGATGAAGACCAGCCGCGGCACCAGCAGAACCATGAACAACAGCAGCACCAACGTCAGCAGCAACAACAGGAGCGCCAAGCTGCTGCTCACCCACCTGAAGCAGCACAGGCCAGAAGGCGCCAGCGCGCGACCACATTGCTGCCCGGGATGCAAGAAATGCATTCATCTTGGCCAGATTTGCTTAGCCTAGCCAATCAAGCACTTTTGCCTCGCAACTTCTTACCTGAGCATCGACAATGGCCAAGGACCAGCGGATCCCTAACAATTTGACCACCATACTGACAATTGCAAGTAATACTAAGCCCTCAATGTGAAAGTCCCATTCGCGAAATGACACACACAACTGCAGCAGTAGCCATCAGATTTTTTATTTACATTATTCATCTGATGGCTTTTTCACATATAGCATCAAATTTCACCAAAGTGACTACCCTTGTGACTATTTGTGCAGTATCTTTCTCTTATGCGTGTTCCTACGTGGTGCTTCCCCTGTGGCTTCAGCAGATGTGGAGGCCCCTTGCTCACTTTCCTGCTGCTCCTGTCTCGACACCTTTGACGGGCGTCCTCTGGGGTGGCGAACCTGTGAGGGTTCGTCAACAGTCTGCTGCTCCTGCGGCTGTGCAGGGGTTGAGACGCCGATCTCAGTTGGGTGTGGACTCTGGTGGGGCTCTGACCAAGGGCTCTGCAGTGGCATGGAAGTGTGAGCGCTTGGAGAGGAGCCCCCACTTCCTTGATGTCTGCCACCAACTTCACTCTCATGGGTCAGGTCCACCTCAGCGCTTGCAAGTGGCTTGAGAGCACCTTGCTGCACATCAGGGGGGCCATGGGGACCTGTATCTGCACTGGCAGTCTTACTCAGAAGGACTTCCATGAAGGTCTGGTTTCTCTGTTCCATAGATGCCCATCGCTCCTCCACTGATGTCATTCTATTCTGAACACTCACCATGTTTTTTGCACTCTGGCGACTTATCACTTCCATGGCGGTTGCCATCCTTTCCATGGTGATGCATTCATGCGCCAATGACTCGACAAAGGCTCTGCTCATGTTCGCTATGGATTCCTCCATTCGCTCCACACTCACAGCGACCCTGGAGACAAAACCTGCCAGAGACTCCTGCATCTGTTGCTGGAGTTCCAGCACCGCTGATCTTATGGATGGACCCAGAGGCAGAGGGTCAACATACAGCTGAGCCGAGCTGGCAGAGTCCTGTACCCTCCGACGAGGACTCTGCCAGTGCTGTCCCTGTCTCCGCAATCTGCTGATGTTCACTTGTGAGCTGTGATACACCAAGTGACAACACTACTCTATGTCCCGAAGGTCCCACCGAGGTGTGAGTGTCTGCACTGGTGCTGGGTGTGCTGAATTCTGCTGACGCTGCACCCTCAGAGGTTGCAGCTTCCTCTGAGGAGTCTTGATGTTCAAGCTCTTCCTCCTGGCTAGTGGGGACGGGTGCTTGCGATGGTCCTGTGGGGGAGTAAAGGAAAGAGTCAGAGATGTGATGCCAAGGTTACATGCACATTGCATATTGCAGATGATCATTAGTCCATCTGTTACAGCTTCAGAATCATTATCAGCGACTCATGCAATGTCAGTGAGAGAGATGGAAAACGATTCTGTCACCAGCTTGCTGTGATGCACCTGTCTGTCCATCCCCCACTTGCGCATCGTCCTCCAGTCCTACGATCTCCAGGACTGCCTCCTCCCAGGGGGTGAGGTGGGCTACTGAGGGTGGCCCTCCTCCTGTCCTCGCTCTTTCCCTTTTATTGTGAGCTCTCTTTTCCTGCAATGAGGGAGACAAGTGGAGTTTGAGCGAGAATGAAGGAGTGAGTGTCAAGAATCCATAGCATAGATGCTTAGAAGGAGACAACGATGGAGTGAGGTGGCAAGACCAAGGGCCCTCCCCGTGTGCTGTCAGTTGTTTTCATAGCATCAGAGTGTTAGGGAGTGTGAGGGCTGCATAGTCGAATAGTTAGGTAAGTGTGACCATAGAGAGAGAGGGAATGGGTAAGGGTGCATGGATGTCAGTGTCAAGTGGGATGTGGAGGAAGAGATTGCTAAAGCTGAGTGCTGGTAAGGAAAGGCAATGGGGATCAGATTGAGGGTGATGGGAAATTCATACTCACTTTTCCAGTGCGCTGAAGGTCATAAAATCTCTTCCTGCACTGTATCCAGGTTTTGCGGGTTACCGATAAGGAGTTGACCTCCTCTGCCACTTGCAGCCACACAGCCTTGGTCTGCTGGGGAGGCTTCTTCCTCCCTGATGAAGGGAAGAGCATCTCCTTATGAGCTCTTGCTCCCTCCACTAAAGCCTGCAGGGCAACATTATCAAATCTTGGAGCAGACCTAGGTCTTTCACTGGCCATTCTGACTCCACCTCCCTGTAGCAGCAAAGGCCAAAAGGTTGGCAGTCTGCAGAAGAAGCAAAGCTTGTTGCAGACCTTAAATGCAGCAGCAGCAATGATGACATCATCAGATGTGACTTTTAGACTCCATTGGCCAATTAAGTTAAAATTGCATCAATCTCCACATCGATTTAGATTCGTGTGGATAACACGAAATGCTGGTTACACGACCCCAACCCATCCCTGAATTACAATCCAGCCCAAAGACTCTGCAAAGGGATATCGATAGACTTAGTGGGCTCGATTTTCATTGGGCCGTTGAGGCGGGATTGGAGGCGTGTGGGGGGTTAAAATCGCGAAATCGGGGGGCACGAACTCATCCCGCCCCCAACCCGCCTCCATGCCAGTTTCAAAGGAGGCAGATATCCGACCTGTGCTGGGACCCGCCTCCCTGAGGCAGGAGGGGATTAGTGCCAATTAACTGCCAGGTAGTTAACAGGCAGTTTTTAGCCTAATCCCTATTTTTATCCCTGAAGTGTGGGATTCCCGACGGCTCCAAACCTTGCCAAGTTAGCGAGGTGGACCGTCGGGCTGAAGGGCTTGGAGGGTTCGAGATGTCCGGTGTTCAGGTGAGTGATGTGTGCATAAGTGCAGAGGTAAGTGTGTTTGGTGTGTGTAAAGTGTTTAAATAAGTTTTACTTACCTTTACTTACCTTTACAGCCTTCCTTCCTTCAGGTCTTGGGAGTCCCTCATCTCACCGGCACAGAAAGCAGAATGGCCACGAGCTGTCAAATGTTGCAGCATTCAGCTTTCTGTTCTGGAGAGATCTCTAAATTAGCCTGAGAGGAAGGAATTAACTTAGAGTACAGATTGTCAGTGTTTGACAGCTTCAAAGAGCTGTCAAACGCTGATATTTCATCTGTCAAAGCTCTTGACAGATGAAATGTCAATCTGTGACGTCACCTGTTGCCGGGTGGTCCTTAATTGGCCTGCTGAGCCCGCTGGATACCATGTGCTTTTTTAACCGCTTTCTCAACCTGTCCTGCCACCTTCGATGATTTGTGCACATATAACCCCTGGTCTCTCTGTTCCTGCACCCCCTTCAGAATTGTATCCTTTAGTTTATATTGCCTCTCCTCATTCTTCCTACCAAATGTATCACTTTGTCGGAGTCTACGTACTCCTAGCAAAAAATATTGAACTCGGAGAGGTTCAACAGAAAAGGTTTAATTGTTGAGGCTGCATGCCGAATACAAAATGGAGTCAGAGACTACACAAAGTACGACTGCCTTTCATCAGTGCACAGCTTCGACTCCTCCTCCCCCACTCTGGGCTTAACTATGTTGCAGATCGAGTTTCTTAAAGGTGTGATCCTTCTTAAAGGCTTGACGCCTGATTTATAGTCTACGGACCGGAAAGCGGATTGTGTCCTTTCTGTGATCGGTACGCCACACAGCTCCCCCCAGAATCTGCTAGTAAGGAGTGTACGAACCGGCGTGGTGGCTTGATGGCACGGCCGGAACGGCTCTTGGTGGTTGGCGTCGGGAGCGGGGCGGTCAGATGCGTCGGGCTCTTAGGCGGTCTGCCCCGCGGTGGGGGTTGGCCCACTTGAACGGGTTCGTCGGGCTCTAGGTGCGCCAGCTTGAGCCGGTCGACCGACACCTTGTCAGTTCTGCCGCCCACTTCGAGGAGGAAGAACTTGTTCCCTGTCTGGAGTACCTTGTAGGGTCCGTCGTATGGGGGCCGTAGAGGTCCTCGGTGGGCGTCATGGTGCACGAAAACAAATTTGGCCATGTGCAGGCTAGGTGGTACGCGGGTTGCTGGTTTGCCGTGCCGGCCGGTGGGTACCGGAGCGAACTGTTGTGCTCGGTTGGCGAAAGCGCGGCGTTGCTGGTCAGCCGACCAGGGGGTTGTGGCGGTGGGCAGGAACTCTCCGGGTACGCGCAGCGGCTGGCCGTACACGAGTTCCGCCGCCGAGGCTTGCAGGTCTTTCTTGACCGCGGAGCATAGGCCGAGTAGCACCCACGGGAGGCGGTCGATCCAAGCCTCGTCCTTGAGGCTGGCGCGGAGGGACGCCTTCATGGACCTGTGGAATCGCTCGCACAGTCCGTTGGCTTGGGGGTGGTAAGCCGTGGTGCGGTGAACGGCCACCCCGAGGTTTCGGGCGATGGCGGCCCACAGATCAGAGGTAAACTGCGGGCCTCTATCCGACGTCATGTCGGAGGGGACGCCGAACCGAGCGACCCAGGTACCGATGAACGCCCTCGCGATGTCGGCGGTGGTGGTGGACGTCAGTGGAATGGCCTTGGGCCAGCGGGTGGTACGGTCCACGATTGTCAGCAGGTGCGTGTGACCTTGTGATGGCGGCAGGGGGCCGACGAGGTCGATGTGGACGTGGTCGGACCTTCTTTCTGGCACGGTGAACTCCTCAAGTGGGGCTTTGACATGCTGGTGGATTTTGGCACGCTGGCAAGCTATGCAGGATCTGGACCAGACGCGTACATCTTTGCGCAGGCCGCGCCAGACAAATCGGTTGGCCACCAGTCTAATGGACGTGCGGGTGCCGGGGTGTGAGAGGCCATGGACGATGTTGAACACCCGTTTTCGCCAGGACGCCGGGACTAGGGGGCGGGGTTGCGCCAAGGAGGTGTCGCATTTGACTGTGACGGCGGACGGGCCGCAGGCGGCGTCGGTCAGTTGCAGCCCTGGGAGGGTTGTGGGCGCGGAGAGCAGATCGGGATCGGTGCGTTGCTCCGCTGCCAGTTGAGCATAGTCCACTGCCAGGTGGGCGCCGTGGACGGCGGGGCGGGATAGGCAGTCCGCCACCACGTTGTCTCGACCGGAGACGTGCCGGATGTCCGTGGTGAATTCGGACACCGCGGCGAGCTGGCGTTGTTGCCTGGCTGACCACGGGTCTGCAGATTTCACCATCGCGAATGTCAGGCGGCCCTCCAGAAGAAATCTAAAATGGCGGACTGCCAGGTACAGTGCGAGGAGCTCGCGGTCAAAGGCGCTGTATTTGGCCTCCGGGGGGCGCAGTTGGCGGCTGAAAAAGGCCAGCGGTTGCCAGGCCCCGTCGACCCACTGTTCGTACACGGCGCCGACCACGTGGTCGGAGGCTTCCGTGGTGAGGACCACTCTGGCGTTGGGCTGTGGGTGAGCGAGCATGGTGGTGTCGGCGAGCGCCTTTTTGGTCGAGTCGAAAGCGGTCAACATGTCCGCCGACCACTCGATCGCCATTCTGTCTTTCTTACCCCGGAGGGTTTCGTATAGGGGCCGCATGAGGGAGGCCGCTCCGGGAATGAAGCGGTTGTAAAAGTTGATCATCCCCAAGAACTCCTGGAGGCCTTTGATGGTGGTAGGCCGGGGGAACTGCTGGACGGCTTGCACCTTGGCGGGCAGGGGAATGGCTCCGTCCTGCGTGATGTGGTGGCCGAGGAATTCGATCCTGCTGAGGCTGAATTGGTACTTGGCTGGGCTGATGATGAGCCCGTGCTCACTGAGCCGCTGGAACAGGGTACGGAGGTGCTCGATGTGTTCCTGTTTGGAGGAACTAGCTACCAGGATGTCATCCAGGTAGACAAAGAGGAACTTCAGGTCCCGGAGGACCGAGTCCATGAGCCGCTGGAAGGCCTGAGCCGCGTTTTTGAGGCCGAAGGGCATACGGAGGAACTCGAATAGCCCAAAAGGGGTGATTATGGCCGTCTTGGGAACGTCCGTGGGGTGGACTGGCACCTGATGGTAACTGCGCACCAGGTCGACTTTGGAGAAGACTGAGCGGCCGGCCAGTCTAGCCGAGAAGTCTTGAATGTGCGGTATGGGGTACCGATCCGGCGTGGTGGCGTCGTTTAGGCGCCGGTAGTCCCCGCAGGTGGCGCTGCCAAGTATGGCGGCTGGGGCGTCAGCGGAGTGCTGCGCACACCGATGATGTAATCGGCAGCAGCTCAGCGCTAACGGTTAGCGCCACCACTTAACGTCCCGCAGAATTTAGCGGGAGGTGTGGGCAGTACCGCGCCCGGGCGCCAGTTGGCTTGCGACCCACTTAGCGCCCTCTTAAGCAAAACTGAAGTCAATGGGAATCAAGGGGAAAACTCTCCATTGGTTGGAATCATACCTAGCACAAAGGAAGTTGGCTGTGGTTGTTGGAGGTCATTCATCTCAATCACATGACATCACTGCAGGAGTTCCTCAGGGCAGTGTCCTAGGCCCAACCATCTTCAGCTGTTTCATCAATGACCTTCCCTCCATCATAAGGTCAGAAGTGGGGATGTTTGCTGATGATTGCACACTGTTCAGCACCATTCGAGACTCGTCAGATACTGACGCAGTCCGTGTCCATATGCAGCAAGACCTGGACAACATTCAGACTTGGGCTGACAAGTGGCAAGTAACATTCGCACCACACAAGTGCCAGGCAATGACCATCTCCAACAAGTGAGACTCTAACCATCTCCCCTTGACATTCAATGGCATTACCACCACTGAATCCCCCACTATCAACATCCTGGGGGTTACCATTGATCAGAAACTGAACTGGACCAGCCATATAAATACTGTGGCTACAAGAGCAGGCCAGAGGCTGGGAATTCTGCGGCGAGTGTCTCACCTCCTGACTCCCCAAAGCCTTTCCACCATCTACAAGGCACAAGTCAGGAGCGTGATGGAATACTCTCCACTTGCCTGGATGAGTGCAGCTCCAACAACACTCAAGAAGCTCAACACCATTCAGGATAAAGCAGCCCGCTTGATTGGCACTCCATCCAGCACCTTCAACATTCACTCCCTCCACCACCGGCGCACTGTGGCTGCAGTGTGTACCATCTACAAGATGCACTGCAGCAACTCGCCAAAGCTCCTTCAACAGCACCTTCCAAACCCGCGACCTCTACCACTTAGAAGGACAAGGGCAGCAGACGCATGGGAACATCACCATCTGCAAGTTCCCCTCCAAGCCACACACCATCCTGACTTGGACCTGTATCGCCGTTCCTTCACTGCCGCTGGGCCAAAATCCTGGAACTCCCTTCCTTAACAGCATTGTGGGTGTACCTACACCATATGGACTGCAGCGGTTCAAGAAGGCGGCTCACCACCATCTTCTCAAGGGCAATTAGGGATGGGCACTAAATGCAGGCCTAGCCAGCCAGCGACGCCCACATCCCATCAATGAATTTTTAAAAAAAGGCGCTAACGAGTGGCACAACCTACTGAATTTCTCCCCCACTTTGACCAGGGTTGTTCATGCATTTCTAGCTATCTCAATTGGTTGCATATTTAATCTTATGGTTCCTGTTTTCCAAGTTTAACATAAAACTATTTGATCAGCAGATGTTTCTTTACTTGATGTCGGCCTAGAAATTCACTAGCTTTAGCGCCGCTTTTGAGGCGCTAGAGGGACTAGCGCCAGAGTTATGGCCAGTTTAAAAATTCCCTGGGGCCCTAAATCGGCGTTGCACCGGTAGCGCTGCGCCGGCACCGATGACGTCATCGGTGTGCGCAGCGTCCCGGTTGCCGTGGTAACCCGCCCGAACTCCGAAATTGAGTTGCGGCCGCCTCGCCCGTGGCAGCCGCAAGCAACGTTCTGGCAGAGGTGCCTTACTCCAGTTTGCGCCGGCGCATTAAAGGCCCCGCGGCGGCCGGCCACTTTCCCGCCGGCCGCCTGCCCGCAGCTCCCTCCCCGGACTTCTCCCCCCCACCCCCGGAACAGATGCAAGCCCGGCACTTGTCCGAGGTGCCGGGCTCATTTTTAAGCTGATTTGCGCGGGCCGCGGCCGGGTGCAGGCAGCTCCTCCTTAACGGGAGGAGGAGGCCTGCACGTCCCCAGCCTGCCGCACCGCATCGGGTGCCGCAGCACCGGAATTGCGGCGCGAAACGGCAGTTAGCGCCGATGTACCGCCGCAAAGACCCTTCAGTAGCGCCGGCAGCCGTTTGGGCGCGACGCCACTGAATTTTTGGCGCGCGCAGGGGACTTAGCGCCGGCACTAACCTCCGGCGCTAAAGCCCTGGCTAAGCCAAAACCCAATTTCTAGGCCGTCATGTTTCAAAGGCACATGCCTCTTTTAATGTTTGTGTTTCTGTTTCAACATGGAGGAGCTGCCTGCACCCGGCCGCGGCCCGCGCAAATCAGCTTAAAAATGAGCCCGGCACCTCGGACAAGTGCCGGGCTTGCATCTGTTCCGGGGGGGGGGGGGGGAGAAGTCCGGGGAGGGAGCTGCGGGCAGGCGGCCGGCCGCCGCGGGGCCTTTAATGCGCCGGCGCAAACTGGAGTAAGGCACCTCTGCCAGAACGTTGCTTGCGGCTGCCACAGGCGAGGCGGCCGCAACTCAATTTCGGAGTTCGGGCGGGTTACCACGGCAACCGGGACGCTGCGCACACCGATGACGTCATCGGGGCCGGCGCAGCGCTACCAGTGCAACGCCGATTTAGGGCCCCAGGGAATTTTTAAACTGGCCATAACTCTGGCGCTAGTCCCTCTAGCGCCTCAAAAGCGGCGCTAAGGCTAGTGAATTTCTAGGCCGTTAGCTCTTAACACTTAAACTGGGTCTTCTCATTGTGTTACACCGAAACTCTAGACTCTTCGGAAGCAAGTCTTTGCTTTTCAATAGGGTCTTAGGCCTAGAAATTCAGTATAGCCACGTTTGGGGCGCTACAGCCGGGCGGCCGCTAAAGTTTGCGCCCGGCGCAACTTCGCGCCACCTTCGCTGATATTCAGTGGCATCGCCCCAAGAGGTTGCTGCTGCGCTAAAGCAGGCGATGCACGACTATCATTAGGCGCTAAGCCGGCGATCCGGGGCGCTAACACCGATGACGGGTGCAGCGCAGGTGCGGCGAGTTGCTCAATGAAGGCAGACACGCTGGCGCCGGTCAGCTCTTAAAGGGGAAGGGTCGACTTGTTTGGCTGCCATGCCCTGCACACTGCAACCCTGAAGCAAGGCCTGACCATTGCTGGTTCATCAGTTCTACGCCCTCAACCATGGGGAAGCCCGCTATTCTTCCAAAGCTGATTGCACACTCTTGCTGCTTGTCCAGGGTCATGGGGAAGGAGATGTACTGACGTCTCCTTCTGAAAAGGGCATTGTTTACCTGGCGGATGCAGCAATGTACCGCGAACTGGGAGATGTTGGCAATGTCCCCAGTAGCGGATTGGAAGGAGCCAGTGGCATCGAAGTTGAGAGCCACCGTCACCTTCACTGCCACTGACAGAGACGTCCTGCCCCTCAGCTGTGGCTGCAGATCTCTGCGAAGCAGGTGGCAGATCTCAGTGACCACCTCCCTTCTGAATCGCATCCTCCGAACACACTGCTCCTCAGACATGTTCAGATATGAGAACTGCTGGCGGTATACCCTGGGTGGGTAACGCCTCCTTTGCCAACGCCTGTTGGCCAATCTCCGTCTGGCCATGACTGGCACTCTCTCACGGCGTCTCTGATCCCTTTGAATGCAATGCAGAAAGCCAACGTTTCCACCCATTGCAGCCCCCATTATATGTGGCGACTCAAGGCTATGGCACTGAAAGTGAAATCCAAGTGCAAAGCTCTGGCCTGAAGCCACAAGTACATGTGCAAGCGCTGAGTCAAAGCAGAAAGCTCTCTGCCTTTGTCTCTCTCCAAATATCCGTCTCTCACACAGAGGGATTGGCACAAAATGGCTGCCACTTATACTGCAGGAGGAGTCCCCTTTAAATAGCGCCCCCGCGCCCCGCAGCGACTGGGAACCGTTCCCCTCTACCAGTCGCTGGGGGCGCCAGGCGCAAAGAAGGGCGGCGCCATTGAATTTCCGGTTCGGGGCGCAAAAAGGGCGTTGCACGATGAAATGACGTCAGGATCTGCGCGCGCAGCTGAGCGCGCGCAAAGGCTTTGCGCCGCCGCTAAATCTTTACTGAAGTTGGGGAGAGGCGCAGATCGCACTGCGCCCGGCCGCTAGCCGCCTAGCGCCCCACATCTCCTCCTCCTAATGCGCTAGCGGCTGGCGCAAACAACTGAATTTCTAGGCCTTAGTTTCTTGGTCAATATCCCTTTCCCATTTCAAAGCCTGTTTACAACTTTGTTATCAACTGATCTTTATCTCAGAAGCCTGTATTCTGTTTACAGCCTTGTCTGCTGAGACTTGTGCCTTTTAAACCCATTATGTCTTTTATTAATAATATCAGAATTCTGTTCATGGTATCGTGTATTTCTCTGAATCATGGCTATTCCTTCGCACTCTTTCACTATGACTTTGGCAGCATCTTCTTCCTTGGTAAAGACAGATGCAAAGTATTCATTTAGTACCTCAGCCATGCCCTCTGCCTCCATGCGTAGGTCTCCTTTTTGGTTCCTAATCGACCCCCACCCCTCCTCTTACAACCCGTTTACTATTTATATGCCTATAGAAGACTTTTCGATTCCTTTTTATGCTAGCTGCCAGTCTATTCTCATACTCCTTCTTTGTTCTTCTTATTTCCTTTTTCACTTCCCCTCTGAACTGTGTATATTCAGCCTGGTTCTCACTCATATACTCAACCTGGCATCTGTCATATGCCCCTTTTTTCTGCTTTATCTGACTCTCTATCTCTTTCGCCATCCAAGGAGCTCTGGCTTTGGTTGCCCTAACTTTCCTCCTCGTAGGAATGTACCTCGACTGTACCAAAACCATCTCCTCTTTAATGTTAGCCCATTGTTTGATTACAGTTTTGCCTGCTAATCTTTGATTCCAATTTACCCAAGCCAGCTCCGTTCTCAAACCACTGAAATTGGTCCTCCTCCAGTTAAGTATTATTACTCTAGATTGCTCTTGGTCCTTTTCCATAGTTAACCTAAACCTTATGATACTATGATCGCTGTTCCCTAAATGTTCCCGTATTGAAACTTGAGCCACTTGACCCACCTCATTCCCCAGAACCAGATCCAGCAATGCCTCCTTCCTCGTTGGGCGGGAAACGTACTGATAAAGAAAGATCTCCTGAGCACACTTCAGAAATTCTTCCTCCTCTCTGCCGTTTACACTAATACTATCCCAGTGTGGTACGATACTGGTCACATGTTTCACCAGTTTCTTGCCTTGCCAGTCTCCTGTTAGAATTATATTGGGAATGTTCTTGCACAGTTGGCAGTACTGAGAGAACTTGGTCAGCACCAGCGCTATCTTGTCTCTGTCTCCAACTTTGGCCCAGTCCAACCACGTGGAGTAGACTTCATGTGCTTCTTCCCCTATCGCTGTGAGGAGTGTCGCTATCTGCACTAGTTCCGTCTCCTGGTTGAGCTTCGATGTAAGGGAGTAGTTTTTCCAGGCTCGCTCGAATCTCTTCCACTTTTCCGCAGCATTCGTGTTGTGGATGTCGAGGGCTGAAGGTGGTGGTAGAGCATACCCTGACATCATCGTGAACATGTTTTATTTGACGACTAACTTTTAAAGTCGTGCAGGCCACCGGTATGTCCACCAAAAGTGAAAGTTGTTTTAAACAATCACTACCACTGCTGCCACCATGTGTCAATACCTCTTAGAGAGTAGTTGAAGTCATGAGTTTAAGAAAAGTATCAGGGGGAGAAATTGGGTGGAGCCGCAAACGGGGCGCCAAGCTCGCCTGGGCGCCAGATTTTGCGCTGCGATCGGAGCAGCAGCGATTGCCGGAAATTCAGCTTGAGCGCCCCAAGAGGGATGCGGGGCGAGGCTCGAGGCGCTCCGCGTTCCTCTTAGGGTGCTGAAACTGAATATCGCAGCGCAACGTGCCGCAGCGCCACACGCTGCGGCACGGCGCGCTGCGGTACTGCAGGCCTTCCTCCCATTCTTAAGGGGGAGGGGTCTGCACCGGCGCGATGAGCGATCGCGCGTGCCGGCAAAAGAGCCCGGCACTGTGGAGAAGTGCCGGGCTCTCGGAAAACAGCCGGCAATGCCGCGGGGGGGAGAACAGGAGGCCGGGGACGGAGGTGCTGGCAGGCAGCCGCCGAAAAAAATGGCCGCTCCACACCTCCACCGTAATTTGCGCCACTGCCGCCACAAGTAGGCCCCGTGAACCGGGCGCGATTAGCGAGCGGTGCTACAAAGGCGGTCGCTGCCAAATATCGCGATCGGGGTGGTAGCGGGGCGCTGTGCACACTGATGACATCATCGGTGGCGGCGCAGCGCAACAGGCTAACGCTGCCATTAGCACCCCAGCTAAATATCGCGGGAGGCGTGGCCAGTGGCGCTAAAGCCACTGAGTGCCCTCTTTAGGTGCTAACTGGTGGCGCAGCCCACCGAATTTCTCCCCCTCAATGTTTTATTAACTAACTAAAACATGTTAAAACTTACTTAAGAACATAAGAGCATAAGAAATAGGAGCAGGAGTAGGCCAATCGGCCCCTCGAGCCTGCTCCGCCATTCAATAAGATCATGGCTGATCTGATCCTAACCGCCAATCTACTATCACAGAACCATCTCCTGAATCTAACAGAATTAGACACACGAAATAGGAGCAGGATCAGGCTACACGGCCCCTGGGCCCGCTCCACTACCCACAGGGCCATGTCCGATCCGAACCTAGACTCATGTCCAAATTCCTGCCCGCTCCCCATAACCCTTAATTCCCTTTACTTCTAGGAAACTGTCTATTTCGGTTTTAAATTTATGTAATGATGTAGCTTCTACAGCTTTTTGGGGCAGCATATTCCATGGACCTACCACCCTCTGAGTGAAGTAGTTCCTCCTCATCTCAGTTTTGAAAGAGCAGCCCCTTATTCTAAGACTATGCCCCCCAGTTCTAGTTTCGCCCACCATCGGAAACATCCTCCCTGCATCCACCCGATCCAACCCCTTCACAATCTTATATGTTTCAATATAAGGATACCAGGACCCCCAGATCCCTCTCATTCTTCTGAACTCCAATGAGTAGAGTCCCAATCTACTCAACCTCTCCTCATATGTCCATCCCCTCATCCCCGGGATTAACTGAGTGTACCTTCTTTGTACTGACTCGAGAGCAAGTATGTCTTTTCTTAAGTATGGACACCAAAACTGTATGCAGTATTCCAGGTGCGGTCTCACCAATACCTTGTACAACTGAAGCAGTACCTCCCTATTTTTATATTCTATCCCCTTAGCAATGAAAGCCAACATTCCATTGGCCTTCTTAATCAGTTGCTGCACCTGCATACTAACCTTTTGAGTTTCGTGCACCAGGACCCCCAGATCCCTTTGTACTTCAGTACTTTCCAGTTTCTTGCCATTAAGATAATAACTTGCTCTACGATTTTTCCTGCCAAAGTGCATAACCTCACACTTTCCAGTATTGTATTCCATCTGCCAAATCTCTGCCCACTTACTTAGCCTGTCGATGTCCCCTTGCAGGTTTTTTATGTCCTCCTCACTCATTACTTTCCCTCCCATCTTAGTATCATCTGCAAACTTTGATATGTTACACTCGGTCCCCTCCTCCAAATCGTTAATATAGATTGTAAAGAGTTGGGGACCCAGCACTGACCCCTGCGGAACACCACTAGTTACTGATTGCCAGTCTGAGAATGAACCATTTATCCCAACTCTCTGCCTTCTGTTAGATAGCCAATCCTCTATCCATGCCAGAATATTACCCCCAATCCCGTGATTTTTTATCTTAAGCAATAATCTTTTGTGTGGCACCTTGTCAAATGCCTTTTGGAAGTCTAAATACACTACGTCCACTGGTTCCCCTTTATCCACCCTATATGTTACTTCCTCAAAGAACTCCAGCAAATTTGTCAAACATGACTTCCCCTTCATAAAACCATGCTGACTTTGTCCTATTAAATTATGATTATCCAAATGTCCTGTTACTGTCTCCTTAATAATGGACTCCAAAATTTTACCTACCACAGATGTTGGGCTAACCGGTCTATAGTTTCCAGCCTTCTGTCTACTGCCCTTTTTAAATAAGGGTGTTACATTAGCAGTTTTCCAGTCTGCTGAGTCCAGGGAGTTTTGGAAAATTATTACTAATGCATCCACAATCCCTACCGCCACTTCCCTCAAGACCCTAGGATGTAAGCCATCAGGTCCAGGTGATTTATCCGCCTTGAGTCCCATTATTTTACCGAGTACCACTTCCTTAGTAATTTTGATCGTGTTTAGCTCCTCCCCCCCCATAGCCCCCTGTTTGTCCAGTGTTGGGATATTCTTAGTGTCCTCTACTGTAAAGACTGATACAAAATATTCATTCAGTGTTTTTGCCATCTCCATATTTCCCACCATTAATTTCCCGGTCTCATCCTCTAAGGGACCAACATTTACTTTAGCCACCCTTTTTCTTTTTATATATCTGTTTTTATATTTTTTGCTAATTTACTTTCATAATCTATCTTCCCTTTCTTAATCAATCTTTTTGTTATTTTTTGCTGTCTTTTAAAGTTTTCCCAATCCTCTATCCTCCCACTAGATTTGGCTACCTTATATGCCCTTGTTTTTAGTCGAATACTATCCTTAATTTCTTTACTTAGTCACGGATGGCTGTCTTTTCTTTTACACCCTTTTCTTCTCAGTGGAATATATATTTTTTGGAAGTTGTAAAATAACTCCTTAAATGTACACCACTGATCATGTATCGTCTTACCCTTTAATCTATTTTCCCAATCCACTCTACTCAATTCTGCTCTCATACCTTCATAGTCTCCTTTATTCAAGCTTAGCACGCTTGTATGAGATCCAACCTTCTCACCCTCTAATTGAAAATGGAATTCAACCATGTTATGGTCACTCATTCCAAGGGGATCCTTTACTAGGACATTTTTAATTAATCCTGTCTCGTTACACAGGACCAGATCTAAGGTTGCTTGCCCCCTGGTCGGTTCAGTTACATACTGCTCAAGAAACCCATCCCTAATACACTCAATGAACTCATCCTCAAGGCAGCCCTGCCCAATTTGATTTGCCCAATTAATATGATAGATAAAATCCCCCATAATTATAGATGTTCCCTTATTACAAGCCTCAACTATTTCCTGATTGATACTCCGTCCAACAGAGTTGCAACTATTCGGAGGCCTATAGACTACGCCCACTAGTGTTTTTTTCCCCTTATTATTCCTTATCTCCACCCAAACTGTTTCATTATCCTGATCTTTTGACCCAATATCATTTCTCTGTATTACAGTGATTCCTTCCTTTATTAACATAGCCACCCCACCTCCCCTTCCTTCCTGCTTGTCCTTCCTGATCGTTAAATAACCTGGTATGTTTAATTCCCAGGCATTGTCACCCTGCAGCCATGTTTCTGTTGCAGGAGCCAGTGCTGAGCTCCACGAGTCTGCAGGCCAACCTACGCACGCACACACACACACACACATACAGGACAGAGAGAGAGAGTCACATGCAAAACATGTGACCATGGAGTAGAGGCCACGCAGGTACAGCAAACGAGTGCCCCATGTCACACTGATCTCTTTGTGTGAGTCCTGTGGGACAAGTGGGGCGAGTAGCCTGATTGCCTTTTCTCATTCTGAGTACATAGCAAAATTACGGCTAGTGACTGCGTGTTACAAACACACTATCTACTTTCTCACTAAGCTTCTCATAATTATCAGCTTAAGTCTGTGTGATGAAGTCTCTGCCCACCGAGCAGTAAATCGCAATGTGCTCCAGGGAATTAAGAACCTGCCCTTTCCTCAAAGGACAGAGAAATACCTGTCAACTACATTTGCTACTCCTGGGTTGAGGGCTAGCCAGCTGCAAAAAGCGAAAGGGGTCTCGAAGATGAGGAGTAATAAAAGCAATCACAGAAGCAGTGTCTCAGTGCCAGCTTCGGTGTAGCCATGTCCAACAGCTATACAAAGTGACAAGCAACATGATTGCAGACTCCACTGATTGATGGTCGAGTGCCCTGTGAAGAGCAGGGGTGGGAGCGGACACCTATCATTTGGAGGAATTCTGGCATAAGGAGATCCTTGTCCACTAACACAGTATTGGAGTGCCTTGATTAAACTTGATTGCAGCTTGCTGTGAAATGACATGAGACTGACATCTTTCGGCCCAAGGTAGAACTGCAAGAGCATAAAGGAAGAAAGGGAGTGGTGCTGAGCCAATGCAGGAGGAAACATTTCCCTGAGAAAGAAACTGCTGTCTATCAGCATTCTTAGTAATAATACATGCTCGAAAAATCTGTTTTTCATTTTCAATATCTCCCGAAAGGGAGCTGCAATATCAGGTTGATGCGTGGAATGGACGTAAAAAGCCCCTATTCCATCTCCCTGTTCCAAAAATCAATTTAATATATGATCCCCAGATAGGGGAAGTATCAGGTATTAAACTGATAAGAATTGATTTTTTATTACATTTCAAAAATATACTTTATTCATAAAATGTGCAAAGGTACATACATTTCAATCCAATGTCACAATTTCAGATCATATAATACAGATCATACAGGTTATTATGTTTACATTTGCAATACATTACATTAAAACATTATCCTTATCCATTCAAACCAAGGGGTTTTACCCTGGTTCCAGCCCCTCAGAGTACCGTGGTGGGAGGGCTTAAACTTGGTCCAAACATGGACAAAGGAGCTGAATTCCAGTGGTGAGGTGAGAGTGACGGCCCTTGATATCAAGGCAGCATTTGACTGAGTGTGGCATTAAGGAGCCCCAGTAAAACTGAAGTCAATGGGAAACTTGGCCCTAAACAGACAATACAACATAGCTGATTACCTGACCATGGTAAAGGATAACAAACTGAGAAGAACCTTGACAAGGTACAGACTTAGCGAACATAGCCTAGCGATCGTAAAAGGCAGACACAGGCAGACCAGGCTGCCAAGAGAAGACAGGATATGCTCTCACTGCAGTCAGGGAGTAGTGGAGACAGAGATGCACTTCCTCACAGCCTGTGGAAAATATCAGGACATCAGGGAGAATTTCTACCAAAAATTCTCACAAATATGCCCTGAATTCAGAAATCTGAATGACAACCAAAAACTCCCATTCCTACTGGGAGAGGAGAGAAGCTGTGTAACACTGGCGGCACACTATGTTACAGCTTGCCATGAACAGAGGGACAACCAGTAAACTAAGAAAAGAATATATATAAACAATGCGAATGTATATTTATACACTCAGGGATATACCTGTTTATACACTGTATGAATAGAACTGCGTTTATGTGCTCAACCATAAATGTATTTTGATGCTTTGGCAACATAAGATGTAACTTATCATGCCAATAAAGCGATTTGAATTGTGAATTGTGAAATTGGGAAACGGGGAGAAAGCATTCCACTGGCTGAAGCCATACCTAGCACAAAGAAAGATGGTTGTGGTGGTTGAAGGTCAATCATCACAGCCCCAGGACATCGCTGCAGGAGTTCCTTAGGGCAGTGTCCTCGGCCCAACCATCTTCAGCCTTCCCTCCAACATAAGGCCAGAAATGGGGATGTTCGCTGATGACTGCACAGTGTCCAGCGCCATTCACAACTCCTCAGAAAATGAAGCAGTCCATGCCTGCATGCAACAAGACTTGGACGACGTTCAGGCTTGGGCTGATAAGTGGCAGGTAACATTCTCGCCACAGAAGTGCCAGGCAATGACTATCTCCAACAAGCAAGACAAAATGGAAGATGGCTCGGGTGACTGTCTTGGCGCACGGGCTGGGTGTTGGTCAGATCTACGCCATGTACAGCAACACCGACAGCACCTCGCACCTGATGACCAGGTTTTTGCCTGCAATTGACAGGGAGCGCTGCTCCCACATTCCCAGTTTCTGTCGTACCTTGGCGATACGCTTCTCCCAGTTTTTGGTGCATGCCCCGGCCGCTCCGAACCATATCCCCAGCACCTTCAGGTAATCTGACGTGACGGTGAAGGGGACAAAGGATCAGTCGGCCCAGTTCCCAAAGAACATGGCCTCGCTTTTGCTGCGATTAATTTTCGCTCCCGAGGCCAATTCAAACTAGTCGCAGATGCTCAGCAGTCTGCGGACCGACAGCGGATCCGAGCAAAAGATGGCGACGTCGTCCATGTACAGGGAGGCCTTAACCCGAGTGCCTCCGCTGCCTGGGGTCATCACCCCTCTTATGCCCGAATCCCTCTTGATGGACTCGGCAAAGGGTTCGATACAACACACAAACAAGACAGAGGAGAGAGGACAGCCTTGCCTGACTCCAGATTTGATCGGAAAGCTTTCCGATTCCCACCCGTTGATTAGAACTGCGCTACTGATGTCTGTGTAGAGCAGTTAGATCCAATTGCGGATCCCTTCCCCAAACCCCATTTTGGAGAGCACGTCCATCAAGTACGTGTGCGATATTCTGTCGAAAGCCTTCTCCTGGTCCAAGCTGATTAAGCAGGTGTCCACCCTCCTGTCCCGCACGTAGGCGATCGTATCCCTGAGCAGCGCGAGGCTGTCAGAGATCTTCCTGCCGGGTACAGCGCAGGTCTGATCCGGGTGGATCACCAGCTCCAGAGCAGTCTTGACCCTGTTGGCGATGACCTTGGACAGAATCTTGTAGTCCACATTAAGCAGCGAAATGGGTCGCCAGTTTCTGATTTCTTCCCTCTCCCACTTCTGCTTGTAGATGAGGGTGATGATGCCTTTCCTCATCGATTCTGACATGCTGCCGGCCAGAAGCATACCCCCGTACACTTCCAGCAGGTCTGGGCCCATCCAGTCCCACAGAGCCGAATACAACTCGACCGGTAAGCCGTCGCTTCCGGGAGTTTTACTCGGCTCGAAGGACCGGACGGCCTTTGCCAGCTCGTCCAGAGTTAGCGGGTGATCCCGATTCTCCCGCTTGCCGTCATCTAGCACCTCCGAGATAGACGACAGGAAAGACTGGGAGGCCGTGCTGTCTGTGGGCTTCGCGTCGTACAGCCCAGCACAAAAGGATTTGCTGATCCTTCGTATGTCAGGCTGCGAGGACGTCACAGAACCGTCTTCTTCCTTCAGGCTGTCGATCGCAGTGCTCCCTCTGTGTACCTTTTGGATGAAGAAACGCGAGCACGTCTCATCCTGCTCCACGGAGCGGACTCTGGAGCGGAAGATGATCTTGGAGGACTCTGAGGCATAGAGCGAGGCTTGCTGGCCCTTCACCTCTTGGAGTTCCTCCCCGACATCGACCCCCATCGACTGCAGCAGGAGCAGATTCTGCATACTTTTCTGGAGTCGGGACATTTCCCTCTGTCTCTCTCTCGCCTTCTGAACACCTTTGAGGATGAAGAACCTCTTGATGTTCATCTTGATCATTTCCCACCAGTGCGCCGGGGAATCAAAGAGGGGTTTCACGGTTCTCCAACCTTTGTAATCCCTTTTGAGTTCCTCAATGTTTTCTGCAGTCATCAGTTTCACTTTCAGCCTCTATATCCCCCTACCAACCCTCTGGTTTTCCTGTGGGTGACAGTCGGGTGAAGTGGGGCAAGCACATAACAGCCGGATGGCCTTTTCTTATCCTGAGTACATAGCAACATTGCTGCTAGTGACTTTAAAGAAGTTTCCTTTTTATTCCTTTTCGGTAGAACTGCTTCATAGATATGTAAATTGGCAGTAGTCCACCATTCAGATGGGAGAGGGTTGTGTCCAATGTTCCCTCTGCAGCTCATACGCAGCCAGCTCACCGGCTTCTAAATAGGAAAAATCACGCATGCGCTGTATTTAAAAGGGGTCGCGCACCCAAAAAAAAATTAAAAAGAAAGACTTGCATTTATATAGTGCCTTTCATGCCTTTCATCTCAAAGCACTTTACAGTAAACGAAGTGGTTTTTTGAAGTGGAATTGCTGTTGTAATGTTGGAAACACGGCAGCCAATTTGCACACAGCAAGGTCCCACAAACAGCAAGGTGATAATGACCAGATAATCCGTTTTTTTTTGTTATGTTGGTTGAGGGGTAAATATTGGCCAGGACACCGGGGATAACTCCCCTGCTCTTCTTCATAATAGTGCCATGTGATCTTTTACGTCCACCTGAGAGAGCAGACGGGGCCTCAGTTTAATGTCTTATCCGACAGACAGTACCTCCAACAGTGCAGCACTCCTCAGTACTGCACTGGAGTGTCAGCCTAGTTTTTTTATGCGCTACGAATCCCTGGAGTGGGACTTGAACCCAGAACCTTCTGACTCAGAGGCGAGTGTGCTACCCACTTTTTAAAAAATTAATATACTTTATTGAACATGAAGAACATTTACAACATCGTGATCATTTCATTGTATCATACAATTCCATTCCGCCGCTCTGCACAGCCACCACATTTTAACATCAAAACCTAAAGTTTAATTTGTCTCCTGTAACATATATTAATCGATTGTACAATACTATCTTTAAATTCCGTTCTGAATAAAACATCCACAGAGCCTTATAATGATCTTTTAGCTTATATTTAAAATACCCTTTTAGATTGATTCGCCTCCCCTTAAAAAACAGAGCATTCCTTCTTTGCAGAATCTCGAATCGAGCCAAACTGAACATTAAATTAATTGCCGCTCCGCTAGACTCGGGCAGACTCTCCTGCAATCCCCATCTCAAAATTGAGTCCCACGGGATTCCCATTCTCGCTCTTCGGTCCCCACCCAGCAAAAAAACTTCACACAACTGTCGAACATAGTACTTAAAATCATTTAACTGCGGACATAACACCAGTAAATGGGACAGAGTCTCATCCCGTGTCCCACACACTGGACAAGTTGCCCCCTCCACTCGTCCAATCTTGCACAAGACTGTCATGGTAAAAATCCGGTTATGAGCCAATTTGAAAGCCAGTTCAATCCACTCTGGACATTTAAAATTTGCCCACACTCCCTTCCAAATCCTGTTGAAGTCCAGCTGCGGGTATATACTCTGCCAAAACTCCTGACCAGCAGGTGTCTTGAATCTCCATTCTCTGAATACCTCATAGAAATCTCGAGTATTACAGTTGTCAAATTGGACCAACTCTGCCCCTTTCTCCAGCAGAAAGCTTGGAAAAGCGGGACGCATTTTACTTCCTTTGGAGATTTCCGCATTTATTTCTTCCATTCAATCCTGTGGCATTGCCCTCACAATCTTCTCATACATGATCCCTATTGCTTTTTCCTCTACCTCCTGATCCTCCTCCCACACCATGTCCCTCACTATCGCTTCCTGCAACCAACCTGGAATTACCTTGTAAAATACATCTTTCACACATATAATACCAGCTTTTATAAAAGCTTGATTAAATAAAACCTCTCCTTCGATGTTGACCCACCTGTTCAAAAATAAGGGCTGTTCTAAAAATTCCTCAGCCCCCTTGGGCATAAACTGCACACTTTTTAAAAATTGGGCCCTACAACCCCCTTATAAAACCTCGGGAGAAGTTTAATCGATTTCAAAAACATATTATTGTATTCCATATACAATATTCCCTGCCCCCCTATCCCACTTCATTTTAAAAAATGCTCAAAACGACTCTTCCAAAAACTTGCATTTGACTTCTGAAGAAATCTCTTCACCAGTTTGATTCTAAAGGATTTTTTCTCCAAATCACTATCTGGGAAATTGAGTCCTCCCTGATTTCTCCGTCCAATTATGGTATTGTAAGTCACCAAGGCTGGTTTCCCTTCCCATAAAAACCTCACACAAGCCTCTCGGATGGACTTTTCCGCCCACTCAGGAATATCCTCCACTGTCAATAAGTACCATAGCTTAGCTAGCAGGAGAGCAGACACCACTGTCGCTCTTCCTTGCACTTTCAACCACCTTCTTTCCCATCTTCCCAAAATCTTTATAATTTTCATAACCTTCGGTTCCCAATTTAATCGATCCACTTCATCCCTGTCTTTCTTGCACCCCATATGCATCCCCAGAACTTCCAAAACCTCCACCACCTTAAAGGGACTTTCCCCCAACCATTCCCCCCTACCCCTTCCTGCAACCAGGCATTGGGACTTACTATAATTCACTCTGGCTCCTGGAGCTCTACAATATTCCTCCACTACATCCATAGCTTTCCTCACTGACTCCCCATTTCTCAATGTTAAGGTTGTGTCATCTGCATATTGGTGTATCACCGTCACCAGCCCAGAACTGGGAACCATGATCCCAACTACACCTTGTTTCTTTCGCATCATGTAAACTAATGGTTCTGCTACCAATGTGTACAACAATGGGGACAGGGGACAACCCTGTCTCACTGATCTCTGTATCAGAAAATACTTGGATAAAAAACCATTACATTTAACACAGCTAAATATGTTTGAATAAAAAATCCTTATCCACTCAATGAAATTTTCCCCGAAACCAAATGCTTCCAAAACCTTCAATAAAAACTCATGAGAGACCCTATCAAAGGCTTTCTCTTGATCTATATTTTGATACATAAGCCTCCCTCCCACTCTCTTCCAAGAGCTCTATCGCATCTCGGATTGAGACCACAGAGTCTGCGATGTCCCGGCCTATGACCCCATAGGACTGAGAGGGCAAAACTAGCTGCAGCAACACCTCCTTCAAACGATTTGCCATAACCCTTGCCAAGGTCTTATAATCCACATTTAATAATGTGATGGGCCTCCAATTCTTCAGATGCCTTCAATCCCCTTTATTTTTATAAGCTAAGCTTATGACACCTCTCCTCATAGATGGGGCCAGGCTTCCCTCAATTTTAATTTCCTTAAAAACTTCTAAGAGTTATGGACTTAAAATCTCGAAAAATTCTTTATAAAATTCTGCACTTAGTCCATCGGACCCTCGGCTTTCCCCCCCTTCATTCCACTTATTGCTACTTTTATTTCCGCTAATCCTACTTCTTTGTCACACATGCTTCTCTCATCCTCCTTTAAACCTTCTTCAATAAAAGCACTAACCTTCTCCATCGCCAAATTGGAAATGTCTTCTTTTGTATATAACTCTTGATAAAAGCTGCTAGCCGCCTCTAAAATCTCCCCACTTTCATGAACGATCTTCTCCCCAACCTTCAACTCTCCAATTAATGATAATCTCTGTCACAGCTTCTCTTGCTCTAGAAAATATCTAGTGTATCTTTCCCAGCGAATACCGAAAAGCCTGGAGGGAGGTGGCAAACAGGGTGACCACCAACAGCATGGTAGCCAGGATTGCACTTCAATGCAGGAAAAAGTTCAACGACCTCACTCGGGTTGTCAGGGTGAGTACCCTTTCCACTATCCTGTTCATCCCTGCATGTGCACCTCAGTTTCTGGCCAAAGGGACCTGAAAGCCCCAATGCCCAGCCCTCATCCAAGAGCTATGGGACTCTCATGAAAACCACTTGCACATTCAGCACTTTACACACTGTCAGGGCTATTCCACCATGGGAGGCAGTGCAGGCAAGCTGAGGGCTTGACACTGTCAGGGCTATTCCACCATGGGAGGCAGTGCAGGCAAGATGAGGGCTTGACACTGTCAGGGCTATTCCACCATGGGAGGCAGTGCAGGCAAGATGAGGGCTTGACACTGTCAGGGCTATTCCACCATGGGAGGCAGTGCAGGCAAGATGAGGGCTTGACACTGTCAGGGCTATTCCACCATGGGAGGCAGTGCAGGCAAGATGAGGGCTTGACACTGTCAGGGCTATTCCACCATGGGAGGCAGTGCAGGCAAGATCAGGGCTTGACACTGTACTTAGAGGCCGTCCTTTCTCTTGCAGGGCAAGCTGGCCCACAATCGCAGGCAGCAGCGACGGACCGGGGAAGGCCGTCCTGACCTCAAAGAGCTCAGTGACCTGGAGCAGCATGTGGAGCGCATTATGGCAGGCCGGCTGATTGGCCCCATCACCAGTGGAGATGCCGACCCTGTTCTGGACAGCAATGGTAAGGTCATCACCTTTTTGACCTCTCTCTTTCCACTTGTGCCTCACACCAGCAACCTTTGCCACTATCGAACCAATGCAGTGCATAGCAGCACTCATGCCTCCCTCGCTGCTGCCCTGTCCTCACTCTAAAGCAACTCTTGTGCCTCCCTGCTTTCAGATGCTGATTCGCCAGGTGAGGAGGCGGGCCCTCAAGCTGCCACTGTCAGTGATTCTGAATTTGAGGAGGAGGAAGAGGAAGCCGGCCCATCAGTGCCAGCCTCAGCCGAGGCAGCCCATGGCCATGATGGGGACATGTCTTCCCTGGAGGGGAGCAGGGGGGAAGGGTCTGAGGAGAGTGAAGCTCCAGGGCCCAGCGGGCTGCAGCAACGCGGGAGGGGTGGGGAAGCTCGGCGGCCTTCTCCCCGGAGGGTGAGTGCGGCCTCCAGTCCTGCTACGGTGAGCGCAGAGGAGGTGCGGCTCCTTGGTGAAATGGGCGCCAAGGCTGAGCGCAGGCACACTGAGCTCATGGCTGCAGTGGCAAGGATGCCTGACTCCATAGAGTCACTGGCAAGGAGTGCTCAGGAATTCGGGGCAGCACAGGCCAGGAATCTACAAGAATTCAGTGCAGCACAAGCAAGGAGTCTGCAGGACTTCGCGGCAGCACAGGTGGCTTCCAGCCAAGTGCTCAGTCATGCCGTGCATTCACTGGCTGGTCTGATGCAGACACAGATCAGAGCCACACGGGCACTAACTGCTGCCACCCTCACTGGATCGGCCAGGCATCGCCGGGGCCCTCGCCGCGCCGCAGCAGCCCAGCAGTCTGTGCTTCAGTAGATTGCTGCGCATGCTGCAGTGCTGGCCCGTGCGAGTGCCAGTGTATCAGCCGACCAGGGAGTGCCTGTGCTCTGTCAGATTGGCAGCATTCCTGCAGCCAACACTGTCACTCCTCTACTGCAGCTGCCACCACCCGTAGGACAGACTGTTGCCGCCCAAGCAGAGTTGGAGCAGTCAGCAGCCGGGCCCTCCAGGCCCAGAGCTGGTCCAGGCCGTCCCCCAAGGGCATCTGGCGTCTCATCATCTGACCCTCAGCAGCCTTCCCCCAGCCTTGCTGCAGCCACTGGGGTCCTATTGAGGAGGAGCTGCAGGGCGGGAAGGGGCCATTCGCGGAAGCAAGGCGGATCACCCTCACAGGGGAAAAAGTAGAAGGTGTGGCCAAATGTTGTGTTTATATATGAAGGCTGAGAATGTTTTTTATATGTATGAAGGGCGAGACTGTTGTGTTTGTTTTTTATATGAAGGCCGAGGATCATAGTCATTTTTGTTTAACTGTTTTTTTCATTTTCTGAAGGTTGTGAGAGCCAGTT
This sequence comes from Somniosus microcephalus, assembly GCF_052327205.1. NCBI lineage: Eukaryota > Metazoa > Chordata > Chondrichthyes > Squaliformes > Somniosidae > Somniosus > Somniosus microcephalus. The sequence continues at coordinate 117,557,523 of NC_140989.1, forward strand.
ATGTCTCTGACTGTTTTTTGAGGGGTTTATCTGAATTAGTTTGTCATGCGGGAAGGGCACAGAGTTTGCACAGTAAAAAAATTTCTTTAATCACATTGTCCATGTTTGCACTTTGAACTATTTGTTGCCTTGACCGGCTGAGGGCTTGCGGAGCGGCTCCATTCAGGTTCTTTCATTGGCACAAGCCATTCCCTGAGAGGGGGCCTAGAACTGAGTTGCAATAAGCCGCCGACGGACGGCCCTTGCACTTTGTGCCTCCCTCCCATCTTGGTGCTCCTCCTCCTCCTCCTCCTCCTCCTCCTCCTCTGGTGGTCCTCCAATGTCTGCTGGCAGTGGCTGAGTCCTGAGGATAGCCAGGTTGTGCAGCATGCAGCATATTACAACGAAATGGGAGACTCGCTCAGGCGAGTACTGTAGGGCTCCTCCGGAACAGTCCAGACAGCGGAACCGTTGCTTGAGCACGCTGATTGTGTGCTCAATGATGTTCCTGGTAGCTTGATGGCTGTCATTGTATCGCTTTTCAGCAGGGGTGCTGGGCGCACGGAGCGGGGTCATCAGCCAGGTGCACAAAGGATAGCCTTTGTCCCCGAGAAGCCATCCTCGTGGGTGAGCCTGGGCTTTGAAAATGTCTGCCCCAGAAGTCTGGCGCAGGATGAATGCATCGTGGCTGCTGCCTGGAAAGCAGGCATTGACAGCTAGTATGAGCTGCCTGTAGTCACACACCAACTGGACGTTGAGCGAATGGTAGCCCTTCCGGTTGCGGTAATCCTCGGCATTCTGTAGAGGTGCCCGCAAAGCCACATGCGTGCAGTTAATGGCGCCCTGGACCATGGGGAAGCCCGCTATTCCTCCAAATCCCATTGCACGCTCTTGCTGCTTGTCCACGGTCATGGGGAAGGAGATGTACTGACATCTCCTTCTGAAAAGGGCATTGGTCACCTGGCGGATGCAGCAATATACCGTGAACTGGGAGATGTTGGCAATGTCCCCAGTAGTAGATTGGAAGGAGCCGGTGGCATAGAAGTTGAGAGCCACCGTCACCTTCACTGCCACTGACAGAGACGTCCTGCTCCTCAGCTGTGGCTGCAGATCTCTGTGAAGCAGGTGGCAGATCTCAGTGACCACCTCCTTTCTGAATCGCAGCCTCCAAACACACTGCTCCTCAGACATGTTCAGATATGAGAACTGCTGGCGGTATACCCTGAGTGGGTAAGGCCTCCTGTGCCGATGCCTGTTGGCCCTTCTCCGTCTGGCCATGACTGGCACTCTCTCACGGCGTCTCTGAGCCCTTTGAATGCAATGCAGTAAGCCAACGTTTCCACCCATTGCAGCCCCCATTATATGTGGCGACCCAAGGCTATGGCACTGAAAGTTAAATCCAAGTGCAAAGCTCTGGCCTGAAGCCAGAAGTACCTGTGCGAGCACTGAGTCAAAGCAGAAAGCTCTCTCCCTTTGTCTCTCTCCAAATATCCGTCTCTCACACAGAAGGATTGCCACAAAATGGCTGCCACTTATAATGCAGGAGGAGTCCCCTTTAAATAGCGTCTCCCGCACCCCGCAGCGACTGGGAACCGTTCCCCTCTACCAGTCGCTGGGGGCGCCAGGCGCACAGAAGGGCGGCGCCACTGAAGTTCCGGTTCGGGGCTCACCAAGGGCGTTGCACCATGAAATGACGCCAGGATCTGCGCGCGCAGCTGAGCGGGCGCTGCGGTTTTGCACCGTTGCTAAATCTTGAGTGAAGTTCGCGAGAGGCGCAGATCGCGCCGCGTCCGGGCGCTAGCCGCTTAGCGCCCCACTTCTCCTCCTCCTAAGGTGCTAGCGGCTGGCGCTAACAACTGAATTTCTTGGCCTGATCAATACCTGAAAGAAATTGCTTATAAAGAAGGGATTTTAAATATAATAAAGAATGCTCGGAAGGAACCTTTGTTCTTGAAGGAAAGAAGAGTTTGGTGGGACAATTTCAAATGTGAGGTAAAAAAATTTTCGGTACGTTGTGGGAAAAAGAGAGCAGCAGCTAATCGGCGTCGAGAAGAGAATATAAACAAAGGCCTAGAAATTCAGTTGTTAAGCTAACTTGGCGTGGTTTGGAGCCGTCGGGAATCCCACACTTCACCAATAAAAATAGGGATTAGGCTAAAAACTGCCTGTTAACTACCTGTTAACAGGCAGTTAATTGGCACTAATCCCCTTCCCACCTCAGGGAGGTGGGTCCCAGCACGGGTCAGGTACCCACCTCCTTTGAAACTGTCATGGAGGCGGGTTGGGGGCGGGATGGGTTCGTGTCCCCCGATTTCAAGATTTTAACCCCCCACACGCCTCCAATCCCACCTCCACGGCTCAATGAAAATCCTGCCCAACAAGTCTGTGCCTTTAAAACCCTGTAACAACTGCTGCAATTTCTTCTCACCCCTCAGTCCGTTCACATTAATCGAGACCAATGTAATCATGGCTCCGAAGAAGGGAATTATGCCTGATAATCTCCCCATCATTTAATCTCTGGCCCTTCATTCCTCTCATGCTCCTTCCCAACTTTTTGGCCAGCTGTTGCTTTTTCCTGCAGCCTCCGACTCTTTTTCACCTCCTGTTTGAACCTTCCCTGCTGTTTCAGCCTCTTCCTTGCATTAAGTTTGGGCCAAGGAGCTGCCCTTTCTCCCTCCTTCTGCCCCTCACTAACCTTTCCCTTTCCACATGATGCCACCCCACCCCCCACTTCCATGTCTCTGTCCCCCTCTAATTCCTCACTCTCAAGCTCTTCTGTAACCCTCTGTCCCTGCTCCCCATCAGATACATAATCCTGCTCCCCGTGGTAATGATCAGTAACATGTCATCCTAGAATGGTACGCTAGGTGGAGCTGTATGTATATAAGAGTGGGCTACCCACGATGCACTAGGTTACCCACAAGGCAGTAGTCAAGATGGATGCCTGTACACTAGTCCACATGGCTGAATAAATGACTTGCTCAAGCTAGCTGTCCATAATGAAAACATCTATTTATTTATGAACATAACATGGTACCAGGATTGGTAATATCTGCTGAATATTGTGAAATGTGACATGGAGAATTTGAAGCCACTGGAGGGTTTGAAACTCACGGGGAATGTCGACTGCAATTGGCGGACTTTCAAACAACAATTCGAACTCTACATTGCTGCCATCGGGTTCAGTACGAAGCCAGACACAAGGAAAATAGCGTTACTGCTCACGGTTGCAGGCCCGCAGATGATAGAGGTATTTAATACATTTGTATTTGATCAAGAGGAGGACAGAGAAAAGATGGACGATGTGCTAAAGAAGTTTGATACACATTGTTCCCCCAAAAAGAACGAGACCTATGAGAGGTACGTGTTCCGTTCACGGACACAGCAGCAAAATGAGACTTTTGATAGCTTTGTGACCGATCTGAAACTGAAAGCACAGACATGTAATTTCTCTGAACTGAAATCATCCATGATTCATGACCAGATTGTGTTTAGTATTCATGATAAAAAGGTCAGGGAACGTTTGTTGATAGGAACTGAACTAACATTGGAGGATGCTGTGAAAATATGCCATGCCAGTGAGCTAGCTCAACAGCATGCAAAGACTTTCAGTGAAATTAATAATAATGCGACTGCAGTAAGTGATAGTGCTGCTGTCGGTGCTGTGTCCCACAAAGGGAAGAAACGTGGGCAGAACAGAAATGCAAAGCAATCGGAGGATGGAATTTTAAATTGTAAATGCTGTGGTTACCAGCGCCAGTCAAGACAATGCTCAGCGTTTGGAAAAATGTGCACAAAATGTAATGGAAAGAATCACTTTGCCAAACAATGCTTTTCAAAAGTAAAAACAAAGAAAGGGCAATAAGTCAATGTGATTGAGGACACTGATTTAAGTGAGACATTTTTTGTAGGAATGGTGTCATGTGACAATATCAAAAAGGATACAGAAAATGTGCAGCCCTCAGGAATGGACAATGCTGAACATAAAGTTAATGCAGTAAAAGAGGACAAATGGATAATGCCACTGCAGGTAAATGGAGCATTAGTTACATTGAAACTAGACACTGGGGCAAAAGCAATCTTAATCAGTATGAGTGACATTAAAAATATGAAAGAAAAGCCCAAAATACAGAAAAATTCAGTACTACTGAAGGACTATAATGGACAGAAAATAGATAGCTTAGGTGTATGCAGACTTAAAGTGACAAAGACAGTGCATCGTCTCATGTTTTCTGTTGTGGCTGAAGGACTTGATTCATTACTAGGTGACAAAGCTTGTGAGGACTTAGAACTGGTCAAGAGAGTCTACCATATAAACTGTGCCATAAGCAGACCAGATGAATCAGTGGATTCTGTAGTGAGTAATTTCCAGGATGTGTTCAAAGGATTTGGAGTTCTACCATTCACTTACAAGATCCAGCTAAAGGAGGATGCTCAGTCAGTGGTACATGCTCCACGGAGAGTTCCAGCACCCCTGGGTGACCGGCTCAAGAAAGAACTGGACAGAATGACCACACTAGGAGTCATCAGGAAAGTCGAAGAGCCAACAGACTGGGTTAACTCCATGGTATGTGTAAAGAAAAAGAACAATGATCTAAGAATATGCATGGATCCAAAGGACTTAAATGCAAACATAAAACGTGAACACTACCAGATTCCCAAGTGAGAAGAAATCACCAGTGAAATGTCAGGTGCCAGATACTTCACAAAGCACGATGCCTCACAAGGATTTTGGCAACTAAAACTGGATGAAGAGAGCACCAAATACTGTACCTTCAACACACCATTTGGCAGGTATTGTTTCCTCAGAATGCCTTTCGGGATAATATCTGCATCTGAAATCTTTCATAGAGCGATGGAACACATAATAGAAGGTCTGGAAGGAGTTCGGGTCTATGTTGATGACATCATCATCTGGGGCTCCACACTGAAAGAACACAATGAGAGACTGACTAAAGCGCTACAGAGCATACGCCGGAATGGACTGAAGCTCAACAAAGCCAAGCGTCAGTTTGGCGTCCAGGAAGTCACTTTCCTAGGAGATAATCTATCTGGTAAAGGAATAGAGCCAGATATGGAAAAAGTAAACGCCATACTCAACATGCCCCGACCCACTGACAAAAAAGGAATGCTACGCATCATGGGGATGATAAACTTCATTGGAAAGTTCATTCCTAACTTGTCAGCCAAGACAGCCTGTCTGCGAGACCTGCTACGTAAAACAAATGAGTTTGCATGGACAGAAAGACATGAACAAGAGTGGATGAACCTCAAAACAGTGCTGACAACCACACCTGTACTCACCTTCTTTGACCCAACAAAGAGAATCAAAGTGTCAACGGATGCATCAAAAGATGGCCTAGGTGCAGTCTTGCTACAAGCAGAGGGTGAAGATTGGAAGCCTGTTGCCTATGCCTCCAGGTCTATGACTGACTCTGAGTGTCGATGCGCCCAGATTGAAAAGGAATGTCTAGGCTTGGTAGTTGGACTAGAAAAATTCCATGGCTACATATATGGACTTCCCACCTTCACAGTTGAGACAGACCACTGCCCACTGGTTGCCATCATAAAAAAAACCTGAATGAGATGTCTCCAAGGATTCAACGACTCATGATGAAGCTGCAAAGATATGACTTTGAACTGATCTACACATCAGGCAAACACATAGTGTTAGCAGATGCACTATCCCGAGCACCCACAATGAGTCATGTGAGCTCTACTGAGGAAGACGTGGATGTTCATGTGAGTATGGTCACTGCTGCGCTGCCCGTGTCAAACACAAAATCAAAGCCAATAGCAGAAGAAACAGTAAAAGATACAGTGTTACAAACAGTAATAGAGAACATTCACCATGGTTGGCCAAAAGGTTCCTGTCCAAAGTAATTTCACATCAGGTCAGAATCGCAAGTGGACTATTACTAAAACAGAACAGAATAGTCATTCCACAGGCTCTATGTCAAAACATGCTCAAAAGGATTTATGAGGGACACCACAGAATTGAAAAATGCAAAAGGAGAGCAAGAGACACTTTTTATTGGCCTGGCATAAATAAGGACATTGAGAACACGATAGGCATATGTGAGACATGTCAGAAACACCAAAACAAACAAGCAAAGGAACCAATGATAGTGGCTGACTTACCAACAGCACCATGGCAAAAGGTTGGTGTGGACCTCTTTCATTTGAATGGTAAAGACTATCTAATAGTGATTGACTACTATTCTAACTATCCTGAGATGGCGCTGCTCTCAAGCACATCAGCAAGCAGTGTCATAATGCATGTTAAATCCATCTTCGCCAGACATGGAATTCCCAGGATTGCCGTTAGCGACAATGGTCCATGCTTCAACTGTAAGGAGTGGCAACAGTTTGCAGCACATTATGACTTTCAACACATCACATCCAGTCCTCTGTATGCTCAGTCGAATGGTAAGGCAGAGAAAGGTGTTCAAGTTCTCAAACAGCTACTGAAGAAAGCAACAGAAAGCAAGTCTGATTCTTATCTCGCTCTGCTGAGCTACCGAGCCTCCCCTTTAGACTGTGGTTCTTCACCTGCTGAACTCCTAATGGGTCGCAAGTTGCGCACCACGCTACCCTGCTGTGCAAAAGAAAAGCAGAGTAAGGAACTGAGACAGAGACTTCAACTGTTAAAGCTGAACCAGAAATCACACTATGACAAGTCATCCAAAACTCTGAAACCATTGACAAGGGATGATGTTGTCAGGATTGAGGATCCAGATGCATGGAACAGGAAAGCTACAGTTCTTGAGGAAGTAGGACCAAGGTCATACACTGTTAGAACTGAGGAAGGACAGATTCTCAGGAGGAACCGCCGTTCCCTCCTAAAAACACAAGAGACTATCCAAGAGCAAATCGATGACAATGCTGCAACTGAATCTTGTGACTCACCACTAGAACAATCTAACACAAACACACATACAAGCTCTCATGCAAATACATCAGACTTACCTGTGCTGAGAAGATCCACACGTGAAGTAAAAAAGCCTGATAGACTTAATCTTTGAATACAAAGAAAACTATATTGAAAATGTATTGACTGTTGTGAAGATGTTTATGTCGTTACGATTGATTGATATTGATTGATACTGATTTTGTTCAACCTCAAAGAAAGGGGGATGTAATGATCAGTAACATGTCATCCTAGAATGGTACACTAGGTGGAGCTGTATGTATATAAGAGTGGGCTACCCACGATGCACTAGGTTACCCACAAGGCAGTAGTCAAGATGGATGCCTGTACACTAGTCCACATGGCTGAATAAATGACTAGCTCAAGCTAGCTGTTCATAATGAAAACGTCTATTTATTTATGAACATAACACCCGTCAGATAGATCATCTCCCATAGAAAGTCTTCCTGCTATTGTGGTTTCTCCAACAGTGCCGCTCCCTTCGACCTCATCTCCACCTCTGACCCTTGCTCCCTGATCCTTCTCTCTCTGGGACAATGGCGCACCTATATTGCTCCCTTCTGGCATCTTTGTCGCGCCGCTCCCATCCTGCTGCCCCTTTAAGGCTCCTGCCTCTTGCACCCTCTCCTTGTCTTGCCCCTTCCTGCTCACCAAGATGTCTGACTCCCCGTCTTTCTTTGGAGTACTTACATTTACCACGCACCCCGCTCCCGCCTCCTCTCCCCCCGCAGACACCAGATTCTTTAGGGAGAGCTGAACCATATTAAGGCTCGAGTCTGCACTCGACCCTTGCTGCCCGCTGCTGTCTTTGTTCTTTTCCACTGTACTTGGTGTGTTTTCCACCATCTCCATCCTGTTCTCTGCTCCGCAATTTTCTGCCTCTTCCTGTGCTCTTTTCTCCTTCAATTTACCAGCTGCGTCCTCCGACTGCTCCGCTCCTCCGGCTGTTCCACTCACACCTCCTGCTCCTTCTCCCATCTCCTCGTCACTCATAGAGCTTTCTTCTGCCTCACACTCACAGCAGGTGGGCCCTTTGTGACACATCCCACAGCTCTCTGCCTTGCAGCTCCGAGCGATGTGTCCAGACTCGCCGCAACTATAACAGTACAGGTCTGGACAGTTTCTTACAAGATGGTCGTGTCCAAGACAATAATAACAAACCTTCACTTGGTTATCATGCAGTACTCGGAAGTACTGCACTCCTTCCATTGTCTCGAATTTCATGCTGTATGGTAATGACTTCACCCCCCTCTGGGAACCGTACCTTTATGTAATGGGTTTCATCTGCTACCCGTGTTCCTGGATAGTATCTCCTCTTTATTGCTGAGCAAATTTTAACATCCCACGACTTTGATTAGCACATCATCCTCAATATAAACTGGCAAGTTTAAGAATGAGACCACTGCCTCTTCTGAATATAGCAGAGCTACCTCCAAGAACTTATCGCCAACTTTCAAACTGTGTAAAAGTCTTTCCACCTCCTCTCAGCCACTGACCGTCACCTTGAACCCAACAGTCGGCTTTGGTCTGCAGGCAAAGCAGCTTCCCTCGCCACAGTCCTCAAGTACCACTTGGATAATATCCCAAGCTCGTATCTCCTTATCCTCGCACTGAACCACCACTGTGTTTTCTTTTCCAAACCTCCTGGGGTCCCGGCCCAAATCTTTGGGCCTTTTCCTTTCCCTTCCAACCACAGTTTCTCACCTAATTAAATTCATCTTGGGAACACCGTCCTCTGAGGGGCCCGGCACTCCGGACCCCTCAGCAGCCATCTGGCTGTTGTTTATGGGCCAAAAAGGCCATAAAACCTGAAAACAAAAACCCACCACCAACTTTTTACAAACTCACTCCAACTACCTGCTGCAATCAGGCAACCAGTAACACCTGCTCACTCCTAGCCCCTCCCACCTAGAGAGTGCTACCAACTGAGCCACAGCTGACACCAAAAGGAACATTGGTTGCATCTGTCTGTGCATCACTACCAGAGACTGCTGTGGAACAAAAATAAATAACTAGTTACGTGTCTTGCAGGATATGAATGGCATTGCAACTACCAATTGAGATAGAGGTGAGGTACTGTTTGATGCCAAACTTCAATTAGCTGCTCAAATCAAATTTGACCAGCAACTGAGTGGCAATCAGTAGCTTGTGTTTAAACATTCCACAGCAACACAAATAAAAAGAAAAATACTGTAAATGGTGGAAATCAGAAATAAAAACAGAAGATTTGTAACTGGTTAAACTGTAAAAAGAAACAACAAGTTAAAGTGTTAGAATTGAAAATTGGAAGGTAATTTTCAAAAGGCCTTTGCTAAGGTACCACACGATAGGTTCATGACAAAGGCTAGGGCATATGGAGTCAGGGGACAAATAGCTGAATGGATAGCAAATTGGCTAAAAAATAGAAAGCAGTGAGTGGGGGGTAAAGGGTCGTTATTCAGATTACAGGAAAATAGAAAGCGGTGTTTCCCAAGGATCAGTGCTGGGACCACTGTTATTCATAATTTAGATTATGATTTAGGAATAAGTAACTCAATATCAAAATTTGCCAATGATAACAAACTGGGGGGTGTATAGCTAACACTGGGGAAGGATGCAACATAATACAAAAAGACATTAGCAAACTTGAAGACTGGAATTTTAAATGGCAAATGAAGATTAACATAGATAAATGTGAGGTGATGCGCTTTGGTAGGAAAAACAAAAACATCACTTGGACTATAGGAACATAGGAACAAGAGTAGGCCATTTAGCCCCTCGAGCCTGTTCCACCATTCAATGTGATTATGGCTGATCTGTGACCTATCTCCATAAATCCACCTTTGCTCCATATCCCTTAATAACTTTGGTTAACAAAAATTTATTAATCTCAAATTTAAAATTAATAATTGACTTAGCATCAAATGCCGTTTGTGGAGTTCCAAACTTCTAACACCCTATGCGTGTAGAAGTGTTTCCTAACTTCACTCCTAAAAGGCCTGGCTCTAATTTTTAGGCTATGTCCCATCATCCTAGACTCCAAAACCAGCGGAAATAATTTTTTAAAAATTCATTTCCGGGATGTTGGCGCCGCTAGCAAAGCCAACATTTATTGCCCATCCCTAATTGCCCTTGAGAAGGCGGTGCTGAGCCGAACTTCTTGAACCGCTGCATTCTGTGTGGCGAAGGTACTCCCACAGTGCTGTTAGGGATAGAGTTCCAGGATTTTGACCCGTTGACAATGAAGGAACGGCAATATACTTCCAAGTCAGGATGGTGTGTGACTTGGAGGTGAACTTGGAGGTGATGGTGTTCCCATGCGCCTGCTGCTCTTGTCCTTCTAGGTGGCAGAGGTCACGGGTTTGGGCGGTGCTGTCGAAAAAGCCTTAGCAAGTTTCTGCAGTGTGTCTTGTAGATGGTACCCACTGCAGCCACGGCGTGCCGGTGGTGGAGGGCGTGAATGTTTAAGGTGGTGAATGGGGTGCCAATTAAGCGGGCTGCTTTGTCCTGGATGGTGTCGAGCTTCTTGAGTGTTGTTGGAGCTGCACTCATCCAGGCAAGCGGAGAGTATTCCATCACACTCCTTACTTGTGCCTTGTAGATGGTGGAAAGGCTTTGGGAAGTCAGCAGGTGAGACACTTGCTGTAGTATACCCAGCCTCTGACCTGTTCTTGCAGCCACAGTATTTATGTGGCTGGTCCAGTTAAGTTTCTGGTTAATGGTGACAAATATCCTTGCTGATTGACCTTGAGGAACTGGTGGCTGGGAGTGTCAAATCAATCACCTTCTTCTTGTTCTTCTTCACTCTCCTCTCCCTCTTCTTGGTCACCCATTGGCTGGGCAGGCTACATTTCTTGGGTGTGTGAAATGAGGAAGGTACAAGGGCAGAGTTGTGGTGATGGGAGGGTGGAAAAGCATGAGGTGTATGCCAGAAGGAGGATAAGATATAAAGATGCCAGCATCATTTATCCTTTCAGCCCCGCTGCTGGCCGAGGGCTCAGCCATGCTCCTCCCAAGAATGGCCAGCACCGTCTCCTCCAAGGAGGTGAGGTCAGGCTAGGAATGGGAGATGTGCCTTGTCATTGGTGCAGATTGTTAGTAGGTGGCCAGTCTTGCAGTGTTGACCCCCTGCACAAAGCCAGAGTGCTGCGTGCGAGACCCTGGTTGCCCTTTCCCTGGCTTGCTGAGCCATTTGTGTTAGTGCTGAGGCATTTTTCCTACTTTTTGAGGTTAGGAAGGGAATTCCGCTTTAAGAACTGAATATTCACATTTGGGACTTCTTTTTAATATCAATTTTCTTTAAAAGGCAGAAAGGGCTGAAAATTGCATTGTTTCACTTCATTGTGATTTATATTGCTTCAATGTGCATGGCCCCTTTAATTCTCAGACCTCTTCCATGCCCACAATTCCTTGCGAGCTCCACAGCCTCACTTCCAGAGGCTGTGCGAAGCTCCAATGCCACACCTGGACAGGAACTTCACCTCAGATGCCTCCAGTAATGCCACCAGGACGACGTTGCACAGAAGGTAAGCACTGCATCAACAATCTACATCCCCCCCAGACGAATTTTGCTCCATCAGCATTGCGACCAGTTTCAGCGGTTGTTAACTCCAGTTGCCAGTGACACTGGCAACTTTACTGGCTAAAACGAATTTCTCCCCCCATCTGTTTTTCCAATCTTCCGACCAAAGTGAGTAACCTCACAATTCCCCACATTATACTCCATCTGCCACCTTAATGCCCACTCACTTAACCTGTCTATATCACTTTGCAGGCTCTTTTTGTCCTCCTCACAGCTTACTATCCACCTAGTTTTGTATCGTCAGCAAACTTGGATACGTTGCACTCGGTCCCTTCAGCTAAGTCATTAATATTGATTGTAAATAGCTGAGGTCCAAACATTGATCCTTGTGGCACCCCGCTAGTTACAGCCTGCCAACCAGAAAATGACCCAGTTATCCCTACTGTCTGTTTTCTGTCCGTTAACCAATCCCCTATCCATGATAATATATTAGCCCCAGCCCATAATGCCCTTATCTTGCGTAGCAATCTTTTATGTGGCACCTTATCGAATGCCTTTTGGAAATCCAAATACACTACATCCACTGGTTCCCCATTACCTACCCTCTGAGTTACATCCTTAAAAAACGATTACATTTGTTAAACATGATTTTCCTTTCATAAAACCACGTTGACTCTGCCTAATCATATTATGATTTTCTAAGTGCCTGCTACCACTCCTTAATAATGGATTCCAGCATTTTCTCAATGACTGATGTCAGGCTAACTGGCCTGTTTTCTCTCTCCCTCCTTTCTTGAATAGTGGGGTTACATTTTCTACCTTCCAATCCGCTGGGACTGTAAGGACATACTTGCCTTGGAGGCAGTGCAACGAAGGTTCACTAGATTGATTCCTGGGATGAGAGGCTGTCCTATGATGAGAGATTGATGTCGGTGATCAGCCATGATCTTATTGAATGGTGGAGCAGGCTCGAGGGGCTGTAGGGCCTCCTCCTGCTCTTATTTCTTCTGTTATTATGTTCTTATGACTGTTCCAGAATCTCAGGAATTTTGAAAGATCACAACCAATGCATCCACTATCTCTGCAGCCACCTCTTTTAGAACCATAGGATGTAGGCCGTCAGGCCCAGGGGAATTGTTGGCTTTTAGTCTCATTAGTTTCTCAAGTACTTTTTCTCTATTGATATTAATTACTTTAAGTTCCTCACTCTTATTAACCCCTTGGTTCCCCACTATGGTTGCAAATGCTTCAGCCTTGTCTGTTGCACTCACGTGCTGTGCCCCTTCATCACTGAGGATTGGGATGTTCATGGAGCATCCTCCTTCCATTAGCTGTTTAATTGTCCACCACCATTCACAACTGAATGTGGCAGGACTGCAGAGCTTTGATCTGATCCATTGGTTGTGGGATCATTTAGCTCTGTCTGCAGCAAGCTGCTTCCGCTGTTTATCATGCATGTAGTCCTGTGATGTAGTCCCGTGTTGTAGCTTCCCCAGGTTGGCACTTTATTTTTAGGTACGCCTGGTGCTGCTCCTGGCACGCTCTTCTACACTCCTCATTGAATCAGCGTTGGTCCCCTGGCTTGATGGTAATGGTAGAGTGAGGGATATGCCGGGCCATGAGGTTACAGGTTGTGGTGGAGTATAATTCTGCTGCTGCTGATGGCCCACAGTGCCTCATGGATGCCCAGTTATGAGCTGCTAGATCTGTTCTGAATTTATCCCATTTAGCATGGTGGTAGTGCCATACAGCATGATGGAGGGTGTTCTCAGTGTAAAGAGGGGACTTCGTCCCCACAAAAACTGTGCAGTGGTCACTGCTACCAATACTGTCATGGACAGATACATCTGCAACAGGTAGATTGGTGAGGACGAGGTCAAGTAGGTTTTTCCCCTCATGTTGGTTCTCTCACCACCTGTCGTAAGCCTAGCCTGGCAGCTATGTCCTTCAGGACTTGGCCAGCTCGGTCAGTAGTGGTGCTACTGAGCCACTCTTGGTGATGGACATTGAAGTCTCCCACACAGAATACATTCTGTGCCCTTTCTGCCCTCAGTGTTTCTTCCAAGTGGTGTTCGACATGGAGGAGTACTGATTCATCAGCTGAGGGAGGGCATTAGGTGATAATCAGCAGGAGGTTTCCTTGCCCATGTTTGACCTGATGCCATGAGGTTTCGATGTTGAGGACTTCCAGGGCCACTCTGTCCTGACTGTATACCACTGCCCCACCACCTCTGGTGGGTCTGTCCTGTCCCACTGGCAGGACAAGGATGCTGATGGAGGAGTCTGGGACGTTGGCTGAAAGGTATGATTCTGTGTGTGTGACTGTGTGAGGCTGTTGCTTGACTAGTCTGTGGGACAGCTCTCCCCAGATGTTAGTGAGGAGGACTTTGCAGAGTCAACTGGGCTGGGTGTGCCTTTGTTGTGTCCAAATCTGATGCCTAGTTCATGCTTATTATACTTTGTTGTAGCAGTTTGGTACACTGAATGGTTTGTTAGGCTGTTTCAGAGGGCACTTAAGAGTCAACCACATTGCTGTGGGTCTGAAGTCACATATAAAACCAGACTGAGTAAGTGTTGTGTATGTACCTTTAAGGGAATAACTGGTCTTAGACTGCAGTACCGGCAGTGACCACCCCTGTAAAAAAGGCCCTAGCAGGCTTCGGTAGTTTCAGTTTCAAGCTGCCTCTTGTTCAGTAAAGTATCTGTTAAACTGTTCTCCCGAAGTCCGTGTATTATTGAGGCACGGGCTTTACAGTGGCGACGAGTAAGTTCGAACTCACCTGCAGTGTGGCATCATCTCACGGGGATCTCGCCTGAAAGCAAGGTCCTGGAAGGTCGTAGTCTGAGCAACGGGCGTCGACCGAGGGCAACTGCCCAAAGAATCCATCGGTGTTTGGAGAATTGCGGGAGAGACTGTGGTTCCAGCGAATCGTGCTGGTAGCAGGTAGCGCGCTGACCCTTCCGGACTGCGGCGGGCTCAAGCTCGATCGAGCGGCTCTACAAATCGGGCCGCGCAGCGTCGCCGGGAAAAGTAAACAAGAGAGAGAGGGTGGAGCGCACAGGGCGCGGTCGGTGCTCGAGAACAGGACAGCGGAAAGATACTAAACGGGGGGGAAGGAAAGCGAGATGCGCCGAAGCTGCGGGTCGCCGCCATTACCCCGTAGAACGCTAGGAGCAGCGTGGCAGTAAGGGGAAGAAGCAAAAGCGCGGGAGGCGCCATTTTATCCCGTTGGGGAAGAAGCAAAAGCGCGGGAGGCGCCATTTTATTCCATTGGGGAAGAAGCAAAAGCGCGGGAGGCGCCATTTTAAATCGCCCAAGATGCCGAAAAGTGGCAGTATCACTGCTTTCGGCAACGAGGTAGAAGACTGGACCACGTATGTAGAAAGAATCGAAGTGTACTGCAAGGCAAATGAGGTGGCCGATGGAAAGAGGACGTCGGTATTATTAAATCTGATGGGTGCGAATACGTACGGCCTATTGCGGAATTTAATTAACCCAGCTAAACCAATGGAGAAAAGTTTTGAGGAGATTGTTCATATCTTACAGGAACACCTAAGCCCTACACCACTGCTGACAGCAGAAAGATTCAAGTTCCATAAAAGAAACCAGCACAAAGATGAGAGCAATGCTGACTATCTTACAGAACTACGTAAGTTATCGAAGCACTGCCAGTTCGGAGCAGGACTGGCAGACACCTTACGGGATAAGTTTGTCTGCGGGCTCCAGAGTGAAGGAACCCAGAAACGACTACTTTCAAAAAAGGACCTGACGCTAGAACAGGCTTTCAGTGTGGCAGTATCCTATGAAGCAGCAGCACGAGGAGCTGCGGAAATACAACAGAAACCACAAGAATACAGCGCTAACGAAATGGCGTATGGAACCGAAAAGTGCTATCGCTGCGGCAGAACAACCCATGAGCAGAAGGACTGCTGGTTTAAAGACAAAATATGCAGGCAATGCGGGAAAATGTGACATATAGCAAGAGTCTGCAGGTCAGGAAAGAAGACCAACACGACAAGAACTACGAAGGAACAGTACAGGAAAGTAAAGAAACTGACAGATAGTAGTTCAGAAGATCAGGAGAGTGATAAGGACTCCGGGAGCAGGCGACTAAGTTGTTTAAAGTTACACAACGTGATCGCAAAAGAAGATCACCGAACCATTTGGGTCACCCTCATGATAGCAGGGTCCCCAGTGAAGATGGAATTGGACACAGGATCAGCCCTAACTGTCATGAATCGACGAAACTATGAGCGGCTATTCTCACACATACCCTTAAAGGACACGTCCATTGTATTGAAGACATACACGGGGCAAAAGGTCTACCCCAGAGGAAAAATAAGGGTGCCAGTTGAATATAACGGAAAGGAAACACAGAAACTATACATGTATATACTACGAGATGGAGGACCACCATTATTGGGACGTGAATGAATCCGAAGACTACAATTGGATTGGCATTCCATTCTGGCATTGACTGTGACTGACAAAAAAGATGATGACGTCGCACCTGGACGTCTGTCACAAATTCTATCTGACGCGGAAGAGGTGTTCCAACAAGGACTTGGGACTCTAAAAGGAGTAAAGGCAGCCATAAAGATTGAGGATAATGCAACCCCAAAATTTTTCAAGGCCAGACCGGTGCCATACGCGATACGCCCAGCTGTGGGAGCTGAACTGGAGAGTCTGGAGCATTCGGGGGTGCTGTCTAAGGTGGACTGGAGCGAGTGGGCCACACCCATCGTTCCTGTAACGAAGAAAGCATTGAGCAGCACGCCTGGGGAGCCAAGGAAGGTTCGCATCTGTGGGGACTTCAAGGTGACTGTGAACCCAGTCCTGCACACAGTACAGTATCTGCTTCCGCGGATAGAAGATATTTTCACCTCACTATCTGGAGGGAAACGTTTTACAAAGATTGACCTGGCTCAAGCGTATCTACAAATGGAGGTGGAAGAAGCATCTAGGAAATACCTCATGATAAACACTCACAAAGGCCTTTACCAGTACAATCAACTGGTATTTGGGGTAGCATCGGCCCCGGCTATGTGGCAGAGGGCAATGGAACAAGTACTGCAAGGGATCCCGGGGACCCAGTGTTATTTGGACGACATCCTGGTTACGGGCGAAAATGACAACGAACACCTTGCCAACCTGGAACAGGTGCTCACGAGATTGCAGGAATATGGGCTACGAGCCAACCGTCCCAAATGTGAGTTCTTCAGGAGACCAATCTCGTATTGTGGCCACATGATTGATGAGGAAGGGTTGCATAAGTCGCCGGACAATATTGAGGCTGTAGTCAAGGCTCCAGCACCAGATAATGTGTCGCAACTGAGGTCGTTCCTCGGGTTCGTGAACTACTACCATAAGTTGTTGCCGAATTTATCTACAATTCTGCACCCACTGAACGCCCTCCTTTAAAGTGGTGTAACATGGAAATGGAGTGATGAGTGTAAGCATGCCTTTCAGGAATGTAAATGCCAAATTACTTCAAAAGAAGTATTGGCCCACTACAACCCAACACTACCGATTCGGTTGGCATGTGATGCGTCACCTTACGGCATTGGAGCGGTGCTGTCACACAAATTCCGTGATGGTTCAGAGAGGCCAATAGCCTTTGCATCGCGCTCGCTAACCTCAGCCGAGCGTAACTACGCCCAAATTGACAGGGAGGCCCTCAGCCTGGTGTGGGGGGTGAAGAAGTTCAATCACTATCTGCACGGGCAGAAATTCACCCTACTGACTGATCATCAACCCCTGGTCTCAATTTTTAACCCAAAGAAGGGCGTTCCGGTGATGACGGCACAACGGCTGCAAAGATGGTCACTTTTTCTAGAGCACATCAGTATGACATAGAGTACAAAGGTACGAAACAACATGGAAACGCTGATGGGCTGTCGCGCCTACCGCTGCCTACGGCGGAAGAAGCACCTGCAGTGGACCCTGTGGAGATATTCCATGCGACCATAGTCGAATGTTTGCCTGTTACAAACGCAAGTATTGAGAAGGAAACCCGAAATGACCCGACACTCTCTCAGGTCTATGATTTGACGGTGAAGGGATGGCCAGCATATGGCGACTCACTGTTGCCAGCATTCTCGCCAAGGAGGGAACAGCTGTCAGTGTGCCAGGGAAACTTGATGTGTGGATCCCGAGTGGTAATTCCACCCAAGTTGAGAGATAGAGTACTCAATGAGCTTCACGAGGGTCATCTGGTAGGGGTAAAAATGAAGAGCCTAGCCAGGGCGTTTGTGTGGTGGCCGGGAATCGATAAAGAAATCGAGGATATGACCAAGAGATGCACAGGATGCCAGAAGGTCCAAAACGCTCCACCACAGGCCCCGCTACATCCATGGGAGTGGCCCTCATCTCCATGGCAACGGGTACACATTGATTTCGCTGGTCCATTTATGGACTCAATGTTTCTAATCGCTGTGGACGCCCATTCGAAATGGCCGGATGTCATTAAAATGTCCTCCACCACCACGGAGAAAACTATTGCAATCCTAAGGACCATCTTCGCCAGGAATGGGTTGCCAGAACAGATCTGTTCTGACAATGGCCCACAGTTTGTGTCTGAGGATTTCCGGAGGTTCCTGAAGAATAATGGGGTGAAACATTACACATCTGCCCCATATCATCCAGCCACAAATGGATTGGCTGAGAGGTTTGTTCAGACCTTTAAAAAGGCCATAAAGGCAATGTATAATGACGACATACCACTGCAACACAAGGTGGATAACTTCCTGTTTGCTTACCGGAATGCGACACATGCAGTAACCAACCAAACTCCAGCCGTACTGTTTTTCAACCGGAGACTAAGATGTCGCTTGGATTTGCTCAAACCAAACATAAGACGAGATGTTGAGGATAAGCAGTTCCAGCACATAAATGAGAAGCCAACCAGGAGCTTCAAGATAGGGCAACCAGTCTTGGCCCACGACTACCGAACAGAAAAATGGCAGCCAGGCACGATATGCACACAGCAGGGACCACTAATGTACACAGTGGACGTTGGAGAGAGCATCGTGAGACGCCATGCTGACCAGATTCTAGAGTCACAGGAACAAGCCAAACCTGTACCACAAGCATGTGCACCTGGTAATGAGCCCGAAGTACAGATTGCGTCTACCTCAGAAGCAGGGGTATTGGAAGCTGACGAACCAACCAATGACAATGAGCCAGAATTGACACCACCGCCAGAACAGGATACTCGAGAAAGGCGCTATCCAGTCCGGATCAGGAAGCCTCCTCAAAGACTGAACTTGTAAATGACTATTTCAGTTGATGTATATGTTACTGAGAAAATTTTAATTGTAATTAGTTATTATTTAGTTGTTACATGAATGTTATGTACTGTTTATCTAAAAGGGGAGGAATTGTTGTGTATGTACCTTTAAGGGAATAACTGGTCTTAGACTGCAGTACCGGCAGTGACCACCCCTGTATAAAAGGCCCTAGCAGGCTTCCGTATCTTATGTTCATTAATAAATAGACATTCTTATTATGAACACAGCTAGCTTTTGCTAGTTACTTTATTGAGCACATGTGGACTAGGTACTGTATCTGTAGAGGCTTCCACCTTGACTGCTGCCTTGTGGGTGGCCTAGTGCCTCATGGGTAATGTAGTCTTAATATACATACAGCTGGGTAGTGTAGTCTTAATACATACAGCTATATACAGCTCTACACAGCTCTACGGCTCCACCTAGTGTCCACTATAGAATGACATGTTATTGATCATTACACTGTAGTTTCAGTTTCAAGCTGCCTCTTGTTCAGTAAAGTACCTGTTAAATTGTTCTCCCGAAGTCCGTGTATTATTGAGGCGCGGACTTTACAGTAAGGACGGCAGATTTCCTGCCCTAAAGGACATTAGTGAACAGGATATGTTTTTACGACAATCCAGTAGTTTCATGGTCACCATTACTGGTACTAGCCTTTTATTCCAGGTCTATTTAATTAACTGAATTTAAATTCCACAGCTGCTGTGGTGGTTTTGAATGATTAGTCCAGGCCTCTGGATTACTAGTCCAGTAACATAACCACTATGTTACCATTCCTGGTTCAAATATCCTGTGCTGAAATTTCAGCCAGGGAGTATGGGGTTACTTTTAACACCCAAAAGTGGGTGGATAGGGATCGGGTCACATGTTAAAATTTTAAAACTCTGGAACCTGACCCCAACCCGCCTACAACCTTTCGATTCAATGGAGGCAGTCACTCTATCCTTAATTATGGACTCCAGGGGGGAGAAATTCGGTATCGCCCGATTTGGGGCGCAATTATCGGCCGGGCACAAAGTTTAGTGCCTGCCGCTAATTATCGCTCCGATTGCAAACTTGGCTTCTATCACCCCTGGAGTTGATTGGAGCGCTAAATCAGGTGCTACACACCTCTCTTAAGGCGCTAACACCGAGGAGCGAGGTGCTACCTCAGAGCGCTGGCGAAGCTCATGTGATGTCTGTCAGCAATGGAACACAGACACACAGCTGCCGGCCAGTTCTTAAAGGGGAGGGTCGATCTTGCTCCCCATCCACACCCTGCTAATTGCAGGTTGAATCTCGGCCTGGAGAGACCTGTACATCAAATCTGCTGGAAAGAACAATGGAGAGGCCCAGGGAAAGAGCTCAGAGTGCAGCTCCCATAGTCTCTTCTAAATCGATGCAAGGAAGGTCAAATCAAAATGCACCTGCAAAGAACAATGGAGAGGCCCAGGGAACGAGCTCAGAGTGCAGCCCCCATAGTCTCTTCTAAATCGATGCAAGGAAGATCAAATCAAAATGAACCTGCAAAGAACAATGGAGAGACCCAGGGAAAGAGCGCAGAGTGCAGCCCCCAAAGTCTCTTCTAAATCGATGCAAGGAAGGTCAAATCAAAATGAACCTGCAAAGTGCTGTTCAGGACCCAAAACTCCTTCACACAGCGCTGAATCTCTCCAGAAGTCTCTCTCTCTCTCAGAATGTATGGTGCAAACGTGTCACCGACAAAAAAAGGCAGGAAGCGTTCACCTTTAAATAGCGTTCTCCCAGTCCTTTCCTGACTGCAAAACACTCCCCTCAACCTGTCGTTACTAGTGGCAGGCGGAAAGGCAGGGGGTGCCACTCAATATCCGGTCTGGGGCGCTACCGGGGCGTTTCACGCTCGACTGACGTCACGATCTCTGGGCGTTGGAGATCGTGGTCGTAGTGTTTAGCGCCGCCGCAAAATGTCTGGTCAATTTCACGAGCAGTGCAAACATCGCCGCGCTTGGGCGCTAATTGCTTTGTGTCCCATTAGTGCCCTCTTAGGGCGCTAACGGGAGGCGCAAAGCAACCAAATTTTTCTCCCTAGTAATTTCCCGACAACTGATGTTAGGCTAACTGGTCTATAATTCCTTGGATTTCCTCTCTCACCTTTCTTAAATAGCAGAGTGACATGCAATGTTCCCTCTACTGTAACTACTGACGCAAATTAATTATTTTAAATGCCTGTCGTTTCCTAATTTTCATTTACATTATCACCATTATCAGTTTTTAAGGGGCCCACATTGCTCTTGACCACTTATTTTTCCTAATATAATTGTAAAAAAACTTTACCTTAGAATATAAGAAACTAAATAGGGTAGAAGAGCAACATGATCTAGGGATACAGGTGAACAAATAATTAAAAGCAGCACCGCAGGACAGCAAAGCAATTAAAAATGCCAACAAAGCACTGGAATTTATTTCTAGGGGTATAGAATTCAAAAGTAGTGAAGTTATGTGAAACCTGGTTTCACCATAGGACCCTGGTTAGGCAGCACTTGGCGTACTGCGCACAGTTCTGGTCTCCACACTATAAAAAGGACACTGGAGAAACTGTAAAAAAGATTTGCAAGGATGGTGCCAGAACTGAGAGATTACAGCTATCGGGAAAGATTGAACAAGTTGGGGATTTTTTTCCATAGAAAAGAGAAGACTTCGAGGAGACTTAATAGAGGTCTTTAAAATGATGAATGGGTTGGACAGGGTAGATATGGTGAGATCGCTTCAACTTGTGGGAGAATCTAAAACTAGGGGCCATAAATACAAGATAGTTACCAATAAATCCAACAGGGAAATAAGGAGAAAATTCTTTACTCAGAGAGTGGTTGGAAAGTGGAACGCGCTATCATAGGAAGAGTTTGAGACAAATAGCTTAGATGCTTTCAAAAGGAAACTAGACGACTACATGAGAGAAAAGGGAACAGAATGATACGCTGAAAAGCTGAGATGAGTTAGATGGAATAGGAGGAGACCAATGTTTCCTCTAAGCTGCGTGCGTGCGCACAGTAATCTGTGAGGATCCGTGCCGGCCGCCCACAAGATCTCCCATTGAAAATACCACGCATGTGCAGAAATTTAAAGGGACCGCACATTGAAATAAACAGGCCACGCAGAACAAAGCGCAGCTTAGAGCGAGCTTTAGAGGAGGCTCGTGTGGAGTAGAAACACCAGCACAGACCAGTTGGGCTGAATGGCCTGTTTCTGAGCTGTATATTCTCTGTAATTCTGTGTCATTTTATTTAGTATGGTGAACATATTCTCGGGATGGCTCGAATCCATGGGTTGCAGAGCTTCTCAATGTAAAAATTAATGCTTAAATTAAATAGAAACATAGAAACATAGCAGATAGGAGCAGGAGTAGGCCATTCGGCCCCTCGAGCCTGCTCCGCCATTCAATGCGATCATGGCTGATCATCCAAATTCAGTACCCAGTCCCTGCTTTCTCCCCATACCCCTTGATCCCTTTAGCCTTAAGAAATATATCCAACTCCTTCTTGAATATATTTAATGAATTGGCCTCTACTGCCTTCTGTGGTAGAGAATTCCACAGGTTCACCACTCTCTGGGTGAAGAAATTCCTCCTCATTTCTGTCCTAAATGGCCTACCCCTTATCCTTAGACTGTGATCCCTGGTTCTGGACTACCCGACCATCGGGAACATCCTTCCTGCATCTAGTCTGTCCAGTCCTGTTAGAATTTTATAAGTTTCAATGAGATCCCCTCTCATTCTTTTAAACTCCAGCGAGTACAAGCCCAATCGACCCAACCTCTCCTCATACACCATTCCTGCCATCCCAGGTATCAGCCTGGTGAATCTTCGCTGAACTCCTTCCATGGCAAGAACATCCTTCCTCAGATAAGGCGACCAAAACTGCATACAGTACTCAAGATGTGGTTTCACCAAGGCCCTGTACAACTGCAGCAAGACATCCTTGTTCCTGTACTCAAACCCTCTCGCTACGAAGGCCAACATACCATTTGCCTTCTTAACCGCCTGCTGCACCTGCATGCTTACCTTCAGCAACTGGTGCACAAGGACACCCAGGTCTCGTTGCACTGCCCCTTCTCCCAATCTATTGCCATTCAGATAATAATCTGCCTTCCTGTTTTTGCCACCAAAGTGGATAACCTCACATTTATCCACATTATATTGCATCTGCCATGCTTCTGCCCAATCGCCCAACCTGTCCAAATCATCCTGGAGTTCCTCGGCATCCTCCTCACCGCACACATGCCCACCCAGCTTTGTGTCGTCTGCAAATTTGGAGATAATGGCCCAGTAATTCCTGTCGGGGGCTTGCCGCGCGTACAAGCTCCCGATGTGCACTTACCCGGTGCGCCGACATCTGAAACCTGGCCCGCAGTGGATTTCCTGTAAGTGGCCCGGTTCTGATGTCGGCGCGCTGTGCTAACCTGACCCAGCGGCGTAGTTAGTGCGATGTGCCGGCTGGGATCAGGTGAGCACTGTTCAGCCAATCAGGGGAGGGGAAACTTCATTCATAAGTTTGATAGTAAAGACTGTCAAACTCATGAAAAGTACGGCACCCCAAAACACTACTTAAACTTTAAATAAAATTTTAAAAAGCACCCCAATAATTAAATTAACTATGAATAACTTTAAAAAACTATTTTAAACAATTAATAAAATTTTTGAAAAAAATAAAACTTTTAAAAATAGGGTCTAAAACTAAACTTACCTTACTGTAGATTCTTTAAAAATAATAAACCTGTGGAAAAAAAAATTCTAAATTGTACTAAAAGACCACTTACCTGTAAAACTAAGTACTTACGTGTGGTTTTTCAATGTGTAAAAACCGGAGCCCTTTACACATGCGCAAATCTGTAAAAATACAGGAAATCCAAGTCGCACGCGCTGCCTGATACCGCGCATGCGTTCAGCCTCTTAACCCCTTGGGTCAGAGGACAGGAAATGCCGGTTTTCAGCGCATGCGCTGTGCATGCTGAAAACCGGCAATTCCTCCTGGCACACGCGTGAGTACCCTGTCCGTACTCACGCGTTGTGACAGGAATTACTGGGCCATTACATCTCGTTCCCTTGTCTAGATCATTAATATATATTGTGAATAGCTGGGGTCCAAGGACCGATCCCTGCGGTACCCCACTAGTCACTGCCTGCCACTCGGAAAAAGACCCGTTTATTCCAACTCTTTGCTTTCTGTCTGCCAACCAGTTCTCTATACAAGTCAATACCTTGCCCCCAATCCCATGTGCCTTAACTTTACACGCTAATCTCTTATGCGGGACATTATCGAAAGCCTTCTGAAAGTCCAAATACACCACATCCACTGGTTCTCCCTTATCTATTTTATCAGTTACATCGTCAAAAAATTCCAGTAGATTAGTCAAGCACGATTTACCTTTTGTAAATCCATGTTGACTTTGTCCGATCCTGTCACTGTTTTCCAAGTGCTCTGCTCTTACATCTTTTATAATGGACTCTAGCATTTTCCCCACTACTGATGCCAGGCTTACCGGTCTGTAATTCCCCGTTTTCTCTCTACCACCTTTTTTGAATCAATGTTTTAAAAAGAAATTGCAGATGTGTGATGTAACTAATAACAAGCAGCAGGGGGTTAGATACCCTTTTCACACGGTGGCTCAGTTCAGTGTGTTGGGCTTAAGCAGTGCTACAATTTAATGACTTGGTTTTCATTAATAAAATGCAATCCTTTTTCCAGTCATTTCTTCATTTACTAACAGTTTATAGTAATATTGCATGAATTTAAAGGAGTTCTGTTCCAGAATTGGACACGATACCCCAGCTGTGGCCAAACTAGTGTTTTACAAAGGTTTAGCTTTTGTACTCTATGCTTTTATTTATAAAGCCCCAGGATCCCATATGCTTTATTAACTGCTCTGTTAACCTGTCCCGCCACCTTCAAAGGTTTGTGCACAAACACCCCCAGGTCTCTCTGTTCTTGTACACCTTTTAAAATTGTACTATTTACTGTGCATGGTCTCTCCTCATTCTCCCTACCAAAATGTAACACCTCACACTTTTCTGCATTGAATTTCATCTGCCACGTGTCCGCCCATTCCACCAGCCTGTCTATGCCTTCTTGAAGTCTATTACTATCTTCCTCACTGTTTACTACACTTCCAAGTTTTATGTCATCGGCAAATTTCAAAATTGTGCCCTGTACCCTCAAGTTCAAGTCATTAATGTATATCAAAAACAGCAGTGGTCCTAGTACTGAACCCTGGGGAACACCACTGTATACCTCCCTCCAGTCTGAAAATCAGCCATTCACCACAACTCTGTTTTTTATCCCTTAGCCAATTTTGTATCCATGCTGCTACTGCCCCCTTTATCCCACGGGCTTCAATTTTGCTAACAAAGCCTATTATGTGGTACTTTATCAAATGCCTTTTGAAAGTTGAGGGGTAAGAAATTGGGCTCTGCAGCCCCATTACTGGGGCCTTACGAGTGCTGTTAAGGATCCAAACTGGCGCCTGCACCTAACGTCCGCCGGAAGTATGCAGAGCAGGCAGATCATGATGTCAATCAGCATGCAACGTTGATTTGATGACAGCGCTGCTATTTTGGAGCTCAACGCTCCAGCCGATACCCTTTCTTAAGCTCACACAGCTGAACACACGCTAAGCAGCAGGAAGGACCCCCCACCAGTGCTATTTAAAGGGATCATCAACTACTTACAGGTTAGTTGCTGGTTGAATTCTTCTGGCTATTGCTACACTTCTACAAATATTTGGTGCTTTCTATAGTTGTTTCAAGTTTCAAAAGTCCACAGGGAGTGGTGTGGCAGGTGCTGAAGTACTTTTTGCTAACTTCAAGGCTTCTGCACAAACCAGCTGCTCCCAGACACGGGTGCACTAATTGGCCTTCCTCTTGGAATCGAGCATGAATGGGAGAATGAGCAGAGGCCACGCAAAGCAGGACAAGCTGTTGAAGATGGAGGAGGAGGAGAGGGCTCTCAGCAGGAGGCCATATCCGCCCAGGGTGTTTAGGGAGCAATTCTCCTTCCTGAACATCAGCGACGACCAATGTTTGTGATGTCTGCGCTTCACTCGGGAGGGCCTCACTGAAATCTGCCAACTGCTGCAGCCACAACTGCAACCTCAGAGCAGGACAAGGACCCTGCCTATAATACATACCCAGCAGCATATTAGCTCCTCTATTGTTCCTTAATTCTAACCCAATAAATTCTGTCTTTGAACCCTCAAGTACATCATCCCTTTTCAGTGCTGTGAAAGTAGCTTTGACCAATACTGCCATTCTTTAAGGAATTAGCACACGCTAGCGGGGTTGGGGTTATTTGTCTCTGGCCAGTCAGAAGCCTCTGAGCTGCTCCAGGGACCCTCTTGCGGTTTCGAAGCGCTCCCCTATTCCTGAGTTCTGACCGCCGGACTTATTCGGTAGCGATGTAGACAGAAAACAACGTGATTCATGGTTTGGGTGCAAAACAGACCAGTATTTATTGAAAACAAAAGAAAGAAACAACTTAGAAAAATCGATATCGCTCTTATGCCTGGTACAACACTTTTGCTTAACGCAATACCCTCAGTGTCCACTAGAGCGCTCCCTGCTCAGTGCAACACTACTTTATTTTAAATACACACAGTACACTCAGTGTCCACTAGAGCACTCCCTGCTCAGTGCAACACGACTTTATTTTAAATCCAGCACCTTTTGCTTAAAAACCCTTTGCTCACTACAGCACCTTAGCTTAGTGGCTTTTACTTAAAAACAGCACTTTAATACAGCTGTAAAGTGTTCACTGAGCACTTCTCTGCTTAGCGCAACACTCCTTTTAACAGCACTTTTAATATAGAAACACTTTGCTCACTACAGCCTTAGCTTAGTGGCTTTTACTTAAAAACTGCACTTTAAATACAGTTACTTAAAAAAACAGCTAACAGCATTCACCACAGCACTTCTTTGCTTGGTGCAACACTCCTTTTAATACAGTTTTAAATACAGTACTTTGAAACAGCTACTCCTTTTTAATACAGTTTTAAATACCGAATTCAGTGTTCACTATAGCACTTCTCTGCTAGGTGCAACACTGTCTTACTTAAATAGGGGAGGAGAAACGGACACAACAAGGGAAGATCGACTAAAATCACAGTTCTTAACAAAATTCCCTTTAATTCCCACCCCTATACCTATCCTAAGTTGCCTTGTGGGAGGCCAGAAAAATATATGCTCACCACTGGAAATGCCTGCTCCATGCCCTGCAAACTTAGATCTTCACTGCCCCGAAGTAAGAAACACCCCAGTGTTTTAAAAGTAAACTGCTGGTGTTCTACTTCCTCAGGCAGGCTCCCACGCTGTAGAGGCACACGGAGGCGAGGCCAGAGAGAGAGAGAGATTCTGGGAAGCGATCTTTTATACCCCCATTTGGGGCCCGCCTAGATCCAGATGTTTCTGGGCAAAAACAAAAGGGATCCAACTGCCCCATTGTCCAGTAATGGGTTTGGATGAATCACCCATTCATTTTAAACTGTTCCAATTCTCAGTTTAAATGTCTCTTCAATTGTCTGTGCTGAACTTTGAATGTATTTCCATTCATGATTGATGGGTTTTGAATGGAGCTGTCGTGGTTTGAAAAAAACATGTCTTTCTGTGATTACTATGTAAACAGCTTGGGAGGCTAGTGTAAACAGAAGCCATTGTTAGTCATTGTTCTTGTGGTCAGGCTGAAACCGCAGTCAAGTGGTTAATCCTTTGTGCAAACATCTTGTAGCAGTTTCTGTAAACATATCGATTGTCTGCGGCAGGGGGGTGGGGACTCCCCTTTGATTGGCAGCTCCATTGAACCTTTCTCACAGACACACAGAAAGCTGTTTTCCAAGTCCTTTGTCTTTGGCCATGTGGTCGGACAGCCATTTTTGATCCCTGACATTTTTAAAGGTGTATCACCCAGGGATTCTTTACTCAAAATTAATCTTCGGAGCTGTAAATTATTGCGAAATCTTACACTTCCTTTTTTTACTTTCCTAACTTCCTGAATACCTTGTAGCCAGGAATATTAAGTTCCCATTCCTACACTTGTTTGAACTAGGTCTCCATTATTTCCACTATATCATAATCCCATGTGCCTGCAGCTCACTAGCCTTATATAGCACTGTCAGTGCATTTTCACACATGCACTCCAAACCCATCCTAGTCGCCTCGCATTCCCCCCCATCTAATCCCTCTTTTTTCTGAACTACACTTTATTGTCATGCTGTTTGTCTCTCCCAGTCCTCTGTGGACCTTGTTTCTCCTCTCTAATGCTTCATCCTGGTGCCCCTCCCCTGTTTCCTCCTCTCTAATTCTAAATCCTGTTATCCCTTCCCCAACCTAATTAATTTAACCTCTCCTCCACAGCACTGGTTAATTTTCCCTCAAGGACATTGGTCCCAGACTTGTTGAGGTGCAACCCATCCATCTTGTACAGGTTCAGCTTGCCCCAGACATGATCCCAATGCCCCAGGAATCTGAAGCTCTCTTTCCTGCACCATTTCACCAGCCACACATTAACCTGCCTTATTTTACTGCTCCGATACTCACCAGCACGTGGCACTGGGAGTAATCCAGAGATTACTACCTTTGAGGTCCTGCTCTTTAACTTCCTCCCTAGCTCCTAAAACTCTGACTGCAGGACCTCAACCCTTTTCCTTCCTACATTGTTGGTTCCAACATGGACCACGACTTCTGGCTGTTCCCCTTCCCCCTGCAGAATGTTCTGCACCCGTTCTGTGATGTCCTTTATCCTGGCACCAGGGAGGCAACACACCATGCGAGACTCACATGGCGGTTGTAGAAACGTCTGTCTATCCCCCTGACGATCGAATCCCCTATAATCACTGCATTTCTACACTCTGCTGTGCAGTTCTTTGCCCAATGTTGCCATGGATTTGCTCTGGACTGCATTCTCCCGAGGTGTCGTCAACTTCATGGGTATTCAACACTGATAACCGGTTATTGAGTGCACTACTCCTGGAAGATTCCTGCGCTGCCTGCCTCCTCTTCCTAACCTGCAAGATGGCCACCCAGTTACTATCCTTCTGAACTCTCTGTGACCACCTCCTGGAGCATGTAATCCATGAAATTCTCAGCCTCCTGTATGCCTTGCTGAGCTTGCGTTCGAGCAGCTGAAGGCAGTTCCTACACAAGTGGTTATCCAGCACACATGAAGCTTTCTGGCGTTTCCACATGGCACAGGAATTGCAGGCTACCTACTTAATCTACTTATGTTATATATATATGCTTTAGTTTAGGATCCCATTAACTCCTGTGACTGATTTCAATAAGATGAAAATCATGTAGGTTCTATAATGAGTGGGCAATTCGCTCAGCCAGGTTACCACCCATAGCGTGAAGAAGGAAATTTACCACTGTGTTTCTATTTTCAACTGCAATTAAACAGCAGTTTCAGACCTGAATGCAGGTAGATCGAAGGCCAGCTCCTGTCAACCAAAGTTAGCGTACTCCACTAAATTTGGTGTTCATTTAGTTCAATGTACTAGCAGCACCTACAGGAAGCTTTACAGCCCTCTCCTCCATGCCCAAGGCTGACAGTAATGCAACAACCTTGTGATAATATTGAAAGATTATGCCTGGGTCTCTGAATGTGTCACAGAATCTGATTGTGACAGTTTTCAGATTTCTCAATAAGGAGACTAGTGGCAAGTACTATTATTATCATAATTGTGCCAACCCCTGCCACATCACTGAAACAGCCCCAATCAAAGTCACAAATAACATCCATCCCTCCTGCAACACCTCTTCCCTATTGTATAGCAGAAATGGACTGCCCTCGTCTGGTTCCTCTCTTAGCTTTCCAGTCGTAGCCAGAGAATTTTCTGCAATGGTTTCTCTTCCCAACCATACACCATTACCTTTGGAGTTCCCCAAGGATCTACCCTTCATTGCCTTCTATTTCTCATCTACATGTTGCACCTCAGTGGCATAATTTGAAAACACAACGTCCGGTTCCACGAGTATGCTGACAACACCCTGCTCAACATCACCACCACCTTTGTCGACCCCTCCATTGCCCCTGTGTTGTCAGGCTGCAGGAGTTCCTCATGGGCAGTGTGCTAGGCCCAACTGTCTTCAACTGCTTCATCAATGACCTTCCCTCAATCATAAAGTCAGAAGTGGGGATGTTTGCTAATGACTGCACAGTGTTCAGTTCCATTCGCAACTCCTCCGATAATGAAGCAGCCCATGTCCACATGCAGTAAGACCTGGACAACATTCAGGCTTGGACTGATAAGTGGCAGGTAACATTTGCGCCACACAAGTGTCAAGCAATGACCACCTCCAGCAAGAGAGAGTCTAACCACCTCCCCTTGACATTCTACGGCATTACCATCATCAAAACCCCCACCATCAGCATCCTGGGGGTCACCATTGACCAGAAACTTAACTGGACCAGCCACATAAATACTGTGGCTATAAGAGCAGGTCAGAGGCTGGGAGTTCTGTGGCAAGTGACTCACCTCCTGACTCCCCAAAGCCTTTCCACCATCTACAAGGCACAAGTCAGGAGTGTGATGGAATATTCTCCACTTGCCTGGATGAGTGCAGCTCCAACAACACTCAAGAAGCTCGACACATCCAGGACAAAGCAGCCCATTTGATTGGCACCCCATCCACCACCTTAAACATTCACTCCCTCCACCACCAGCGCACTGTGGCTGCAGTGTGTTCTATCCAGAAGATGCACTGCAGAAACTTGCCAAGGCTTCTTCGACAGCACCTCCCAAACCTGCGCCCTCTACCACCTAGAAGGACAAGGGCAGCAGGTGAATGGGAATACCACCACCTCCAAGGTCCCCTCCAAGTCACACACCATCCTGACTTGGAAATATATCACCGTTCCTTCATCGTCACTGGGCCTAAATCCTGGAATTCCCTATCTAACAGCAGTGTGCGAGTACCTTCATCACGCTGACAGTAGCGGTTTAAGAAGGTGGCTCACCACCTCTTTCTCAATGGCAATTACAGATGGGCAATAAATGCTGGCCTTGCCAGTGATGCCCACATCCCATGAATGAATTTTTAAAAAATGTTCGACATCCAGGTCTGGATGAGCTGAAATTTCCTCTGTATAAACATTGGGAGGCCAAAACAATTGTCTTTGGCCCAAGGCACAAACTCCGAATCCGAGCTATCAACTTCAATCTTCCCTGGTCACTGTCTCAGGCTGAACCAAACAGTCCACAACTGTGGTGTCGTATTTGACCCTGAACTGAACATCTGACCCCATATCCTCTCCATCACCAAGGCCGTCTATTTCCACCTCCATAACATTGTCTGTCTCCGCTTCTGCCTCAGCCCATCTGCTGCTGAAATCCTTATCCATGCTTTTGTTGCCTTCAGACTTGACAATTCCAGTGCTCTCCTGCCTGGCCTCTAATCTTCCACCCTCCATAATGTTATCCAAAACTCTGCTGCCTTTACCCTAACTTGCACCAAGTCACGTTCACCCATTATCCATGTGCTCACTGACCTACACTAGGTCCCGGTCCAGCTTCAGCTCAATTTTAAAATTCTCATCCTCATGTTCAAATCCCTCCATGACCTCACCCCTCCCTATCTCTGTTACCTCCTCCAGCCCTATGACCCTCTGAAAACTATGCGTTTCTCCAACCCTGGTCTCCTGTGCATCCTCCATTTTCTTCGCCCCACAAATGGTTGTGCCTTCAACTGCCTAGGCCCTAAGCTCTCGAATTCCCTCCCCAAACCTCTCCACCTCTTCACCTCTCTCTGCTCCTTTACTATGCTCCTTAAAATCTACCCTTTTGACCAAGCTTTTACTCACCTGTCCTAACGTCTCCTTTGGCTGTGTGTCAATTTTAGTCTGTTTATACACCTGTGAATCGCCTTGGGACATTTTACTACGTTAAAGGTGCTACTTAAATGCAAGTTGTTGTTGATTTTGAAGCCAGCAGATATCTCACCATGAATCTGATGTCAAAGGCTCCCCAGTGGCTTGGCTGACAAATGCACTTCCAAGTGTGGAAATGAACCATAGAAACTAAGTTCAACCCCTAGTGTGCTGAGTTAGCTGATCTTAGCATGAACAATAATAGGGGTACTACAATTGGCCTCAGTATCCCTGGGGTAGGTAGGGAATATTGAGACAAGGTGCCCATTCTTGATCCCTATCCACTAATTCCTGTTGGTAGTGTCCGTGCGAGGATGTTGGGTGGGGCCAGGATCAGCACAGCTGTAGTCTTCCCCTTGAACAAATAGCTACCAACATGTGCTGTCCAGGCTGACACACAAAGAATGGCTACTTGGGCAAGATACTGGAAGACAGCTGGCCTTTTTGAAAGTGCTGTTAGAGATGTTGTCTTTCAGATGAGGCATTAAAGCAAGATCCTGCCTGCCTGTTTCAGTGGCCAAGGTGAACGTTAAAGATCCCATGACACTGTTTGAAGAAGTACGAGAGTCCTCCCAGTGTCTTATTCAACATTTATCCCTTAACCAACACGATCAAAAAATAGAATAACTTGTCATTTATCTAATTTATTGTTTATGGAATCTTGTTTTGCGCAAATTGTCTGTGCCATTTGCCTACAATGACTACACTTCAAAAGTAATTAATTGGCTGTGAAACGCTTTCGATATCCTGAGGGCGTTAAGGTGCTCTGAAAACTCAAGGTTATCTTCTTCAGGAAAGCAGGAGCAAAACTTGGAGAAGAGAAAAGAGCTTGCTGCCCAACACTAAATGAAGTCTAAGCCTTCCTTGCAGCGCTGTCTTGCAGTCTGTTCCATTAATGGCCCACAGACCTAGAATAATGCACTCTTGCCTCATTCACAGCTTAAGAGACAAGTATACATGATTTGCCACAAATGTTATGGCAATAGAATTTAAATATTATCTGTGAGCAGCCTAATAAAATATTCGAGAATATCAGTGCTAATTTGATCCTGTGAGAGACAACATCATTCATGTCTGAGGCCGGGACCCAGGAACAAGGTCCAGCCCAGCAGCGAGGTCTATGCCCAGGAGTGGCGCAGCGTGGACCAGCAGCGGGGTCAGGGCCCAGGGAAGGTGCAGCACGGGCCAACAGCGAGGTCAGGAGGACCACAATGCATCCTACGAAACCCAAGCAGAGAGGACCTGCGGGAAGGAGGGAGGAGTGTGTGTGCTAGGCCGTTGTAGCAGAGCCTGGTCTCCAATCGTCTTGAATCCCCTTGCCATTGGACCAAGACCGCGTGGTAGCTGGTGTGCAACGGCCACCCCACGTTAAAAGAGTCCACGCACAGGCATCTTCCACCCTTTAAAATGAAGTTCGGGACCTGGAATGTCAGGACTCTCATGGACAACCCCAACAGTGACAGACCGGAATGCCGTACTGCTATCGTTGCCCGGGAGCTCAGACGCTTCGACATTGACATCGCCGCCCTAAGTGAGACCCGGAGGGCAGGGGAAGGCCAGCTGAAGGAGCAAGGCGGTGGTTACACCTTCTTCTGGAAAGGCAAACCTGAAGAAGAACGCTGCCTCCATGGGGTAGGCTTTGCCATAAAAAATGAACTGGTTGGGCGTCTCAGAGACTCCCCTAGTGGTATAAACGAGCGCCTCATGACTCTTCGACTCACCCTAGCCCAGAACCAGTGCGCTACGGTCATCAGTGCGTACGCCCCAACACTGGAAGCCACAGACGAGACCAAAGAGGAATTCTACTCCAGCCTCGAACAATCCCTGTCCGGAGTCCCAACGGGCGACAAGATGATCCTCCTTGGCGACTTTAACGCCAGAGTTGGAAAGGACACAGACCTCTGGGGAGGTGTGATTGGCAGAGAGGGGGTAGGGAAAGCCAACTCCAACGGTACCCTCCTCCTGTCGAAATGTTTAGAACATGGCCTCGTCATAACCAACACCTTGTTCCGTCAGAGAGATAAGTTCAAGGCTTCATGGCAGCACCCTCGCTCCAAGCACTGGCATCTGCTGGATTACTTCATCGTCCGAGCGAGGGA
Organism: Somniosus microcephalus; assembly: GCF_052327205.1. Lineage (NCBI taxonomy): Eukaryota > Metazoa > Chordata > Chondrichthyes > Squaliformes > Somniosidae > Somniosus > Somniosus microcephalus. The sequence goes on from NC_140989.1 coordinate 117,591,186, forward strand.
CCTCAAGGACGTCTGCATCACCCACGCCATGACAGGAGCTGATGACTGCTGAACAGACCACCGCCTGTCATCTCCATCAATGTAGCCCCAAAACAGCGGCGGCAACAGAAGCAATGCCGCAGGAAAATTAACGCTGGAGCACTCAAAGACCCCGCTAAGAAAGCCCTATTCAGCCTGCGCCTCACAAACAACCTGACGACTCCCAGTGATTCAGAGACACAGTGCTCACAGTGCCTGGTCTGCACTCAAGGCCTCCATAATCAGCACCTGTGAAGAGACACTCAGTCACTCGACCAGGAAACACCAAGAGTGGTTCGACGAGAATGACCAGGAGATCCAGGAGCTAATAAGCCGCAAGCGCAAGGCATTCCTGGAGAGGAAACAGCAACACAACTCGAGAGCAAGAGAGCAGCTCTACAGAAGTCTGAAGGCCAAGGTCCAACAAAAAACTCGCGACCTAAAGAACAGATGGTGGGTGGAGAAAGCGCAGGAGATCCAGCAGCTAGCCGGCAACCACGACGTGCATGGATTCTTTAGTGCAGTCAAGAAGACCATCTACAGCCCAAGCATCCAAGGCCCTTAAACACTGCGGGCCAAGAATGAAGAGGTACTCATCAAGGACAGAGAGGCAGTCAGTGCCCGCTGGAAGGAGCACTTCGAAGATCTCCTTAACCACGATTCTGTCTTCGACACGAGTGTCCTCAACTCCATCCCACAGCATGCTACCCGCCACCATCTCAGCACAACTCCAGCCCGGCATGAGGTTGAAAAGGCCATCGACAACTGAAGAACAACAAGGCCTCAGGAGTAGATGGAATCCCCGCCGAGGCACTATAGCATGGCGGAGAAGCACTACTAGCGCGAATTCATGAACTAATTTCTCTTATCTGGAAGGAGGAGAGCATGCCAGGGGATCTCAGAGACGCCGTAATTCTGACCATCTTCAAGAAAGGTGACAAGTCCGATTGCGGTAATTACAGAGGAGTTTCCCTGCTGTCTGCCACAGGGAAAGTCATCGCAAGAATCCTCCTCAATCGCCTTCTCCCAGTGGCCGAAGAGCTCCTCCCAGAGTCGCAATGCGGATTCCACCCACTAAGGGGCACAATGGACATGATCTTCACCGCACGTCAATTACAAGAGAAATGCAGGGAACAGCACCAACCGCTGTACATGGCCTTCTTTGATCTTACAAAGGCCTTCGACACTGTCAACCATGAGGGATTATGGAGTGTCCTCCTCAAATTCGGCTGTCCTCAAAAGTTTGTCACTATCCACCGCCTGCTTCACGATGACACGCAAGCCGTGATCCTGACCAACGGTTCCACCACAGTCCCAATTCACGTACGAACTGGGGTCAAGTAAGGCTGTGTCATCGCACCAACGCTCTTCTCGATCTTCCTTGCTGCAATGCTCCATCTCACCCTCGGTAAGCTCCCCACTGGAGTGGAGCTAATTTACAGAACAAACGGGAAACTGTTCAACCTCCGTTGCCAGATCCAAGGTCGTCCATCCTCTGTTGTCAAATTACAGTATGCAGACGACATTTGCGTCTGCGCTCACTCGGAGGTCGAACTCCAAACCATCGTCAACACCTTCACCGAAGTGTACGAGAGCATGGGCCTTACACTAAACATCCGTAAGACAAAGGTCCTCTACCAATCTGCCCCCGCCACACAGTACTGCCCCCCGATTATCAAAGTCCACGACAAGGCCTTGGACAACGTGGACCACTTTCCATACCTCGGGAGCCTACTGTCAACAAGGGCAGACGTCGGCGACGAAGTCCAACACCGCCTTCAGTGTGCCAGTGCAGCCTTCGGTCGCCTGAGGAAGAGTGTTTGAAGACCAGAACCTCAAACCCGGCACTAAGCTCATGGTCTACAGAGCAGCAGTGATACCCGCCTTGCTGTATGCCTCAGAGACATGGACCATGTACAGCAGGCACCTCAAAACACTGGAGAGGTACCACCAACGCTTCCTCCACAAGATCCTGCAAATCCATTGGCAGGATAGGTGCACCAACGTCAGTGTTCTTGCTCAGGCCAACATTCCCAGTATCGAAGCTTTGACCACGCTCGATCAGCTCCGATGGACGGGTCACATTGTCCGCATGCCCGATACGAGACTCCCAAAACAAGCGCTCTACTCGGAGCTCCGGCTCGGCAAGAGAGCCCCAGGTGGGCAGAGGAAACGCTTCAAGGACACCCTCAAAGCCTCCTTGAAAAAGTGTAACATCCCCACCGACACCTGGGAATCCCTGGCCCGAGACCGCACAAAGTGGAGGAGAAGCATCCGGGAAGGCGCCGTACACCTCGAGTGTCTTCGCCGGGAGCAAGTGGAAGCCAAGTGCAGGTAGCGCAAGGAGCGCACGTCAACCCAAGCACCCCACCCACCCGCCCCTTCAACCACCGTCTGCCCCACCTGTGACAGAGACTGTAGGTCCCGCATTGGACTAATCAGTCACCTGCGAACTCATTTTTAATGTGGAAGCAAATCATCCTCAGTTCTGAGGGACTGCCTAAGAAGGAGAAGAAGAAAATATTCTTTAAGGGAAACATACTGTAATTTCAGGTTACCATACGTTAGGAACATAAGCAACGTAACTGCAAGACTAGCCACCAACTAATAATGCAGATAGTGAGGTAGATTAGGCCCTTCAGAATCTCTCCTCCTGGGGTGTCCTCTTCATTCATATGAGATACCCAAAGCATGCAGAGCTATTAAAGCACAATTAAAGCTTTATTACTACTTAGGATCTGCTAATATGAAATTGAATTTCCTCTAAATTGATCATCTGCAATCACTGTTTAGTGACCTGTGTTTTAATATACAAGTTCACACCTCCAACTGAACGCCAAATGTCAGTCATCATCTCCTATATAGCAGCTGTACTGTTTCCTGACTACCTCAGTTCATGCTTACTCCACACCTTCCAAGTGTGTAGATTCATAAAACTTAATAAGGCTTTAAGGCTTGTACACTGTCATGTACAATTTCCTGTCCAAGCTATTATATATAGGATTTCAAAGTCAGTTAGAAAAAAAACAGAACTTGCATTTATATAGTGCTTTTCACAACCTCAGGGTGCCCCAGAGCTTCACAGCCAATGAATTACTTTTGAAATGTAGTCACTGTTGTTAAATCTGTGTGTTCCAGTTATATTTAAGGTCAATTACTGACACAGACTACAAGAATAACTTTTCAATAGGTCTTTACTATTCGGAGGTTAGGGCTGTACTACCCAGCAAATTACTACACAGCACTTATATCCCGGTGTGGTCACCACCGGTATTACCGTATACAGCAGCCAGAGAAAGTAGTACATCTCTTAAGGTGGAACAGGTTTAAGTTCTCTTAAGGTGGAACAAGTTACATACACCACAACTGTCATTTCGTAGGCAAATGCATCAGCCTTTTGTGCACAGCAAGGTTCCACAAACAGCAAACGTTTATCTGTTTTTGATGACTTTTTTTTTCCGCACATAATGTGTCCTGGATCTAGCAGGGTAAACAGTGGGCTGGGGTCCAGTGCGCAATAGGAGAAGAAATGATTTTGAAGCTTCATTTAGATCATCTAAATAGAAATCAGGGGGTAAAATCTCCATGCCTGATGAAGTATTGATTACATGGCAGACATAAAGGATGAAGACTCATTACATAGAATGTACAGCACAGAAACAGGCCATTTGGCCCAACTCGTCCATGCCGGTGTTTCTGCTCCACACGAGCCTCCTCCTACCCCCCTTCATCTAACCCTGTCAGCACAACCTTCTACTCCTTTCTTTCTCTCATGTGTTTATCCAGCTTTCCCTTAAATGCATCTATGCTATTCACCTCAACCTTTCATGTGGTAGCGGATCCCACATTCTAACCACCCTCTGAGTTATGAAGTTTCATCTTAGCTTATGCATCCATGGTTACCTCATACAGTCCCCCTTCGCTCCCTCCCGCTCATTAAATGATTGCAGGGTTTTCTCCTCCATTACTCTATCAGGAAATCCGTTTCAAGTGTTGATCACTCTTGGTTGAAGACCTTCTTGACAGCAGTCCTAATTTTGGCTTTTGCTAGTTTGCACCTTATACACATTAAGGAGCAAAGTGCACAGGAACATTTTAAATTCCTGTGAATATACTCATACCCTATCCCACAAACTTTTCCTTTTGCAAATATTGCAGTTACACAGGAATCTCCCTCACGTTTGTGTCATTCCTGCACCAATTCACACTAGAGGAAAGGCAAATATAGCCGCTCCCAGCTCAATACCAATCCTGTTTAAAGCCAGGGCCCAGGATATTCCCTTCCGGAGTGAATTGGAGGAATGCTGGACACAATCAAAGCTAGTAACCTGCTATATGGGGAAGCCACGTGCATGAACCAACATGAACCGGCATACTGTGCCACAAGTATATTTCTTCTATAAATTTCAAACGCTAAATATTATTGATTTGAACAAAGACACAGACACAGGACTAACATTTTGATTACCCCAAAAATGAGCACGCCCGTTCAAAGTAATGCAGGCAGCACGTAAAATTCATACTGCCTGTTAATTATAATGATTGCGGCATGCAGCCCAGCATTGGACGCGCTGCTGAGTGGCTGCACGCCTCAGCAGGGCACCCAAGTTCGTGTGAGGCTAGCACAACTTAAAGCTAGCCTGCACAACTTAAAGGCAGACTGCACCTCTTAAAGGGGAGTTGCATTCTGGATGCAGCAGGTGATTCAACTGGCTGGGGAACAGAGTCTGAGCAGGAACAAAATAAAGTAATGGTGCAATAGGGCAGAGAGCAAGCTCCAAGATTCTCTGATGCAGCACTGGAGGCTTTGGTGCAGGAGGTGGACAGGAGGAGAAAGGTCCTCTATCCACAGGGGGCCAGGAGGCCCTCCAGACAAACTCTGAAAAGGTAGTGGGAGCAGATGGCCATCGTGGTCAATGCCAGCAGTGCAGCCCCGAGGATCTGGATGCAGTGCCGCAAGAAGTTTAACTATCTCACACAACCTGGCCAAGGTCAGTTAATTCATCTTCAAATGCCATATCCTTACAATTGTACCACGAAGTTCACACACTGCTCAATTCACCACACCCTCATCACTCACCTACCAACAATCTCTATCAATCACGACTCATACCTCACAATCACCTAACCCTCACGCACTTAGCACTGCTGCAAACCTCACACCCACATCTCACAGCTTGCACACACTGCCAGCTATTCAACTATAACAGCCACATCACCCAAACACATTGTACCACACTCAGTGACACACTTTACTCTCTCTTGCAGGACAAGGTGTCTCACAACCGGAGGCAGCAGGGGCTCCCCGCAGGGAGACAGGCGCACCTGCAGGACCTAACCCCCATGGAGGAGATGGTGTTGGTTATAATTGGAGTGGCCATCGCTGAGTCCGTGGCCAGCAGCGGGGCTGAAACAATCCAAGATGACGGTAGACTCATACCTAATCCTCCTGCTCACATCCCACTTGCCCCTCATCCCACAATCTCTGCTGATTTACAAGCTGCAGATGGTGTAAGCGTGCACCTTTTGCTTTCCCCGCCTCCCCTCACCACAACCCTACCCTTGTGCCTTTCTCCTTTCAGATAGCCAAGAACTGAAACCTGGCCAGGCAGTAGTGGAGGAGCAGGAAGTGATTCTGAAGATGTCGCACTCGCAGCCACCAGCTCAGATACTGACACTCCACATACTTTAGAGGACAGGTTCGACACGGGATCTGCACGTGGTGAGACACCTGCCACGAGTGGTCTGCAGCCAGGGCAGGGGGAAAGGGTAGTGTAGGTGCCAGCTCCCTGGAGGGCGAGATTGCACACATGTGCTGCTGCACAGGACCCAGATGAGGACTTTGAGGGCAGTGCCTACAGAAGAAGGTTGATGCTCAATGAAATGCTTGGTGCATTGGCAGGCTTGCCAGATATCCTGAGTGCAATGTCAAGGAGCATGGAGGAGTCCAACACCAACCTTGCACAGGGCTTTGTGCAGAGCTTGGGGCCCATCGTTCCCAGCATGAAAGTGATGGGTAACTCCAGCTTCTGATGTCCGATGTCTCAGCTTTCACTGAAGCACAAGTAGAAGTCACCCAATGTCTGAGTGCTGCAGTGGAAGCTCTAACTTCTGCCACGCAAGCTCAGACTGCTGCCATCATGGCTGCGGATATCAGTGTTGAAAGGGGCTTGCAGGTTTCACGGCAGTCCAGCAATCTATCCTCCAACAGAGTATTTGGATTGCTGAGGCGCCGCGCTGGGGGATTGGTAGTGGCTCCATGGAGCACGAACCTGCTGTCCTCTCTCAGGATGACAGCTTTCATGCTCCCACCACTGCCATTCCGCCAGTGCCCTTGCTTTTGCCTGTCAGCCAGCCAGCACAGACTGCAGTTGTACATGCCGAGGTGGTGCAGTCCGAAGCCGGGCCTTCTAGACCCAGAGCTGCTCGAAGTCATCCTGCAAGGCCATCTGCAGTCTCCCCCACTGAAAGTCAGCAGCTTTCCACCATGCTGCAGCCACTGGGGTAGCAGTGCATAGGAGCACTAGGACAGGCAAAGGCACACGGAAGACAGGCACTAAGGGAATCCACAAGGGTGATTAGTTGACTTTGGTATGTAATATTAGATGGTTTGATTTATAAAGTTGCTTTGGAATGTTTGTTTTGCAGTGGCTTTTATTGTAGCATAGTGGCCAAGAGGACGCTGTGATGGTCAGTAACAGAGGAAAGCTAAGGTGTGGGACTTTTGTTGAATGGGGAATTGGGGTTGTGTTCACTGGTACCACAGTCAGATGAATCGATCATGGACAGTCTGGCCAGAAAGGGGCTGTGTTGGTTGCCTCCTCATTCCTCTTTCTCCTCTTCTTTCACTTCTTCCTCATCCTTCTCCTCTTCCTCCTCCTCCTCCATCTCCTCCTCAACACTTTGCCATATACTGATGGTGATGACTAGGTTGTGGAGTATGCCGCAGACCAAGATAAATCTTGAGATGCCCTCTGGCGAGTACTGCAGGGCTCCTCCAGGCAGTGGAAGCATTGTTTAAGCACCCCAATCGTCTGCTTGATCACTTCCCATGTGGCAGCATGGCTTTCGTTATATGCATGCTGCACACGTGTGCTTGGATGGCAAGAAAGCTGACTGCTACAGTCAAGGTGAAACATCTTCCAGTGCCCCCCAGATTGAGTAACTACCAACCAGTTCAGTTTGAGAATACTCCATGTTAAGTGAAGAACTTCACTATACATACTGTCTCATTATCCGAATTTTATACTAAGTGAATAATAACTTTTGTAGAATCCCTTATATAGTAAATGATTTGTACTTGTTTTAGCATATGAATTATATTACTGTAGAATCTACATTTTAAAATAAAGCCTGACCTTACGGGGACTAACGTGTGGATTGTTTCATGAAAGGTTCCAACCAAGAGCCAAACATATAGAAAGAAAGAAAGATTTGCATTTATATAGTGCCTTTCATGACCACCGGATGTCTAAAAGCGCTTTGCAGCCAATTAAGAACTTTTGGAGTGTAGTCAGTGTTGTAATGTGGGAAACGTGGCAGCCAATTTACGTACAGCAAGCTCCCACAAACAGCAATGTGGTAATGAGCAGATAACCTGTTTTTGTTATGTTGGTTGAGGGGTAAATATTGGCCAGGACACCGGGGATAACTCCCCTGCTCTTCTTCGAAATAGTGCCATGGGATCTTTTACGTCCACCGGAGAGAGCAGTTGGGGCCTCAGTTTAACGTCTCATCTGAAAGACGGCACCTCCGACAGTGCAGCACTCCCTCAGCACTGCACTGGAGTGTCAGTGTCATATAAGGAGATCTTTGAATTAATCTAGCACCAGGACCACAGGAGAACTTGCTCCTCTATAAATAACACCCACTTGAACAGGCATATGGTTGTTTAATTTCATGTCTCATCTGAAAGACATTAAATTGCAGGGCAGCACTCCATCAGGACTGAACTACAGTGTCAGCCTAGATTATGTGCTCAAATCCTGCATTTGGGATTGCACCCGGAGGGGTTATTTTGGCCAAAGGATGAAAACAGGTGCTAAATGGGTGCAGTGCTAATAACCTGGGGGGAGAAATTCCCTACCTTACTGCCACCCGTTAGCACGGCGTAATGTGGAGAAAGCGGTAGTTGCCGCTCTTTCGCCAGCTGGTGGCGGGTCACGCGGCGTGCTCTATTTTCGTGGACCTGGTAGCACTGCCGGTAAGTAGTATCGCCCTGAAAATGGCGCTGTGGTGGCGTCAGTTGGTGTGCAACGCCGACTTAACGTCACCATGATGAACTTCGACCCAAGCGCTGAGTTCAGGGCTGGGACCTAAGCATGCCAGGTAAACAAAGTGATGGAAGGTGTCATCGACAGTGCTATCAAGCAGCACTTACTCACCAATAACCTGCTCACTGATGCCCAGTTTAGGTTCTGCCAGGACCACTCAGCTCCAGACCTCATTACAGCCTTTGTCCAAACATGAACAAAAGAGCTGAATTCTAGAGGTGAGGTGAGAGTGACTGCCCTTGACATCAGGGCAGCATTTGACTGAGTGTGGTATCAAGGAGCCCTAGTAAAACTAAAGTCAATGGAAATCAGGCAAAACACTCCACTGGCTGGAGTCATACCTAGCACAAAGGAAGATGGTTATGGTGGTTGGAGGTCAATCATCACAGCCCCAGGACATCGCTGCAGGAGTTCCTCAGAGCAGTGTCCTAGGCCCAACCATCTTCAGCTGCTTCATCAATGACCTTCCCTCCATCATAAGGTCAGAAGTGGGGAAGTTCGCTGATGACTGCACAGCATTCAGCGCCATTCACAACTCCTCAGATAATGAAGCAGTCCATGCCCGCATGCAACAAGACCTGGACAACATTCAGGCTTGGGCTGTTAAGTGGCAGGTAACATTCACGCCACAGAAGTGCCAGGCAATGACTATCTCCAACAAGCGAGAGTCTAACCACCTCACATTCAATGGCATTACCATCGCCGAATCCCCCACTATCAACATCTTGGAGGTCACCATTAACCAGAAACTTAACTGGACCAGCCACATAAATACTATGGCAACAAGAGCAGGTCAGAGGCTAGGTATTCTGCGGCGAGTGTCTCACCTCCTGACACTCCAAAGACTTTCCACCATCTACAAGGCACAAGTAAGGAGTGTGATGGAATACTCTCCACTTGCCTGGATGAGTGCAGCTCCAACAACACTCAAGAAGCTCGACACCATCCAGAAAAAAGCAGCCCGCTTGATTGGCACCCCATCCACCACCTTAAACATCCACTCCCTCCACCACCGGCATACCGTGGCTGCAGTGTGTACCATCTACAAGATGCACTGCAGCAACTCACCAAGGCTTCTTTGGCGGCACCTCCCAAACCCGCAACCTCTTCCACCTAGAAGGACAAGGGCAGCAAGCACATGGGAACATCACCACCTCCAAGTTCCCCTCCAAGTTCCCCTGACTTAGAAGTATATCGCCGATCCTTCATCGTCGCTGGGTCAAAATCCAGGAACTCCCTACCTAACAGCACTGTGGGAGTACCGTCACCACACGGACTGCAGCGGTTCAAGGAGGCGGCTCACCACCACCTTCTCAAGGGCAACTAGGGATGGGCAATAAATGCTGGCCTTGCCAGCGATGCCCAGATTCCATAAACAAATTTTTAAAAAAAGGAGGATTTGACGGAGTGTGGCATCAAGGAGCCCTAGTAAAACTGAAGTCAATGGGAATCGGGGGAAAAACGCTCCACTGGCTGGAGTCATACCTAGCACAAAGGAAGATGGTTGTGGTAATTGAAGGCCAATCATCACAGCCCCAGGACATCGCTGCAGGAGTTCCTCAGGGCAGTGTCCTAGGCCCAACCATCTTCAGCTGCTTCATCAATGACCTTCCCTCCAACATAAGGTCAGAAATGCTGATGACTGCTGATGACTGCACAGTGTTCAGCGCCATTCACAACTCCTCAGATAATGAAGCAGTCCATGCCTGCATGCAACAAGACCTGGACGACGTGCCAGGCAATGACTATCTCCAACAAGCGAGAGTCAAACCACCTCCCCCTGACATTCAATGGCTTTACCATCACGGAATCCCCCACCATCAACATCCTGGGGGGTCACCATTGACCAGAAACTTAACTGGACCAGCCACATAAATACTGTGACAACAAGAGCAGGTCAGAGGCTTCAGCGGCGAATGTCTCACTTCCTGACTCCCCAAAGCCTTTCCACCATCTACAAGGCACAAGTCAGGAGTGTGATGGAATACTCTCCACTTGCCTGGATGAGTGCAGCTGCAACAACACTCAAGAAGCTCAACACCATCCAGGACAAAGCAGTCCATTTCATTGGCACCCCATCCAGCACCTTAAACATTCACTCCCACCACCACCAGTGTACCATAGCTGCAGTGTGTACCATCTACAAGATGCACTGCAGCAACTCGCCAAGGCTTCTTCGGCAGCACCTCCCAAACCCGCAACCTCTTCCACCTAGAAGGACAAGGGCAGCAGGCGCATGGGAACACCACCACCTCCAAGTTCCCCTCCAAGTCACACACCATCCTGACTTAGAAGTATATCGCCGATCCTTCATCGTCGCTTGGTCAAAATCCTGGAACTCCCTACTTAACAGCACTGTGGGAGTACCTTCACCACACGGACTGCAGCGGTTCAAGAAGGCGGCTTACCACCACCTTATCAAGGGCAATTAGGGATGGGCAATAAATGCTGGCCTTGCCAGCGACGCCCACATCCCATAAGCGAATTTTAAAAAATGCTGAAATAAAAGCCACCACAAAACAAACTTTCCAATCCAACTTTATACATCTATCCATTCAATATGTCATCAAGATATCAACTCATCAGCCTTATGCATTCCCTTAGTGACTGTCTTGTATGTGCCTTTGCATATCCTGGTGATGTCATGCAGTGCTACCCCAGTGGCTGCGGCACGGCTGGTTGAAAGGCTGCTGACTTTCAGTGGGGGACACTGCAAATGACCTTGCAGGTCGACCTTGAGGAGCTAGTGGCTGGGAGTGTGAAATCGAGTGACGGTGTTTCTTCTTCTTCTTCACTCTCCTCTCCCTCTTCTTGGTCACCCACTGGCTGGACAGGCTGCATTTCTTGGGTGTGTGAACTAAGGAAGGCATAAGGGTGGAGTTGTTGTGAGGGGAGGCAGGAAAACAAGAGGTGCATGTGAGAAGGAGGATATCGTATGAGGATACCAGCATCTTTTATCCTTTCAGCCCCACCGCTGGCCAAGGGCTCAGCTATGCCCCTGCCAAGAATGGCTAGCGCTGTCTCCTCCAAGGGGGTGAGGTGAGGCTAGGAATGTGAGACGTGCCTCGTGATTTGTACAGATTGTTGGTAGGTGAGTGATTGGGGTGGGGTGGGAGTTGTGCATTGAGCAGTGTGTGAGGCTAGTAATTCAGTTGGTAGGAGACGGCTTTTGAAGATGCATTCACTGACCGTGACCAGTGGTCTGAAGTCATGAAGCTTCTTTGGGCACTGGAGCCAGATGGTGGGGGCGACACTGCTGGCAGTGACAGCCTCAGTCATGTATTCCCGTTCTTTCTGGAGGGCCTCCTGACCCCTGTGGGTAGAGGGCCAGTCTTGCATTGTTGACCCCCTGCACAAAGCTGGAGTGCGGTGTGCGAGACCCTGGGTGCCCCTTCCCTGGCTTGCTGAGTCCTTTGTGTAAGTGCTGAATCATTCTTCCCATTTTTTGAGGCTCAGAAGGGAATTCAGCTTTAAGTGCTGAAGACTTCTATTTGGGATAACAACAGAAAATGCTGGAAAAACTCAGCAGGCCAGGCAACATCCGCGGAGAGAAATTACAGTCGATGTTTCGGGTCTAACCCTTTTTCAAAACTGGAAGGGAAATGAGCTATCGTACTCCTATTTGGGGCTTCTTTTTAATGTTAATTTTTTTTTTGAAAGGCACTAAGGGCTGGAAACTGCATTTTTTAACTTCATTTTAATTTCCATTAGTTCTGAATGCATTGCCCCTTTAATTCATAGCCCTTTCAATTGCCCACAATTCATTGCGAACTCCACAACCTCGCTCCCAGCGGCTGTAATAAGCTGGAACGCTGCTACTGGACAGGAACTTCAGGTAGGATGCTGCCAATAACATCACCAGGAGGCTGTTATTTTTAGCCTCCAGCACAGAGGCCGCAGTGACACCAGCAGATTGTTGTCTGTAAAGTCTGTGTGTTCTAGTTGTAATTAATAACACACAGACTACAAGATTAAATTTCAACAGGTCTTTACTGGTTGGAGGTCAGGACTATACTAAATACAATCTTACTACACAGTGCTTATATACCGGTGGTCACCACCGGTATTACGTATACAGCAGCCAGAGAAAGTAGTACATCTCTTAAGGTGGAACAGGCTTAAGTTCTCTTAAGGTGGAACAGGCTACATACACCACAATCCTCCCTTTTTAGCTTAACAGTCATATCCCCATTTAACATAACATAATAACATATATACATATATATAACTTCAGGTATAAACAGTTCAAAGGTTCAGTCTCTCAGGAGGCCTTCTGATTCGGTTTGGATAACGCCTTTCAGTGGTCTCTGATTCTTGTTGCTGAGGTGACTCTTCTTGTTGGTTTCCTATGTATTGGATGTCATCGTCAGGTACAGTCCCTGCCGAGGTAGATGCTTCAGGTTCATTAACGTCTTCCACAGTTGTCTCTGTCGCAACCATGGGTTCGACCCTTGCTCTTGATTCTACCAGTTGATCCGCATGACGCCTTATCACATTGTTACCAATATCTACTGTGTACATCAGAGGTCCTTGTCTGGTCCGAATTGTTCCGGACTGCCATTTTTCGTTTCCATAGCCCTTTGCCAACACTGGTTGTCCTACGTCGAAACTTCGAGTGGACTTGTTATTAATATGCCGGAACTGTTTGTTTTCCACTTCCCTCCGCACATTTGGTTTTAACAAGTCCAACCTGGACCGCAACCTCCTGTTATAAAACATCATGGCAGGACGTTGGTTAGTCACTGCATGAGCGGCGTTTCGATACGCCATTAGGAAATTGTCCACCTTGTGCTGTAGCGGAATCTGATCATCGTTCATGGCCTTTATTGCCTTTTTGAATGTTTGGACAAATCTCTCGGCCAACCCGTTTGTCGCCGGATGATATGGGGCAGAGGTATAATGTTTCACCCCATTCTTCTTTAAGAATTTTTGGAATTCTTCTGACATGAACTGTGGTCCGTTGTCCGAACAGATCTGTTCTGGCAATCCGTTCCTTGCGAATATTGTTCTTAACACCGCAATTGTCTTTTCTGAAGTAGTGGTATTCATCTTGATCACTTCTGGCCATTTGGAATGTGCGTCCACCACAATTAGGAACATGGAGTCCATGAATGGACCAGCAAAGTCAATATGTACGCGTTGCCATGGGGCTGAAGGCCATTCCCATGGGTGTAGTGGTGCGATCGGAGGTGCATTTTGCACTTTTTGGCACCCAGCGCAGCTTTTCGTCAACTCCTCTATCTGTTGGTCAATACCCGGCCACCATACATAAGCCCTAGCAAGACTTTTCATCTTAACTCCCCCCAGATGACCTTCATGCAGTTCTTTTAGAACTCTTTCCCTTAACTTGGGAGGAATAATCACTCTTGTCCCGTACATCAAAGTACCATGGCAGACGGACAGCTGGTCTCGCCTTGCCGAGAATGCCGGTAACAGAGGATCACCACGTGTTGGCCATCCTTTCACTGTCACCTCGTAGACTCTGGACAGTGTCGGGTCATTCCTAGTTTCTCTTTCAATACTTGCATTGGTGACTGGTAAACACTCGATGATGGTCGAATGAAATAACTCAACAGGGTCAACTTTCGTCGTTTCTTCTTCTTCAGGTAGTGGCAGGCGCGACAGCCCATCAGCATTGCCATGCTGCTTCGTACCTTTGAATTCTATTTGATATTGATGTGCCCCTAGGAAAAGGGACCATCTCTGGAGACGCTGTGCTGTCATCACTGAAACACCCTTCTTAGGGTTAAAAATGGATACCAACGGCTGATGGTCTGTCAGAAGTGTGAATTTTTGGCCCTGCAGGTAATGATTAAACTTCTTCACTCCCCATACAAGGCTGAGAGCCTCCCTATCGATCTGCGCATAGTTGCGCTCAGCGGAGGTCAATGATCTGGATGCAAACGCGACTGGCCTTTCCGTGCCATTTGGCAACTTGTGTGAGAGTACTGCCCCAATACCATATGGAGAAGCATCACAAGCCAACCGAATAGGCAGTGTCGGGTTGAAGTGAGCCAACACTTCCTCTGAGGTGATCAATTCTTTGCTTTTGCGAAATGCCTTCTTACAGTTTTCGCTCCATTCCCATGGTACCCCCTTCTGTAAAAGAGCGTTTAGCGGGTGCAGTACCGTGGATAGATTTGGTAGAAATTTATGGTAATAGGTAATCAATCCTAGAAACGACCTCAACTGAGAGACATTATCCGGAGCGGGAGCCTTTACAACTGCCTCTATCTTGTCAGGAGACTTATGAAGCCCCTCCCGGTCAATGACATGACCACAGTACGAGATCCGCTTCTGGAAGAACTCACATTTCTGCCGATTAACTCTAAGTCCATACTCTTTCAGTCTGTTGAGCACCAGTTCCAAGTTTGCAAGGTGTTCTTCATCACCATCACCTGTAATCAGAATATCATCCAGGTAACATTGTGTGCCTGGAATTCCCTGTAATACCTACTCCATGGCCCTCTGCCAAATTGCTGGAGCCGATGCCACTCCAAAAACCAGCCTATTGTACCGGTACAAACCTCGATGCGTGTTGATCGTGAGGTATTGGCGTGACTCTTCTTCAACCTCCATCTGCAAGTACGCCTGCGCCAGGTCTATCTTGGTGAAGTATTTCCTGCCAGACAACGAAGCAAAAATATCCTCAATCCGCGGAAGCGGATACTGCACCGTGTGAAGCACTGGATTAACGGTGATTTTGAAATCTCCACAGATGCGAACCTTCCCTGGTTCTCCTGGCTTGTTACTCGAAGGACGTTTCATAACGGGAACAATGGGCATAGCCCACTCACTCCAATCTACCTTAGACAGTACACCTGAACATTCTAGCGCTTCCAGTTCCGCTTCTACAGTAGGTTGTATTGCATAGGGTACTGGTCTGGCTTTAAAAAACTTTGGGTGTGCATGTTCATCAATCTTGATGTTTGCCGTAATTCCTCTCAGTTTTCCCAGTCCCTGCTGGAACACCTCTTTAGCATCATCCAATATTCTGGACAATCGTTTAGGTTTGACATCTGTTTCCCCGGAATCTACCGTTAGTGCCTTCAAGGAGTGCCAGTCCATATTCATTTCCCTAATCCACTCCCATCCCAGTAGTGGTGGACCTCCTTTAGGTAGCACATATAAGTCCATTACTTGGCTTTCTTCGCCCTTGTGGACCATCTTTACCTCTATCTTTCCGATGGGGTACACTCTTTGCCCCGTGTATGTTTTCAATATAATCTCCGTATCCCGTAGGGGAATATGTTGGAATAACCTTTTGTAATCTTTCTTATTCATGACCGTCAATACCGATCCAGTGTCCAATTCCATCTTTACTTGGACTCCTGCTATCTGAAGGGTGACCCAAATTGTCTGGAGATCTGCATCCTTACCAACGTTGTGTACTCTTAAGCTACCCAGTTCATTACTGCTAGCGTCTGAATCTGACTTCTGTTCGGTCGAACTGTTCTTTGTCACCTTGCGTACCTTTATGTATTTTCCTTGCGGTGACTTTTTGTTGCTGGTCTTCTTTCCTGACCGGCATACTTTAGCTATGTGGCCAAGCCTGCCACACGTTCTGCATTCTTGGTTTTTAAACCAACACTGGTTCTGATCGTGCGTTGTCTTTCCGCAATGATAACATTTTACAGTACTCAAACCCAAATTTATTTGTACTGAGTTCCGGTGACCATTGCTGCATTACTGCCGTGCCTCTCGCTGCGGCTTCGTGTGCTGCTGCCATAGTGACCGCTTTCTCAAGCGTCAGCTCATTCTCCTCGAGCAATCACTTTTGTGTATCTTCTTTTAATAAACCACACACAAATTTATCTCGTAGCGCCTCTGTCAGTGTCGTTCCAAATTGACAGTACTTTGCTAGCTTACGCAATTCCATTAAATATTCAGCATTGCTTCCATCCTTCAGCTGCCTTCTGCTGTAAAATTTAAATCGTTCCGCTAGCATCAGCGGCGTGGGGTTTAGGTGATTTTTCAGGACAGTAACAATCTCCTTGAACGTCTTATCCGCCGGTTCATCTGGTGATAAAAGGTGTTTCAATTGCCCGTATGTCTTCGCACCCATTAAGTTTAATAATGTTAGTGCTTTCTCTTCATCTGGGATTTTATTTGCTTTACAATAATTTTGTATGCGTTCTACATACATAGCCCAATCTTCGATGTCGCTATCAAAGGTATTAATGTTCCCATGTTTAGGCATCGTTGCAATTTAATTTATTTTTATTTTTATCCAAGATGGCGGCTTCCGCGCTCTTGTCTTCGTCCTCCGCCTACAAAATGGCGGTTTTCCCGCGCTTGGCGGTCTTCACCCGTCCCCCGACGCTGTCTCCGCTTCACCGCGGCTGTCGCGCCTTCAGTTGCCCCCAGACGCTGCGCCTTTTTAGCCCGAATGCGGCCCGGCCCTTATCACCAGCCGCGATCGATGTCCCCGCGCTGCGCCTTTCGGCCCGAATGCGGCCCGGCCCTTATCTCCGGTCACGATCGACCTCACCGCCCTTATTCCTCCGTCTTCCCTCCCCGTCTGTACAGCCAACGCGGCCGACTTTCTGGTCGCGTCGCTGCCTGGCTTACCCACTACCGAGGTAGAAAGAAGATAGCTGACAGCCGCTGATGAAGGCTTCGAGTTCAGGATGTCTTCTGCACTCTGGTTTCTCGATGTCTGCCGCGCGACGTGTCTTCCAGCAGGGTGATGAGGGTGGAAGCCTCTCTTCGACGTCCGTTCTGTGGACGAAGCCGCCGTGGATATAACTGCCGCAGGGTAAGAATCTGACTCGTCGCCACTGTAAAGTCTGTGTGTTCTAGTTGTAATTAATAACACACAGACTTCAAGATTAAAGTTCAACAGGTCTTTACTGGTTGGAGGTCAGGACTATACTAAATACAATCTTACTACACAGTGCTTATATACCGGTGGTCACCACCGGTATTACGTATACAGCAACCAGAGAAAGTAGTACATCTCTTAAGGTGGAACAGGCTTAAGTTCTCTTAAGGTGGAACAGGTTACATACACCACATTGTCGATGTCCAATTTCTAGGCCCTGGCAGTTTAGCACTCAAGAGCGGATTCGACGCAATTTTTGTGGTGCAGTATATGTGGGCTCCTCGCACCCACTTCCACTGAAGGTGTGGAGTACACTGGCTGGTACACAGCGGCACATCGCAAGACGGCTCAGGGACTGAGGGGGAGGGCGCACAGGTTCTTGGATGCGACAATGGAGACCCTGGTGGAGGAGGTCCAACATAGGAGGATGTCCTGTACCCGCAGGGGGAAGGACGCTACCTCACCCTCCTGTCCCTCTCTCCTGCAGCAGCTGGTGCTGCTCTGCCTGGTCTCGTCAGCCTACAATTCCTCGTCCAGACCAAGGGAGACCCCTAGCAAGATGCCCATGACCAAGCCCACCCTTTTTCCTGGTGGCTCCTATAAGGTGTCCAATAAGGTGGAATAGCACAGTAGTCACTCTTTCTAGGTGTTGTTCAAGTGTTGGTGAAGTCTTGACAAAGTGTCCCAGAAAGTCTCCCGATGTGCTTCAGAGGTCCTCTTCACAGCTCCAGCAGCAAGTGAACATGAAATAGTGAGTATCCCTTTAAGTAGCACTTAAAATTGACATCAATGCTGTGTTTACTCCCAAACAGCTAGTCGCTGTTAGGAGAGGATGTTACGACAAGTGCTAGCCACCAAAATGCTGTACAGCCTCTTTAATGAGTATTAGCAGGCATTTTAAATGGCAATCAGCCCCTTAACGAGCCTCTGGGTGGCTGTTCCAAGTGCAGACTTCAACTCCTTTACCAAGGTAGCATCTTACACTAAGCACAGGCTGAACTGACGTTTCAGCTCAAGACCCCACCTTGGCCCCCTACCTCGGATGATCGTTAGCGCTTGAATGTGCTGCCGAAGATCGCCCCACAATCTTCTGACTCAGAGTTGAACATGCACAACTGAGCCAAGGCTGGCACAATTATGTTACCATCATGATAATAGTACTTGCCACTAGTCTTCTTATTGAGAAAGCTGTAAATTGTGACATTCAGATTCGGTGACACATTCAGAGATCCCGGCACAATGGTGCCAAGTTTTGAATCTTATCACAACATGGTTACTTTACTGTCTGCCTTGGGCATGGAGAAGAGGGATGTAAAGCTTCCTGTAGGTGCTGCTAGTACATTGAACTAAATGAACACCAGATTTAATGGAGTACGCTAGCTTTGGCTGACAACAGCTGGCCTTTGATCTACCTGCAGCCAGGTCTGAAAATGCTGTTTAATTGCTGTTGAGAATAGAAACACAGTGGTAAATTTTCATCATCGTGCCATGGGTGGTAACCTGGCTGAACGAATTGCCCGGTCGTTATAGAACCTGCATGATTTTCATCTTATTGAAATCAGTCTTCTTCTTTCGTATAGTAGTAGCAAAGCAGATCAAATGTCAATATCTAAGTTGGATATCCAGGCCAAAGCTTCCAGTGTAACAGCGTGGATATCTTGTAGGCTGCCTGCAAATTTCCTCTGAGGGCAGTGCTCAATGATGTGCTCCAGGGTCTGATCAGGATCTGATCAGGAGCGCCACAGTCGCATGATGGGGATGCTTTAATCTTCCGTCTATGGAGAAGGTGGCAGCATCTACCATGACCAGTTCTGAGGCGGTTGATGGGTGTCCATTGTTTGCGAGGAACGTTTGATCCTTCAGGTTGTACTGTGGGGTCCTTTATAAGGAATCCATTCCGTATGTCGAAGTTCTTTCAAGCATTTCGCCATCGGTCATCAAGGCCGAGGGGAGATCTCTGAAGGGCTTTGGCGATGATCCAAAATGGCCTTCTAGATTTGAGATGGGTTGGTGGTAGGTTGTTCAAGTCGGCCTGGATTGGCATGACTTTGCTGGTGTAGTGGTTGTATTCTCTAGAGACTGCATATTCGCGGCATAGGTGTGGTGGTGCGATGTTTGCAAGCACTGGCAGCCAAGGTGTTGCTGTCGATAAAAGCGTACCGGTGATAATTCTCATAGTAGAATTTAGCTGGACATCAGCGGATTTGACATGCGGACTTGATAGCCATGCCGGAGATCAGTACTCCGCTGTAGAGCACACCAGGGCGCGTGCTGCCCTATGGAGGGTTTGAGCGTCTGCTCCCCATGTGGATCCGGCGAGTTTTTGGATCAAGTTGACCTTACTCTTTAATTTCTTCCCATGGTCCTGGAGATGTTGTCTATATGACGGGGTGTGATCAAGCGTGACTCCTAAATAGGAGGGTTTTTTGGCATGGTTTACCTCTGCGCCGCAGAAGGAGACTTTCAAAGCTTGGTTTGCTTAATGGGTGTTGAGGTGGAATGTCAAGGTGACTGTCTTTTTCAGGTTTGTCCAAAGTCGCCATTGGCGGAAGTAGGGCTCCATCCTCTGTAAATCACTGGTTAGGGTCTCTTCGGTGATGGACAGATCCATGTTTTGCATGGCCAATGCAATGTCATCAGCGTATACGAACTTGCTGGACTCTGTTTCGGGCAAGTCACTGGCGTAAATGTTGAATAACATGGGTGCCAGGACAGAACACTGTGGGAGTCCGTTGTTCAATGTCCTATATCTGCTCTTCTGGGTGCCAGAGTACACATGGAAGCGTCGGTTGCTAAGCATGCAGTTGAGAAGATAGATCGTTGTTCTGCAGGGTAAAATGGTGGAGAGCTTGAAAAGCAGTCCATGCTTCCATACTGTGTCACACACCGCTGACGAGTGCTACGGTGGTCTTGAGCTGGCGCTGGAAGCCTGCATCAATGTGCGTTGTTAAAGCTACCTCTTGGTCACAGTAGTTACAGCTGCTCCAGAAGCCCACTTGCTCCTTAGGAATGGTTGGCTCAATGATGGGGGCTAGTCTGTGGAGTCTCCAGCCCTTTATAACAAGTGCAAAGTAAGGAGATCGGGCAGTAGCTGGAGGCTTCATGAGCATTCTTCCCCTGCTTCAGGAGGGCAATTATTTTAGTCTCCCTTCAAATAGGTAGAATTTTACCAGTTGCCAGCACCACAGAGAAGAAGAAGGTCAACTATCTCTTCGCTTTGGGTCCCAGTGCTTTTAGGAATTCTGGGTAAACACCATCTGGACCAGCAGCTTTTCCAGATTTGGTTGTCGGCAGGGCTGCGTTTGGTTCGTCCAAGGTGAATGGATCAGACATAGTTGACGATCTTGGTGCCGCCACCAAGTTTGTCGAAAGCTGCTGCTTCACCTGGCGTCGAAATTCTTTGTCCACCGAAGCCTTTGATGTTTGTATCAAGTGGGATGCAATGGCGTCCGCTCTGATGGTCGTCCTGTGTTTATAGGCGGGGTTTGCCCCGCTAAGTTGACGGAGCAGGGCCCATGCTTTCCTGTTGGAGTGAGTGAAGTTAGTCTTCTCCACAAGGCTCCTCCACCTTTCACATCTCGCCGAGTTCAAGGACTCCAGCATTGTACTGGCTGTGGCTGAGTTCTTGTTCAGCGAATGCTCCTGGTAAAGAGTCTCGCTTTCTTCCGTCCAACAAGGAATACATGTCTTTTTAAACCCCCGAGGTATACTGGGGGAAAAATTGGGTGAGTAGTACCACCTGTTAGTGCCTAAAGAGGCAGTCAGTGGCTGTAGTGCCACTGGCTGCGCCTCCCGCGATATTCAGCAGGGGCACTAATGGTGGCGTTAGCCATTTGCGCTGCGCCGCCACCGATGATGTCATCGGTGTGTGCAGCGCCCCATTCGTGCCCCGTTCACGATATTTGGTAGCGAACACCGCAGTTGCGCCGTTCGCTACCCGCGCCCGGTTCACGGGGCTTTACTGTGCCGGCAGCGGCGCAAGTTAAGGTGGAGGTGCGGGGCGGCCGCCTTTTTCGGCAGCCGCCTGTCAGCACCTCCGTCCCCGGCCTCCTGACACCCCCCCCCCCCGCGGCATTGCCGGCTGTTTCCCGAGAGCCCGGCACTTCTCCTTGGTGCCGGGCTTGTTTGCCGGCACTCGCGAGCGGGGATCGCGCTGTTGCAGGCCCCTCCCCCTTAACAATGGGAGGAAGGCCTGCAGTACCACAGCGTGCCGTGCCACAGTATGTGGCGCTGTGGTACATTGCGCTGCGATATTCAGTTTCAGCGCCCGAAGAGGGACGCGGAGCGCCTCGAGCCTCGCCCCGTCTCCCTCTAGGGGCAATGGAACTGAATATCTGACGATCGCTAAAGCCTCGAACGCTGCGCTAAATCCTGCGCTCAGGTGACTTTTGCGCCACTTTGGCGCCCCAACCCAATTTCTAGGCCACTGTGTTTTGCGGCAGCTTTAATAATTCCTATAAATCTGTTGAAGGCATTGGTGGTTGGTGGAATCCACCTGATGTTGCTGTCAACTGATCTTTGGAAGGTTTCCTGGTCTGCTTTTTTGAAGTTCCATCGTGGTTCCGGTGTTGATGTAATGACAGGAATTTCGATGCCAACGTTGATGATTGAGGGCCTTTGTTGACTGTTGGGAAAATCATCAAGAATGGTTTTGGAGGCGATTATTGGGTTTCCTTTGCTGCCTTTAGTGAGGAAACATAGGCCTGGGTTATATTCTGTCTGCCACCTTGACGAATGAAACATACCTTGATCTTTGGCATCAAAAATCAGTCATAGGAGCTAAGGGGATACTAAACTAAAGTATATATATAACATAAGTGCATAGACTTTTAAATAAATGATGGGACAGCTGAGACCTGTTATCTGCAATTCCTGTGCCATATTGGAACTCCATGATGCTTCACAAATCCTGGCTAACTACTTGTGCAGGAAGTGCCTCCAGCTATTCAAGCTTGAACTCGAACTCAGGGTTTCTGAGCTTGAGGAGCGGCTGGTATCACTGCAGGGCATACAGGAGGCTGAGAATTCCCTGCATTACATGATCCAGGAGGTGGTCATCCTGCAGCCACAGAGAGTTCAGAAAGATAGTAAGTCAGTGGGCAATGTTCCCATTAAGCGTGGCTGTGTGGCCACGCAGCAGTCTGGAGGTCCCACGCAGGCACTCAGCAGCTTTACAATGGAAAAACTGCGCATGTTAAAGGGGCCACGCATGCAAAAAATAAATTAGTAGGCACATTATTGGTGGCCATTCGGCGGGGGGGGGCGGCGCGAAGAAGAGGCAGGCAGTGTAGGAATCAGCTGGAAAAGCGGTTTACAGTGCTGAATACCGGTTAGGGTGACAATACCGCAAAGGAGTGCAGTCTAGAGAAAATCCACGGCACCATTGGGTAAATTACTACACAGGGAGGTGCAGCAAAGTGTAGAAATGCAGTGGTCAGAGGGATAGACAGGCGTTTCTGCAAATGCTGACATGAGTCTCGCTTGGTGTATTGCCTCCCTGGTATCAGAAGTCATGGTCCATGTTGGAACCAACGACATAGGAAGAAAAGGGTTGCAGTCCTGCAGTTAGAGTTTCAGGAGCTAGGGAGGAAGTTAAAGAGCAGGACCTCAAAGGTGTAAACTTCTGGATTACTCTCAGTGCCACGTGCTAGTGAGTATCGAAGCAGTATGTTAAGGCAGGTTAATGCGTGGCTGGAGAAATGGTGCAGGCGGGAGGGTTGCAGATACCTGGGGCATTTGGACCAGTTCTGTGGTAGGAGGGACCTGTTCAAGATGGACGGGTTGCACCTCAACAGGTCTGGGACCAATGTCGTTGCTGTTATATCCGTGTATCTTAATGTCGTGCCCTTCAATAATCAGACAACAGACTGCAGGGAACGATCAACAGGTGTTTACTGAATGAGGGTTCAAACTGCAACTAACTGTACAGATCACGACTCAGGGTTTATATACAGGTGTGGTCACTGCCGGTACTACAGTAAACAGGA
This sequence comes from Somniosus microcephalus, assembly GCF_052327205.1. NCBI lineage: Eukaryota > Metazoa > Chordata > Chondrichthyes > Squaliformes > Somniosidae > Somniosus > Somniosus microcephalus. The sequence goes on from NC_140989.1 coordinate 117,614,288, forward strand.
GCTGTAAAAAGTAGTTCTCTCCCTTAAGGTATATATACATTACATACATTACAATTCCTCCCCTTTTAGATTAACAGTACCATAATACTCATTTAACAATTAACATTTTTAATATACAATGTTGTATGAAAATAGTTCATTCATATATTCAGTCTCTGGGGAGGCTTCCTGATTCTTTCTGGATAACGCCTTTCTCGAGTGTCTCACTCTTGGTGCGGAGGCGATTCTCGCACCCTGTCGTCAGTTGATTCATCAGCTTCCAATGCTATTGTTTCTGAGGTAGATGCGACCTGTACGTCGGGTTCCTCACCAGGTACGTATGGCCGAGACATGGGGCTAACTCGTTCCTGTGACTCTAGGATCTCCCCAACATCCACTGTGTACATTAGTGGCCCCTGCCGTGTGCATATCGTTCCTGGTTGCCATTTCTCTGTTCGGTAGTCGCGGGCCAAGACTGGTTGCCCTACATTGAAGCTCCTTGTCGGCTTCTCATTGATGTGCTGGAATTGCTTACTCTCAACATCTCTTCGTACATTTGGTCTGAGCAAATCCAGACGAGATCTCAACCTTCGGTTAAAGAACATCATGGCCGGGGCCTGGTTGGTGACTGCATGTGTCGCATTTCTGTAGGCTAACAGGAAATTGTCCACCTTATGCTGCAGTGGAATGTCATCATCGCACATGGCCTTTACTGCTTTTTTAAAGGTTTGTACGAACCTCTCAGCCAATCCATTTGTGGCTGGATGATACGGGGCGGATGTGTAATGCCTTACCCCATTCCTTTTCATAAATCTTTGAAACTCTTCGGACACAAACTGTGGTCCATTATCAGAGCAAATCTGCTCTGGCAAGCCGTTCCTGGCAAAAATGGTCCGTAGGACTGCAATAGTTTTTGTTAGAGCCTTGTATTTTGATGTTGTGTGTCCTTCTATAACTAAACATGAGACTGCAGGGAACAATCAACAGGTATTTACTGGATGAGGGTTACTCTAAAACTAAACGTACAGATCCCTACTCAGGGTTTATATACAGGTGTGGTCACTGCCGGTACTACAGTTTACAGGAGCTGTAAAAAGTAGTTCTCCCCTTAAAGGTACATACACTACAATTCCTCCCCTTTTAGATTGACAGTACCATAACATTCATTTAACAATTAACACTTTTAACATGCACATTAATTGAAAATAGTCCATTTATAAATTCAGTCTTTGGGGCGGCTTCCTGATCCTTTCTGGATAGCGCCTTTCCTGAGTGTCTTGCTCTTGGTGCGGAGGCCCCCTGTCATCAGTTGGTTCATCAGCTTCCGATGCTACTGTTTCTGGGGTAGATGCTACCTGTATGTCGGGTTCATCACCAGGTGCGCGAGACATGGGGTTGACTCGTTTCTGTGACTCTAGGATCTGGTCGACATGGCGTCTCACAATGTTCTCCCCAACATCCACTGTGTACATTAGTGGCCCCTGCCATGTGCATATCGTTCCTGGTTGCCATTTCTCTGTTCGGTAGTCGCGGGCCAAGACTGGTTGCCCTACATTGAAGCTCGTTGTCGGCTTCTCATTGATGTGCTGGAATTGCTTATTCTCAACATCTCTTCGTATATTTGGTCTGAGCAAATCCAGACGAGATCTCAACCTTTGGTTAAAGAACATCATGGCCGGGGTCTGGTTGGTGACTGCATGTGTCGCATTTCTGTAGGCTAACAGGAAATTGTCCACCTTATGCTGCAGTGGAATGTCGTCATCGCACATGGCCCTTACTGCTTTCTTAAAGGTTTGTACGAACCTCTCAGCCAATCCATTTGTGGCTGGATGATACGGGGCGGATGTATAATGCCTTATCCCATTCGTTTTCATGAATCTTTGAAACTCTTCGGACACAAACTGTGCTCCGTTATCAGAGCAAATCTGCTCTGGCAAGCCGTTCCTGGCAAATATGGTCCGTAGGACTGCAATCGTTTTCTCCGTAGTGGTGGACGACATTTTGATCACCTCAGGCCATTTCGAGTGCACATCCACGGCTATTAGAAACATTGAGTCCATGAATGGACCAGCAAAATCAATATGCACCCGTTGCCATGGAGATGAGGGCCACTCCCATGGGTGTAGAGGGGCATGTGGTGGTGCATTTTGGACCTTCTGGCATCCTGAGCAGCTCTTTGTCAGGTCCTCGATTTGCTGATCGATCCCCGGCCACCACACATAAGCCCTAGCAAGGCTTTTCATTTTCACCTTCGTGAAGCTCATTGAGCACTCTCTCCCTCAACTTGGGTGGAATTACCACTCGGGATCCACACATCAAGGTCCCCTGGCAGACTGACAGCTGTTCTCTTCTGGATGAGAATGCTGGCAACAGTGAGTCGCCATGTGTTGGCCATCCCTTCACCGTCAAGTCATATACCCGAGATAGTGTCGGGTCATTTCGGGTCTCCTTCTCTATATCAGCGTTAGTTACTGGCAAGCGTTCAATTATAGTCGAATGAAATATTTCGACAGGGTCCACTGCTGGTGCTTCCTCCGCAGTAGGCAGTGGCAGGCGTGATAGCCCATCAGCGTTTCCATGCTGTTTCGTGCCCTTATACTCGATTTCAAATTGGTTCGCCCCTAGAAAAAGGGACCATCTTTGTAGCCATTGCGCAGTCATCACCGGTACGCCCTTCTTTGGATTAAAGATGGAGACAAGTGGTTGGTGGTCCGTCAGCAAGGTGAACTTCTGGCCGTGCAGATAGTGGTTGAACATTTTCACTCCCCACACTAGGCTGAGGGCCTCCCTGTCAATCTGGGCGTAGTTACGCTCGGCTGAGGTTAGTAACCGAGACGCAAAGGCTACCGGCCTCACCGAGCCGTCCGGGAACTTGTGCGACAGCACTGCTCCAATGCCAAAGGGTGATGCATCACACGCCAACCGAATTGGTAGGGCTGGGTTGAAATGAGCCAACACCTCTTTTGATGTGATCAATTGTTTGCACTTCTGGAAAGCTCGTTTACATTCGCCATTCCACTTCCATGGTACCCCCGTTTGCAGTAGGGTGTTCAGTGGGTGTAGCACTGTAGACAAATTCGACAAGAACTTATGGTAGTAGTTCACCAGCCCGAGGAATGACCTCAGTTGTGACACATTTTCCGGTGCTGGAGCCTTGACTACTGCCTCAATCTATTCAGGGGACTTATGTAACCCCTCTTCATCAATAACGTGGCCACAATACGAGATCTGCTTCTGGAAAAACTCGCATTTGTGGCAATTTGCTCGGAGCCCATATTCCTTCAATCTAGTGAGCACCTGCTCCAGGATGGCAAGGTGAGCACTGTCATTTTCGCCCGTGACCAGGATGTCATCCAAATAACACTGGGGCCTAGAAATTCAGTGGGCTTTGCGCCCAGTTACCGCCCAAATAGGGTTTCTGCGCCAGTGTAAGAGAGTGCGCTGATATTCAGCGCTGCGGTAATGGCGGCGGTAGCCGGTAGCGCTGCGCCGACACCGATGACGTCATCGGTGTGCGCAGTGCCCCGGTTCCGCCCCGCTTCCGGCCCAAACCCCATATTTAGTTGCGGCCGCCTCTTCTGCAGCGGCCGCAAACAGCGATTGAAAAACGGGGCCGTACTGCTGCGCTACTGGGGCGCTTTAAGGTGGAGGTGCAGCCGGCCGCTTTTTCGGTGGCCGCCTGCCCGCACCTTCTTCCCCGGCCTCCTCCACCCCCCCCCCGCGGCATTGCCAGCTGCTTTCCGCGAGACTGGCACTTCTCCGTGGTGCCGGGCTCATTTGCCGGCACAATCCAGCGGCGATCTCGCTGTTGCAGGCACCTCCCCCTTAAGAGAAGGAGGAGGCCTGCAGTACCGCAGCCTGCCGCTCCGCAGCGGGTGGCGCAGCGGGGCCTACAGCGCAGAAATTCAGTTTCAGCGCCCCAAGCGGGGGCGGGCACACCCTGGAATAGCGCCCGGTTCCGACTTGGGGGACAAAAGCCGAATATCTGACGGGCGCACCTGGCTCCGCGCGCAGCGCTAACTTTTGGGCGTTAGCCTGCTGGCGGGCCTTAACTGAATTTCTAGGCCTGGGTCCCTGGAATCCCTTGCAGGACTTGATCCATTGCCCTTTGCCAAATAGCCGGAGTTGATGCTACCCCGAACACCAGCTGGTTGTATTGGTAGAGACCTTTATGAGTGTTGATCGTGAGGTACTGTTTCGAGGCTTCTTCTACCTCCATTTGCAGGTACGCCTGGGCCAGATCAATCTTAGTGAAGCGTTTCCCTCCAGATAGCGAGGCGAAAATATCTTCAATCTGCGGAAGCAGATATTGTACTGTGTGAAGGACTGGGTTCACTGTCACCTTAAAGTCCCCACAGATGCAAATTTCTTTGGTTCCCCAGGCGTATTACTCAACGACCTCTTCATTACAGGAACGATGGGTGTGGCCCACTTGCTCCAGTCCACTTTGGACAGTACTCCTGAACGTTCCAAACCTTCCAGCTCTGCTTCGACGGCTGGGCGGATCGCATAAGGCCTTAAAAAACTTTGGGCTTGCATTTTCCTCTATTTTGATCGTCGCTGTTATGCCTTTTAGTGTTCCGAGTCCCTCCTGGAACACTTCTTGTGTGTCAGTTAGCATTTTTGACAGTCGTCCAGGTGTGGCGTCGTCATCCTTTTTGGCATCTACAGTCAGTGCTTGTATGGAATGCCAATCTAGCTGTATCTTCCGGATCCATTCACGTCCTAGTAGTGGTGGTCCTCCATCTGGCAATACATATAGGTCCATTTTTGGTGTTTCCTTACTGTTATATACAACGTTCACCCTTATTTTTCCTTTGGGGTAGACTTTTTGCCCCGTGTACGTCTTCAAGACAATCTCTGTATCTCTCAAGGGTATATGTGAGAATAGCCGCTTGTAGTCCCTTCGGTTTATGACTGTTAGGGCTGATCCTGTGTCCAATTCCATTTTCACTTGGACTCCAGCTATCTTGAGCATGACCCAGATAGTTTGGTGGTCCTCCGTTTGGATCACCTTATGTAGATTCAGACAACCCAGCTCCTTGCTTCCGGAGTCTGTATCACTTTTCTGTTCGTCTGAACTACTCTCCGACACCTTATGTACCTTCTTGTACTTCTCCTGTGGAGATTTCTTGCTGCTGGTTTTCTTTCCCGACCTGCAGACTCTTGCTATGTGTCCTACTTTTCCACAGTGTCTGCACACTTTGTCCTTAAACAAGTAATCATTATGGTCGTGTGTTGTTCTGCCGCAGCGATAACACTTCACTGTTCCGTATGACATTTCATTTGTGCCATATTCTTGCGGTCTCCGTTGTATCTCTGCAGCGCCCCGTGCGGCTGCTTCGTGTGATACTGCCATGCTGAAAGCCTTGTCCAGCGTAAGATCCTTTTCTGATAGAAGCCGTTTCTGGGTTCCTTCACTTTGAAGCCCACACACAAACTTGTCCCTTAAAGTATCTGCTAGTCCCGTTCCAAACTGGCAGTGTTTCGATAGCTTGCGCAGTTCCGTTAAATACTCAGCATTACTTTCATCTTTATGCTGGTTCCTTTTGTGAAACTTAAATCTTTCTGCTATCAGCAGCGGTGTGGGGTTGAAGTGGTTCTGTAGGATTGACACTATGTTTCCAAAATCCTTTTCCACTGGCTTCTCTGGGGTTACCAGGTTTCGCAGTAAGCCATACATTTTTGCACCCATGGAATTCAACAATACCAGCGCTTTCCTCTCATCTGGCACTTCATTCGCCTTGCAGTACACTTCTATGCGTTCGACATATGTCGTCCAATCTTCGACTTCATTGTCGAACGCTGTGATACTGCCACTCTTCTGCATCCCTGGGTGTGGTTAGACTGGCTCAAAATGGCATTTTCCCGCGCTTTCCCTTCTTCTCCGCTGCGGCTCAAAATGGCGTTTTCCCGCGCTCTCCCTTCTTCTCCGCTGCGGCTCAAAATGGCGTTTCCCACGCTCTCCCTTCTTCTCCACTGCGGCTGCTCGGCCGTTGAACACCGGCTGCGCTCTGCGTGTTTCCCTTTCTTCCCCGCTGACGCTGCTCGTCCTTTGCACACCGGCTGCGCTCTGCGCGTTTTCCTTTGCGCCTCTCTCTCTTCTCCCATCGACGCCGTTTGGTCTTGAACACGGGCTGCGCCCTGTGCGCTCTACCCTCTCTCTTCTCCCGTCGACGCCGTTCGGTCCTGAACACCGGCTGCGCCCTGTGCGCTCTACCCTCTCTCTTCTCCCGTCGACGCCGCTTGGTCCTGAACACCGGCTGCGCCCTGTGCGCTCTACCCTCTCTCTTCTCCCGTCGACGCTGCTCGGCCTTTACTGTGCCGTCGGTCGGCTCTAGCCGCCGCTGTCCGGGAAGGGTCTGCGCCGTACCTGTTGCCAACCCGTTTCGCTGGACCACCGTGACTGGAGAACCAAGCCCAGCTCTCAACAGCCTCCCCTGCGATGCTCAAATCTCTGCTGGATGACTGGACGGTTGCTCGTGGTCGACGCCCGTGCTTCTGGCCTCAACTTTCTTCCACTGTTCTCCAGGAGCGAATCCCTGGGAGGTAATGCAGAGTTGCAGGTAGGTTCGAATCTGCCTCGTCGCCAATGTTAGATCCGTGTATTTTGATGTTGTGTGTCCTTCAATAACTAAACACGAGACTGCAGGGAACAATCAACAGATGTTTACTGGATGAGGGTTACTCTAAAACTAAACGTACAGATCGCTACTCAGGGTTTATATACAGGTGTGGTCACTGCCGGTACTACAGTATACAGGAGTTGTAAAAAGTAGTTCTCCCCTTAAAGGTACATACACTACATTTCTCCGTGGTGGTGGAGGACATTTGGATCACCTCAGGCCATTTCGAGTGCGCATCCACGGGTATTAAAAACATTGAGTCCATGAATGGACCAGCAAAATCAATATGCACCCGTTGCCATGGAGATGAGGGCCACTCCCATGGGTGTAGAGGGGCATGTGGTGGTGCATTTTGGACCTTCTGGCATCCTGAGCAGCTCTTTGTCAGGTCCTCGATTTGCTGATCGATCCCTGGCCACCACACATAAGCCCTAGCAAGGCTTTTCATTTTCACCCCTCCCAGATGACCTTCGTGAAGCTCATTGAGCACTCTCTACCTTAACTTGGGTGGAATTACCACTTGGGATCCACACATCAAGGTCCCCTGGCATACTGACAGCTGTTCTCTTCTGGATGAGAATGCTGGCAACAGTGAGTCGCCATGTGCTGGCCATCCCTTCACCGTCAAATCATATACCCGTGACAGTGTCGGGTCATTTCGGGTCTCCTTCTCTACACCAGCGTTAGTTACTGGCAAGCATTCAATTATAGTCGAATTAAATATTTTGACAGGATCCACTGCTGGTGCTTCCTCCGCAGTAGGCAGTGGCAGGCATGATAGCCCATCAGCGTTTCCATGCTGTTTCGTGCCCTTATACTCGATTTCATATTGGTGCGCCCCTAGAAAAAGGGACCATCTTTGTAGTTGTTGCGCAGTCATCACCGGAACGCCCTTCTTTGGATTAAAGATGGAGACAAGTGGTTGGTGGTCAGTCAGCAAGGTGAACTTCTGCCCGTGCAGATAGTGATTGAACTTTTTCACTCCCCACACTAGTCTGAGGGCCTCCCTGTCAATCTGGGCGTATTTACGCTCGGCTGAGGTTAGTGACCGAGACGCAAAGGCTACTGGCCTCTCCGAGCCGTCCGGGAATTTGTGCGACAGCACCGCTCCAATGCCATAGGGTGATGCATCACACGCCAACCGGACTGATAGTGCTGGGTTGAAATGAGCCAACACCTCTTTTGATGTGATCAATGCTTTGCTCTTCTGGAAAGCTCATTTACATTCGTCACTCCACTTCCATGGTACCCCCGTTTGCAGTAGGGTGTTCAGTGGGTGTAGTATGGTAGACAAATTCGGCAAGAACTTATGGTAGTAGTTCACCAGCCCGAGGAACGACCTCAGTTGTGACACATTTTCCGGTGCTGGAGCCTTGACTACTGCCTCAATCTTTTCAGGGGACTTATGTAACCCCTCTTTATCAATAACGTGGTCACAATACGAGATCTGCTTCTGGAAAAACTCGCATTTGTGGCGATTAGCTCGGAGCCCATATTCCTTCAATCTAGTGAGCACCTGCTCCAGGTTGGCGAGGTGATCACTGTCATTTTCGCCCGTGACCAGGATGTCGTCCAAATAACACTGGGTCCCTGGAATCCCTTGCAGGACTTGTTCCATTGCCCTTTGCCAAATAGCTGGAGCTGATGCTACCCCGAACACCAGCCGATTGTATTGGTAGAGACCTTTATGAGTGTTGATCGTGAGGTACTGTTTCGAGGCTTCTTCTACCTCCATTTGCAGGTACGCCTGGGCCAGATCAATCTTAGTGAAGCGTTTCCCTCCAGATAGCGAGGCGAAAATATCTTCAATCCGCGGAAGCGGATATTGTACAGTGTGAAGGACTGGGTTCACTGTCACCTTAAAGTCCCCACAGATGCGAACCTTCTTTGGTTCCCCAGGCGTATTACTCAACGACCTCTTCATTACAGGAACGATGGGTGTAGCCCACTCACTCCAGTCCACTTTGGACAGTACTCCTGAATGTTCCAAACCTTCCAACTCTGCTTCGACGGCTGGGCGGATCGCATAAGGTCTGGCCTTAAAAAACTTTGGGCTTGCATTTTCCTCTATTTTGATCATCGCTGTTATGCCTTTTAGTGTTCCGAATCCCTGCTGGAACACTTCTTGTGTGTCAGTTAGCATTTTTGACAGTCGTCCAGGTGTGACGTTGTCATCCTTTTTGGCATCTACAGTCAGTGCTTGTATGGAATGCCAACCTAGCTGTATCTTCCGGATCCATTCACGTCCTAGTAGTGGTGGTCCTCCATCTGGCAATACATATAGGTCCATTTTTGGTGTTTCCTTGCCGTTATATATAACGTTCACCCTTATTTTTCCTTTGGGGTAGACTTTTTTCCCCGTGTACGTCTTCAAGACAATCTTTGTATCTCTCAAGGGTATATGTGAGAATAGCCGCTTGTAGTCCCTTCGGTTTATGACTGTTAGGGCTGATCCTGTGTCCAATTCCATTTTCACTTGGACTCCTGCTATCTTGAGCGTGACCCAGATAGTTTGGTGATCCTCCGTTTTGATCACATTATGTAGTTTCAGACAACCCAGCTCCTTGCTTCCGGAGTCTGTATCACTTTTCTGTTCATCTGAACTACTCTCCGTCACCTTATGTACCTTCTTGTACTTCTCCTGTGGAGATTTCTTGCTGCTGGTTTTCTTTCCCGACCTGCAGACTCTTGCTATGTGTCCTACTTTTCCACAGTGTCTGCACACTTTGTCCTTAAACCAGCAATCATTATGGTCGTGTGTTGTTCTGCCGCAGCGATAGCACTTCACTGTTCCGTATGACATTTCATTTGTGCCATATTCTTGCGGTCTCCGTTGTATCTCTGCAGTGCCCCGTGCTGCTGCTTCGTGTGATACTGCAATGCTGAAAGCCTTGTCCAGCGTAAGATCCTTTTCTGATAGAAGCCGTTTCTGGGTTCCTTCACTTTGAAGCCCACACACAAACTTGTCCCTTAAAGTATCTGCTAGTCCCGTTCCAAACTGGCAGTGTTTCGATAGCTTGCGCAGTTCCGTTAAATACTCAGCATTACTTTCATCTTTATGCTGGTTCCTTTTGTGAAACTTAAATCTTTCTGCTATCAGCAGCGGTGTGGGGTTTAAGTGGTCCTGTAGGATTGACACTATGTTTTCAAAATCCTTTTCTACGGCTTCTCTGGGGTTACTAGGTTTCCTAGTAAGCCATACGTTTTTGCACCCATTGAATTCAACCATACCAGCGCTTTCTTGTCATCTGGCACTTCATTCGCCTTGCAGTATACTTCTATGCGTTCGACATATGTCGTCCAATCTTCGACTTCATTGTCGAACGCTGTGATACTGCCACTCTTCGGCATTTTTGGGTGTGGTTAGACTGGCTTAAAATGGCGTCTCCCGCGCTTTCCTTTCTTTCCCGCTGCGGCTTAAAATGGCATCTCCCGCGCTTTCCTTTCTTCCCCGCTGCAGCTTAAAATGGCATCTCCCGCGCTGCTGCCAACGCCGCTCTCGGCGGTCCTCGTGGCAAATGGCAACGCCCTGTGGGTTTCGTGCGCTGCTCCTGTGCTGCTGCCAATACTGCTCTCTGCGGTCCTCGTGGCAATGGCAGCGCCTCGCGTTTTCCTGCGCGCCTCTCTCCCCCGTTGACGCTGCTCGGCCCTTGAACACCGGCTGCGCTCTGCTCTCTCTCGTCTCTCTCCCTGTTGACGCTGCTCGGTCCTGAACACCAGCTGCGCCCTGTGCGCTCTGCCCTCTCTCTCTCCCCTGTCGACGCTGCTCGGCCTTTTTCTGTGCCGCTCGGTCGGCTCTAGCCACCGCTGTCCGGGAAGGGTCTGCGCAGTACCTGTTGCCAGCCCGTTTCGCTGGACCACCGTGACTGGAAAGCCAAGCCTGGCTCTCGACAGCCTCCCCTGCGATGCTCAAATCTCCGCTGGATGACTGGGCGGTTGCCCGTGGTCGACGCCCGTGCTTCTGGACTCGACCTCCTTCCACTGTTCTCCAGGAGCGAATCCCTGGGAGGTGATGCAGAGTTGCAGGTAGGTTCGAATCTGCGTCGTCGCCAATGTTATATCCGTGTATCTTAGTGTTGTGTCCTTCAATAATCAGACAACAGACTGCAGGGAACGATCAACAGGTGTTTACTGAATGAGGGTTCAAACTGCAACTAACTGTACAGATCACTACTCAGGGTTTATATATAGTTGTGGTCACTGCCAGTGCTACAGTATACAGGAGCTGTAAAAAGTAGTTCTCTCCCTTAAGGTTACATACATTACAGTTGCGGGAAAATTAACTAGTGCCGTGGGTGAGGATTTAAATTCATTTAGCTTTGAACTCATTGGGCAGCAGGATGAAGCAATTGAGAGGAAAAACAAGCTGCACAGAGGACCGGGAGAGACAAACACATTAGAATGAAGAACTGTTCAGAAAAAGGAGGAATCTCTGCTGCCCATAGCCTAACTTGCACCAAGTCCTGTTAACCCATCACCCCTGTGCTCACTGACCTACACTGATTCCTGGTTGAGCAAAGCCTCGATTTAAAAATTCTCATCCTTGTTTTCAAATCCCTCATGGCCTCGCCCCCTCCCTATCTCTGTAACCTTCTCCAGCCCTATAACCCTCCAAAATGCCTGCATTCCTCCAATTCTAACCTCTTGCGCATCCCCGATTTTAATCACCCCACCATTGGTGGTTGTGCCTTCAGCAGCTGGGGCCCTAAGCTCTGGGGATGTGGATGATTTGTCAAGAAGATTCTTGACAGATCACAAGTTCCGGGTTTTTGCGCATGCGCAGTGCTTGTGGAAACCCGGAACTTGTGGGGCACTTACGGCTGTGTACTCACTGCGTACGTGGTCATAGGCCACGGAAAATCCGCGCCAATAGAGGAGCTATTATGCTGCTGGGTGTGTACTATAGACCACCAAATAGTGGGAAGGAGATAGAGGAGCTAGCTTTCAGGCAAATTGCAGAAAGATGCAAGAACTTTAGAACAGTGATAATGAGGGACTTCAACTATCCTAATATAGACTGGAAAATAATAGTGTAAAAGGCAAAGAGGGGGACGAATTCCTGAAATGTGTACAAGTGAACTTTCTTGATCGGTGTGTTTCCAGCCCAACAATAAAGGAAATATAGAATTACATAGAATATACAGCACAGAAACAGACCATTTGGCCCAACCAATCCATGCCAGCATTTATGCTCCACAGTGTTGGATCTGATTCTGGGGAATGAAGTGGGGAAGTGGAGCATGTTTCAGTGGAGGAACATTTGAGAAACAGTGATCACAATATCGAGTTTAGAGTAGTTATGGAAAAGGAAAAGGTACAATCAAACGTGAAAATACTGAACTGGAGGAGGGCTCATTTCAGTGGGTTGAAAAGGGATCTGGCCCAGGTGGATTGGAATTAAAGATTGACAGGTAAAACAGTAAATGAGCAATGGGAGGCCTTCAAAGAGAAGATAGTTTGGGTACAGACTAGACACATTCCCACGAGGGGAAAGGATGAGCATCCAAAGCTAGAGCTCCCTGGATGATTAAAAATATAAAGATTAAAATGAAACAGAAAAAGGAAGCTTATGATAGATGTAAGGCTCATAATACAGTGGAGTACCAAGCTGAATATGGAAAGTACAGAGGAGAACTGAAAAAGGAAGTAAAAGGGGCAAAAAGAAGGTATGAGAATAGATTAGTGGGTAACACAAAAGGGAACACTAAAGTCTTTTATAAAGATATAAATAGTAGAAGGGTAACCTAAGGAAGGGTGGGGCCAATTAGGGGTCAAAAAGCAGATCTTCTAGTGGAGGCACATATAGGAGACAGCAACACGTTCAAGGACTTTGAAGAGGAAATGTTGGAGTTGGGCTGTAGTTTGCAAGGATAGAGAGGTCAAGGGCAGGGTTTTTGAAGAGGGGGGGGGGTGTGGTGATGATGACAAATTTGAAAGGGAACAGGACAGTACCAGAGGAGAGGCAACTGTTTACAATAGCAGCTATCATGGGGGCCAGGAAGGGAAGTTAGGTGGTCAGCAGTTTAACGCGAATATAGTTGAGAGAGCAAGAGGTGGATCTTATGGACAAGATGAGCTCAGTGAGAGCATGGGAGGAAATAGGATAGAAACTAGAGAAAGATGCAAGTTCAGGGCTAGGGCAGGGGGAAACCCTGGGGGATGTTTGACTTGGTGGGCTAGGGGAAGGGTGGGATGTGCAGCTGAACGGATGGTCTTAATCTTAGTGACAATGAAGTTCATGAGCTTCTTGAACTTGTTGTTGGTGGTAAGGGTGGAGGGAGCAGGGGAGAGGGGTTTAAGAAAACAGCTGATAGTGGAGAATAGAAGCTGGGAGTTATCTTTTCATTCCAGGATGATCCTGGAGTAGTGAGCAGTTCTGGCAGAGGAGAGCAGGACCTGATAGTGCTTGATTTTAGCAATGATTGCAGAGCTTCATGCAACGACAGTTCGTACTGGGAATTCGGGTGGAACGACAGGGCCATTTTCCATCTATTAAAATGAACGAAGTGAAGCTCTGCGCCACAGCTCTTAATTTGTAAAATCTACCATTGCGTGCTTGCATGTTGTTTATTTTCTTTGATATTTCTTCAGTTGCTCCTTGTGGAGCAGGAGCGGTGAGTAGGAGGGAGCAGCGGTGAGGTACAAGGGGGTAGGAATGATGTGGGGCTTCAGCTATTTTTTTTATGATGACCGTGGTCAAATTCAAATTCCAGTTTCTCTGAGACTCTTAATTGGTCCAGTTGTTAAACAAAAGGCAGCCAATTCAGACTTGGGCAGTTTGGCAGACCTGTTTTGCAAAACAAAGGTTGGATTTGTCAGAGTTCAGTTCTGGTTCTGACATCCTTTTTTTGTAATCTCAGTGTGTTATTACATCACTGGGATGTCCTGCAGCTGGGAACTAAATTATTTCTGTGGAACAGCTTGTACTGAACAAACTATTATTGCCAAATAAATGAAGTAAAATTCAGACGTGGATCAAACTTGCCTTTAGGCAGAATGTCCTCAATTTAATTTGAGCAGTTCACAATGAGCATAGACACTTATAATATTCTGGTGGCTAATGTTTCATAGATTAAATGTGATTTTGCATTGTTTTGGTTGTTTGTGGGAGTGAAGGGAGGGAGGCTCTGCAATGGTTCCAGTAGTTCCCCATGACTGCTGATTGTTTATGTTTAGGGCAAAAACATGGGAAGATTGTGTCTGGTCCCTTGCTGGAGGGAGAATGCAAGGGAAATGATGCCATTAGGAATGGATTTGGAAATCACAATGCAGAGTGCTGTCTAATTGTGCACAACTGTATGTATACCCGCCCATTTGCAATATTCGTGGACAAATACATATGATATTGGGCCAGAACTTCGGGTCCCCACGGGTGAGTACGCGCTGGGTACTCACGCGTAGGCCCAACGAAAGTGCTGGTTTCGTGCATGCACTGCGCATGCGCGGGAAACCGGAACTTCCGTTCCCTTAAAGGAAGGGGTTCACAGGTCGAACGCGTGCACCGGAGAGGCAGCACATACGCCTGGAACTTCAGTTTTTTTTGCAGGTTTCTCCGGGAAGGTAAGTCTCCAGGAGCTATGTTTCTAAAAAGCAGTCGCAAGGCCTGCTTTTAACAAGGTAAGTGGAGAATTAAGTAAAATTAAAACATTTTTTCCACAGGTTTATTATTTTTAAATACTTTAAAGAAAGGTAAGTTTATTTTTAGCCCCGTTAGAAACTGTAAATAATTTTTTCAAAAAATTTAATTATTGTTTAAAATAATTATTTTATGTAATTTATAGTTATTTTAAAAATGTGATGTTTTTTAAAATTTATTTGAAATTTTAGTTATGTTTTGGGGCTGAATTGTATTCATAGATTTGACAGGTCTTCCTGTCAAATCTATGAATACAGATTCCCTGCTACCATTGGCTCTCCGTGGCCCATGTGATCCCAGGGGACGCTTCGAACTAACTGCGCCCCTGGGATATGCAAGCACTACGCGCCGGCAGTTGGAGCAGGCCCAGGATCGGAATCCCACACGGGCCCACAGCACAACGGCTGGTGCGCTAGGTAAGTGCAGGCCGGAGGCTTGCACCCGCGGGAAGCCTCCAACCCGAATTTCTGGGCCTATGACGTTCAGGCATCTGCTATCTTTAGCAGGTGATACCCCATTTATTGTCAGCGGGTTACCTTCTGTAAAAGAGTGGAAAGTGAATGCCTGATCACAAGATCCATAGATAATTAATGGATAGGGAATGCTTTTCAGCCCATCTTAACTCATCCATCCAGAAAGTTCTCCCATTGTAGCATCTGATTTTTTTTTTTACATTGATTCAAGGCTTTTATTTCACCTCTACTACTCTGGCAATCCATTCCAGATGTGGATCACTCTTTGTGTGAAAAAGAATTTCCTTAAATCAGTCCTAAATTTACTATTTTTATTAGTTTGCATTAAATGCTTACAAGTTAATAACGTCTCACATTTATATGTGAGTTCTGTATGATCCTGTATACACCACAGCTCAACCAGACATGTATATCCTGTAAATGACCATAAAGAAAATGTATATATAAGCCCAAGACACTTAGCTAAAAGGTTAAAATAGGAGTCACTCAGCAGCAACATTAAAAAGTGGAAGGTGGCCCTGAATAGAAGATGAGGTCGTGCTCTGGGTTTACACACACGTTTAACATAGTGTGACTGCACTCCATTTTCATCACTTGCAAACTGACAAATACAATTCTTGGGGGAACATACAAGAATATCGTGAACAGTTTCCAATTGGTGTAATTTATAATAACGTATTTCATTAACACTAAAGAGCAACTGCTTTAACTGTTCATTAATATGAAATTTTCCATTATTACCATCCATTTACTTTTATTGCTTAAGTCATGCACATACTGAATTGATCACAGCTGTGTTTGCTTAAATTTTCTATGCTTGATTAGACGTAACCGCAACATAAATTTTGCCTTCTTTTATTCAAAACTCTTGCCAACCCCCTTCCACTTACCTCTCCCCACCCTGTGGAATTAATCTGTAGTCCTTGTTCTTTTATACAGCCCAACAGCAATCCAGACAGCCTTTTGACAGGGACTTTTTCCAAATCTTTTAACCACTGAGGCCAAGTTTCAATTTGGACCAGCAGTGAAAACCTCACTGTGTATCTTGAATATTAAAGCAGGAAGATAGGAATTGTTATCTAGTTTGCTTTCTGTCATCCTGGTCATCGCACGATACAACGGTAATGGGGTTGTTGACTAATCATAGCAATCAATCTCTATCAATTAGTTTACAACAGACCCAGACATGAGGTGAGGAAACCCCCCTGTAGTGGAGAGCTTTGAGAACCATGGCCCAGAAATTGGCCTACTTACTGCCATGAGTTACCGCCGCAATCCTGTAAAAAAATGGTGGCCGCCACTCTAACACCCTACTCTGGTGTGGGACTCGGCGGCCGCCATTTGGTGAGGGTCCATGGAAGCTGCAATGATTTCATTGGAAGCTGCAACCTCAGTCATCAGACGCTGCATGATATTGTGCATCACAGGTCGCTGGCTGGAACTGGCCAGTCTCTCCACATTGGAGAGGATAGGTTCCAGGCTCTGGGTCACGCCATGGACCAAGATGGAGGTGGACTCCTCCATCCCACTAACCATGACCTGTAAGCTTTCAGGCAGGCTCTCCATTGCACCAAGCATTTGGTTTGTCACACCCATCAGCCTTCTTCTGAAGCTTGGCCCTTATCTGACTCCTCTACAGTAGAACTAGTTTGCGACCTTGTCCCCCAGGAAGGTGACACCTGTGATGTTCCTTCCATTTAGTGTGGCTGCTGTCCGCTCATGCCCAGTGCGTCCAATTGTGAGGATCCCTCTTCTAACATAGTCTCTAAGTTGTGCGTGGTGTTGGTCTCTGAGCTGGTGCCTGCGACAGTGGTAGCAATTGACGCAGTGCATTCGTCCTCGCTCTCCTCCTCCTCTTCCTCCGGGGAGGGGTGGGGGAGGTGGTGTGAGGTGGCTCTTGCTTGTTTTGCACTTGCTCTGGGGGGCGAGGTGAATGTTGCTCCTGGGAGCCTGCAATAATAAAGCTAGAAGGATTAGGGTGCAGCATGTGTGGCCACTATAGGAGGATGTATGTGAGGAGACCATATGGAGCTTGGGAGTGAGGATAACTTTGGGGGTTTAGGGAGCAGGAATAGTTGTGCATCTGTAAGGAAGCTGGAGTGGCCACATACCTCTAGGCGATATGTCCCATGCTCTGCCTCTGGCCACGGTGTCTCCCACTCCCCTCCCGATCACGGCCACCACTGCCTCCTCAAGGGGAATGATCTCTTGCAGTTTTGCTTCACCTCCCCCGGTCAGGTCTTGCTGGCTTCTGTTATGTGTTATCTTGTCCTGGATGAGAAAGAGTGGTGATTGTGAATGAGTGTATTGACAGGTGTGTTTGTGTGTGTGTGATGCCTCACATGGTTGAAGAGCTGGGAGATGTGTCTGAGGTGTGAGTAGTGCCTGTGAAGGATGCAATAGTGTGGGGGTGTGTGAGTGTCAGTGTATAATTAAATGGTGGATTAAGTGTGCAGAGGTTGTGATGCTCGTGGTGGTGCAGTTATTGAGCAGTGTGTTTGTGAGATGGGATCTTACCTTGACCACTCGTGTCAAGTCATTAAATTTCTTGCTGCACTGAAGCCATGTCCTGGGGCCAGGGCTCCTGGCTGTCACCTCTCGGACGATCTCCTCCCACATGCGTCACATTAGCTGCCTCTGTGGCCTCCTGCCCCACTGTGCAAATAGGACACCTCTCCTCCTCTGGACCTCCACCACCAGGATCTACAGTGACGTGTCTGAGAACCTTGGCGCCCTCTCACTCTGTCCCTGAGCCATCCTTCAACGTTGGCTTCTCTCCCAGCCAGCGCACTCCACACCTTCAGTGGAAGTGGGTGAGCACAGGTTACATATACAGATCTAGGAAATCGCGTCTAATCAGCGCTTGAGTGCTAAACCTGCAGGTGTCAGTTTCAGCGCCTGCAGGCACGTTTAAATCATGCTTATCATCAATTAGCCCAAAAATTGCATGCTAAATCCGCACTTCCAAACAGACATTTCTTATTAGCGCAGCACCCAGTTAGTGCCTGTTCTCACCCTTTCACCAAATTAACCCCCATAGAGGTGAAAATGGGACAGAAAAGGAGGCTTATGACAAATAGAAGGTTCATAATACAGTAGATAACCAAGCTGAATATAGAAAGTACAGGAAACTCTTTGGTATCCGGCACCGACAGGACCGGGATGGTGCCGGTTGATTAAAAATTCTGGATGGCGGAGAGGGTTATCTACCGAGACTATTTTTAACAAACAAAAATTAAAAAATCAAGAAATGTGCAGTATACAGTAATTGGGTACTCACCTACAGTGCGGGAGAGTCAGACTCCTGCTATTGAGGTGTTCGGAATTCCGACAGCGCCAAGAAGCCGAGTAGTGGCAGTTTGGAGAACTACCTGCACTAACTAACTCAGCCACCGCGGGGGACTTGGACTCGGCAACATTTCCAGTTATTGAGGTGTTTTCGGAGTATGAATTTTGCCGGTTAATAGAGAATTCCGGATATTTGGGTGCCGTTGATCTAAAAAGGGGAATAAAAGGGTCAAAGCGAGAGTATGAGAATAGATTAGCGGCTAACATAAAAGGGAACTCAAAAGTCTTTTATAAACACATAAATAGTAAAAGGATTCTCAAAGGATGCTCCGCAAAGGGGAAAGGGAGGGCAACCAAAGCCAGAGCTCCCTGGATGACGAAGGATTTGGAGAGTAGGATGAAGCAGAAAAAGGGGGCGTATGACAGATGTCAGCTTGATAATACAAGGGAGAATCAGGCTGACTAAAAAGTACAGAGGAGAAGTGAAAAAGGAAATAAGAGGGGCAATGGGACAGTACAAGAATAGATTGGCGGCTAACAGGAAAGGGTATTCAAAGGTCCTCTGTAGGCATATTGGGGCAGTAATTCCTCCCCAAACGCATGAGTACGGAAGGGGTACTCATGCGTCTGGCCGGAGAAAATGCCGGTTTTCAGCATGCACAGCGCATGCGCTGAAAACCGGCATTTCCTCTCCTCTAACCCAAGAGTTGAAGAGGCTAGCGCGTGCGCTGTGGGGGGCAGCACGTGCGTCTTGGATTTCCTCTGTTTTGGGGGATTTGCGCATGTGTAAAGTAAGTATTTATTTTTACAGGTAAGTGGTGTTTTAGTGCAATTTAGAATTTTTTTTCCACAGGTTTATTATTTTAAAGAATCTACAATACGGTAAGTTTAGTTTTAGACCCTTTTTACTAAAAATTTATTTTTTTCAAAAAAAAAAATTATTGTTTAAATTATTTTTTTAAACTTATTTATACTTAATTTAATGATTGGGATGTTTTTTAAATTTTTATTTAAAGTTTAAATAGTGTTTTGGGCCCCCGTAGTTTTCATGAGTTTGACAGTTCTTACTCTCAAACTCATGAATGAACCTTCCCCTCCCCTGATTGGTTGTACAGTGCTCACCTGATCCCAGCCGGCACATCGCACTAACTACGCCGCTGGATCAGGTAAGCACTGCGCGCTGACATTTGAACCGGGCCTGTGACAGGAAATGCAAGCAGGTCTGGGCTTCAGACGTCAGCGCGCAGGGTGAGTGCAGATCGGGGGTTTGCATGCGCGGCAAGCCCCCGATCCTAATTTCAGGGCCATTAACAGTAAAAGGGTTGTCAGAGGAGCGGTGGAGCCGATTAGGGACCAAAATGGAGATCTATTGGTGGAGACAGAAGGCATGGCTAAGGTATTATGGTCTAGAAATTTGGGGATTTAGCGTGGCTGTTAAGGCCCGATTTATAGAAAAAATGGCAGCCGCATCGCTTCCGGCCGCTTTCAATACGTCCTGAAGCAAGTGTCTCATTTCATGGTGGTCTGTTGCATACTTCACAACTTGGCCATTGTGAGGGCGCAGCCCTTGCCACCAGGGATTGCAGGACCACCTCAGAAGGAGGAGGAAGGAGAGGAGGTGGAAGTGGAAGAGGAAGAGGAAGAGGAGGACGACCAGGATGAGGAAGAGGAGGAAGGGAAGAGGCTGGCAGCAAAACCCCGGTCCAGATGGAATGTCGGTGAATGCCTTATCAGACTCCGATTCTAGTGAATGAAACCCCAGCTCCCCGTTCCTCACCACCTCCCCATCATACCATCCCTCTGTTATGGGACATCACAGCGTTCTCCTGGGCACAAAGCTGAAATGAGAGCCACCACAAAACACACATTCCTAACACAAATAATAAATTTATCAGAATCCAATCAACATTACAATATCAACTAATCACCCTTCTGCATTCCCTTAGTGCCTGTCATTCGTGTGCCTTTACCTGCTCTAGTGCTCCTACGTAGTGGTCTCCAACTAAATAAAGTCTGCTCTTATAACCCCCCCAAAAAAAATTCAAAGACAAAACCAAAAAGGAGAGAGAAAGACATGTACTAAAGTACAAGCCACAGAGTGGTTCGCTAGGCCACTACAGAGTTGGGTTTTTACAACAATTCATCAGTTTTCATGGCTACTTTTTGCAGACACCAATCCAGATTACTGAATGTAATTTCATAACTTGTCACAGTGAGATTTGAACTCCCAACCTCTAGGTTGCTAGTCCAGTACAATACTACTGTACTTGTCCTAAACCAATGGGATGTGATGCTATTACTGCAGATCCAATAATGTCATCCTGCATTTTATGTTTACCAATGGGATGTGTTTCTTTTGAGATGCTAGTGACCTTCACCATGTTAGTGACCTATTCAAAAATTCAAATAGCTTAGTCAGACATGACCTACCCTTCACAAATCTATGCTGACACTCTTTGATCAGCTCATGAAATGCGGCACCTTAACACTGGTAGCTAAGCCCGTTTTTTGGTGGTCCGGTGTGGCCCGTGCTGTTTGCTATCTTGGTGAGGGCGATAGTGTGGACGGTATGTGTGTGCACCGGCAGTATGCAGAGTAGCTAAGTTGTGATGCCAGTCAGCTTGACACACGACCTGCCATTTTCGATGTTGCCGCTCCATTCAATGCCATCTCCTAATCATGCACAGCTGAACATGCATTCAGCTGCAAGAAAGTCCCCCACCAGGCAAAATAATGGCCTTAACTACCAGCACTAAGGTGCTGAATTTCACGGCCCTTGAAATTGGTGCCTCCACTCTTAGCCAACCAATGCTTTGTCCACAATTTAGTGCTACTTAGCCTGGGTCAGTGCCTCCATTAAAATAAAGGATTTTCACACCAACTTGTTACGTGTTCAGACACCAATAATTGAAGTTCCCAGTTTCAAGACAATAGTGGACAATAAAGGGATACACCCAACTTGTAGGTCAGCTGATTATTTCTCTTGTACTGGCTCTTGCAGAGTTTGTAGGAGTTCTGGGTTGCTGGAAGACATTTATAAAGTTGTTAAAGTCTGCCGGGAGTGCTGCTGGATGTTGGGAAGGCTTTGGCTGTTACTGGAAGGCCTCTGGCTACACCACTTGCTCCCAGTCATGGGGGCTCTAGTTGTCATCCCCCTCGCACTGCAGCATGACAGGGAGATGGAGCAAAGGCAGCAAAGGCAAGCTGCTCACAAAGGGAGGAGGGGGAGGAGGGCTCTCAGCAGGATGCCTTACACACCTAGGGTCTTCAGGGAGCACTTCTCCTACCTGCACTTAAGCGAGGAACAGTATATTCGGTGGCACCGCTTCACCAAGGAGGTGGTCACAGAACTCTGCCAGTTCCTGGAACCAGACCTGCAGCCTCAGAACAGGGCGACGACGGCTCTGCCAGTGGCCCTCAAAGTGACCATGGCCCTGAATTTTCTCACCAGTAGATCCTTCCAGGTTGGAACAGGTGACATAGCAAACATCTCCCAGTTCATCGTCCATCGCTGCATCCGGAAGGTCACTGAGGCTCTGTACACTAGGAGACGGGACTTCATTTTCTTCTCTTTAAACAGAGAGAAGAAGGAGGACCGCGTACATGGCTTTGCAGGGTAGCGGGCTTCCCCATGGTGCAGGGTGCCATCAACTGCACACACGAGGCTTTGTGGGCGCCTAACCTCAATGGTGAGATGTTCCATAACTGCAAAGTGTACCACTCACTTAATGTGTAGTTGGTGTGCGACCATGCCAAGCACATCATGATGGTGAATGCCCAGTATCCTGGCAGCAGTCACAATGCCTTTATCCTGCGCCAGTCCACTGTGCCAACAATCTTCCAGTCACCATGTCGAACCCGAGGATGGCTGCTAGGCGACAAGGGCTATCCGCTCTACAACTGGCTGATGATTCCCCTCTGTAACTCCACCACTCGTGGCCAGCCCTCATATAATGACAGCCATGCTGCCACAAGGAATGTCATCGAGCAGACCACCAGTGTGTTCAAGCAACGGTTCCGCTGCCTTGACTGCTCAGGAGGAGCCCTCCAGTACTCGCCAGAGTGGGTATCCCAATTCGTGGTGGTCTGCTGCATCCTCCACAACTTGGCCATCATGAGGGCACAGCCCTTGACACCATGGGTTCCATGACCAACTCAGGAGGAGGAGGAGGAGGAGGAAGAGGAAGGGAAGAGGCAGCCTGCAAATCCACGTTTTGGTTTGGGCTGTCCATGAGCTCTTCATCAGACTCTGGTTCCCCTGAATGAAACCCCAGATCCCCGTTGCTCAACACTTCCCCACCCTACCTTCCCTCTGTCATGACTCATCACTGCACCCTCTTGCTCACAAACATTCCAAACCAAATTTATAAATCATTTAATCCAATACTACATAACAAAGTCAACGAATCACCTTGTGCATTCCCTTAATGTCTGTCTTCAGTGTGCCTTTGCCTGTTCTAGTGCATCTATGAAGTGCTACTCCAGTGGCTGCAACATGGCTGGTGGAAGGCTGCCCACTTTCAGTGGGGTACACTGCAGATGGTCTTGGAGGATGATCTCGAGCAGCCCTGGGTCTAGAAGGCCCACCACCTCAGCATAGGTGGCAGAGTCTGAGCTGGCTGGCTGACAGGGAACTGCAAGGGCACTGGCGGAGTGGCAGTGGTGGAAGTACAAACGCTGTCATCCTGAGAGAGGGCAGCGGGTTCGTGCTCCACGGAGCCACTGCCACTCTTCTGGGTCGGTGCCTCAGCAATCCTAGCCATCTGTTGGAGGACAGATTGCTGGACTACTGTGACACCCTGCAAGCCCCTTTCCACACTGGTGAACCCAGCCATGATCGCAGCATGGCTTGCGTGGCAGAAGTCTGAGCTTCCACTGCAGCACTCAGACGTTGGGTCGTTCCGCTCGTGCTGCAACGGAAACTGAGACATCGACCATCAGAGCCTGCATCATGGTTGGGTCCATCCTGGAAATCATTGGCTCCAAGCTCTGCGCATAGCCTTGTGCTAGGTTGGAGCTGGATCCTCCATGCTTCTCGACAGTAACAACAGGCTCTCGGGCACTCTTGCCATTGCACCTATCATCTCTGTGTGCATGCCCACCAACCTTCTTCTGAAGGCTGTCTCATTGAAGTCCTCATCTGAGTCCTCTGCAGTAGAACTTGTGTGCAACCTCGCCCTCCGGGGAGCTGGCACCTGTGCTACCCTTTCCCCCTGCCCTGACTCGCCAAGTGCAGATCCCGTCTCTATACTACCCATTTTAAAACGATGTATTTTTCTTTAATTCTCATGTCGTTTATGAATTTCACAATATGGAAAATAGTGGAATAAGCATTTTATCCCACTTGTAGGGAAGACATCATGCCTCACAATTGGGTTACTCACTTGTGGAATAAACTGCTGATCCACTTTCCCCCGCTCGCATCCCAAGTGTTGGTTGATCATGACAAGATTATTGATTTCAACATATACTAATCCACTAAAAACAAATTATCTGGTCATTATCACATTGCTGTTTGTGGGAGTTTGCTGTGCGCAAATTGGCTGCTGCATTTCCGACATTACAACAGTGACTACACTTCAAAAAAAAAGTACTTCATTGGCTGTAAAGTGCTTTGGGATGTCCGGTGGTCGAGAAAGGCGCTATAGAAATGCAAGCCTTTCTTTTCTAAAGTACGCTCAGTGCCAGTTTCTGAGCTGGTGCCTGCAAGTGTCACATCGAGTGACGGTGTCTCTTCTTCTCCATGACTCTCCTCTTGTTCTTCCTGCACTGGCTGGGAAGCTTGAAGTTCTTGGTTATCTGAAAGGACAAAGGCACAAGTGTCGGGTTGTGCAAGATGTGCATGCTTACACCATCAGCAGCTTGTAAGTCAGAAGAGATTGTGGGATGAAGTGTGTGACACGGAAGGTACATGGCGTCTGAGTCATGGAAATCGTCAGGTGATGAGTCAGGTGATTCTATTGTTTTCTCTCTGTGTTTTGTCTGAAAGCAGCTGGCTGATTCAGCTCCTAAATGTACTGTGAGTTTACTGGTTAATTTTTACTTAAATAAAACATTGATATTCTTTGTAATGAATCACAGCTACGCCTACTATTCTTAAAGAGGTATTGACACATGGTGGCAGCAGCAGTAGTGATTGTTTAACGCAACTTTCACTATTATTTTTTGCTGGACCACTCAGTACACGGCACAGGTTTTAAAGTTACCCGAAAGCTGAAGCGCGTGCACGATGGCGTCGGGAGGTGCTCTATCACCACCTCGGGCTCTCGAAATCCGTGATGCGAATGTTGCGGAAAAGTGGAAAAGATTCGAGTGAGCCTGGAAGTGTTATGTCCTGGCGATGAAGCTTGGCCAGGAGACGGAATTGGTGCAGGTATCGACATTTCTCACAGTACTAGGGGAAGACGCGCATGACGTTTACTCCACGTGGGCGGACTGGGCTGAGGATGGAGACAGAGACAAGTAGAGCCGGTGCTGGAGAAATTTGCTCAGTACTGTCAACCGCGCAAGAATGTTCCTTTTGAGAGATATAAATTCAACAGGAGAATGCAGGTTGCTGGTGAAACATATGACCAGTATCGTACAGCACTGCCAAAACCCACCGAAGGGTGTGAGTTTGACCATATAACGCCAGAAGAGATACTCAGAGTCTGACTCGTGTTTGGAATTGCGGACTCAAGGGCGCGATAGAGATTGCTTTGAGAGGCTAACCTAACCTTGGCGAAGATGGATGAGATTTGCCACGCAGCTGAAAGTAAGATGGTGCAGCTCAAAGTCATCGGGGAGTTAAAGGGACAGAAAATCAAGGAAATGCCTAAGTGAGACAGAGGCAGGCTTTGGGACAGCACTAAAGAATTCCCAAAGACTCGTGTGTGCGGGAAGAAACACGAGTTCCACAAGAGAGAGCTATGCCCAGACTTTGGAAAGTCGTGCAACAAGTGCGGAAAGAGCAACCATTTTGCAGCAAAATGCTGTGGCAAAGAATTGCCTGCACACAGACGCACAGCTAGAGCAGTAGATGAAGAACCAAGGACTAAAGAAATCTTTGTTGTCAATGAGGTCAGTGTTATTGGTTTGGAAGACTCGGAGTGTGTTACACTTAAACTGGAGTCAGGCAACTGCCTAAGATTTCAAATAGACAATGTAATGTAATTCCGCTGCATCTTTACAAAAAAGCAACAAGAGATTTTAAGCTAGCAAAGGTGGAACCGGTGAAGGCAGCGATTGTAACTTATTATAGTACAAGTCTCCCCACTAGAGGACGGGTGAGAATTCAGGTTCAACATGGTGACTACAAGTGTAAGCTGGACTTTATGCTAGTTGAAAATGCAACTATATGACCTCTGCTGGGTAGGAAGGCCTGCCTGGGCATGGACATCATTACATACAATGGTAATGATGAAATTAATAGAACATTTACTGGAGTGACAGCATATATGATCAGCCACTGACCAAGGAGTGTTTAATACAGAAACATCCTTGGGTATTCACTGATGAGGTAGAACAAGTTGAGGGATGTTGTGTCGGTACCTTTCTACCTAGACACAATTTAGGACCCAGAACTCAGAAATTCAAACATGAAGTGCTTTATTGGAAGGAAAGGAAGTTCTGGGAAGTTCTGAACAAAGAGAGCTAAACTTAACCGAGAGAATACCCAACCATTTATCTCCTGTGACAGCATCACCACAGGTGGGAGGAGAACACACAATAGAACACACAATACATAACATTTCCTCCCCTCTTAAATGGAAGGTCCACATTATTCCTCAACAGGTAAGTTACTTTCAATACACTCAACTAACCTAGGGTAGAGGTAGACTGCCTCAAACCCTAACTTTACCCTGGGGTTTATTCTGCCCCAGTCTTGTGGGTAAGTCACTAAGCCTACAGATCCAAGCATCTTGGAGGCCGCCACTCTCTGACAGGATACCGGCGGTCATCACTGGCTTTCACAGCAGTAGGCATTGACACAGGCCTGGATGGAGAAGGTGCCTGTGTCAGTTGAAAGTCAGGAGTTTGCACAGGTGGAACAGTCTCTTTGACTTCCTGTGTTGGAGAAGAGCACTGTGGCAAAGGATGCTGGTTTGCGGTATCATTCGGAAACAGTTCAGGCCAACCAGCCGTTGGAGCCTCTGTGGCTGTCTCTGCTCCTAGCAACAGTTGATCTGTGTGTCTTCTCCAGACGACGTCCTCAGCAGTCTCAACCGTGTAAGACACAGGGCCGGTCTGCGCGATCACCGTAGCAGGAACCCATTTCGGTCCAGTGTTGTAGTTTCGAGCTAGGACGTGCTCTCCCGGATGAAACCGTCTCTCCTTGGCTCTTTTCTCTCTCTTTTCAACTTGAGCTTGTTGTTGACAATGGACAACCTGCTCTGCCCTTGGAGGTTTGAGTAAGTCAAAACTTGTCCGCAACTGCCTCTTCATCATGAGCGAAGCGGGGTAAGTTTTGGTTGTGGCATGTGGCTCATTCCTGTAGGATAACAGGAAGCTGTTCAGACGTTGGTGGATTGAGCCCTGACCTTGCGATGCCTTTAAGGCGTGCTTCAAAGTTTGCACGAATCTTTCTGCCAGGCCATTAGTAGAGGGATGATAGGGCGCAGACCTGATGTGTTGGACACCATTCACATGCAGGAAGGTTGCAAACTCCTGTGATACAAATTGTGGACCATTGTCACTTACGAGTTGTTCCGGTGAGCCATAACAGCTGAACATCTCACCAAGTTTCTCAATTGTTTTCACTGCCGTGGTAGACCTCATCACAGCGACCTCCGGCCACTTGCTACGAGCGTCCACAACCACCATAAACATCTTCCCTTCGAAAGGACCGGCGAAGTCCACATGTACTCGCTGCCACACTTCTGCAGGCCAATCCCAGGGGTGTAGGGTTGCCAGCTGTGGAACATTCCGGACCCTTTGACATGGGGAACATGTTTTGGCTTTCTCCTCAATATTCCCATCGAGACCTGGCCACCAGAAGTAGCTTCTTGCCATTTCCTTCATCCGAACCATCCCACTGTGGCCTGTATGAAGTTGTTGCAGTATAGGTTCCCTCAGAGGTGGCGGAATTATGACACGGCGCCCCCAAAGAAGACAACCTACCTGGACGGAGAGCTCATTTCTTTTTGAAATGCAAGGTTTCAAACTAGGAGAATCTCCTATCGCTCTCCCTCGAATGACATCGTCCATTACCTCAGACAGGACTGGATCGTTGCGGGTATACCTTCGCACCTGAACTGCAGTGACAGGTGCTCCCTCCACTTGTCTAAAGTAGAAGATGTCTATCTGACAAGGCTCTGGGGGAGTAACAGGCAAGGGTAGCCTCGAGAGACCGTCTGCGTTGCCGTGCAAGTCTGATTTGTGATATTTGATGTCGTATGTGTGTCCTGACAACAGTAAAGCCCACCTTTGCATCCTGCTTGCAGCGAGAGATGGAATTCCGGTGTGGGGCCCGAAGATTGAAGTCAATGGACGGTGGTCTGTCAGGAGTGTGAACCTTCTCCCAAACAGGCACTGATGAAATTTTCGAATTCCAAAAACAATTCCCAAGGCGTCATGCTCGATCTGCGCATAGTTACTCTCGGCCTTGTTCAAGGTGCGTGATGCAAAGGCGATAGGTTTCTCTTCACCCGAAGGCATGATGTGGGATATGACTGCTCCCACACCATATGGTGATGCATCACATGCTAGCTGCACGGGTAGCTTTGGGTCGAAGTGTGTCAGGACCTCCGAATTCAGCAATGCTTTCTTTGCTTGGGCGAAAGCTTCATTGCACAGTTCAGTCCATTTCCATGTTTTGCCTTGACATAGCAACTGATGTAACGGCTTCAGCAATGTTGCTAAGTCTGGAATAAACTTCCCATAGTAGTTAAGTAGCCCCAGAAATGAACGTAACTGGCTCACACTCTGGGGTGCTGGGGCCTCCACGATCGCCTTGACCTTTGGCGGTGCCTTATGCAGGCCAGTAGCGTCAATCACATGCCCCAGGTACTCAACTGAAGATTGAAAGAATTCACATTTGTCTTTACGAACTCTGAATCCGTACTCTTTCAGTCATTGTAGTGTCGCATCCAAGTTCAGAAGATGATCCTCCTCATTTGTCCCAGTGACAAGGATGTCGTCCAGGTAGCACTGGACTCCTGGCAGTCCACTCAAAATCTGATCCATTGCCCTTTGGAATAGAGCAGGGGCCGACGTAATTCCAAACGGAAGGCGGCAGTACCTGTATAGCCCCTTGTGTGTCCCAATTGTCAGCAGCTCCTTTGATTTGTCATCGACATGCATTTGTACATAAGCCTGGCATAAGTCTATTTTGCTGAACTTTTGCCCTCCGGCCAGGCCCGTAAAAAGATCACCAATGAGGGGAAGAGGGTACTGTTCCACAGACAGCAGCGGGTTAATAGTCACTTTAAAATCCCCGCAGATTCGAACAGATCCATCCTTTTTCAGGACAGGAACAATGGGTGTGGCCCATTTGCTCACGCTCACAGGCTCCAGGACTCCATTCTCGACTAAGGCCTCCAAGTTAGCCTCAACTTTTGGCCTAATTGCATAGGGTACAGGTCGGGCTTTGTGAAACTTCGGCTTGCTGTCAGGTTTAATGTCCAGTCTCACGCTGATCTTTTTCATGCTCCCAAGTTCCCCATTGAAGAGTTCTGCATGTTTGTTTATCACTGCAGTCAGACCTGACTCCCCTTTTGACATCATACGGACTGCAGGCCAGTCCAGCGTGATTTTCTCTAGCCACGCACATCCCAATAGCGATGGGTAATTTCCCTTTACCACATATAGTGGCAGTTTTGCAGTCTATCCGTTCAATTTAACTGTCACCTCAATGACGCCTCTCATGGCCACAGGTTCGCCGGTATACGTCTTTAGCACAATGTTTGTTGGCTGAAGGGTAAGATGCTTTAGCATTTTGTTGTAGACAGTGTCTGAAACAAGGGACACAGTCGCGCCTGTGTCCACCTCCATCCGCACTGATTGTCCCTCCACCAGTGGCGACACCCAGTAGCCATTTGAACCACCTGCAACCGTCAGTATATGCACCTCTTCCTCCTCAGAGGTGTCGCTCCCCTCTGTTTTGCTTGTTCCATCATACTACACTGAATGAACACTCTTTTTCCTCTCTTGTCCAAATACAGACATTTTGCTTCCATGCTTCCCAGCTCTGTCTGTTCTTCTTTTACCTCTACAGGCGCGTTCAATGTGACCCTTTTTGCCACAATTTCGGCATTCCAGCTCCGTACACCAGCAGTCATTAGCGTGATGGCCCGTTTTCCCACAACGGTAACATGTGCCGTTCCGTGCACCTTTAGGCTCAGACGAAACCTTGTGAACTCTCCCTGTTGAACTCAACTGGTGAGCCTCCTTTTCCGCCATCTCCATGGAGGCACTAACTTCAATGGCCTTTTCAAGAGTAAGGTTGTCCTCAGTAAGAAGGCGCTTCAGTGTGGCTGCATTTTGCAGACCACACACAAGTCTGTCTCTAATGGTGTCATTCAGCACCTCCTTGAACTGGCAGTGTTCCGACAACCTTTTTAAAGCAGCAATAAACATCGTCACTGATTCCCCCTCCTCTTGATTCCGTTTGTGAAATCTAAATCTCTCAGCAATAACCAGAGGTTTTGGTGAAAAATGTGCTGCAAGAATTTCCACTGGTTGCTTATATGTTTTAGTTCCTGGCTTATCTGGCTGCACGAGGCTGTGAAGTAAATTGAAAGTCTTCGGCCCGATTACACTCAAAAAGGTAGGCATGACCTTTTCATTTGCCACCGCATTTGCCAATACAAAATAGTCAAAACGTTCCGTATATGCGCTCCATTGCTCCACATTTTCATCAAAATCACCGATGTTTCCTAATATAGTAGCCATCTCACATTTCAAATTAAATTTTCTGTTTACTCACTGCACCCGTAACGTATGCAGATTCATCCGCTCCTCGTTGCCACTTGTTGTGTCGGTACCTTTCTAACTAGACACAATTTAGGACTCAGAACTCAGAGATTCAAACATGAAGTGCTTTATTGGAAGGAAAGGAAGTTCTGGGAAGTTCCGAATAAAGAGAGCTAAACTTAACCGAGAGAATACCCAACCATTTATCTCCTGTGACAGCGCCACCACAGGTGGGAGGAGAACACACAATAGAACACACAATACATAACAAGGGAGAATACCAAATCAGGCTCGACAAGGCAATGGTCCAACATGTCTCATATTGTGTATCAGTGGCTTTAAGGGATAAGCTGAAGGAAATCCTGGATGGTCCGTTCAGACAGGACATCATTGCTCCTGTAACAACGCCGACCTCATGGATCAGTTCAATGGTAGTCGTACCTAAGAAGAATGGCACACTACGCATCTGTTTAGATCCGAAAGGCTGAAACAAAGCTATCAAAAGAGAGCATTATCCTCTACCAATGATTGAAGATGAGGCTACACGCCTACACGGTGCTAAAGTCTTTACGATTCTCATCACACAAAATGGGTTTTGGCATGTGAGTCTCGATGAACAGTCGTCATATCTTACAACATTACACACACGTTTTGGATGATACCACTGGAAGCGTATGCCATTTGGGATCAGCTCAGCGCCAGAACTTTTCCAACGGAAGATGCATGAGCTGGTGGAAGGACTGCAAGGGATAGAGGTCATTGCAGAGGATTTTGTAATGGTTGGTTTTGGAGAAACGCTTGAAGTAGCAATTCAAGACCATGATAAACACCTAGAAGCTTTCATACTGAGACGCAAAGATCGTGGAGTGGTGTTAAACAAAGATAAAATGAAACTTCGTATGCAGGAAGTTCCTTTTATTGGGCACGTGGCTACGGGAAAAGTTCTTTTTGTTGATGCAGCCAAAGTTAAAGCAGTTTTGGAGATGACGACACCGACTGATGTAGCAGGGTTCCAGTGGCTGCTTGGGCTTTCTCAATATCTGAGTAAGCTTCTCCCGCATCTATCAGACATCACAAAACCACTCAGAGATTTAACACAGAAAGACGGAGAGTGGTTCTGGGGAGAATCACAAGATTGGCGCTGCAACGACTTAAAGTAGCGGCCACCAGTATGCCAGTCCTTAGGTATTGGCCCAGAAATTCAGCTCTTCCTGGGTGAGTACGCACGGGGTACTCACCCGTAGGCCGAATGGAATTGCCGGTTGCCTGCATGCACTGCGCATGCGTGGGAAACCGGCACTTCCGATCCTCTGAACGAAGAGGTTCAGAGGTCGAACGCGCGCGCAGGGGAGGCTGGACGTGCGCTTTGAACTTAGTTTTTTTTTACAGGGTTTCCCGGGAGGGTAAGCCTGCAGGATTTACATATTTAAAAAGCAGGCGTAAGGCCTGCTTTTTGCAAGGTAAGTGGTCAATTAATTAAAATTAAAACATTTTTTCCACAGGTTTATTATTTTTAAATACTTTAAAGCAAGGTAAGTTTATTGTTAGCCCCGTTATAATATAAAATTATTGTTTTCAAAAATTTAAATGATTGTTTAAAATAGTTATTTAACGTAATTTATAGTTTATTTAAAAAGTGTGATTTAAAAAAAAAATTATTTGAAGGTGTACTGCTATTTTGGGCCCGTAGTATTTATAAGTTTTGACAGGTCTACCTGTCAATCTTATGAATGAGCTTTTCCCTCCTCCGATTGGCTGCCCATGGCTCACGTGATCCCAGGGGACGCATCGCTCTAACTACGCCCCTGGGACATGCAAGCACTGCGCGCTGGCAGCTGGGCCAGGCCCCGGAGCGGAATTCCATGGGGCCCTACAGCTCAACTGCCGGCGCGCAAGGTAAGTGCAGGTCGGGGGCTTACACCCGCGGGAAGCCCCTGACCCGAATTTCTGGATATAATTTGAAAGAAGAAGTCACTTTAAAATGTGATGCATCAGAATCAACAACCGGTCACATATGCATCAAGGCCATTGACAGCAGCAGAGACAAGATATGCACAAATCGAGAAAGAACTTCTTGCGATCGTGTTTGCCTGTGATAAATTTGAAGCCTACATCTACTGCTGGGACATGGTGAATATTGAATGATCACTGTCCGTTAGAGTCAATAGTTCTCAAGCCATTAAACAGTGCGCCTAAGAGACTTCAAAGAATGCTGCTAAGACTCCAAAAAGTGATTTATAAAAAGGGGAAA
Source organism: Somniosus microcephalus (assembly GCF_052327205.1). NCBI lineage: Eukaryota > Metazoa > Chordata > Chondrichthyes > Squaliformes > Somniosidae > Somniosus > Somniosus microcephalus. The sequence goes on from NC_140989.1 coordinate 117,646,433, forward strand.
AGATGATCCTAGCAGATACACTGAGCTAGAAGTTATTGTGTCTGTGATTTTACACGTGAGTTGGAAGAAATTGATCATCGTGAATCACTTCCAGTTAGTGACTCATGTTGGCAACAGCTTCATCACGCTGCAGCAGATGACCCGGTTCAGAAACAGATGTGAGTTATTATTCAGCAAGGCTCAAGTCAGAGGTGCCTGAATGCCTCCATTCTTACTTTGACTTTTGAGATGAACTAACTGTCCAAGGAGATTTGATATTCACCTCGTGGTACCAGCTGTATTGCAGAAAGAGTTGATGTCAGTAGCTCATTCAACACACATCGGCATAGAAGGTTGTATCCATAGAGTCTGTGATGGCCTCTATTGGTCCAGGATGTCGACAGAGCTTAAACAATATATTGCAAATTGTGAAACCGGTTTGGCTCATAGGAGTTCTCCACGCAAGGAACCAGTATTGCAGCATGAGATTGTGGCTAGGCCTTGGTCGAAGGTTGGGGCTAACCTTTGTGAGCTACATGGCCATAAGCTGTGTGGTAAACCACTGTTACCGTTCACAACCGTTCACTATTGTTTACACTGTTGTTATCGCTACACAAGGTTACCTCTTGCCACGCACACTGCTATACCTGGGCTTACCTCAGCTGACTCCGCCCATGGCTCTGCCTGCTTGCCCAGGTATAAAGGTGACCGCTTGGCTAGTATTCTCCCTTGTTGGAACCGATCGCCCACGAGGGTGGGCTCTGTTATTTAGCCAATAAAAACCTATAGTTACTATCTTAACTCGTCGCTTTTCATGGAATGAATTGATAGGTATATCAATTTTATTGGCTAAATTTTGAAATGAGTGGATCGGAGCAGCCAAACGACCAGCCAAACGGCCAGCTACAACAGCCACAGCAGCCGGCCTGGCTGCGAGCCCTCCGACCGCCGTACCTGGATCTAAACCCACAGGCAGCGAACTCAGCCCTCGACTTCGAACACTGGCTGAGCTGTTTCGAATCCTACCTGGGAGAATCCGGCGTGCCTCCGGGATCCAAACTAAGAGTTCTGACCGCCCAGGTGAGCCCTAAAGTATTTGCATTCATCCGGGACCTTGCTACTTACGAGGACGCCCTCAACCTGCTAAAAGAGCAGTACCGGAGCCCTGTAAATTCTATGTATGCCAGACATCTCCTAAGATCCCGCTCGCAACAGCCAGGACAGTCTGTAGATGAATTTTTACGGGCGCTACAAACACTCGGCAGGGACTGTGACTTTAAAGCTGTAATGGCTGCAGAAAATACTGAAGGAAATATCCGCGATGCCTTCGTGAAAGGCCTTCGGTCCGACTACTCACGGCAAAGATTGCTCGAATCAAAGGACCTTGACTTGAATACAACTGCAGCCCTCGCTCGCTCTCTGGAAGTGGCCCATCGGGACCTCGAGGCGTACTCCAGGTACTGTGCTGCGCGACCCTGGGACTCGGGCCCGACTCCGGCCGCAATTCCCCTCGCACCGCCGCCCCTGGGACCCACCACGGCGTCGGTGTCCTGGAATCGATCAGGACCGCCACCCCCGGGACCCGCTGTGGCAGCGGACCTCCGCGATCGGGCCACCAGCTGCTTCTTCTGTGGCCAGGCGAAACATCAAAGGGCGCGCTGCCCTGCAAGGAACGCGACCTGCTCCGGCTGCAAAAAGAAAGGCCACTTTGTAAACGCCTGCAGGGGGAAAGCCACAGATGCCAGCATTGCCTCATGTGAGCTGTGGGGGCAGCCATCTTTGATCAAGGCCACAGGCGCCAGCAGTGCCTCATGTGAGTTGTGGGGGCGGCCATCTTCTCCGCCATTTTGTCCAACTTCGTGGGGACCCGCGTCATGGGCGCCGCCATTTTGTTCGCCGCACTCGGCCGCCGTTTTGCCTCCAGACCCGACCACCGCCTCGCCTGCAGACTACAGCAGCTCGCTCAGCCATACACTGGCCTCCGTCACGCTTGACCAAGCTCTCCCGCATCATCTGTCCAAGTCCATGATGGACATCGAAGTAAACGGCCATGCCACGTCCTGCCTGTTCGACAGCGGAAGCACGGAGAGTTTTATTCATCCAGACACGGTGAGCTGCTACTCCCTCACTGTCCGGCCAGCGCGCCATCGGATCTCGATGGCGGCGAAGTCCCATTCAACAGACATTAGCGGCTACTGTGTAGTGACCCTGTTGGTTAGGGGCACGGAATATAAAAATGTTAAACTCCTCGTCCTGCCACAGCTCTGCGCTGCCGTCCTACTAGGGCTGGATTTCCAATGCCACCTTCAAAGTGTCACTTTGGCTTATGGTGGACCCCTCCCTCCACTCACAGTCTACAACCAGCAAATTTTAAACCACCCACCGCGTACCACCTGCGGCCTCTCCACCCTCAAAGTCCCGCCCCCTTCCTTGTTCGCTAACCTCACCCGTGACTGTAAACCCGTCGCCACCAAGAGCAGGTGGTACAACGCCGGGGACAGAGCTTTTATTAGCTCTGAGGTGCAGCGACTCCTGAAGGAGGGCATCATCGAGGGGAGCACCAGCCCCTGGCGTGCCCAGGTCGTAGTTGTTAAGACCGGCGATAAACACCGCCTGGTCATCGACTACAGCCAAACCATAAACCGGTACACCCAGCTGGACGCATACCCCCTTCCCCGCATATCTGATATGGTCAACCAGATTGCACAGTACCGGGTATTCTCCACCATCGACCTCAAGTCAGCCTATCACCAACTCCCTATCCGCCCTGAGGACCGCCAGTATACCGCCTTCGAGACGAACGGCCGCCTCTACCACTTCCTTAGGGTTCCCTTCGGCGTCACCAACGGAGTCTCGGTCTTCCAAAGGGAGATGAACCGGATGGTCGACCAGAACGCGCTTCAGGCCACGTTCCCTTATCTAGATAACGTCACCATCTGCGGCCGCGACCAGCAGGACCATGATGTTAATCTGGAGAAATTCCTCCGTACGGCCCAACGGCTGAATCTCACTTACAATAAGGATAAATGTGTGTTTAATACCTCGCGCCTTGCCATCCTCGGCTGCGTAGTAGAGAACGGAGTCATCGGCCCCGACCCCGAAAGAATGCGCCCCCTCATGGAGCTTCCCCTCCCCCACTGTCCAAAGGCGCTGAAGAGAACCCTGGGGCTCTTCGCTTACTATGCCCAATGGGTGCCGAATTATGCGGACAAAGCCAGGCCCCTCATGAAGTCCACCTCCTTCCCCCTGACAGCAGAAGCAGACGCAGCCTTCTCCCTCATAAAAGGAGACATTGCGAAGGCCACAATGCATGCAGTGGATGAGTCCATCCCCTTCCAAGTGGAGAGCGCTGCCTCCAACTTCGCCCTAGCGGCAACCCTTAACCAGGCGGGGAGACCTGTGGCCTTCTTCTCAAGGACCCTCCAGGGCCCTGAGATCCGACACTCTTCTGTCGAGAAGGAGGCCCAGGCGATTGTGGAGGTGGTACGACGCTGGAGGCATTACCTGGCAGGCAAACGATTTACCCTCCTCACCGACCAGCGTTCGGTTGCTTTTATGTTTAATAACAAGCTGAAGGGCAAAATCAAGAACGACAAGATCTTGAGGTGGAGAATTGAGCTCTCCACCTACGATTACGATATCTTGTACCGGTCTGGTAAACTCAACGACCCCCCGGATGCTCTATCACGAAGTACTTGCGCAAACGCGCAAGTTGATAGGCTACGGACCCTCCACAATGACCTCTGCCACCCCGGGGTCACCAGACTTTACCACTTCATTAAGGCCCGCAACCTGCCCTACTCCATCGAGGAGGTCAGGACCATGACCAGGAACTGCCAAACCTGCGCCGAATGCAAACCGCATTTCTATAGGCCGCACAGAGCAAGCCTGATCAAGGCCACCCGCCCCTTCGAGCGCTTGAGCATCGATTTTAAGGGGCCCCTCCCGTCCTCTGACCGTAATGTGTACTTCCTCAACATTATTGACGAGTACTCCCGTTTCCCCTTTGCCATCCCCTGCCCAGACATGACCAGTACCACGGTCATCAAATGCCTGAACGACCTCTTCGCCTTGTTCGGGTTCCCGAACTATATACATAGCGACCGGGGCGCATCCTTCATGAGCGAGGAACTTCGCCAGTTCCTGCTCGCGAGAGGTATTGCTGCGAGCAGGACCACCAGCTACAACCCCCGGGGGAACGGCCAGGTGGAAAGAGAAAACGCGACAGTTTGGAAGGCCGTCCTCTTAGCCCTAAATTCTAAGGGCCTCCCAATCTCTCGCTGGCAGGAAATCCTCCCGGCAGCACTCCATTCCATCCGGTCACTGCTTTGCACTGCCATTAACGCCACCCCCCATGAACGAATGTTTGTTTTCCCCAGGAAGTCGACTACGGGAACCTCGCTACCAACATGGCTGACTTCTCCGGGGCCCGTCTTGCTGCGGAAGCACGTGAGGGCCCATAAAACGGACCCCCTGGTCGAGAGGGTGGACCTCCTGCACGCCAACCCCCAGTACGCCTATGTGGCATACCCAGACGGGCGGGAGGACACTGTCTCCTTGCCCTCGGGCACCCCCGAGATACCACCGTTACCCCCCACCACTCCCCCAAATCCAGCTCCTGTAGACGGCATGCCGGAACCCCAGGAGCCTTCGTCGACCACGCAGACACCAGCATTACCATCGGATACTGCACCACCGCCGCCGCTGCTGCGCCGATCAGAAAGGCTTACGAGGCCTCCTGAGAGACTGACATACACGAACTGGTAGTACACTTCACCCCGCCGGACTCAATTTTAAACAAGGGGTGAATGTGGTAAACCACTGGTACCGTTCACAACCGTTCACTATTGTTTACACTGTTGTTATTGCTACACAAGGTTACCTCTTGCCACGCACACTGCTATACCTGGGCTTACCTCAGCTGACTCTGCCCATGGCTCCGCCTGCTTGCCCAGGTATAAAGGTGACCGCTTGGCTAGTATTCTCCCTTGTTGGAACCGATCGCCCACGAGGGTGGGCTCTGTTATTTAGCCAATAAAAACCTATAGTTACTATCTTAACTCGTCGCTTTTCATGGAATGAATTGATAGGTATATCAAGCTGCTCGTTGACAATTTCAGTAACTTTATCGAAGTAGCCAGCCTCACTTCAGTTACTACTCGCAGTGTTCTGAGAGAACTTCAAGAGATGTTTGCTAGATTCGGGATACCAGACATTCTTGTAACAGATAATGGTTCACAATTTGCATCAGCAGAATTTGCAGTGTTTGTCAAGAGTTGGGGATTAAGACATGTGATGTCATCACCTCACTACCGGCAGTCCAATGGCAAAGCTGAAAATGCCATCAAGACCATGAAATGACTCTTCACAAAGTACAAAGAGTGCGGTCAATCAGAGTTCCTAGCTTTATTGGATTGGCACAGCACACCGAATGAAGGTGTGCGAACAAGCCCTGCACAGGGACATACGGGTTGTAGGTGCAAGACATTACTTCCTATCGCGGGAACACTCCTACAGCCTAGACATTCAACTGAGGAAGACACTCGTGCGCTTGTTGGCATGAAATAATGTCAGCAGTATTACTCTGACAGGAATGCTAAGCCACTTCAAGAATTATACCCTGGTGATACAGTGCTGATGAAACTCCCTGGCCAGAGTACGTGGAGTGCAGGAACATGCACATGTGTGGTGGGTACGAGAAGTTACGATGTGCAAGTTGGAGACTCATCATACTGCAGGAATCGGCGTCAGTTGATTTATGCTGATGAACTGCCTGTAAACATCACTCCTGAGGTTGAGGAATTTTCTGAAACACAGGTCCCTAGCGGTCCTCTGAACTATCCACAACCTCCAAAGAAAGAAACAATAACTACAACAGCTGAAACGCATGTCAGTCAAACACCAATCACCGATCGCAGATCTGGAAGACAGTGTCAGCCTCCATATCAATTGAAGGACTATCTTTTTATAGTGCCTGCTTGTGACTGTGTGCTTTGATTCAGTTAAATCTCAGAGTTCCTTTATGTGTGTTTTTGAACTCTGAGATAGTTAGTATTCTTTTCTTTTTAGGGGAAAGATGTGATGCAGGAGATACATTAGATGCAGGTACATAGCTTCTGAGTCATGGGAATCGTCAGGTAATGAGTCAGGTGATTCTATTGTTTTCTCTCTGTGTTTTGTCTGAAAGCAGCTGGCTGATTCAGCACCTAAATGTACTGTGAGTTTACTGGTTATTTTTTACTTAAATAAAATGTTGACATTCTTTATAACCAATCACGGCTAGGCCTACTATTCTTAAAGAGATATCGACACAAGGGGGAAGTGGGATGTGAGAAGGAGGATTAGGTACAAGCATACCGTCATCTTCAATTGTTTCTGTTATGTATTGGCTGTTCTCCTCCCACCTGCGGTGGCGCTGTCACAGCAGATAAGTGGTTGGGGTTGTTCTCTTGGTTAAGTTTAGTTCTCTTTGTTCGGTACTCTCCAGAACCTTCTTTTTGAATAAAGCACTTCATGTTTGAATCTCTGAGTTCTGAGTTCTAAATTGTGTCTAGGTAGAAAGGTACAGATACAATAAAGTGGCGACGAGGACCAGATGAATCTGCGTTGTGGGAACTTTCTTGTTTTCGACTACAAAACACTCGGAACAGAGATTGCAGCATCACATTAACGTTACGGGTGCAGTGAGTAAACCGAAAATAAAATTTGAAACGTGAGATGGCTACTATATTAGGAAACATCGGTGATTTTGATGAAAATGTGGAGCAATGGAACGCTTATACGGAACGTTTTGACTATTTTGCTTTGGCGAATGCGGTGGCAAACGAAAAGGTCATGCCTACCTTTTTGAGTATAATGGGGGCAAAGACATTCAATTTACTTCGCAGCCTTGTACAGCCAGGTAAGCCAGGGATTAAAACATATAAACAACCAGTGGAAATTCTTGGAGCACATTTTTCACCAAAACCTCTGGTTATTGCTGAGAGATTTGATTTCACAAACGGAATCAAGAGGAGGGGGAATCAGTGATGATGTTTATTGCTGCTTTAAAAAGGTTGTCAGAACACTGCGTGTTCAAGGAGGTGCTGAATGACACCATTAGAGACAGACTTGTGTGTGGTCTGCAAAATGCAGCCACACTGAAGCGCCTTCTTACTGAGGACAACCTTACTCTTAAAAAAGCCATTGAAGTTAGTGTCTCCATGGAGATGGCGGAAAAGGAGGCTCACCAGTTGAGTTCCACAAGGAGAGTTCACAAGGTGTCGTCTGAGCCTAAAGGTGCACGGAACGGCACATGCTACCGTTGTGGGAAAATGGGCCATCACGCTAATGACTGCTGGTGTACGGAGCTGGAATGCTGAAATTGTGGCAAAAAAGGTCACATTGAATGTGCCTGTAGAGGTAAAAAAAGAACAGACAGAGCTGGGAAGCATGAAAGCAAAATGTCTGTATTTGGACAAGAGAAGAAAAAGAGTGTTCATTCAGTGCAGTATGATGGAACAAGCAAAACAGAGGGGAGTGACACCTCTGAGGAGGAAGAGGTGCACATACTGACGGTTGCAGGTGGTCCAAATGGCTACTGGGTGTCGCCACTGGTGGAGGGACAATCAGTGCGGATGGAGGTGGACACAGGCACGGCTGTGCCCCTTGTTTCAGACACTGTCTACAACAAAATGCTAAAGCATCTTACCCTTCAGCCAACAAACATTGTGCTAAAGACGTATACCGGCGAACCTGTGGCCATGAGAGGCGCCATTGAGGTGACAGTTAAATTGAATGGACAGACTGCGAAACTGCCACTATATGTGGTAAAGGGAAATTACCCATCTCTACTGGGATGTGCGTGGCTACAGAAAATCATGCTGGACTGGCCTGCAGTCCGCATGATGTCAAAAGGGGAGTCAGGTCTGACTGCAGTTTTAAACAAACATGCAGAACTCTTTAATGGTGAACTTGGGAGCATGAAAAATATCAGCGTGAGACTGGACATTAAACCTGACAGCAAGCCGAAGTTTCACAAAGCCCGACCTGTACCCTATGCAATTAGGCCAAAAGTTGAGGCTAACTTGGAGGCCTTAGTCGAGAATGGAATCCTGGAGCCTGTGAGCATGAGCAAATGAGCCACACCCATTGGTCCTGTCCTGAAAAAGGATGGATCTGTTCGAATCTGCGGGGATTTTAAAGTGCCGATTAACCCGGTGCTGTCTGCGGAACAGAACCCTCTTCCCCTCATTGGTGATCTTTTTACGGGCCTGGCCGGAGGGCAAAAGTTCAGCAAAATAGACTTATGCCAGGCTTATCTACAAATGCATGTCGATGACAAATCAAAGGAGCTGCTGACAATTGTGACACACAAATGTCTATACAGGTACTGCCACCTTCCGTTTGGAATTACGTCAGCCCCTGCTCTATTCCAAAAGGCAATGGATCAGATTTTGAGTTGTCTGCCAGGAGTCCAGTGCTACCTGGACGACATCCTTGTCACTGGGACAAATGAGGAGGATCACCTTCTGAACTTGGATGCGACACTACAGCGACTGAAAGAGTACGGACTCAGAGTTCATAAAGCCAAATGTGAATTCTTTCAGTCTTCAGTCGAGTACCTGGGGCATGTGATTGACGCTACTGGCCTGCATAAGGCACCGTCAAAGGTCAAGGTGATTGTGGAGGCCCCAGCACCCCAGAATGTGAGCCAGTTACGTTCTTTTTGGGGCTACCTAACTACTATGAGAAGTTTATTCCAGACTTAGCAACATTGCTGAAGCCGTTACATCAGCTGCTATGTCAGGGCAAAACATGGAAATGGACTGAACTGTGCAACGAAGCTTTCGCCCAAGCAAAGAAAGCATTGCTGAAGTCAGAGGTCCTGACACACTTCGACCCAAAGCTACCCATGCAGCTAGCATGTGATGCATCACCATATGGTGTGGACAAATGTAAGAAGTCACACAACACCGGGTTATAGTCCAACAGCTTTATTAGAAATCATAAGCTTTCGGAGCGCTGCTCCTTCGTCAGGTGTGGGAGCAGTCATATCCCACATCATGCCTTCTGGGGAAGAGAAACCTATCGCCTTCGCATCACGCACCTTGAACAAGGCCGAGAGTAACTATGCGCAGATTGAGCGTGAGACCTTGGGAATTGTTTTTGGAATTCAAAAATTTCATCAGTACCTGTTTGGGAGAAGGTTCACACTCCTGATGGACCACCGTCCATTGACTTCAATCTTCGGGCCCCACACTGGAATTCCGTCTCTTGCTGCAAGCAGGATGCAAAGGTGGGCTTTACTGTTGTCAGGACACACATACGACATCAACTATCGCAAATCAGACTTGCACGGCAACGCAGACAGTCTCTCGAGGCTGCCCTTGCCTGTTACTCCCCCAGAGCCTCGTCAGATAGACATCTTCTACTTTAGACAAGTGGAGGGAGCACCTGTCACTGCAGTTCAGGTGCGAAGGTACACCCGCAATGATCCAGTCCTGTCTGAGGTAATGGACGATGTCATTCGAGGGAGAGCTATAGGAGATTCTCCTAGTTTGAAACCTTACGTTTCAAAAAGAAATGAGATCTCCATCCAGGCAGGTTGTCTTCTTTGGGGACGCCATGTCATAATTCCGCCACCTCTGAGGGAACCTATACTGCAACAACTTCATACAGGCCACAGTGGGATGGTTCGGATGAAGGAAATGGCAAGAAGCCATCTCGATGGAAATATTGAGGAGAAAGCCAAAACATGTTCCCCATGTCAAAGGGTCCGGAATGTTCCACAGCTGGCAACCCTACACCCCTGGGATTGGCCTGAAGAAGTGTGGCAGCGAGTACATGTGGTCTTCGCCGGTCCTTTCGAAGAGAGGATGTTTATGGTGGTTGTGGACGCTCGTAGCAAGTGGCTGGATGTCGCTGTGATGAGGTCTACCATGGCAGAGAAAACAATTGAGAAACTTGGTGAGATGTTCAGCCGTTATGGCTCACCAAAACAACTCGTAAGTGACAACGGTCCACAATTTGTATCACAGGAGTTTGCAACCTTCCTGTATGTGAATGGTGTCCAACACATCAGGTCTGCGCCCTATCATCCCTCTACTAATGGCCTGGCAGAAAGATTCGTGCAAACTTTGAAGCACGCCTTAAAGGCATCGCAAGGTCAGGGCTCAATCCACCAACGTCTGAACAGCTTCCTGTTATCCTACAGGAATGAGCCACATGCCACAACCAAAACTTCCCCCGCTTCGCTCATGATGAAGAGGCAGTTGCGGACAAGTTTTGACTTACTCAAACCTCGAAGGGCAGGGCAGGTTGTCCATCGTCAACAACAAGCTCAAGTTGAAAAGAGAGAGAAAACCAAGGAGAGACCGTTTCATCCTGGAGAGCACGTCCTAGCTCGAAACTACAACACTGGACCGAAATGGGTTCCTGCTACGATGATCGAGCAGACGGGCCCTGTGTCTTACACGGTTGAGACTGCTGAGGACGTCGTCTGGGGAAGACACACAGATCAACTGTTGCTAGGAGCAGAGACAGCCACAGAGGCTCTAACGGCTGGTTGGCCTGAACTGTTTCCGGATGATACCGCAAACCAGCATCCTTTGCCACAGTGCTCTTCTCCAACACAGGAAGTCAAAGAGACTGTTCCACCTGTGCAAACTCCTGACTTTCGACTGACACAGGCACCTTCTCTATCTAGGCCTGTGTCAATGCCTACTGCTGTGGAAGCCAGCGATGACCACCGGTATCCTGTCAGAGAGTGGCGGCCTCCAAGACGCTTGGATCTGTAGGCTTAGTGACTTACCCACAAGACTGGGGCAGAATAAACCCCAGGGTAAAGTCAGGGTTTGAGGCAGTCTACCTCTACCCTTGGTTAGTTGAGTGCATTGAAAGTAACTTACCTGTTGAGGAATAATGTGGACCTTTCATTTAAGAGGGGAGGAATATGTTATATATTGGCTGTTCTCCTCCCACCTGCGGTGGCGCTGTCACAGCAGATAAATGGTTGGGGTTGTGTGGTGATTATTCCTTGTTTAGTAAAAGTATTGTGATTGGTTGTTTGTTAACTGCCTTGGGATATATGTTGTAATCTCATTGGTAGTTGATGTCACATGATGTGTGGTGGCCACCTTAAATTCAGTTCTTTTCCAACTTTGGTTGGGACTGGATGTGGAAAGATGTGCTGCAGATTTTAAAGTTAATAAAGCCTAGCTTTGGAAGGCAAATCTATTCTTTATTTCAATTTATTAACTTTATGTTAGAATGGAGCGATATCTTCAACCAGAACGATTCAAGGCTGACCCCAATTCTGCTGGAGTGGATGATAAATGGAAACATTGGTATTGTACATTTAAAAACTTTTTGGGCGTGTTGGATCAAGAGTCTCTAAATAAGCTGAATATGCTGATCAACTACATTGCTCCGGATGTATATAAATATATTTTGGACTGTAAAACTTATGAAGTGGCTATTTCGACATTGGAAAAGATTTTTGTTAAACCAAAGAATGAGGTATTTGCACGTCACCTTCTATCTGCCCGTAGGCAGCAGGTGGGAGAATCTTTGGATACTTATTTACAAGCACTTCGGTGCCTTAGTGTTAACTGTAATTATAAGGCCGTGACGGCTGAAGAATATAAGGAAGAATCGGTACGGGATGCTTTTATTAATGGATTACTGTCTAGATCAATTCGTCAGCGGTTGTTAGAAAATAAGACTTTGGATCTTAAAAGTGCTTTTGAGCAAGCTTCTACATTGGATGTGGCTCAGAGAAGTTCGGATTCTTATGCTCTTTTTAATCAGCCTGCGGCTATGGTTTCGGCAGTTTCGGATGAAAAGGAATTATGTGGACTTAATGGGAGTGGTTTACTAGATTCTGAAACAGTTTCTACTTCAGCGGCTGTTGCCTCTAGGATTCAGAAGTGTTATTTTTGTGGGAATATCCGGCACCCTCGTCTGAAGTGTCCTGCTCGGGAGGCTGTGTGTAGTAAATGCGGCAAGAGAGGTCATTATGCACGCGTGTGCAAATCATCAGGTTCAATTACCTCCTCCTCTCCTGGTGTGGGAGGGCCCTCCTCTACCACCTCCTCCTCTGTGACTATTCAGCCTTTAGATAGGGCGTTTATTGCATCAATTTCTGCTGCATTTGCTCATGGCCTAAACAAAGCTATAGTTACGGCTCAAGTTAATGGGTTGGAAGTGAAGGCCCTTATAGATACGGGCAGTACTGAGAGTTTTATAAGTCTTCAGTTTGCGAAGGAGAAGCATTTGAAAATTTTGCCTGTTACGTATCAGGTGTGTATGGCTCAGCCGACCCTTACTTCACAAATAGCTGGTTGTTGCTTTGTTAAAATGATTCTTCTAGGTAATACGTATACTGATATACGCCTATCTGTTTTGCCTAATCTCTGTGCGGATATTTTGATTGGACATGATGTGCTTCAGTTACACGAGTCTCTTAGTCTTTCATTTGGAGGGACTAAGCCACCTTTATCTATTTGTGGATTAACTTCTTTATCCATTTCTCCATTATCACTTTTTTCCAATTTGATGCCGGATTGTAAGCCAATTGCTACCAAGTCAAGAAGATATAGTAGTCAGGATAGAGAATTTATTAATTCTGAAGTTCAACGTCTCTTATTGGAAGGAATCATTGAACCTAGTTGTTCGCCTTGGCGAGCACAGGTAGTTGTCACGACTAACGAGAGACACAAGAAACGAATGGTGATAGACTATTCCCAAACTATTAATAGGTATACTCAATTAGATGCGTACCCTTTGCCTAAGATTGATGAGCTTATCAATAAAGTATCTCAGTATAAGGTTTTTAGCACTATTGACTTAAAGAGTGCTTATCATCAGATTCCTATTGTTAAGAAGGATCAACCATATACGGCCTTTGAGGCTGGTGGAAAGCTGTATCAGTTTTGCCGAATACCATTTGGTGTTACTAATGGTGTTGCTTGTTTTCAATGGGCAATGGATGCTTTTATAAGTGATAACTCCCTCTCTGACACCTTTTCATACTTAGATGACATCACAGTGTGTGGCAAATCAAGGGTGGAGCATGATTCTAATTTAAAAAGATTCCTTCAAGCTGCGGAAAAAGTTGGTTTAACTTTTAATAAAGAGAAATGTATCTTTTCGACTACTGAGGTAAATCTATTGGGGTATATTATCTCGGGAAACAAGATTAAACCAGATCCAGAACGCCTGCGACCATTGATTGATTTACCTTGTCCTACTAATTCTAAGGCTTTGCAACGAGTTGTTGGACTGTTTTCTTATTATTCTAATTGGATTGCAAATTTTTCACGGAAGATCCAGCCTCTTATTCGGGTTACGACATATCCTCTATCATGGGAGGCCAGGACATGTTTTGAGAATTTTAAAAAGGATATTTTAGGAGCAGTTGTGCATTCTATTGATGAGCAGGTTCCTTTTGTGATCGAGACGGATGCTTCTGATTTTGCAATTGGGGCTACTCTGAACCAAAATGGAAGACCTGTGGCCTTTTTCTCACGTACTTTGAACAATAGTGAAAAAAGACATTCTTCAATAGAGAAAGAGGCATACGCAATAGTAGAAGCATTGCGTAAATGGAGACATTATTTATCGGGGCGACATTTCACGTTGGTAACTGATCAAAAATCTGTGTCCTTTACGTTTGATGTTAAACATTTTGGAAAGATCAAAAATGATAAAATAATGAGATGGAGGATTGAGTTGGCATGTTACCATTTTGACATAGTTTATCGTCCGGGGAAGGATAATGTTACTGCTGATGCACTGTCGAGGGCTTATTGTTCTGTGATTCACGGAGATATGCTTATTAATCTTCACAATGCCTTATGTCATCCTGGGGTTACGAGGATGATACACTTCGTACGCAGTAAGAATTTGCCCTTTTCAGTTGAAGACGTCAAGCGGATGACTTCATCATGTTCTATCTGCGCTCGGTGTAAACCGAATTTCTTTGAGCCTCAACGAGCTCATCTTATAAAGGCTACTTCTCCTTTTGAACGTTTGAGCGTTGATTTTAAGGGGCCTCTTCCTTCAACTACTCAAAACCGATATATTTTTACTGTTGTGGATGAGTTTTCAAGGTTCCCTTTTGCTTTTCCTTGTGCAGATGTATCAGCTGCTACAGTTATCAAATGTCTGACTCAACTTTTTGTCATCTTTGGGATGCCTGCGTATATCCATTCGGATCAGGGAAGTTCTTTTATGTCTTCCCAGTTGAAGGAATACCTTCAGAGTCGGGGAATTTCTACTAGTAGAACTACCCCGTATAATCCCCAGGGTAATGGACAGTGCGAACGATACAATGGGGTGATCTGGAAGGCAGTTATGTTGGCTTTGACATCCCGGAACCTTAAGAATACACAGTGGGAAATGGTACTGTCTGATGCCCTGCATTCCATTAGATCATTGCTTTCAATGGCTACTAATGTGACCCCCCATGAAAGGCTCTTTAACTATCCGCGGAGATCTACTACGGGATATTCGGTACCTTCATGGCTTACTATGCAGGGACCTGTGCTGCTTCGACGCCATGTTAGATTGTCAAAATATGATCCTTTAGTGGAGGAGGTGGAGCTGTTGGAGGCAAATTCCCAATATGCTCATATTCGATTCCAAGATGGGAAAGAAAGTACCGTTTCAATTAAAGACTTGGCTCCTTGTGGTGGCCAGCCCTCTTCTGAGGATATTAACAATAGTCATGATTTAGATAATGTGGATGCTGTTACAGATACTACGAATGTCTCCAATCCGATTGCAGATAATTATACTTCTATTAGTCAGCCCTTGATGGATGTTTATGACCGTCCCAGTTTACCTTCTGATGGGATTTCTAATCCGGAAACCGTTGAAAATCGGGATATGGATAGCCTTCCTGCTGAAGATACTTCTGTGCCTTCTGGTGTGGGAGGGCAAGGAATTTCACCAAGGTTAAGAAGGTCGACACGAACAAGATATCCGGTCGACCGATTGAAAATGGACTTTTAAATTGATAGTAATGTTTTAAAATTGTTGAAATATTATATTATATTGTTTTAGTTGAGAGATACTTAATACTTATGTGCAATGTTATTATTTGTTGTTGTTCACTTAGTATTGTGTCATGTAAACAGTTTTACTCTTGTTGTGCATAGTTTTAGTTGTAAATAATTAATTATAAATTGTAAAGGTTATTTAGGTTGGAGTATATTTTAAAAGGAGGGGTGAATGTGGTGATTATTCCTTGTTTAGTAAAAGTATTGTGATTGGTTGTTTGTTAACTGCCTTGGGATATATGTTGTAATCTCATTGGTAGTTGATGTCACATGATGTGTGGTGGCCACCTTAAATTCAGTTCTTTTCCAACTTTGGTTGGGACTGGATGTGGAAAGATGTGCTGCAGATTTTAAAGTTAATAAAGCCTAGCTTTGGAAGGCAAATCTATTCTTTATTTCAGGTTGTTCTCTTGGATAAGTTTAGTTCTCTTTGTTCGGTACTCTCCAGAACCTTCTTTTTGAATAAAGCACTTCATGTTTGAATCTCTGAGTTCTGAGTCCTAAATTGTGTCTAGGTAGAAAGGTACAGACACAACAGTTTCAGCCTCGCCGATCACCACGGCCTCAGTGACGGCCCCTCCAATGATGTCAAGCACAGTTTCCTCCAGCTGGGTCAGGATATGCAGCCGAGCCTGTACCCCACAGGTCAGCTGCTGCTGGCTCCGGTAATGCGCCATCTTGGCCTGAAAGAGAAAGAAAAGTGTGTCAGTGAGTGTGGTGCAACGTGTTTAGGTGATGTGGCTGTCAATTGTTGAATAGCTGGCAGTTTGTGCAAGCTGTGAGATGTGGGTGTGAAGCTTGCAGCAGTGCTAAGTGTGTGAGGGTGAGGTGATTGTGAGGTATGAGTCGTGGTTGATAGAGATTGTTGGTAGGTGAGTGATGGGGGTGTGGTGCATTGAGCAGTGCGTGAGGCTAGTGCTGCAGTTGGTGGCATATGTCATTTGAAGATGCATTCACTCACCTTGACCACTTGTGTGGATCCAATACCTCAGGGCAAGACTGCTTGCGGTGACCGTTTCAGCTATCTGCTGCCACTGCCTTCTTACTGTGAGCTTGGAGGGCCTCCTGGTCCCCTGTGGGTAGCAGACCTGTCTCCTCCATTCTACCCCCTGCACTAAGGCCACCAGTGCTGCCTCTGAGAACCTATAGCTAATTGACAGGAAACAGAGAGTAATGGTGAACGGTTGTTTTTCGATCTGGAGGAAGGTACACGGTGGTGTTCCCCAGGGGTCAGTACTAGGACCACTGCTTTTCTTGCTATATATTAATGACTTAGACTTGGGTGTACAGGGCACAATTAAAAAATTTGCAGATGACACAAAACTTGGAAGTATAGTGAACAGTGAGGAGGATAGTGTTAGATCCGTGGTTCAGTGGATAAATAATTACACGGATGCTGTACATAAACAAACAACAGGTCTTTACTGGAGGAGGGTCATCTCTAGACTGGGGTACAGAGGCATGTGCACAGCTTATATACCGGTGTGGTTACTGCCGGTACTACAGTATACAGGAGCTGTAAAAAGTAGTTCTGACTTAAATCACATACACTACAGATAGTGATAGACTTCAAGAGGACATAGACAGGCTGGTGGAATGGGCGGACACATGGCAGATGAAATTTAATGCAGAAAAGTGCGAAGTGATACATTTTGGTAGGAAGAATGAGGAGAGGCAATATAAACTAAAGGGTACAATCCTAAAGGGGGTGCATGAACAGACAGACCTGGAGGTATATGTACACAAATCATTGAAGGTGGCAGGGCAGGTTGAGAAAGCGGTTAAAAAAGCATACGGGATCCTGGGCTTCATAAATAGAGGCATAGAGTCCAAAAGCAAGGAAGTTATGATGAAACTTTATAAAACACTGGTTAGCCTCAACTGGAGTACTGTGTCCAATTCTGGGCACTGCACTTTAGGAAGGATGTGAAGGCCTTAAAGAGGGTGCAGAAAAAATTTACAAGAATGATTCCAGGGATGAGGGATTTCTGTTACATGGATAGACTGGAGAAGCTGGGGTTGTTCTCCTTAGAGCAGAGAAGGTTGAGCGGAGATTTGATAGAGGTGTTCAAAATCCTGAGGGGTCTAGACAGAGTAGATAGAGAGAAACTGTTCCCATTGGTGGAAGGGTCAAGAACTAGAGGACACAGATTTAAGTGATTGGCAGAAGAACCAAAGGTGACATGAGGAAAAACATTTTTATTCAGAGAGTGGTTAGGATCTGGATTGCACTGCCTGAGAGGGTGGTGGAGACAGATTCAATCATGGCTTTAAAAGGGAATTGGATAAGTATGTGAAGGAAAATAATTTGCAGGGCTACGGGGAAAGGGCGGGGGAGTGGGACTAGCTGAAGTGCTCTTGCAGAGAGCCAGCATGGACTCGACGGGCCAAATGGCTTCCTTCCGAGCTGTAACCATTCTATGATTCTATGAGAAACCAGCCGTATTGTCTTCCAGGCTTTTCCCCCTTTCCTCAATGAAAATGGTATATTAGAAAAGATTAAAAGCTTTCCTAAATGATCAACTTAAATCACCATGGTAAAGACTGCTATAATTGTTTAGTTGCTAAGACGCTGCACATTTAAGGAGAGATTTACCCCTTAGATGCCCCCATTGAATCTGGGGAGCATATAGCATGAAATTGTGCACCCCTCTCCCGTGAAAGATGGAAAATCACGATCTGGGAATGCAAAGTTTTATGACATGTGAACTAAGATGTGAAGCACAAAATCTCCAGTTTAAGATCTGCTACCATTGCACTGTCACTTTTAAAAATAACTTTTGGATTGTCCCATTATCATTTTAAAATTGCTGCATGGCAGGCTTGTAGGTTACTGCCCTGGCAAGCTGCACCAGTCAATATGAATCAGGATCATGACTTTATTTCCTACAATGAATTCCCAGGCTCAGCCAGAGATGGTTAAGGAGGTACTGAATGGCCAGCAAAAGCCTCTATCCCACTGTGAACAGCTGATACCTATTACAGCTTTTGATTACTACCCAGTGCTTTAACTAAATATAAACAGAACACAGATAGTTCTTTAAGCTTCATCAATTATATTAGACATACTGAAAC
Organism: Somniosus microcephalus; assembly: GCF_052327205.1. Lineage (NCBI taxonomy): Eukaryota > Metazoa > Chordata > Chondrichthyes > Squaliformes > Somniosidae > Somniosus > Somniosus microcephalus. The sequence goes on from NC_140989.1 coordinate 117,664,531, forward strand.
ACAAACCATTTGTAATATTTTCAGTTATTACTTTATTCAGTGTGGGACATTTCCAGTAAGGAAAACGAGGTCTGCAGGCTCGCGATTTCCCAACATTCCCATCTAGGAATCAGCCTTGTTCAATGTTGTGGCTAAATGAGCTCAGTGTGGAGTTTTCCTGCAATCCCTAGTGTGCAAATTGGCTGCCGTGTTTGTCTACATGACAACAGTAACTGCATTTCAAAATAAATCCATTGCTTGTAAAGCACTTTGAGGCATGATAAGGGTGTGATAGGAGTTCACAGAATCACAGAAACCCCACAGTACAGATAGAGGCCATTTCGGCCCATCGAGCCTGCACCGACACATATCCCACCCGATCCCCGTAACCCCACATATTTTAATCTCCCTAACACTAATGGTCAATTTATCATGGCCAATCAACCTAACCCGCACATCTTTGGACTTATAGAAATTAAACTTCTTTCTCTACTATCTCAAAAAAAATTCATTCACAAGCGCTTTCCTGATATTTTGCCCCACAATTTCCTCAATGTCCTTTGCACCAGAGGACGACGGGGCGCTAGGCTCTCACAGTAGAAGGGTCTACACTTCCTTCCCCATCACCAGAGAGAAGCAGGACGAATGTGCAGGTGGCTTTGCCAGGATAGCGGGATTCCCCATGGTGCAGGGTACCATTGACTGTACCCACGTGGCTTTGCGGACACTGCATAACAATCCTGAGATCTTCTGTAACTGCAAAGGCTACCACTCACTTAATATGCAGCTGGTGTGTGACCATAGACAGCTAATCCTCAGTGTCAGTGCCCACTATCCTGGTAGCAGCCACGATGTCTTCACCCTGTGCCAGACCGGTGAGCCAGCACTCTTCCAATCACCACGTCAAGCTCATGGCTGGCTGCTCAGAGTCAAGGGTTATCCACTCTTCACCTGGCTCATGACTCCCCTCCGCAACCCCAACACTCCTGCCCAGCACTCATATAATGAAAGCCATGCTGCCACCAGGAACATCCTCAAGCAGACCATCGGCCTGCTGAAGCAACGGTTCCGCTGCCTTGACCGCTTGAGAGGAGCCCTCCAGTACTCGGCTGAGTGGGTGTCCCATTTTGTGGTGGTCTGCCGCATGCTCCACAAATTGGCCTTCATGAGGGCGCAGCCCTTGCCACTAGGGATTGTGGGACCACCTCAGGAGGAGGAAGAGGAGGACGAGGTGGAAGAGGAAGATGAGGTGGACAAGGAGGAGGAGGAGGAGGAGGAGGAGGAACAGGAACGAGGGAGGAGGCAGCCACTCAATTGGCCTTCTGGCAGGGTGGTCCATGACCGCCTCATCAGACTGCGGTTCGAATAAATAAAACCCCAGGCCCCCGTTGCTCACCACATCCCCACCATTCCATCCCTGCCGCAGGCCATATCACAGTGCAAAGCTGAAATGAGAGACACCACAAGATAATCCAAACTGAATTAATACATTTATCAATAATCAGTGAACAAATATTTACAACAACAATATTACCTAGTCACCCTTGTGCAATCCCTTAGTGCCTCGCGTTACTGTGCCTTTGCCCACTCTAGTGCTCCTATGAAGTGTTGGCCCAGTGGCTGCAGCACAGCTGGTGGAAGGCTGCTGAGTGTCCATGCGGGAGACTTCAGATGGCCTTGCAGGACGCTTCTCCTACTGTAGAGAGCCTCTGTGACCTCCCGGATGCAGCGATGGATGGCGAACTGCAAGATGTTAGCTATGTCTCCTGTTGCAGACTGGGGTGCGGTGCACTGAGTGTAAGCAGAGTTTGGTAAGTGGGAGAGTTTGGGCAAATGGGAGGTGAGGGGGTGTTTTTGCTCTGTTTTGCTTCCCACTCTCAGGCTAATCCAGCACTGCGGAAGTGGAGCAGTGAGACAATTCAACCGGACAAGCCCCACAGACAGCATTCAAAAGGGAGGTTGGTAATCAGCTGGTTGGTAGGTCCTTTTCCTTCTCTTCTATACCTTTAAGTTGGTAAGTCCTATTAAATAGTGGTGTAATATTATCATCTATATCAGGGCAGAGGGCCTTCATAACTAATAATAATAAGAAATTTAATTAATTACATAGATATGGGTGAACAGGTGATGTGTTACTGTTGCGAAATGTGGGAGCTGGTGGACCCCATTGAGGCTCACGGTGATTACACTTGCGATAAGTGTTTGCTGCTAGAGGAACTCAGGCTCCGTGTTAAAGAGCTTGAGACCGAGCTTCAGACACTGCGACACATCAGGGAGGGGGAGAAGTTCCTGGACTCTATGTTTCAGGAGGTGGTCACACCTATGAAATTAATTAATGCAGATGTAGTCCGTGGTCAGGGACAGGACAGTGTGACTATGAGTGAGGCAGGTACAGGGATCCAGGAGGTAGTGTTGAAGGAGACGCAGCCCTTGCTCTTGTCAAGCAGGTTTGAGGTTCTTACTCCCTGTGAGGGCGGGAGCGGGGACTGCAGGGAGGATGAGCAACCTGGCCAGAGCACCGTGGAACAGGGGGCCATTCAAGTGGAGGGAGTAAAAAGAAATGTTGTAGTGGTAGGGGATAGTATCATTAGGGGGATAGATAGGGTTCTCTGCAGTCAAGAGCGGGAGTCCCGAAGGCTGTGTTGTCTGCCTGGTGCCAGGGTTAAGGACATCTCTTCTGGGCTGGAAAGAAACTTGGAGTGGGAGGGGGAGGATCCAGTTGTCGTGGTCCATGTTGGTACAAACGACATAGATAGGACAAGGAAGAAGGTTCTGTTAAAGGAGTATGAGCAGCTAGGGGTCAAATTAAAAAACAGAACCTCAAGGGTAATAATCTTACCTGAGCCACGAGCGAATTTGGCTAGGATAAATAAAATTAAAGAGTTAAATGCTTGGCTCAAAGACTGGTGTGGGAAAAATGGGTTTTGCTTCTTGGGACACTGGCACCAGTACTGCGACAGGAGGGAACTGTTCCGTTGGGATGGACTTCACTTGGCCAGTGCTGGGACTAGAGTCCTGGTGAATCATATAACTAGTGCTGTAGAGAGGGCTTTAAACTAATTAGTGGGGGGGAGGTTTCTAGAGAGCAAATAATAAAAATGACAACAGAGAAGGTCATAGACTTAGGTAGCAGTGGGGGAATTAAAAAACAGAACATGTCAGGAAGGGACAGAAGCTATGGAGTAAAAGGTAAAGTAGTAAAAGGGGAAAAAACAGGAACTAAGTGTCACAAAACATATTTGAAAGTTCTTTACCTGAATGCACGTAGCATTCATAACAAAATGGATGAGTTAACGGCACAAATAACTACATATGGGTATGATCTTGTGGCCATGACAGAAACATGGCTGCAGGGTGACCATGACTGGGAATTAAACATACCAGGTTATTTAACAATCAGGAAGGACAGGCAGGAAGGAAGGGGAGGTGGGGTGGTTATGTTAATAAAGGAAGGAATCACTATAATACAGAGAAATGATATTGGGTCAAAGGAGCAGGATAGTGAAACAGTTTGGGTGGAGATAAGGAATAATAAGGGGAAAAAAACACTAGTGGGCGTAGTCTATAGGCCTCCGAACAGTTGCAACTCTGTTGGACGGAGTATTAATCAGGAAATAGTTGAGGCTTGTAATAAGGGAACAGCTATAATTATGGGGGACTTTAACTATCATATTAACTGGACAAATCAAATTGGGCAGGGCAGCCTTGAGGATGAGTTCATTGAGTGTATTAGGGATGGATTTCTTGAGCAGTGTGTAACTAAACCGACCAGGGGGCAAGCAACCTTAGATTTGGTCCTGTGTAATGAGAGAGGATTAATTAAAAATGTCCTAGTAAAGGATCCCCTTGGAATGAGTGACCATAACATGGTTGAAGTCCATATTCAATTAGAGGGTGAGAAGATTGGATCTCAAACAAGCATGTTGAGCTTGAATAAAGGAGACTATGAAGGTATGAGAGCGGAATTGATTAGAGTGGACTGGGAAAATAGATTAAAGGGTAAGATGGTACATGATCAGTGGTGTACATTTAAAGAGTTATTTTACAACTTCCAAAAAAAATATATTCCACTGAGGAAAAAAGGGTGTAAAAGAAAAATAGCCATCCGTGGCTAAGTAAAGTAATTAAGGATAGTATCCAACTAAAAACAAGGGCATATAAGGTAGCCAAATCTAGTGGGAGGATAGAAGATTGGGAAGTCTTTAAAAGACAGCAAAAAATAACTAACAGATTGATTAAGAAAGGGAAGATAGATTATGAAAGTAAATTATCAAAAAATATAAAAACAGATAGCAAAAGTTTCTATAGTTATATAAAAAGAAAAAGGGTGGCTAAAGTAAATGTTGGTCCCTTAGAGGATGAGACCTGGAAATTAATGGTGGGAAACATGGAGATGGCAAAAACGCTGAAAAAATATTTTGTATCAGTCTTTACGGTAGAGGATACTAAGAATATCCCAACACTGGACAAACAGGGGGCTCTAGGGGGGGAGGAGCTAAATACGATTAAAATCACTAAGGAAGTGGTACTTGGTAAAATAATGGGACTCAAGGCGGATAAATCACCTGGACCTGATGGCTTACATCCTAGGGTCTTGAGGGAAGTGGCGGTAGGGATTGTGGATGCATTGGTAATAATTTTCCAAAACTCCCTGGACTCAGCAAAGGTCCCGGCAGATTGGAAAACTGCTAATGTAACACCCTTATTTAAAAAGGGTAGTAGGCAGAAGGCTGGAAACTATAGACCTGTTAGCCTAACATCTGTGGTTGGTAAAATTTTAGTGTCCATTATTAAGGAGATAGTAACGGGACATTTGGATAAACATAATTTAATAGGACAAACTCAGCATGGTTTCATGAAGGGGAAGTCATGTTTGACAAATTTGCTTGAGTTCTTTGAGGAAGTAACATACAGGGTGGATAAAGGGGAACCAATGAATGTAGTGTGGCGGATCGCCACCTAAAGGGGCGCAATCCACTTTTCCGTCCGTGGACAATAAATCGGGCACCTTGCCTTTAAGAAGCATGCTGCCTTTAAGGCATGACAAAGGAGCGGGCGTCGCCCTCAGTGTGTACACAAAAGCGCGGGGGTCACCCTCTTTTGGTTTTTGGGTTTAGCAGAGAGAAGAGCTGGGGCAGCCATCTCTCAAGAGAATGTAATAAAAAGCCATGTGTTCCTCAGATCGGTTCGGCCTCCATTCGTGTTCCGCGGCAGCCTCAACAGTAGTGTATTTAGACTTCCAAAAGGCATTTGACAAGGTGTCACACAAAAGATTATTGCTCAAGATAAAAAATCACAGGATTGGGGGTAATATTCTGGCGTGGGTGGAGGATTGGCTCTCTAACAGAAAGCAGAGAGTTGGGATAAATGGTTCATTCTCAGACTGGCAATCAGTAACTAGTGGTGTTCCGCAGGAGTCAGTGCTGGGTCCCCAACTCTTTACAATCTATATTAACGATTTGGAGGAGGGGACCGAGTGTAACATATCAAAGTTTGCAGATGATACAAAGATGGGAGGGAAAGTAGTGAGTGAGGAGGACATAAAAAACCTGCAAAGGGACATAGACAGGCTAAGTAAGTGGGCAGAGATTTGGCAGATGGAATACAATACTGGAAAGTGTGAGGTTATGCACTTTGGCAGGAAAAATCATAGAGCAAGTTATTACCTTAATGGCAAGAAACTGAAAAGTACTGTAGTACAAAGGGATCTGGGCGTCCTGGTGCACAAAACTCAAAAAGTTAATATGCAGGTGCAGCAAGTGATCAAGAAGGCCAATGGAATGTTGGCTTTTATTGCTAGGGGGATAGAATATAAAAACAGGGAGGTATTGCTGCAATTGTATAAGGTATTGGTGGGACCGCACCTGGAATACTGCATACAGTTTTGGTGTCCATACTTAAGAAAAGACATTCATGCGCTCGAGTCAGTACAAAGAAGGTTCACACGGTTAATTCCAGGGATGAGGGGGTGGACATATGATGAGAGGTTGAGTAGATTGGGACTCTACTCATTGGAGTTCAGAAGAATGAGAGGCGATCTTATTGAAACATATAAGATTGTGAAGGGGCTTGATCGGGTGGATGCGGTGAGGATGTTCCCAATGATGGGTGGAACTAGAACTAGGGGGCATAATCTTAGAATAAGGGGCTGCTCCTTCAAAACTGAGATGAGAAGAATCTTCTTCACTCAGAGGGTGGTAGGTTTGTGGAATTTGCTGCCCCAGAAAGCTGTGGAAGCTACATCATTAAATAAATTTAAAACAGAAATAGATAGTTTCCTAGAAGTAAAGGGAATTAAGGGTTACGGGGAGCGGGCAGGAAATTGGACATGAGTCTAGGTTCGGAATGGTCATGGCCCTGTGGGTAGTGGAGCGGGCCCAGGGGCCGTGTAGCCTGGTTCTGCTCCTACTTCTTATGTTCTAATTCTGTTAGATTTCAGGAGATGGTTTTATTCCTGTTCCTGGCTGGGATGGAGATCGCCTTTACAGAAGGTAAGTACTGTAGAAAATATAGGGACAGAGTGATCTCCTGGACGAGCTTCGATCGCCTAGATGGGTCGGAGAGGAATTTCCCAGATTTTTTCTCCCAAATTGGCCATTGGTTTTTTTAATCTGGTTTTTCGCCTCTCCCGGGAGATCACATGGGTTCGGGTGGGATGGAGAGTGATAGTAGATTTGAGGTTAGGATCAGATCAGCCATGATCTCTATGACTCTATGATCTTATTGAATGGTGGAGCAGGCTCGAGGGGCCGATTGGCCTACTCCTGCTCCTATTTCTTATGTTCTTATGTTCTTATGATCCGCTGGGGAAGAAATTGAGTGCGATGGTGACCTTGACTGCCACTGAGAGAGCCGTGATCTCCCTGGTCTGAGGCTGGAGGTCTGGTTGCAGGAGGTGGCAGAGTTCAGTGACCACCTCCTTGGTGAAGCGAAGCCTTCTAATACACTGCTCCTCACTTAATTGGAGGTAGGAGAAGTGCTGTCGGAATACCCTCGGAGGGTAAGGCCTCCTGTTGAGAGCACTCATGGCCCTCCTTCTCCCTCTGGGCACATGTTCCAGTCTTTCTCGCTGCCTGCGCTCCCTCCACCATTGATCCTGGAGGGTGCGGTCGACTGTCAGTACAGCCCCCATTAATGTAACCAAGTGTAGCAGTTTGATTCTTTGAAGAATAACAGGGAGGGTTGTTTCAAGTGAAGAACACCTTCATTTTTACTTAAAAGCTTCTGCCACAGCACTTGCACACAGTCATGGGGGCTCTTCTTGCAGTCGCCCTCACGCTTGAGCATCTTGGGAAAGTAAGTGGAGGCAGCAAAGAGGAGAAGATGCACATAGAAGGAGGAGGAGGAGGGTCCGGAGGGCTGTCAACAGGAGGCCTTCCTCACTTAGGGTCTTCCGAGAGTGTTGTGTATGTACCTTTAAGAGAAGAACTGATTCTATACTGCAGTACCGGCAGTGACCACCCCTGTGTATAAAGCCATAGCAGGCTTCTGTACGTCAGTCTTAAGTTACCCTCTGTTCAGTAAACACAGCATTGCTGGCTGTGCAGCTGCAAGCACGAGCAGAAAGAGCAGCCAGACTTGGAGAGTGGACTAAAGTGGTGGTCCCCTGACCAGGCAGAGGAGGAGAACGCTGGACCACCACCACCACCTCCACCTCCACTATCATCATAGCAACTGAGGTGCCTGGAGGGAGAGGACAGGGGAGGAGAAGGAGAAGGGAGGCCTGCAATAACATCAACCAGGGGAGAGGCCTTTCCCATTACTGCCTCCCCAAATTGGCCTCCACTTCAGGAGAGGGAGAGAGGGGAGAAAAACCACCATCAACCAACACCAACTGTTTGGAAGGAGGGAGGAGTATCATCTTCAAAATATCTACAGGTGGGTGTTATTTGGGGCACTCTCCCAAAGACTTTGTATTTTAGGTGGGGGGAGAAAAGAAGAAAGAAGGCCGGAACATCAAGGGGTGGCTGTGTGTGTGTGTGGATCTTGCCAAAACTAGGCCACACACACCAATAATAAGCATCCCTTCTATTGCCTGACCTGGGCCAGCTGGAGCTGCCTAGGTGAAGTGGTTAATTCCATTAATTACATCGTTAAAACCTGGTGCAGGACTGAGCCTGGGCAGCTCCAGCTTTCCCAGGTGAAGACATCTTCTCCCCCTGCCAGAAGAACACCACTGTCAGAGACTTTAAATTTCCATCAGGAGAGTGCACCCCTGCCAACACCCACCCACCCACCATCCTGAGTGGCGACCCTGCCTTTGCGGCCTCCCTCCTTCCCACCCCCCCTCTCTCTCTCTCTTTGTCTCTCTCTGCCTCTTTCTCTAAGGCACCTCAGTTTACTTTATTAATTAATTGCCTATTGAGCAGAGGGGAGAAGGCCCCTCTCCCAATCTCAGTCAATAAGGGGAGAGGTGTGCCTTCATTTTAAACAGCTCCCTCTGCTCAATAGAGGACCAAAAAAATACCTGAGGCCATTTCCATCTTTAGGCCTGTGACTTGGGGTGAGTGTAGCCCTTTATAATACCACCCCAGAATGGCGACTGCATCTTCGCCGGTGGCGGGACCAGCCAAGACGTATGCGGGAGTGGCAGCCACAGCCACAGCTGCTCCCGTTGCTTCTGCTGCCCCGTCACCATTCAGGCTGATGACAAAAAAGCTTGGGGTGAAGAGCTACACTCACCCCACTATGACTATTGAGGCCTGCGTTAAAGCCATGGCTGGGGTTGTCGGCCCCTCAGCCATTGTAGCGGCCTCAAAAATGTATGGGAAGGCTGTGTTCTTCCTGGGGTCGGAGCGGGCGGTGTCCCTGGCCGTCGCCAAGGGGCTCACCGTGGGTGGGACCTTCCTGCCGGTGGACCCCCTCGAGGCCACCGCGCAGAGGGTGGTTATTTCGAACGTCCCGCCCTATGTTCCTGGTGAGCTCCTCCTTCCCCATCGACGTCAACTTGGGGAGGTGAGGTCGGGGATCACACCCATCCCGCTCGGCTTCCGGGAGGCCAGCCTTCGCCACGTCTTCTCCTTCCAGCGCCAGCTGTTCATCCAGCTGGTGCGGGAGGAGGACACTGACGGGGCATGCGTCGTCCACCACGAGGGGACCGCCTATCGCGTCTTCTGGACGTCGGACGGTGTGCGGTGCCACGCCTGCAAGGAGGTGGGGCACATCCGGAAAAACTGCCCCGCCTCCAAGGCCGCCGGATCATCTCGTGCGGCCAAGGCTGGCGCCGCCAAAGCTCCTCCCCCCGGATCTGCCCGCGCGTCAGGAACGTCTGATGCGCGGTTGACGTCGGGGGCTGATGCCACCAAGGCCTCCGGCGGGGGGGAGGGAGCGTGCCCGGCCGGAAAGAAGGCGCGGTGAAAAAATAAACACCTTAGGGCGGGTCAACCCGTGGATGGCCAGCCCTTGCCCCTTGAGCCCCTTACACCCGCGCTCCTCGCGGAGTTAATCGGGGCAGACGCGAGCGGGAGGGGCCTCGTGCCCGAGCCTGTGGCCACAACCGCCGCAGTGGTAACGCTGATACCTGCGGCTGGGCTCGGGCCCGAGGAACCCGACAAACCTGCTCCGCCGGAGGGAGCTGAGGAGGAGGCCTCTGCAGGCATGGAGGTCTCCCTCGCTCCCTCTGTGCTAAAAAGAAGGCGCGACCCCCTGGAAGAGGAGGAGGACCGGGAGGAGGAAGGTCCCTCCGAGCAGGGGGAGTCGTCGCCCGCCGCGGGTACTGCGCCACCCTCCCCCCGCTCTCACGATCACCAGCGATCGGCGGGGGTCGCCTGTCCCTCGGGAGGCTGAGGCAGATGTGTCTGTCCAGCACATGCCTCCCGGGGACGGGGACGAGACCCTGCCCATGGGGGGGGTCGCGGAACAACCCGCGGTGGAAATAGATATTCTATCGGTGCCGTTACCCCTCGCCGGGTCGGGCGGCCTGGGGTCTGGGTCGGGCGAGCTCGAGAATAATGAGCTCGCCCAATGCGACCCGGACATCTCCCAGGGGCTGCTCGACCTGGTAGAGGTTTTAAATACCCCATCCGCTGGGTCGGAGGTTGGTGGCGGGGAGGAGGATGGCCCCCTGGCTGCGTCTCTGGTGCCGGACGTACTGGAGGAGCTGGGAATTGTTCTCTCCCCGGTTTCTCCGGTCGTTCCAGCGTCTGAGGCGGAGGGGAGCTCTGAACCGCCTCCGTCTTCTGGCCCAGCACCCCTAGAGGAGCCCAGGGAGAAATCCTCTGCCGCCGATCCTGGGGGTGGGATCCGGGCGGAGGCGGGGCTGGCTGGTGCGGCCGAGCCGTTCGCTTCGCACTGCGCGGCGGATGGGTCGGCCGCTGGTGACGGCCCCCTGGAGGAGGATGGGGACTCGGTGATGGGCACGGAGGACGATTCGGACTACAGCGCCGAAGAGGCGATGGATGACCTCGTGCCCCTTGCCGAGTCTCCCCTCATTCCCGTAAGGGAACTCCGGGATTTTATGGCCACGTGCCTGGGTCGGCGCAATTAGGTCCGGCTGGCCCTCGACAGGTGGTCGGAGCTGGCGCTGCTCATCGTATCCGTCCGCGCCGCCGTTAAGATCATGGGCGCGGACGAGGGTGTGAACCCGCTCGAGCTGCGTCGGCTCACAACGTTTCTCACTGGGCTGCTGAGGAAGTGGCGGCTGACCAGCGGCTGCGCTTCCTCCCCCCGTTAGGTGTAGGTAGAGGTTGCACTATGCTTCTGACATGAAGATAACCATAGCCAGCCTCAACATCAACGGCAGCAGGGAGGCGCGCCGCAGATTCAATAACTTCTCGGTCCTTCGAGACGGGAAGTATGCGGTGCGCTTCCTGCAAGAAACCCACACCGTTCCGGGAGACGAAGCCACGTGGCTCCTGGAGTGGCAAGGAGGGGTCAGCATGAGTCACCTCTCCAACAATTCCAGCGGGGTGGCTATCTTGTTGGCCCCGCATTTTCAGCCGGAGATCTTGGGGGTCAAGGAGCACATGCCGGGCTGCTTGCTCCAGGTCACTGTTCGCCTGGGGGGCGTGCCGCTCCGTCTAGTGAACGTGCACGCCCCTCAGACCGGTGCGCAGCAAGTGCGCTTCTTCGAAGAAGTGTCCGCTCTGTTGGGCTCCGTCGACGTGGGCGAGTGCGTCATCCTCGGGGGGGATTTTAACTGCACCCTCGAGGCGAGGGACCGTTTGGGTCCCCCGCGACGCCCGGCGGCGATGGAGAAGTTGAGGGACCTGGTTGGGTCCTTCGACTTGGTGGACGTCTGGCGAAATCTCCACCCCGACTCCAGCGCTTTCACTAGCGTGAGGTCTGGGGGAGGAAGGTCCAGAATCGACCGCCTTTACATTTCCCGGGCGTACGTCTCCTGCGTTCCGGCGGCTTCCATGCGGCCGGTGCCGTGCACGGACCACCACCTGGTGTGGGCGGAGCTCGCTCCGCTGCGCGCGCGGGGGCGGTCCGCGTACTGGCATTTTAACAACCTGCTGCTGGAGGACGTGCGGTTCCGGGATTCGTTCCATCTGTTCTGGGCCGACTGGAGAAGGAAGCAGGGGGGCTTCCCCTCCTTGAGGCTATGGTGGGATGTGGGCAAGGCTCACATCCGTCTCTTCTGTCAGGAGTACGCGAAGGGGTCGACCAAGAGGCGGGAGGCCCGGGTCGGGCGGTTGGAGAAGGAGGTGCTCGACCTGGAGTCCCGCCTCGGTCAGGTCGTCGAGGACCCGGCCCTGCGGAAGGTGTACGAAGAGAAGAAGGGCGCGCTGAAGGACCTGCAGCTCGTCGGGTCCCGAGGCGCATACGTGAGGTCGCGGATCCAGCTCCTGCGGGACCTGGACCGCGGCTCCCCCTTCTTCTAGTCACTGGAAAAAAGACGGGGGGTCCGTAAGCAGCTCATGGGGCTGCTGGCCGACGACGGATCTCTGGTCTCGGATCCAGAGGAAATCAGCGCGGAGACCCGCGCCTAATACGGGGCTCTGTTCTCTCCGGATCCGTCCAGCGAGGATGTGTGCAGAGTTTTGTGGGAGGACCTGCCGAAGGTCAGCCCGGAGTGCGCCGAAAAATTGGACGCTCCGCTAAGCCTGGCGGAGCTGACCGGCGCCCTCCACCAGCTCTCTAGGGGAAAGTCCGCGGGGCTGGACGGGCTGACCGTGGAGTTCCACAGGGTGTTCTGGGACATCTTGGGGGGTGACTACGCGCGGGTCCTGGGGGAAAGTTTGGCGACCGGGGAGATGCCCCTCTCTTGGCGCAGGGCGGTCATTGTCCTGCTGCCTAAGATGGGTGATCTCCGCCTCCTTAAGAACTGGCGCCCGGTCTCCCTCCTCAGCACGGACTATAAAATCTTTGCCAGGGCCATGTCTGCTCGCCTTGGCACTGTGCTGGCCCACATGATCCACCCCGACCAGTCCTACACGGTCCCAGGCTGGACCATCCACGATAACATCCATCTGGTCTGGGACCTGGTCCACCACTCCCAGAGGGCTGGTCTGTCGGTCGCCTTCCTTTCCCTGGATCAGGAGAAGGCGTTCGACAGGGTGGATCACGAGTATCTCTTCAGGACTCTGTGCGCATTCGGGTTCGGGACGCACTTCGTCGCCCGGATCCGACTTCTGTACGCCGCCGCGGAGTGTCTGATTAAAGTTAACGGGTCCTTGACGGCGCCCCTTCGCTTCGGGAGGGGGATGCGTCAGGGATGCCCCATGTCCGGTCAGTTATATGCCGTTTGCGTGGAGCCATTCCTGCGCCTCTTGCGGAAGAGGTTGACAGGACTGGCTCTGCAAGGGCCGGGCGTGGAGGTGGTCCTCTCGGCTTACGCCGATGACGTGCTCCTCACGGTCATGGATCCCGCTGACTTGCGGAGAATGCGGGAATGCCAGCAGATTTACTCGGACGCATCCTCCGCCAAGCTCAACTGGGAGAAATGTTCTGGACTCCTGGTGGGTCAGTGGCGGGTGGACTCCCTGCCGGAGGAGTTCAGGCCTTTCGCCTGGAGCACCACGCACCTCCTCTATTTGGGAGTCTACCTTAGCCCTGCCGAGGACGCCTGGCCGGCGAACTGGCAAGAGCTGGAGGCCAAAGTCACCGCTCGCCTAGGACGCTGGACAGGACTGCTCCGAGTGTTGTCCTACAGGGGTCAAGTGCTGGTCATAAGCCAGCTGGTGGCCGCCATGTTGTGGTACCGGTTGGTCACTTTGATCCCTCCCCCTGCATTTGTCGCCAAGATGCAGAAGAAGCTCATCGACTTCTTCTAGGACAAAAGGAAGCACTGGGTCTCTGCCGCGGACCTGTGTCTCCCACTTAGGGAGGGCAGTCAGGCGCTGGTGTGCCTTCGCACCCAGGCTGCGACTTTTCATCTTCAGACGCTGCAGAGATACCTGTACGTCGAGAATCCTCCGAGATGGTGTGCGCTGGCGACGTTTTTCTTCCGCCAGCTGCACGGCCTCAATTACGACACGCAGCTCCTGTTTGCGAAAGTGGGCGGCAGGTGTGCCGGCCTGCGGGAGCAGCCTGTCTTCTACCAGGAACTGCTATGGGTTTGGAACTACGTCGCTTCCAGGCGGAGCTCTCCCCCGTCAGGAGCGGTGGCTCTCCTTCGGGAGCCGCTGCTCAGGAATCCGCACCTCCACGAACACGAATTCGGGCGGCTGGCGGAGGGTAGGGCTGTGGCTGGCAAGTTGACCAGAGTCGGGGACCTGCTCGATGGCGGAGGAGTGGGCTGGATGGCGCCGGAGGAGCTGGCGCGGCGCCTGTCCTGGGCCAACGTCCGGCTCGCGGTCGAAGCCATCGAATCGGTGAAAGCGGCACTGGGCCCCGACTCCACTAGGTGTATCGAGGAGGCTCAAGCACGTGGGGCGATCCCGTCCGAGCTTACCCCCGTTCGGACGGAATTCCTCATCGGCGCCTGGCCTCGAAACTCCCCTCGGAAACCGACGCCTCACAACTTGAGCCGTCTCGAGGAAATACCCTCCGTGCCTTTTCATTCCGCGCGGAGGGGTTTCCTGTATGGGCTGCTCCTGCACACTCTCCACTTTGCCATCTTCGTCTACCATCCGGACACGCCTTGGCGTGGCGTCTTGCCGACTGGTGGTGGCGGAGGTCCCCAATGGAGGGCTCTCTACACGGGAGTCCTCCCTTGTTCCATCGGGGACTTGGCCTGGAGGGTGTTGCACGGAGCGGTTCCGTGCAATAAGGTTTTAAGTAGGTTCACGGACTCCCAGGCCGCCTGCATTTTTTGCGGCCTGGAGGAGTCCGTGTTTCACGTTTATATGGAGTGTGAGAGGTTGCAGCCCCTCTTTCACTACTTGAAGGGGCTGCTCCTCGATTTTTGGTTGCACTTCAGTCCCACGCTCTTGATCTACGGTCACCCGGTGCGGAGGGGAGCGGACAGGTTGGAGGACCTCCTTGTGGGCCTGCTCCTGGGCCTGGCTAAAAGAGCCATTAATTGGTCCAGGCAGCGGGCGGTCGAGGGGGTCGTCCGGCCGAATTGCCTGCCTCTCTTCCGCGGCCATATTCGCGCCCGGGTGGCCCTGGAGATGGAGCACGTGGTGTCCGCCGGTGCGCTTGAGTATTTCCGCGACCGGTGGGCGCCGCGGGGACTGGAGTGCATCATCAACCCGGAAAACCAAATTTTAAATTGATTTGTTAAGTTTTAGTTGAACTTTTGTTTACAGTCCAATTTGTTTTTTTTTGGCACAATCAAAAGAGTACCCTCTGTTCCAGCATTGCTGGCTGTGCAGCTGCAAGCACAAACAGAGGGAGCAGCCAGACTTGGAGAGTGGACTAAAGTGGTGGTCCCCTGACCAGGCAGAGGAGGAGAACGCTGGACCACCACCACCACCTCCACCTCCACCATCATTATAGCAACTGAGGTGCCTGGAGGGAGAGGACAAAGGAGGAGAAGGAGAAAGGAGGCCTGCAATGACATCAACCAGGGCAGAGGCCTTTCCTATCACTGCCTCCCCAAATTATCCTCCACTTCAGGAGAGGGAGAGAGGGGAGAGAAACCAACATCAGCAGAAAACAACCAACTGTTTGGAAGGAGGGAAGAAACATATTTCTGAACATCTACAGGTGGGTGTTATTTGGGGCACTCTCCCAAAGACTTTGTATTTTAGGTCGGGGGAGAAAAGAAGAAACAAGGCCTTCTATTGCCTGACCTGGGTCAGCTGGAGCTGCCTAGGTGAAGTCCAATTACATCGTTAAGACCTGGTGCAGGACTGAGCCTGGGCATCTCCAGCTGTCCCAGGTGAAGACATCTTCTCCCCCTGCCAGAAGACCACCAGTTTTAGAGACTTTAAATTTCCATCAGGAGAGTGCACCCCTGCCAACACCCACCCACCAACCCGCCATCCTGAGTGGCGACCCTGCCTTTGTGGCCTCCCTCCTTCCCACCCCCCCTCTCTCGCTCTCTTTGTCTCTCTCTGCTCTCTCTCTCAAGAGGCACCTCTACTAAATCTTTTTATTAATTGCCACTTGAGCAGAGGGGAGAAGGCCCCTCTCCCAATTCCAATCAATAGGGGGAGAGGTGTGCCTTCAATTTAACAGCACCCTCTGCTCAAGGGAGGACTTTTAACCCGAGGCCATTAACACCTTTAGGCCTGTGACTTGGGGTGAGTGTAGCCCTTATAAAAACACCCCAGAATGGCGACTGCATCTTCGCTGGTGACGGGGCCAGCCAAGACATTTGCGGGAGTGGCAGCCACAGCCACAGCTGCTCCCGCTGCTTCTGCTGCCCCGTCACCATTCAGACTAATAACTAAAAAGCTTGGGGTGAAGAGCTACACTCACCCCACTATGACTATTGAGGCCTGCGTTAAAGCCATGGCTGGGGTTGTCGGCCCCTCAGTCATCGTCGCGGCCTCAAAAATGTATGGGAAGGCTGTGTTCTTCCTGGGGTCGGAGCGGACGGTGTCCCTGGCCATTGCCAAGGGGCTCACTGTGGGCGGGACCTTCCTGCCGGTGGATCCTCTCGAGGCCACCGCGCAGAGGATCGTCGTTTCCAACGTCCCGCCCTATGTTCCTGGTGAGCTCCTCCTTCCCCATCTACGTCAACTTGGGGAGGTGAGGTCGGGGATCACACCCATCCCGCTCGGCTTCCGGGAGGCCAGCCTTCGCCACGTCTTCTCCTTCCGGCGCCAGCTGTTCATCCAGCTGGCGCGGGAGGAGGACACTGACGGGGCATTTGTCGTCCGCCACGAGGGGACCGCCTATCGCATCTTCTGGACGTCGGACGGTGTGCGGTGCCACGCCTGCAAGGAGGTGGGGCACATCCGGAAAAACTGCCCCGCCTCCAAGGCCGCCGGATCATCTTGTGCGGCCGAGGCTGGCGGCTCCGCCGCTCCTCCCCCCGGATCTGCCCGCGCGTCGGGAACGTCTGATGCGCGGTCGATGTCGGGGGCCGATGCCACCAAGGCCTCCGGCGGGGGGGAGGGAGCGTGCCCGGCCGGAAAGAAGGCGCGGCGAAAAAATAAACACCTTAGGGCGGGTCCCCCCGTGGATGGCCAGCCCTTGCCCCTTGAGCCCCTTACACCCGCGCTCCTCGCAGAGTTAATCGGGGCGGACGCGAGCGGGAGGGGCCTCATGCCCGAGCCTGTGGCCGCAACCACCCGAGGAACCCGACAAACCTGCTCCGCCGGAGGGAGATGAGGAGGAGGCCCCTGCAGACATGGAGGTCTCCCTCGCTCCCTCCGTGCTAAAAAGAAGGCGTGACCCCCTGGAAGAGGAGGAGGACCGGAAGGAGGAAGGTCCCTCCGAGCAGGGGGAGTCGTCGCCCGCCGCGGGTACTGCGCCCCCCCCCCCACTGTCACCATCACCAGCGATCAGCAGGGGTCGCCTGTCCCTCGGGAGGCTGAGGCAGATGTGTCTGCCCAGCACGTGCCTCCCGGGGATGGGGACGAGACCCTGCACGTGGGGGGGGTCGCGGAACAACCCGCGGTGGAAATAGACATTCTATCGGTGCCGTTACCCCTCGCCGGGTCGGGCGGCCTGGGGTCTGGGTCGGGCGAGCTCGAGGATAATGAGCTCGCCCAATGCGACCCGGGCATCTCCCAGGGGCTGCTTGACCTGGTAGAGGGTTTAAGTCAAAACACCCCATCCGCTGGGTCGGAGGTTGGTGGCGGGGAGGAGGATGGCCCCCTGGCTGCGTCTCTGGTGCCGGACGTACTGGAGGAGCTGGGATTTGTTCTCTCCCCGGTTTCTCTGGTCGTTCCAGCGTCTGGGGCGGAGGGGAGCTCTGAACCGCCGCCGTCTTCTGGCCCAGCACCCCTAGAGGAGCCCAGGGAGAAATCCTCTGCCGCCGATCCTGCGGGTGGGATCCGGGCGGAGGCGGGGCTGGCTGGTGCGGCCGGGCCGTTCGCTTCGCACTGCGCGGCGGACGGGTCGGCCGCTGGTGACGACCCCCTGGAGGAGGATGGGGACTCGGTGATGGGCACGGAGGACGATTCGGACTCCAGCGCCGACGAGGCCATGGATGACCTCGTGCCCCTTGCCGAGTCTCCCCTCATTCCCGTAAGGGAACTCCAGGATTTTATGGCTACGTGCCTGGGTCGGTGCAATAAGGTCCGGCTGGCCCTTGACAGGTGGTCGGAGCTGGCGCTGCTCATCGTATCCGTCCGCGCCGCCGTTAAGATCATGGGTGCGGACGAGGGTGTGAACCCGCTCGAGCTGCGTCAGCTCAGAACGTTTCTCACTGGGCTGCTGAGGAAGTGGCGGCTGACCAGCAGCTGCGCTTCCTCCCCCCGTTAGGTGTAGGTGGAGGTTGCACTAT
This sequence comes from Somniosus microcephalus, assembly GCF_052327205.1. NCBI lineage: Eukaryota > Metazoa > Chordata > Chondrichthyes > Squaliformes > Somniosidae > Somniosus > Somniosus microcephalus. The sequence goes on from NC_140989.1 coordinate 117,682,241, forward strand.
GCTTCTGACATGAAGATAACCATAGCCAGCCTCAACATCAACGGCAGCAAGGAGGCGCGCCGCAGATTCAATAACTTCTCGGTCTTTCGGGACGGGATGTATGCGGTGTGCTTCCTGCAAGAAACCCACACCGTTCCGGGAGACGAAGCCACGTGGCTCCTGGAGTGGCAAGGTGGGGTCAGCATGAGTCACCTCTCCAACAATTCCAGCGGGGTGGCTATCTTGCTGGCCCCGCATTTTCAGCCGGAGATCTTGGGGGTCAAGGAGCACGTGCCGGGCCGCTTGCTCCAGGTCACTGTTCGCCTGGGGGGCGTGCCGCTCCATCTAGTGAATGTGTACGCCCCTCAGACCGGTGCGCAGCAAGTGCGCTTCTTCGAAGAAGTATCCGCTCTTTTGGGCTCCGTCGACGTGGGCGAGTGCGTCATCCTCGGGGGGGATTTTAACTGCACCCTCGAGGTGAGGGACCGTTCGGGGCCCCCGCGAAGCCCGGCGGCGATGGAGAAGTTGAGGGACCTGGTTGGGGCCTTCGACTTGGTGGACGTCTGGCGAAATCTCCACCCCGACTCCAGCGCCTTCACTAGCGTGAGGTCTGGGGGAGGAAGGTCCAGAATCGACCGCCTTTACATTTCCCGGGCGTATGTCTCCTGCGTTCCGGTGGCTTCCATGCGGCCGTTGCCGTGCACGGACCACCACCTGGTGTGGGCGGAGCTCGCTCCGCTGCGCGTGCGGGGGGGGGGTCCGCGTACTGGCATTTTAACAACCTGCTGCTGGAGGACGCACAGTTCCGGGATTCGTTTAGTCGATTCTGGGCTGACTGGAGAAGGAAGCAGGGGGGCTTCCCCTCCTTGAGGCTATGGTGGGATGTGGGCAAGGCTCACATCCGTCTCTTCTATCAGGGGTACGCGAAGGGGTCGACCAAGAGGCGGGAGGCCCGGGTCGGGCGGTTGGAGAAGGAGATGCTCGACCTGGAGTCCCGTCTCGGTCAGGTCATCGAGGACCCGGCCCTGCGGAAGGTGTATGAAGAGAGGAAGGGCGCGCTGAAAGACCTGCAGCTCGTCGGGTCCCGAGGCGCGTACGTGAGTTCGCGGATCCAGCTCCTGCGGGAACTGGACCGCGGCTCCCCCTTCTTCTACTCGCTGGAAAAAAGACGGGGGTCCGTAAGCAGCTCTTGGGGCTGTTGGCAGACGACGGATCACTGGTCTCGGATCCGGAGGGAATCAGCGCGGAGACCCGCGCCTATTACGGGGCTCTATTCTCTCCGGATCCGTCCAGCGAGGATGCACGCAGAGTTTTGTGGGAGGACCTGCCGAAGGTTGGCCCGGAGGGCGCCGAAAAATTGGATGCTCCGCTAAGCCTGGCAGAGCTGACCGGCGCCCTCCGCCAGCTCTCTAGCGGAAAGTCCCCGGGGCTGGACGGGCTGACCGTGGAGTTCCACAGGGCGTTCTGGGATGTCTTGGGGGGCGACTACGCACGGGTCCTGGGGGAAAGTTTGGTGACCGGGGAGATGCCCCTCTCTTGGCGCAGGGCGGTCATTGTCCTGCTGCCTAAGAAGAGCGATCTCCGCCTCCTTAAGAACTGGCGCCCGGTCTCCCTCCTCAGCACGGACTATAAAATCTTTGCCAGGGCCATGTCTGCTCGCCTTGGCACCGTGCTGGCCCACATGATCCACCCCGACCAGTCCTACACGGTCCCGGGCCGGACCATCCACGATAACATCCATCTGGTCCGGGACCTGGTCCACCACTCCCAGAGGGCTGGTCTGTCGGTCACCTTCCTTTCCCTGGATCAGGAGAAGGCTTTCGACAGGGTGGATCATGAGTATCTCTTCGGGACTCTGCGCGCTTTCGGGTTCGGGACGCATTTCGTCGCCCAGATCCGACTTCTGTACGCCACCGCGGAGTGTCTGATTAAAGTTAATGGGTCCTTGACGGCGCCCCTTCGCTTCGGGAGGGGGGTGTGTCAGGGATGCCCCATGTCCGGTCAGTTATATGCCATTTGCGTGGAGCCTTTCCTGCGCCTCTTGCGGAAGAGATTGACGGGACTGGCTCTGCAAGGGCCGGGCGTGGAGGTGGTCCTCTCGGCTTACGCCGATGACATGCTCCTCACGGTCACGGATCCCGCTGACTTGCGGAGGATGCGGAAATGCCAGCAGATTTACTCGGACGCATCCTCCGCCAAGATCAACTGGGAGAAATGTTCTGGACTCCTGGTGGGTCAGTGGCGGGTGGACTCCCTGCCGGAGGAGTTCAGGCCTTTCACCTGGAGCACCACGCACCTCCTCTACTTGGGAGTCTACCTTAGCCCTGCCGAGGACGCCTGGCCGGCGAACTGGCAAGAGCTGGAGGCCAAAGTCACCGCTCACCTAGGACGCTGGACAGGACTGCTCCGAGTGTTGTCCTACAGGGGTCAAGCGCTGGTCATAAACCAGCTGGTGGCCGCCATGTTGTGGTACCGGTTGGTCACTTTGATCCCTCCCCCTGCGTTTGTCGCCAAGATGCAGAAGAAGCTCATCGACTTCTTCTGGGACAAAAGGAAGCATTGGGTCTCTGCCACGGTTCTGTGTCTCCCGCCTAGGGAGGGCGGTCAGGCGCTGGTGTGCCTTCGCACCCAGGCTGCGACATTCTGTCTTCAGACGCTGCAGAGATACCTGTACGTCGAGAATCCTCCGAGATGGTGTGCGCTGGCGACGTTTTTCTTCCGCCAGCTGCACGGCTTCAATTACGACACGCAGCTCCTGTTCGCGAAAGTGGGCGGCAGGCATACCGGCCTGCGGGAGCTGCCTGTCTTCTACCAGGAACTGCTATGGGTTTGGAACTACGTCGCTTCCAGGCGGAGCTCTCACCCCGTCAGGAGCGGCGGCTCTCCTTCGGGAGCCAGTGCTCAGGAATCCGCACCTCCACGAACGCGGGTTCGGGCGGCTGGCGGAGGGCAGGGCTGTGCTTGGCAAGGTGACCAGAGTCGGGGACCTGCTCGATGGCGGAGGAGTGGGCTGGATGGCGCCGGAGGAGCTGGCGCGGCGCCTGTCCTGGGCCAACGTCCGGCTCGTGGTCGAAGCCATCGAATCGGTGAAAGCGGCACTGGGCCCCAACTCCACTAGGTGTATCGAGGCGGCTCAAGCACGTGGGGCGATCCCGTCCGAGCTTACCCCCGTTTGGACGGAATTCCTCATCGGCGCCCGGCCCCGAAACTCCCCTCGGGAACCGGCACCTCACAACTTGAGCCGTCTTGAGGAAATACCCTCCGTGCCTTTTCACTCCGCGCGGAGGGGTTTCCTGTACGGGCTGCTCCTGCACACTCTCCACTTTGCCATCTTCGTCTACCATCCAGACACGCCTTGGCGTGGCGTCTTGCCGACTGGCGGTGGCGGAGGTCCCCAATGGAGGGCTCTCTATGCGGGAGTCCTCCCTTGTTCCATCGGGGACTTGGCCTGGAGGGTGTTGCACGGAGCGGTCCCGTGCAATAAGGTTTTAAGTAGGTTCACGGACTCCCAGGCCGCCTGCATTTTTTGCGGCCTGGAGGAGTCCGTGTTTCACGTTTATATGGAGTGTGAGAGGTTGCAGCCTCTCTTTCACTACTTGAAGGGGCTGCTCCTCGATTTTTGGTTGCACTTCAGTCCCACGCTCTTGATCTATGGTCACCTGGTGCGGAGGGGAGCGGACAGGTTGGAGGACCTCCTTGTGGGCATGCTCCTGGGCCTGGCTAAAAGAGCCATCAATTTGTCCAGGCAGCGGACGGTCGAGGGGGTCGTCCAGCCGGATTGCCTGCCTCTCTTCCGCGGCCATGTTCGCGCCCGGGTGGCCCTGGAGATGGAGCACGTGGTGTCCGCCGGCGCGCTTGAGTATTTCTGCGACCGGTGGGCGCCACAGGCACTGGAGTGCATTATCAACCCGGAAAACCATATTTTAATTTGATTTGTTAAGTTTTAGTTGAACTTTTGTTTATTTACAGTCCAATTGGGTTTTTTTTTGGGTCCCAATAAAAGAGTACCCTCTGTTCAGTAAATACCTGTTATTATTGTTCTCCTGCAGTCCGTGTATTATTTATATTCGATCACTACATTGGTGACGAACAGGTTCGAACTCACCTGCAGTACTGCATCACCTCACGGGGATCTTTCCCTGAGAAGATGCTTTTGGAGGTCGAAGTCAGAACAACAGGCGTCGACCGCGGGCAACCGCCCAAGGATCCATCGGAGATCGGAGAGTTGCAGGAGAGGCTGTGGAGAGCTGGGCTTGGCTCCGCAGTCAAGGTGTTCCAGCATATCGTGCTAGTAGCAGGTAGTGCGCTGACCCTTCCGGACTGCGGCGGGCTCGAGCTCGATCGAGCAGCTCTGCAAAGGGGCCGCGCAGCATCGTCGGGAGGAAAAGAGAGCGAGAGAGGGTGGAGTGCACAGGGCGCGGTCGGTGCTCAAGAACCGGGCAGCGTAGCAAAAATGAAACAAGGGGAAGGAAAAGTGAGACACGCCGAAGCCACGGGTCGCCGTCATTACCCTGCAGAACGCTAGGAGCAGCGTGGCACCAAGGGGAAGAAGGAAAAGCGCGGGAGGCGCCATTTTATTCCATTGGGGAAGAAGGAAAAGCGCGGGAGGCGCCATTTTAATCCATTGGTGAAGAAGAAAAAGCGCGGGAGGCGCCATTTTAAATCACCCAAGATGCCGAAAAGTGGCAGTATCACTGCTTTCAACAACGAGGTAGAAGACTGGACCACGTATGTGGAAAGAATTGAAGTGTACTGCAAGGCAACTGAGGTGGCCGATGGAAAGAAGGCGTCAGTATTATTAAATTTGATGGGCGCGAGAACGTACGGCCTATTGCGGAATTTAATTACCCCAGCTAAACCAATGGAGAAAAGTTTTGAAGAGATTGTTAATACCTTACAGGAACACCTAAACCCTACACCGCTGCTGATAGCAGAAAGATTCAAGTTCCATAAAAGAAACCAGCACAAAGATGAGAGCAATACTGACTGTCTTACGGAACTACACAAGTTATCGAAACACTGCCAGTTCGGAGCAGGACTGGCAGACACCTTACGGGATAAGTTTGTCTGTGGGCTCCAGAGTGAAGGAACCCAGAAACGACTACTTTCGGAAAAGGACCTGACGCTAGAACAGGCTTTCAGTGTGGCAGTATCCTACGAAGCAGCAGCACGGGGAGCTGCGGAAATACAACAGAAACCACAAGAATACAGCGCTAACGAAATGGCGTATGGAGCAGAAAAGTGCTATCGCTGCGGCAGAACAACCCATGATCAGAAGGACTGCTGGTTTAAGGACAAAGTATGCAGGCAATGTGGGAAAATGGGACACATAGCAAAAGTCTGCAGGTCGGGAAAGAAGACCAGCACTACAAGAACTACTAAGGAAAAGTACAAGAAAGTAAAGAAACTGACAGACAGTAGTTCGGAAGATCAGGAGAGTGATAAGGACTCCGGGAGCAGGAGACTAAGTTGTCTAAAGTTACACAATGTGATCGCAAAGGAGGATCACCGAACCATTTGGGTCACCCTCATGATAGCAGGGTCCCCAGTAAAGATGGAATTGGACACAGGATCAGCCCTAACTGTCATGAATCGGCGAGACTATGAGCAGCTATTCCCACACATACCCTTGAAGGACACGTCCATTGTATTGAAGACATACACGGGGCAAAAAGTCTACCCCAGAGGAAAAATAAGGGTGCCACTTGAATACAACGGCAAGGAAACACAGAAACTGTATCTATATATACTACCAGATGGAGGATCACCATTATTGGGACGTGAATGGATCCGAAAAGTACAATTGGATTGGCATTCCATTCAGGCGCTTACTGTGACTGATAAAAAGGATGATGACGTCACACCTGGCCGACTGTCAAAGATTCTAACTGACGCAAAAGAGGTGTTCCAACAAGGACTTGGGACTCTAAAAGGAGTAACGGCAATGATAAAAATCGAAGATAACGCAAACCCGTTGAAGCAGAGCTGGCGAGTCTGGAGCATTCGGATGTGCTGTCCAAGGTGGACTGGAGCGAGTGGGCCACACCCATCATTCCTGTAATGAAGAAATCATTGAGCAGTACGCCCAGGGAACCGAAGAAGGTTCGCATCTGTGGGGACTTCAAGGTAACTGTGAACCCAGTCCTGCACACAGTACAATATCCACTTATACGGATAGAAGATATTTTCGCCTCACTATCTGGAGGGAAACGCTTTACAAAGATTGATCTGGCCCAAGCGTATCTACAAATGGAGGTGGAAGAAGCATCTAGGAAATACCTCACGATAAACACTCACAAAGGCCTTTACCAGTACAATCAACTGGTATTCGGGGTAGCATCAGCCCCGGCTATTTGGCAGAGGGCGATGGAACAAGTCCTGCAAGGGATCCCAGGGACCCAGTGTTATTTGGGCGACATCCTGGTTACGGGCGAAAATGACAGTGAACACCTTGCCAACCTGGAGCAGGTGCTCACGAGATTACAGGAATATGGGCTACGAGCCAACCGTCCCAAATGCGAGTTCTTCAGGAGACAAATCTCGTATTGTGGCCACATGATTGATGAGGAAGGGTTGCATAAGTCGCCGGACAAGATTGAGGCTGTAGTCATGGCTCCAGCACCGGAAAATGTGTCGCAACTGAGGTCGTTCCTCGGGTTGGTGAACTGCTGCCATAAGTTCTTGCCAAATTTATCTACAATTCTGCACTCACTGAACGCCCTGCTGCAAACTGGAGTAACATGGAAATGGAGTGATGAGTGTAAGCAGGCCTTTCAGAAATGTAAATGCTTAATCACTTCAAAAGAAGTATTGGCCCACTACAATCCAACACTATCGATTCGGTTAGCATGTGATGCATCTCCCTATGGCATCGGAGCGGTGCTGTCACACAAATTCCTTGACAGTTCAGAGAGGCCAATAGCCTTTGCGTCGCGCTCGTTAACCTCAGCCGAGCGTAACTACGCCCAGATTGACAGGGAGGCCCTCAGCCTGGTGTGGGGGGTGAAGAAGTTCAATCACTATCTGCACGGGCAGAAATTCACCCTACTGACTGATCATCAGCCCCTGGTCTCCATTTTTAACCCAAAGAAGGGCGTTCCGGTGATGACGGCGCAACGGCTGCAAAGATGGTCACTTTTTCTAGGGGCACATCAATACGACATAGAGTACAAGGGTACGAAACAGCATGGAAACGCTGATGGGCTGTCGCGCCTACTGTTGCCTACGGTGGAGGAAGCACCTGCAGTGGACCCTGTTGAGATATTCCATGCGACCATAGTCGAATGTCTCCCTGTTACAAACTCAAGTATAGAGAAGGAAACCCGAAATGACCCGACACTCTCTCGGGTCTATGATTTGACAGTGAAGGGATGGCCAGCACATGGCGACTCACTGTTGCCAGCATTCTCGCCAAGGAGAGAACAGCTGTCAGTGTGCTGGGGAACCTTGATGTGTGGAACCCGAGTGGTAATTCCACCCAAGTTGAGAGATAGAGGCCTAGAAATTCAGTGGCCTACGCCACCAGTTTGCGCCCAAAGAGGGCTTTTGCGCCACTGTGCAAACCTACCGCGATATTTAGCAGGGCGCTAATGGCGGCGTTAGCCATTAGCGCTGCGCCGCCACCAATGACGTCATCGGTGTGCGCAGCGCCCCGCTATCGCCCTGCTGGCCATATTTAGTTGCTCCCGCCTCCCCCGCGCCGGCCGCAAACAGCGACCGGGATACGGGGCCTACCTGTGCCGGTAGTGGGGCGAGTTAAGGTGGAGGTGCGGCCGGCCGCTTTTTCGGCGGCTGCCTGCCCGCACCTCCTTCCCCGGCCTCCTACACCCCCCCCCCCGCCGCGGCATTGCCGGCTGTTTCCAGAGAGCCCGGCACTTCTCCTTGGTGCCGGGCTCATTTGCCGGCACTCGCGAGCGGGGATCGCGCTGTTGCAGGCACCTCCCCCTTAAGAATGAGAGGGAGGCCTGCAGTACCGCAGGCTGCCGTGCCGCAGCGGGTGGCGCTACGGCACTTTAGATGCCGATATTCAGTTTCAGCGCCGCAAGCGGGGCGCCGAAACCCTTGTTTAGCGGCCGGCTTCCACTTGGGGCGCTGAAACTGAATTTCCCACTGGCGCAGCTGGCTCTGCGCGCAGCGGTAATTCCGGCGCCCAGGCGAGCTGGGCGCCCCAAAGTGAATTTCTAGGCCAGAGTGCTCAATGAGCTTCATGAGGGTCATCTGGGAGGGGTAAAAATGAAGAGCCTAGCCAGGGCGTTTGTGTGGTGGCCGGGAATCGATGAAGAAATCGAGGATATGACCAAGAGATGCACAGGATGCCAGAAGGTCCAAAACGCTCCACCACAGGCCCCGCTACATCCATGGGAGTGGCCCTAATCTCCATGGCAACGGCTACACATTGATTTTGCTGGTCCATTTATGGACTCAATATTCCTAATTGCTGTGGACGCCCATTTGAAATGGCCAGAGGTCATCAAAATGTCCTCCACCACCACGGAGAAAACTATTGCAGCCCTACAGACAATCTTCACCAGGAATGGCTTGCCAGAACAGATTTGCTCCGACAATGGGCCACAGTTTGTGTCCGAGGATTTCCGGAGGTTTCTGAGGAATAATGGGGTGAAGCATTACACATCTGCCCCATATCATCCAGCCACAAATGGATTGGCTGAGAGGTTTGTTCAGACCTTTAAAAAGGCAATAAAGGCAATGCATAATGACGACATACCACTACAACACAAGGTGGATAATTTCTTGTTTGCTTACCGGAATGCGACACATGCAGTCACCAACCAAGCTCCAGCCATAATGTTCTTCAACCGAAGGCTAAGATGTCGCCTGGATTTGCTCAAGCCAAACATAAGACGAGATGTTGAGGATAAGCAATTCCAGCACATAAATGAGAAGCCAACCAGGAGCTTCAAGATAGGGCAACCAGTCTTGGCCCGCGACTACCGAACAGAAAAATGGCAGCCAGGAACGATATGCACACAGCAGGGACCACTAATGTACACAGTGGACGTTGGAGAGAGCATCGTGAGATGCCATGCTGACCAGATTCTAGAGTCACAGGAACAAGCCAAACCTGTACCACAAGTATGTGCACCTGGTAATGAGCCCGAAGTACAGATTGCATCTACCTCAGAAGCAGTGGTATTGGAAGCTGACGAACCAACCAATGACAATGAACCAGAATCAACTCCGCCACAAGAACAGGATACTCGAGAAAGGCGCTATCTAGTCAGGATCAGTAAGCCTCCTCAAAGACTGAACTAATAAATGATTATTTCAGTTGATGTATATAGTACAGAGAAAATTGTAATTGTAATTAGTTATTATTTAGTTGTTAAATGAATGTTAAGTTCTGTTTATCTAAAAGGGGAGGAATTGTTGTGTATGTACCTTTAAAAGAAGAACTGATTCTATACTGCAGTACTGGCAGTGACCACCCCTGTATATAAAGCCATAGCAGGCTTCTGTACGTCAGCCTTAAGTTACCCTCTGTTCAGTAAATACCTGTTATTATTGTTCTCCTGCAGTCCGTGTATTATTTATACTCGGACACTACAGAAAGCTCTTCTTTTATATCCACTTAAGCGAGGAGCAGTATATTAGAAGGCTCCACTTCACCAAGGAGGTGGTCACAGAACTCTGCCACCTCCTCCAACCAGAGCTACAGCCTCAGAGCAGGACGACCACGGCTCTTCCACTGGCCCTCAAGGTCACCGTGGCCCTCAGTTTCTTCGCCAGCGGACCCTTCCAGTCTGCAGCAGGAGACATAGCTAACATCTCCCAGTTCGCCATCCATCGCTGCATCTAGGAGGTCACAGAGGCTCTCTACTCCAGGAGAAGGGACAACGTTTTCTTTTCCCTGAGCAGTAAGAACCAGGATAAGTGTGCATGTGACTTTGCCAGGATAGTGGGCTTCCCCATGGTGCAGGGCGCCATTGACTGCACCCACGTGGCTTTGCAGGCACCACATAACAATTCTGAGATGTTCCGTAGCTGTAAAGGCTACCACTCACTTAATGTGCAGTTCTTTTGTGACAACGCCCAAGCATCATGATGGTCAACACCTGCTATCCTGGCAGCAGTCATGATGCCTTCATCCTGTGTCAGTCTGGTGTGCCAGCAATCTTCCAGCCACCACATCAAACTCGAGGGTGGCTGCTCGGAGACAAGGGCTATCCGCTCTACACATAGCTCATGACTCCCCGCCGCAACCCCACCACTCATGCCCAGCACTCATATAATGAGAGCCATGCTTCCACCAGGAACATCATCGAGCTGACCATCAGGCTACTAAAGCAATGGTTCCGCTGCCTTTACCGCTCGGGAGGAGCCCTCCAGCACTTGGTGGAGTGGGTGTCTCATTTCATGGTGGTCTGCTGCATGCTTCACAACTTGGCCATCATGAAGGTGCAGCCCTTGCCACCAGGGATTGCAGGACCACCTCAGGAGGAGGTGGAGGGAGAGGAGGAAGAGGAGGAGGATGAGCTAAAGGAAGAGGAAGAGGACGAGGCAGAAGGGAAGAGGCAGACAGCCAATCCCCTTTCTGGATGGGCTGTCCGTGAATGCCTCATCAGACTCCAATTCCAATGAATGAAACCCCAGATCCCCGTTGCTCACCACATATTACCATCCCTCTGTCACAGAATATCACAGCGTCCCCCTGGCCACAAAGCTGAAATGAGAGACGCCACAAAAGATTCCAAACAAAATTATTAAATTTATCAGCAATCAATTTACACATATTTACAGTATCAACTAATCACCTTGTGGAATCCCTTAGTGCCTGTTGTTCGGGTGCCCTTTCCTGATCTAGTGCTCCTACACTGCAGTGGCTGATGGAAGGCTGCTGAGTTTCCAGGGGGGAAACTTCAGGACGACCTCGAGCAGCTCTGGCCCTAGAAGGTCCGGCTCTAGACTGCACCACCTCGGCATGGACGGCAACAGTCTGGGTTGGCTGGCCGACAGGCAGCGGCAATGTAAGATTCGCAAAATTCAACAGATTCCCTAAAACCAAGAAGATTACTGTAAGATTTGCAAAATTTCTGCATTTCCCCGAAGGCTGTTATTAATAAACGGGACCCTGCGTGGACATTTTAAATCAAAAAGGGTACCCAAGATGGCGTCCGTGCCTCATGGCGGAAAACCTGTGGGATTTTAAAATGGACTCTGCAATGCAGACAGCTTGTGGATCGAAACCCAAGTTGCAGTTTTCTGTGAAGAGAGACTTTGTATTTTGAAACCAGACAGGACTCTGAATTATGTATTAGACTGAATTGGAGACAACTCTAAATTCAGTTTAGGCCTATAGTTAAGGCCCTCAAGCAGTCTACATATATAATCAGAAACAGATTAAGAGAGCCATCGAAGCTGGACAGGCCCATCAAGGAACATTCATGACAATACAAGTCAATTATCGGGCCGGTAGATGCGATTACCGGCCATCTAAAACCAGTTAGTATGGATTGTTACCATTATTTAAAATAGCCCGCCAAGGTTAAGACAAAGAACTAACTTGATTTGGCGCGTAGATGAGGGTTTTCGAAAGGAGTATAATTGAAGGCCCAACGGGTAGTAATCGCGCTCTTCTCTTCTCTCTCTGCTCTTCGGCCCCTCGCCCTCGTGGCTGTCGCTCTTTCCCCGTCCCGCGCTTACCCCCTGGCCTTTGCACGTGCTTTTTGCCACTCCATCTGAAAAATAGCCCTGGCACTGCATCGGGCGGACACGGACAATTCAGGCTAGGCGAGGCAGGACGCGACGAGGGGAGGAGGGAAGACCACCTGAGGAAGGCCACCTGAGGAAGACCGACTGAAGAAGACCAACTGAGGAGATGAACTGAGGGGAGGCTTCAAATTATCGGGCCTTCAGCCTCAGCCGACCTGCGAATATCTGCACACCAACTCAAACTGTCGGCTGGCGACGAAGAATCATCCCTGCAAGGTAAAGTACCCAAACAGAGACTTTAACTTTGGGGTACTCGAAACTGGACAATGCCCTTGCAGCGCCCAGAGACCACGTGATGAAGGCAGGCTCCAAAGAGCACCAAGAGCGAACCCCGAACCCCACCGCTGTTTTGAGTCCAACAAACCCTTTTGATTGGTGAGCATGAAGTTTTGACCCCTCATAGCTTAATCTAGTTAGGTATAGAGGGTGGGATAAGGAAAAGGGGATTGTTAAGATAGTTGTTTTCCGTCGATGTGCCGTGTATTCCCCATTCCCTGCATAAGTATAGTTATTCTTTTTTTATTTTTGCCTGTAGAAGTGTACACTAGTAATTTTCCATAAGATTGTATCAGTTTTCCTCTTCAATAAAATCTTGGTTTTTGTTTACATCTAACCACCTGTCTACTCGAGTCCTCTCTGTACCACTGCCTTGTACCTAAGTCTGGTGTCTAGAACCCAGGGGCGTGGGAGCGATTCGAGCCGCTCACAAAACAGTCAGAGTGTGGTAAACCACGTTCACTATCGTATCACTGTTAGTAGTTAGCACTGTTCACCACTGTTCGTTATAACTGTATCACTGACCACTATTGTATCACGGTACGAGGTCGCCTCTTGCCACACTGCTATACCTGGGATGACCACCGCCGACTCCGCCTTGGCTCCACCCACCAGGCCAGGTATAAAGGTGAGCGACTGACTGGTATTCCTCCTGCTTGGATCGGATCACCCACGAGAGTGGGCTCTGTTATTTAGTCAATAAAAACCTTTAGTCACCTTCGTAACTCTTCGCCTTTTATTGGAGGAATTGATAGGTATATCAATTTTATTGACTAAATTTAATGATGTCCGACAACGAGTCACAACCGGCGGAGGAGCCACCAGCGCAGCTCCCAGGAGCACAGCCACACCAGCCAGCTTGGCTGCGAGCCCTCAGACCGCCGTACCTGGACCTGAACCCACGAGCAGCAAACTCAGCCGCAGACTTTAAACACTGGCTGGTCTGCTTCGAATCATACCTGAGAGAATCCAGCGTCCCTCAGGCATCCAAACTAAGTGTCCTGCAGGCGCAACTGAGCCCGAGAGTATACACTCTCATCGAGGACATGACTACCTACGAGACCGCCATCAACCTGCTGAAACAGAAGTACCGGACCCCGGTAAACTACATGTACGCTAGGCACCTCCTAAGATCACGGCCGCAACAGCCAAGGCGGAGTGGTCTGAGGGCTCGAACCACTCTACCAACCTGGCTGACCGCCCCGGGGCCGGTCTGGCTGCGGAAACACGTGAGGGCCCATAAAACGGACCCCCTGGTCGAGAGGGTGAACCTCCTGCACGCCAACCCCCAGTACGCCTACGTGGCGTACCCAGACGGGCGGGAGGACACTGTCTCCCTACGAGACCTCGCACCCTCAGCCGATCCGGAAACACCGCCACCACCCCCCCCAACCCCAGCCCAGGTAGACGGCATGCCGGAACCCCACGAGCCCTCGCCGACCACGCAAACACCAGCATCAACACCGGATAAGGCACCAGCACCGGATAAGGCAACACCACCGCTGCGGCGATCGGAGAGGCTTACGAAGCCTCCGGACAGACTGACCTACCAGAATTGGTAGTACACTTCACCCCGCCGGACTTAATTCTAAACAAGGGGTGAATGTGGTAAACCACGTTCACTATCGTATCACTGTTAGTAGTTAGCACTGTTCACCACTGTTCGTTATAACTGTATCACTGACCACTATTGTATCACGGTACGAGGTCGCCTCTTGCCACACTGCTATACCTGGGATGACCACCGCCGACTCCGCCTTGGCTCCACCCACCAGGCCAGGTATAAAGGTGAGCGACTGACTGGTATTCCTCCTGCTTGGATCGGATCACCCACGAGAGTGGGCTCTGTTATTTAGTCAATAAAAACCTTTAGTCACCTTCGTAACTCTTCGCCTTTTATTGGAGGAATTGATAGGTATATCACAGAGGCATAACTGGCTGGGCGCATGCGCCACCACCACAGGCCACCCCCTACATTACCCTAAAGAAGGGATTTTTGGACTGTTAATAAACCGTGTCAGAATGGTATAAGAATATTGGGCCTAAAGGGAGATTTAAAAATCAAGGACCCCAGGATTTTAGTTTTTATTTTAAAAAGCATGTTTGAGCCTGTGGAAGAAAAGGGGGCTGCAACAAAGGAAATGGTATTGGCCTCTGTAAATGGACAGTTTTGGGTATTGGCATTAGCCAAGCTGCCTGGGGACTATCTGGGCTGTCTCAGTCATTTTACACAATGACAATAGACCAACGGAAGAGCAGTTTCCGCCCAAAATTACAGAAGGATCCAAAGTATACATAATGCAGAACATGCCACCAAACCTTGGCCCCCACAGGAAAAAGACAAATGTTACTGCAATTAAACAAGAGGTTAAACAATCGCTTAAAACCACTTAAGAATCGATGGGACCATCCTGAAACCACTTCACACAATCTTAAACCAATTAAGATCGATGGGACCATCTCGAAACCTATTAAACAATTTTTAACCCATCAATGTTAACGAGCCCGCCAAAACTAACAATGAGACACAGCTGATTTGGCGGGCAGATTAGCAGGCTTCAAACAGTATAATTGAAGGCCTGTTTTTACAGCAGTGAGTTCAAGGAGTTCAAAACGGTGGGAGGAGGGCAAACAGTGGAAGAAAAGAGTTCAAGAAAGCAGTGCTGGAGGAAGTTCGTTTCATCATTCATGTCAAATCAAATCACCAAGTTCAGTCCAAGAAGAAGCTCCCTCTCGAAGAAGTAACACACCATCGAAGACCTCGCGGCAGACCAGAGCCCCACGAAACAAACAACCAAATATTACCAGCAACCGGGTAATACTGGGCCACCGCAACCAACAAAACCCAACTCGGAAGAAAACCGAAGATCCGCAAGTTTTTCCACTCTACAATCTATCCCGACTTACCCCTGGGTAAGATTTTATCGAAAAGACTCTAAACCCTACTTCTAACCAAAAGAAATTGGGTACTCACCTGATAGATCCAATACGCACTCTAACATATCAGCGAACTTGCGAAGACTGACCAGCCACGCAGGTGAAGTCCTCTACCGCGTCCGGGGTACGGCAGGCCCCAACCAACACATCTAGAGAACCCCGAAATCGCGAACCTCTATAACTGTCAAAAGAAGTCGTTTTGGTAAGCATTATCCCTGGTCCTCTGGAGCCCAACTTAGCCAGTGAAGTGGGATTGGGAGGGGTGTAGTATTCTGTCTATTGTTATTTTCCCTCGTATATTCCGAAGTGTTCCCCCAATTTAGAGTGTTAAGATTATTGTGTAGTACATTTTCTTTCTCAAATAAAGATCTTGTTTCGTTCGCCAAGATTCAGTTGTCTGCTTCACTTTTCATCACAACCCCCAAATAAGTCCCAGGTCTAGAACCAAGGGAGTGGGAGCGATTCGAACCACTCATAAGTCAGAGGCGAAGCTGACCCACAGACCACCCCTTAAAGCAAGGGCAATGGCAGCGTGGCAGTGGTGGGAACAGGAATATGGTCATCTTGAGAGAGGACAGCAGGTTGCTGCTCCATTGGCTCACTGCCACTCCCCTGGGGTGGTGCCTCAGCATTCCTTGCAATCAGCTGGAGCACAGATTGCTGGACTGCTGCGACACCCTGCTAGCCCCAGTCGACAGTAGTAAACCCAGCCACGATGGCAGCAGTCTGAGCTAGTGTGGCAGCAAGCTGAACCTGCAGGAGAGCAGTCTGCGCTTTCACTGCAGCACTGAGATTTTGAGTCACTTCCGCCTGTGTCGCAGTGGAATCTGCGACATCGCCCATCAGACACAGAATCATGGCTCTCTCCCTCTGCTGAGAATCTGCGGGCTCTCTCCCTATACTGAGAATCTGTGGGCTCTCTCCCTATACTGAGAATCTGCGTGCTCTCTCCCTGTACTGAGAATCTGTGGGCTCTCTCCCTATACTGAAAATCTGCGGGCTCTCTCCCTGTACTGAGAATCTACGGGCTCTCTCCCTGTACTGAGAATCTGCGGGCTCTCTCCCTGTACTGAGAGTCTGCGGGCTCTCTCCCTATACTGAGAATCTGTGGGCTCTCTCCCTATACAGAGAATCTGCGGGCTCTCTCCCTGTACTGAGAATCTGCGGGCTCTCTCCCTATACTGAGAATCTGTGGGCTCTCTCCCTGTGCTGAGAATCTGCGGGCTCTCTCCCTGCACTGAGAATCTGCGGGCGCTCTCCCTGTACTGAGAATCTGTGGGCTCTCTCCCTGTACTGAGAATCTGTGGGCTCTCTCCCTGTACTGAGAATCTGTGGGCTCTCTCTCTGTACTGAGAATCTGTGCGCTCTCTCCCTATATTGAGAATCTGCGGGCTCTCTCCCTGTACTGAGAATCTGCGGGCTCTCTCCCTGTACTGAGAATCTGCGGGCTCTCACCCTGTACTGAGAATCTGCGGGCTGTCTCCCTGTGCTGAGAATCTGTGGGCTCTCTCCCTATTCTGAGAATCTGTGGGCTCTCTCCCTATACTGAGAATCTGTGGGCTCTCTTCCTGCACTGAGAATCTGCGGGCTCTCTCCCTGTGCTGAGAATCCGCAGGCTCTCTCCCTGTGCTGAGAATCTGCAGGCTCTCTCCCTGTACTGAGAATCTGTGGGCTCTCTTCCTGTACTGAGAATCTGCGGGCTCTCTCCCTGTACTGAGAATCTGTGGGCTCTCTTCCTGTACTGAGAATCTGCGGGATCTCTCCCTGTGCTGAGAATCTGCGGGCTCTCTCCCTGTGCTGAGAATCTGCGGGCTCTCTCCCTGTACTGAGAATCTGCAGGCTCTCTCCCTGTGCTGAGAATCTGCGGGCTCTCTCCCTGTGCTGAGAATCTGCGGGCTCTCTCCCTGTACTGAGAATCTGCGGGCTCTCTCCCTATACTGAGAATCTGCGGGCTCTCTCCCTGTACTGAGAATCTGCGGGCTCTCTCCCTGTACTGAGAATCTGCGGGCTCTCTCCCTGTACTGAGAATCTGCGGGCTCTCTCCCTATACTGAGAATCTGTGGGCTCTCTCCCTATACAGAGAATCTGCGGGCTCTCTCCCTGTACTGAGAATCTGCGGGCTCTCTCCCTATACTGAGAATCTGTGGGCTCTCTCCCTGTGCTGAGAATCTGCGGGCTCTCTCCCTGTACTGAAAATCTGCGGGCTCTCTCCCTATACTGAGAATCTGTGGGCTCTCTCCCTGTACTGAGAATCTGTGGGCTCTCTCCCTGTACTGAGAATCTGTGGGCTCTCTCCCTATACTGAGAATCTGTGGGCTCTCTCCCTATACTGAGAATCTGCGGGCTCTCTCCCTGTACTGAGAATCTGCGGGCTCTCTCCCTGTACTGAGAATCTGCGGGCTCTCTCGCTGTGCTGAGAATCTGCGGGCTCTCTTCCTGTGCTGAGAATCCGCGGGCTCTCTCCCTGTGCTGAGAATCTGTGGGCTCTCTCCCTATACTGAGAATCTGTGGGCTCTCTCCCTATCCTGAGAAACTGCGGGCTCTCTCCCTATACTGAGAATCTGTGGACTCTCTCGCTATACTGAGAATCTGCGGGCTCTCTCCCTATACTGAGAATCTGCGGGCCCTCTCTCTGTGCTGAGAATCTGCGGGCTCTCTCCCTGTACTGAGAATCTGTGGGCTCTCTCCCTGTGCTGAGAATCTGCGGGCTCTCTCCCTGCGCTGAGAATCTGCGGGCTCTCTCCCTGTGCTGAGAATCTGCGGGCTCTCTCCCTGTGCTGAGAATCTGCGGGCTCTCTCCCTATACTGAGAATCTGCGGGCTCTCTCCCTGTGCTGAGAATCTGCGGGCTCTCTCCCTGTACTGAGAATCTGCGGGCTCTCTCCCTATACTGAGAAACTGCGGGCTCTCTCCCTATACTGAGAATCTGCGGGCTCTCTCCCTATACTGAGAATCTGCGGGCTCTCTCCCTAGACTGAGAAACTGCGGGCTCTCTCGCTATACTAAGAATCTGCGGGCTCTCTCCCTGTACTGAGAATCTGCGGGCTCTCTTCCTGTACTGAGAATCTGCGGGCTCTCTCCCTATACTGAGAATCTGTGACCTCTCTCCCTATACTGAGAATCTGCGGGCTCTCTCCCTGTACTGAGAATCTGCGGGCACTCTCCCTATACTGAGAATCTGCGGGCTCTCTCCCTGTGCTGAGAATCTGTGGGCTCTCTCCCTGGACTGAGAATCTGCGGGCTCTCTCCCTGTACTGAGAATCTGCGGGCTCTCTCCCTATACTGAGAATCTGCGGGCTCTCTCCCTGTACTGAGAATCTGCGGGCTCTCTCCCTATACTGAGAATCTGTGAGCTCTCTCCCTATACTGAGAATCTGCGGGCTCTCTCCATGTACTGAGAATCTGCGGGCTCTCTCCCTGTGCTGAGAATCTGCAGGCTCTCTCCCTGTATTGAGAATCTGCAGGCTCTCTCCCTGTACTGAGAATCTGCGGGCTCTCTCCCTGTACTGAGAATCTGCGGGCTCTCTCCCTGTGCTGAAAACCTGCGGGCTCTCTCCCTGTACTGAGAATCTGCGGGCTCTCTTCCTGTACTGAGAATCTGTGGGCTCTCTCCCTGTCCTGAGAATCTGCGGGCTCTCTCCCTGTGCTGAGAATCTGCGGGCTCTCTCCCTGTGCTGAGAATGTGCAGGCTCTCTCCCTGCACTGAGAATCTGTGGGCTCTCTTCCTGTACTGAGAATCTGCGGGCTCTCTCCCTGTGCTGAGAATCTGCAGGCTCTCTCCCTGTGCTGAGAATCTGCGGGCTCTATCCCTGTGCTGAGAATCTGCGGGCTCTCTCCCTGTACTGAAAATCTGCGGGCTCTCTCCCTGTACTGAGACACTGTGGGCTCTCTCCCGATACTGAGAATCTGCGGGCTCTCTCCCTGTACTGAGAATCTGTGGGCTCTCTCCCTGTACTGAGAATCTGTGGGCTCTCTCCCTGTGCTGAGAATCTGCGGGCTCTCTTCCTGTGCTGAGAATCCGCGCGCTCTCTCCCTCTGCTGAGAATCTGTGGGCTCTCTCCATATACTGAGAATCTGTGTGCTCTGTCCCTATCCTGAGAATCTGTGGGCTCTCTCCCTATACTGAGAATCTGTGGGCTCTCTCCGTATACTGAGAATCTGCGGGCTCTCTCCCTATACTGAGAATCTGCGGGCCCTCTCTCTGTGCTGAGAATCTGCGGGCGCTCTCCCTGTAGTGAGAATCTGTGGGCTCTCTCCCTGTGCTGAGAATCTGCGGGCGCTCTCCCTGTAGTGAGAATCTGTGGGCTCTCTCCCTGTGCTGAGAATCTGCGGGCTCTCTCCCTGTGCTGAGAATCTGCGGGCTCTCTCCCTGTGCTGAGAATCTGCGGGCTCTCTCCCTGTGCTGAGAATCTGCGGGCTCTCTCCCTGTGCTGAGAATCTGCGGGCTCTCTCCCTGTGCTGAGAATCTGCGGGCTCTCTCCCTGTACTGAGAATCTGCGGGCTCTCTCCCTATACTGAGAATCTGCGGGCTCTCTCCCTGTACTGAGAATCTGCGGGCTCTCTCCCTATACTGAGAATCTGCGGGCTCTCTCCCTGTACTGAGAATCTGCGGGCTCTCTCCCTGAGCTGAAAACCTGCGGGCTCTCTCCCTGTACTGAGAATCTGCGGGCTCTCTTCCTGTACTGAGAATCTGTGGGCTCTCTCCCTGTCCTGAGAATCTGCGGGCTCTCTCCCTGTGCTGAGAATCTGCGGGCTCTCTCCCTGTGCTGAGAATGTGCAGGCTCTCTCCCTGCACTGAGAATCTGTGGGCTCTCTTCCTGTACTGAGAATCTGCGGGCTCTCTCCCTGTGCTGAGAATCTGCAGGCTCTCTCCCTGTGCTGAGAATCTGCGGGCTCTATCCCTGTGCTGAGAATCTGCGGGCTCTCTCCCTGTACTGAAAATCTGCGGGCTCTCTCCCTGTACTGAGACACTGTGGGCTCTCTCCCGATACTGAGAATCTGCGGGCTCTCTCCCTGTACTGAGAATCTGTGGGCTCTCTCCCTGTACTGAGAATCTGCGGGCTCTCTCCCTGTGCTGAGAATCTGCGGGCTCTCTTCCTGTGCTGAGAATCCGCGCGCTCTCTCCCTCTGCTGAGAATCTGTGGGCTCTCTCCATATACTGAGAATCTGTGGGCTCTCTCCCTATCCTGAGAATCTGCGGGCTCTCTCCCTATACTGAGAATCTGTGGGCTCTCTCCGTATACTGAGAATCTGCGGGCTCTCTCCCTATACTGAGAATCTGCGGGCCCTCTCTCTGTGCTGAGAATCTGCGGGCGCTCTCCCTGTAGTGAGAATCTGTGGGCTGTCTCCCTGTGCTGAGAATCTGCGGGCTCTCTCCCTGTGCTGAGAATCTGCGGGCTCTCTCCCTGTGCTGAGAATCTGTGGGCTCTCTCCTATACTGAGAATCTGCGGGCTCGCTCCCTATACTGAGAATCTGCGGGCTCTCTCGCTGTGCTGAGAATCTGCGGGCTCTCTCCCTGTACTGAGAATCTGCGGGCTCTCTCCCTATACTGAGAATCTGCAGGCTCTCTCCCTATACTGAGAATCTGCGGGCTCTCTCCCTGTACTGAGAATCTGCGGGCTCTCTCCCTATACTGAGAATCTGCGGGCTCTCTTCCTGTACTGAGAATCTGCAGGCTCTCTCCCTGTACTGAGAATCTGCGGGCTCTCTCCCTATACTGAGAATCTGCGGGCTCTCTCCCATGCTGAGAATCTGCGGGCTCTCTCCCTATACTGAGAATCTGCGGGCTCTCTCCCTATACTGAGAATCTGCGGGCTCTCTCCCTGTACTGAGAATCTGCGGGCTCTCTCCCTGTACTGAGAATCTGCGGGCTCTCTCCCTATACTGAGAATCTGCGAGCTCTCTCCCTATACTGAGAATCTGCGGGCTCTCTCCCTGTACTTAGAATCTGCGGGCTCTCTCCCTATACTGAGAATCTGCGGGCTCTCTCTCTGTGCTGAGAATCTGCGGGATCTCTCCCTGTACTGAGAATCTGTGAGCTCTCTCCCTATACTGAGAATCTGCGGGCTCTCTCCCTGTGCTGAGAATCTGCGGGCTCTCTCCCTGTACTGAGAATCTGCGCCTCTCTCCCTATACTGAGAATCTGTGGGCTCTCTCCCTATACTGCGAATCTGCGGGCTCTCTCCCTGTACTGAGAATCTGCGGCCTCTCTCGCTATACTGAGAATCTGCGGGCTCTCTCCCTGTGCTGAGAATCTCCGGGCTCTCTCCCTGTACTGAGAATCTGCGGGCTCTCTCCCTATACGGAGAATCTGCGGGCTCTCTCCCTGTACTGAGAATCTGCGGGCTCTCTCCCTGTACTGAGAATCTGCGGGCGCTCTCCCTGTACTGAGAATCTGTGGGCTCTCTCCCTCTACAGAGAATCTGTGGGTTCTCTCCCAGTACTGAGAATCTGTGGGCTCTCTCTCTGTACTGAGAATCTGTGCGCTCTCTCCCTATATTGAGAATCTGCGGGCTCTCTCCCTGAACTGAGAATCTGCGGGCTCTCTCCCTGTACTGAGAATCTGCGGGCTCTCACCCTGTGCTGAGAATCTGCGGGCTCTCTCCCTGAACTGAAAATCTGCGGGCTCTCTCCCTGTGCTGAGAATCTGTGGGCTCTCTCCCTATTCTGAGAATCTGTGGCCTCTCTCCCTATACTGAGAATCTGTGGGCCCTCTTCCTGTACTGAGAATCTGCGGGCTCTCTCCCTGTGCTGAGAATCTGCAGGCTCTCTCCCTGTGCTGAGAATCTGCAGGCTCTCTCCCTATACTGAGAATCTGTGGGCTCTCTTCCTGTACTGAGAATCTGCGGGCTCTCTCCCTGTACTGAGAATCTGTGGGCTCTCTTCCTGTACTGAGAATCGGCGGGCTCTCTCCCTGTGCTGAGAATCTGCGGGCTCTCTCCCTGTGCTGAGAATCTGCGGGCTCTCTCCCTGTACTTAGAATCTGCGGGCTCTCTCCCTGTGCTGAGAATCTGCGGGCTCTCTCCCTGTGCTGAGAATCTGCGGGCTCTCTCACTGTACTGAGAATCTGTGGGCTCTCTCCCGTTACTGAGAATCTGCGGGCTCTCTCCCTGTACTGAGAATCTGCGGGCTCTCTCCCTGTACTGTGAATCTGCTGGCTCTCTCCCTGCACTGAGAATCTGTGGGCTCTCTCCCTATACAGAGAATCTGCGGGCTCTCTCCCTGTACTGAGAATCTGCGGGCTCCCTCCCTATACTGAGAATCTGTGGGCTCTCTCCCTGTGCTGAGAATCTGCGGGCTCTCTCCCTGTGCAGAGAATCTGCGGGCTCTCTCCCTATACTGAGAATCTGTGGGCTCTCTCCCTGTACAGAGAATCTGTGGGCTCTCTCCCTGTACTGAGAATCTGTGGGCTCTCTCCCTGTACTGAGAATCTGCGGGCTCTCTCCCTGTACTGAGAATCTGCGGGCTCTCTCCCTGTACTGAGAATCTGCGGGCTCTCTCCCTGTACTGAGAATCTGCGGGCTCTCTCCCTTTGCTGAGAATCTGCGGGCTCTCTTCCTGTGCTGAGAATCCGCGGGCTCTCTCCCGGTGCTGAGACTCTGTGGTCTCTCTCCCTATACTGAGAATCTGTGGGCTCACTCCCTATCCTGAGAATCTGCGGGCTCTCTCCCTATACTGAGAATCTGTGGGCTCTCTCCCTATACTGAGAATCTGCGGGCTCTCTCCCTATACTGAGAATCTGCGGGCCCTCCCTCTGTGCTGAGAATCTGCGGGCTCTCTCCCTGTGCTGAGAATCTGCGGGCTCTCTCCCGGTGCTGAGAATCTGTGGGCTCTCCCTATACTGAGAATCTGCGGGCTCTCTCCCTGTGCTGAGAATCTGCAGGCTCTCTCCCTGTGCTGAGAATCTGCGGGCTCTATCCCTGTGCTGAGAATCTGCGGGCTCTCTCCCTGTCCTGAAAATCTGCGGGCTCTCTCGCTATACTGATAATCTGCGGGCTCTCTCCCTGTCCTGAGAATCTGCGGGCTCTCTCCCTGTACTGAGAATCTGTGGGCTCTCTCCCTGTACTGAGACTCTGTGGGCTCTCTCCCTGTACTGAGAATCTGTGGGCTCTCTCCCTATACTGAGAATCTGCAGGCTCTCTCCCTGTACTGAGAATCTGCGGGCTCTCTCCCTGTACTGAGAATCAGCGGGCTCTCTCCCTGTACTGAGAATTTGCGGGCTCTCTCCGTGTACTGAGAATCTGCGGGCTCTCTCCCTATACTGAGAATCTGCGGACTCTCTCCCTGTACTGAGAATCTGCGGGCTCTCTCCCTATACTGAGAATCTGTGGGCTCTCTCCTGATACAGAGAATCTGCGGGCTCTCTCCCTATACTGAGAATCTGTGGGCTCTCTCCTGATACAGAGAATCTGCGGGCTCTCTCCCTGTACTGAGAATCTGCGGGCTCTCTCCCTATACTGAGAATCTGTGGGCTCTCTCCCTGTGCTGAGAACCTGCGGGCTCTCTCCCTGTGCTGAGAATCTGCGGGCTCTCTCCCTGTACTGAGAATCTGTGGGCTCTCTCCCTGTACTGGGAATCTGTGGGCTCTCTCCCTGTACTGAAAATCTGCGGGCTCCCTCCCTGTGCTGAGAATCTGTGGGCTCTCTCCCTATACTGAGAATCTGCGGGCTCTCTCCCTATACTGAGAATCTGCGGGCTCTCTCCCTGTGCTGAGAATCTGCGGGCTCTCTCCCTGTACTGAGAATCTGCGGGCTCTCTCCCTGTACTGAGAATCTGCGCCTCTCTCCCTATACTGAGAATCTGTGGGCTCTCTCCCTATACTGCGAATCTGCGGGCTCTCTCCCTGTACTGAGAATCTGCGGCCTCTCTCGCTATACTGAGAATCTGCGGGCTCTCTCCCTGTGCTGAGAATCTCCGGGCTCTCTCCCTGTACTGAGAATCTGCGGGCTCTCTCCCTATACGGAGAATCTGCGGGCTCTCTCCCTGTACTGAGAATCTGCGGGCTCTCTCCCTGTACTGAGAATCTGCGGGCGCTCTCCCTGTACTGAGAATCTGTGGGCTCTCTCCCTCTACAGAGAATCTGTGGGTTCTCTCCCAGTACTGTGAATCTGTGGGCTCTCTCTCTGTACTGAGAATCTGTGCGCTCTCTCCCTATATTGAGAATCTGCGGGCTCTCTCCCTGAACTGAGAATCTGCGGGCTCTCTCCCTGTACTGAGAATCTGCGGGCTCTCACCCTGTGCTGAGAATCTGCGGGCTCTCTCCCTGAACTGAAAATCTGCGGGCTCTCTCCCTGTGCTGAGAATCTGTGGGCTCTCTCCCTATTCTGAGAATCTGTGGCCTCTCTCCCTATACTGAGAATCTGTGGGCTCTCTTCCTGTACTGAGAATCTGCGGGCTCTCTCCCTGTGCTGAGAATCTGCAGGCTCTCTCCCTGTGCTGAGAATCTGCAGGCTCTCTCCCTATACTGAGAATCTGTGGGCTCTCTTCCTGTACTGAGAATCTGCGGGCTCTCTCCCTGTACTGAGAATCTGTGGGCTCTCTTCCTGTACTGAGAATCGGCGGGCTCTCTCCCTGTGCTGAGAATCTGCGGGCTCTCTCCCTGTGCTGAGAATCTGCGGGCTCTCTCCCTGTACTTAGAATCTGCGGGCTCTCTCCCTGTGCTGAGAATCTGCGGGCTCTCTCCCTGTGCTGAGAATCTGCGGGCTCTCTCACTGTACTGAGAATCTGTGGGCTCTCTCCCGTTACTGAGAATCTGCGGGCTCTCTCCCTGTACTGAGAATCTGCGGGCTCTCTCCCTGTACTGTGAATCTGCTGGCTCTCTCCCTGCACTGAGAATCTGTGGGCTCTCTCCCTATACAGAGAATCTGCGGGCTCTCTCCCTGTACTGAGAATCTGTGGGCTCTCTCCCTGTGCTGAGAATCTGCGGGCTCTCTCCCTGTGCAGAGAATCTGCGGGCTCTCTCCCTATACTGAGAATCTGTGGGCTCTCTCCCTGTGCTGAGAATCTGCGGGCTCTCTCCCTGTGCAGAGAATCTGCGGGCTCTCTCCCTATACTGAGAATCTGTGGGCTCTCTCCCTGTACAGAGAATCTGTGGGCTCTCTCCCTGTACTGAGAATCTGTGGGCTCTCTCCCTGTACTGAGAATCTGCGGGCTCTCTCCCTGTACTGAGAATCTGCGGGCTCTCTCCCTGTACTGAGAATCTGCGGGCTCTCTCCCTGTACTGAGAATCTGCGGGCTCTCTCCCTTTGCTGAGAATCTGCGGGCTCTCTTCCTGTGCTGAGAATCCGCGGGCTCTCTCCCGGTGCTGAGACTCTGTGGTCTCTCTCCCTATACTGAGAATCTGTGGGCTCACTCCCTATCCTGAGAATCTGCGGGCTCTCTCCCTATACTGAGAATCTGTGGGCTCTCTCCCTATACTGAGAATCTGCGGGCTCTCTCCCTATACTGAGAATCTGCGGGCCCTCCCTCTGTGCTGAGAATCTGCGGGCTCTCTCCCTGTGCTGAGAATCTGCGGGCTCTCTCCCGGTGCTGAGAATCTGTGGGCTCTCCCTATACTGAGAATCTGCGGGCTCTCTCCCTATACTGAGGATCTGTGGGCTCTCTTCCTGTACTGAGAATCTGCGGGCTCTCTCCCTGTGCTGAGAATCTGCCGGCTCTCTCCCTGTGCTGAGAATCTGCGGGCTCTATCCCTGTGCTGAGAATCTGCGGGCTCTCTCCCTGTACTGAAAATCTGCGGGCTCTCTCGCTATACTGATAATCTGCGGGCTCTCTCCCTGTCCTGAGAATCTGCGGGCTCTCTCCCTGTACTGAGAATCTGTGGGCTCTCTCCCTGTACTGAGACTCTGTGGGCTCTCTCCCTGTACTGAGAATCTGTGGGCTCTCTCCCTATACTGAGAATCTGCAGGCTCTCTCCCTGTACTGAGAATCTGCGGGCTCTCTCCCTGTACTGAGAATCAGCGGGCTCTCTCCCTGTACTGAGAATTTGCGGGCTCTCTCCGTGTACTGAGAATCTGCGGGCTCTCTCCCTATACTGAGAATCTGCGGACTCTCCCCCTGTACTGAGAATCTGCGGGCTCTCTCCCTATACTGAGAATCTGTGGGCTCTCTCCTGATACAGAGAATCTGCGGGCTCTCTCCCTATACTGAGAATCTGTGGGCTCTCTCCTGATACAGAGAATCTGCGGGCTCTCTCCCTGTACTGAGAATCTGCGGGCTCTCTCCCTATACTGAGAATCTGTGGGCTCTCTCCCTGTGCTGAGAACCTGCGGGCTCTCTCCCTGTGCTGAGAATCTGCGGGCTCTCTCCCTGTACTGAGAATCTGTGGGCTCTCTCCCTGTACTGGGAATCTGTGGGCTCTCTCCCTGTACTGAAAATCTGCGGGCTCCCTCCCTGTGCTGAGAATCTGTGGGCTCTCTCCCTATACTGAGAATCTGCGGGCTCTCTCCCTATACTGAGAATCTGCGGGCTCTCTCCCTGTGCTGAGAATCTGCGGGCTCTCTCCCTGTACTGAGAATCTGCGGGCTCTCTCCCTGTACTGAGAATCTGCAGGCTCTCTCCCTATACTGAGAATCTGCGGGCTCTCTCCCTATACTGAGAATCTGCGGACTCTCTCCCTATACTGAGAATCTGCGGGCTCTCTCCCTATAGTGAGAATCTGCGGGCTCTCTCCCTGTACTGAGAATCTGCGGGCTCTCTTCCTGTGCTGTGAATCTGCGGGCTCTCTCCCTGTACTGAGAATCTGCGGGCTCTCTCCCTATTCTGAGAATCTGCGGGCTCTCTCCCTGAGCTGAGAATCTGTGGGCTCTCTCCCTATACTGAGAATCTGCGGGCTCTCTCCCTATACTGACAATCTGCGGGCTCTCCCCCTGTACTGAGAATCTGCGGGCTCTCTCCCTGTACTGAGAATCTGTTGGCTCTCTCCCTATACTGAGAATCTGTGAGCTCTCTCCCTATACTGAGAATCTGCGGGCTCTCTCCCTATACTGAGAATCTGCGGACTCTCTCCCTATACTGAGAATCTGCGGGCTCTCTCCCTATAGTGAGAATCTGCGGGCTCTCTCCCTGTACTGAGAATCTGCGGGCTCTCTTCCTGTGCTGTGAATCTGCGGGCTCTCTCCCTGTACTGAGAATCTGCGGGCTCTCTCCCTATTCTGAGAATCTGCGGGCTCTCTCCCTGAGCTGAGAATCTGTGGGCTCTCTCCCTATACTGAGAATCTGCGGGCTCTCTCCCTATACTGACAATCTGCGGGCTCTCCCCCTGTACTGAGAATCTGCGGGCTCTCTCCCTGTACTGAGAATCTGCTGGCTCTCTCCCTATACTGAGAATCTGTGAGCTCTCTCCCTATACTGAGAATCTGCGGGCTCTCTCCCTGTACTGAGAATCTGCGGGCTCTCTCCCGAAACTGAGAATCTGCGGGCTCTCTCCCTGTGCTGAGAATCTGCGGGCTCTCTACCTGTACTGAGAATCTGTGGGCTCTCTCTCTGTACTGAGAATCTGTGCGCTCTCTCCCTATATTGAGAATCTGCGGGCTCTCTCCCTGTACTGAGAATCTGCGGGCTCTCTCCCTATACTGAGAATCTGTGGGCTCTCTTCCTGTACTGAGAATCTGCGGGCTCTCTCCCTGTGCTGAGAATCTGCAGGCTCTCTTCCTGTACTGAGAATCTGCGGGCTCTCTCCCTGTACTGAGAATCTGTGGGCTCTCTTCCTGTACTGAGAATCTGCGGGCTCTCTCCCTGTGCTGAGAATCTGCGGGCTCTCTCCCTGTGCTGAGATTCTGCGGGCTCTCTCCCTGTACTGAGAATCTGTGGGCTCTCTCGCTGTGCCGAGAATCTGCGGGCTCTCTCCCTGTGCTGAGAATCTGCGGGCTCTCTCCCTGTACTGAGAATCTGCGGGCTCTCTCCCTGTGCTGAGAATCTGCGGGCTCTGTCCCTGTACTGAGAATCTGCGGGCTCTCTCCCTGTGCTGATAATCTGCGGGTTCTCTCCCTGTACTGAGAATCTGCGGGCTCTCTTCCTGTACTGAGAATCTGTGGGCTCTCTCCCTGTACTGAGAATCTGCGGGCTCTCTCCCTGTGCTGAGAATCTGCGGGCTCTCTCCCTGTGCTGAGAATCTGCAGGCTCTCTCCCTGTACTGAGAATCTGTGGGCTCTCTTCCTGTACTGAGAATCTGCGGGCTCTCTCCCTGTGATGAGAAACTTAAGGCTCTCTCCCTGTGCTGAGAATCTGCGGGCTCGATCCCTGTGCTGAGAATCTGCGGGCTCTCTCCCTGTACTGAAAATCTGCGGGCTCTCTCCCTATACTGAGAATCTGCGGGCTCACTCCCTGTACTGAGAATCTGCGGGGTCTCTCCCTGTACAGAGAATCTGTGGGATCTCTCCCTATACTGAGAATCTGCGGGCTCACTCCCTGTACTGAGAATCTGCGGGCTCTCTCTCTGTGCTGAGAATCTGCGTGATCTCTCCCTATACTGAGAATCTGTGAGCTCTCTCCCTATACTGAGAATCTGCGGGCTCTCTCCCTGTGCTGAGAATCTGCGCCTCTCTCCCTATACTGAGAATCTGTGGGCTCTCTCCCTATACTGAGAATCTGCGGGCTCTCTCCCTGTACTGAGAATCTGCGGGCTCTCTCGCTATACTGAGAATCTGCGGGCTCTCTCCCTGTGCTGAGAATCTCCGGGCTCTCTCCCTGTACTGAGAATCTGCGGGCTCTCTCCCTATACTGAGCATCTGCGGGCTCTCTCCCTGTACTGAGAATCTGCGGGCTCTCTCCCTGTACTGAGAATCTGCGGGCGCTCTCCCTGTACTGAGAATCTGTGGGCTCTCTCCCTGTACTGAGAATCTGTGGGTTCTCTCCCTGTACTGAGAATCTGTGGGCTCTCTCTCTGTACTGAGAATCTGTGCGCTCTCTCCCTATATTGAGAATCTGCGGGCTCTCTCCCTGAACTGAGAATCTGCGGGCTCTCTCCCTGTACTGAGAATCTGCGGGCTCTCACCCTGTGCTGAGAATCTGCGGGCTCTCTCCCTGTACTGAAAATCTGCGGGCTCTCTCCCTGTGCTGAGAATCTGTGGGCTCTCTCCCTATTCTGAGAATCTGTGGCCTCTCTCCCTATACTGAGAATCTGTGGGCTCTCTTCCTGTACTGAGAATCTGCGGGCTCTCTCCCTGTGCTGAGAATCTGCAGGCTCTCTCCCTGTGCTGAGAATCTGCAGGCTCTCTCCCTATACTGAGAATCTGTGGGCTCTCTTCCTGCACTGAGAATCTGCGGGCTCTCTCCCTGTACTGAGAATCTGTGGGCTCTCTTCCTGTACTGGGAATCTGCGGGCTCTCTCCCTGTGCTGAGAATCTGCGGGCTCTCTCCCTGTGCTGAGAATCTGCGGGCTCTCTCCCTGTACTGAGAATCTGTGGGCTCTCTCCCTGTGCTGAGAATCTGCGGGCTCTCTCCCTGTACAGAGAATCTGTGGGCTCTCTCCCGTTACTGAGAATCTGCGGGCTCTCTCCCTGTACTGAGAATCTGCGGGCTCTCTCCCTGTACTGTGTATCTGCGGGCTCCCTCCCTGTACTGAGAATCTGTGGGCTCTCTCCCTATACAGAGAATCTGCGGGCTCTCTCCCTGTACTGAGAATCTGCGGGCTCCCTCCCTATACTGAGAATCTGTGGGCTCTCTCCCTGTGCTGAGAATCTGCGGGCTCTCTCCGTGTGCTGAGAATCTGCGGGCTCTCTCCCTATACTGAGAATCTGCGGGCTCTCTCCCTGTACTGAGAATCTGTGGGCTCTCTCCCTGTACTGAGAATCTGCGGGCTCTCTCCCTGTACTGAGAATCTGCGGGCTCTCTCCCTATACTGAGAATCTGCGGGCTCTCTCCCTGTACTGAGAATCTGCGGGCTCTCTCCCTGTACTGAGAATCTGCGGGCTCTCTCCCTTTGCTGAGAATCTGCGGACTCTCTTCCTGTGCTGAGAATCCGCGGGCTCTCTCCCTGTGCTGAGACTCTGTGGGCTCTCTCCCTATACTGAGAATCTGTGGGCTCAGTCCCTATCCTGAGAATCTGCGGGCTCTCTCCCTATACTGAGAATCTGTGGACTCTCTCCCTATACTGAGAATCTGCGGGCTCTCTCCCTATACTGAGAATCTGCGGGCCCTCCCTCTGTGCTGAGAATCTGCGGGCTCTCTCCGTCTACTGAGAATCTGTGGGCTCTCTCCCTGTGCTGAGAATCTGCGGGCTCTCTCCCTGCGCTGAGAATCTGCGGGCTCTCTCCCTGAGCTGAGAATCTTTGGGCTCTCTCCCTATACTGAGAATCTGCGGGCTCTCTCCCTATACTGAGAATATGTGGGCTCTCTTCCTGTACTGAGAATCTGCGGGCTCTCTCCCTGTGCTGAGAATCTGCAGGCTCTCTCCCTGTGCTGAGAATCTGCGGGCTCTATCCCTGTGCTGAGAATCTGCAGGCTCTCTCCCTATACTGAGAATCTGTGGGCTCTCTTCCTGTACTGAGAATCTGCGGGCTCTCTCCCTGTACTGAGAATCTGTGGGCTCTCTTCCTGTACTGAGAATCTGCGGGCTCTCTCCCTGTGCTGAGAATCTGCGGGCTCTCTCCCTGTGCTGAGAATCTGTGGGCTCTCTCCCTGTACTGAGAATCTGCGGGCTCTCTCCCTGTGCTGAGAATCTGCGGGCTCTCTCCCTGTGCTGAGAATCTGCGGGCTCTCTCCCTGTACTGAGAATCTGTGGGCTCTCTCCCGTTACTGAGAATCTGCGGGCTCTCTCCCTGTACTGAGAATCTGCGGGCTCTCTCCCTGTACTGTGAATCTGCGGGCTCTCTCCCTGTACTGAGAATCTGTGGGCTCTCTCCCTAAACAGAGAATCTGCGGGCTCTCTCCCTGTACTGAGAATCTGCGGGCTCCCTCCCTATACTGAGAATCTGTGGGCTCTCTCCCTGTGCTGAGAATCTGCGGGCTCTCTCCCTGTGCTGAGAATCTGCGGGCTCTCTCCCTATACTGAGAATCTGTGGGCTCTCTCCCTGTACTGAGAATCTGCGGGCTCTCTCCCTGTACTGAGAATCTGCGGGCTCTCTCCCTGTACTGAGAATCTGCGGGCTCTCTCCCTGTACTGAGAATCTGCGGGCTCTCTCCCTTTGCTGAGAATCTGCGGGCTCTCTTCCTGTTCTGAGAATCCGCGGGCTCTCTCCCTGTGCTGAGACTCTGTGGGCTCTCTCCCTATACTGAGAATCTGTGGGCTCACTCCCTATCCTGAGAATCTGCGGGCTCTCTCCCTATACTGAGAATCTGTGGGCTCTCTCCCTATACTGAGAATCTGCGGGCTCTCTCCCTATACTGAGAATGTGCGTGCCCTCCCTCTGTGCTGAGAATCTGCGGGCTCTCTCTGTGAACTGAGAATCTGTGGGCTCTCTCCCTGTGCTGAGAATCTGCGGGCTCTCTCCCTGCGCTGAGAATCTGCGGGCTCTCTCCCTGTGCTGAGAATCTTTGGGCTCTCTCCCTATACTGAGAATCTGCGGGCTCTCTCCCTATACTGAGAATCTGTGGGCTCTCTTCCTGTACTGAGATTCTGCGGGGTCTCTCCCTGTGCTGAGAATCTGCAGGCTCTCTCCCTGTGCTGAGAATCTGCGGGCTCTATCCCTGTGCTGAGATTCTGCGGGCTCTCTCCCTGTAATGAAAATCTGCGGGCTCTCTCGCTATACTGAGAATCTGCGGGCTCTCTCCCTGTCCTGAGAATCTGCGGGCTCTCTCCCTGTACTGAGAATCTGTGGGCTCTCTCCCTGTACTGAGACTCTGTGGGCTCTCTCCCTGTACTGAGAATCTGTGGGCTCTCTCCCTAAACTGAGAATCTGCAGGCTCTCTCCCTGTACTGAGAATCTGCGGGCTCTCTCCCTGTACTGAGAATCTGCGGGCTCTCTCCCTGTACTGAGAATTTGCGGGCTCTCTCCGTGTACTGAGAATCTGCGGGCTCTCTCCCTATACTGAGAATCTGCGGACTCTCTCCCTGTACTGAGAATCTGCGGGCTCTCTCCCTATACTGAGAATCTGTGGGCTCTCTCCAGATACAGAGAATCTGCAGGCTCTCTCCCTGTACTGAGAATCTGCGGGCTCTCTCCCTATACTGAGAATCTGTGGGCTCTCTCCCTGTGCTGAGAATCTGCGGGCTCTCTCCCTGTCCTGAGAATCTGCGGGCTCTCTCCCTGTACTGAGAATCTGTGGGCTCTCTCCCTGTACTGAGACTCTGTGGGCTCTCTCCCTGTACTGAGAATCTGTGGGCTCTCTCCCTATACTGAGAATCTGCAGGCTCTCTCCCTGTACTGAGAATCTGCGGGCTCTCTCCCTGTACTGAGAATCAGCGGGCTCTCTCCCTGTACTGAGAATTTGCGGGCTCTCTCCGTGTACTGAGAATCTGCGGGCTCTCTCCCTATACTGAGAATCTGCGGACTCTCCCCCTGTACTGAGAATCTGCGGGCTCTCTCCCTATACTGAGAATCTGTGGGCTCTCTCCTGGTACAGAGAATCTGCGGGCTCTCTCCCTATACTGAGAATCTGTGGGCTCTCTCCTGATACAGAGAATCTGCGGGCTCTCTCCCTGTACTGAGAATCTGCGGGCTCTCTCCCTATACTGAGAATCTGTGGGCTCTCTCCCTGTGCTGAGAACCTGCGGGCTCTCTCCCTGTGCTGAGAATCTGCGGGCTCTCTCCCTGTACTGAGAATCTGTGGGCTCTCTCCCTGTACTGGGAATCTGTGGGCTCTCTCCCTGTACTGAAAATCTGCGGGCTCCCTCCCTGTGCTGAGAATCTGTGGGCTCTCTCCCTATACTGAGAATCTGCGGGCTCTCTCCCTATACTGAGAATCTGCGGGCTCTCTCCCTGTGCTGAGAATCTGCGGGCTCTCTCCCTGTACTGAGAATCTGCGGGCTCTCTCCCTGTACTGAGAATCTGCAGGCTCTCTCCCTATACTGAGAATCTGCGGGCTCTCTCCCTATACTGAGAATCTGCGGACTCTCTCCCTATACTGAGAATCTGCGGGCTCTCTCCCTATAGTGAGAATCTGCGGGCTCTCTCCCTGTACTGAGAATCTGCGGGCTCTCTTCCTGTGCTGTGAATCTGCGGGCTCTCTCCCTGTACTGAGAATCTGCGGGCTCTCTCCCTATTCTGAGAATCTGCGGGCTCTCTCCCTGAGCTGAGAATCTGTGGGCTCTCTCCCTATACTGAGAATCTGCGGGCTCTCTCCCTATACTGACAATCTGCGGGCTCTCCCCCTGTACTGAGAATCTGCGGGCTCTCTCCCTGTACTGAGAATCTGCTGGCTCTCTCCCTATACTGAGAATCTGTGAGCTCTCTCCCTATACTGAGAATCTGCGGGCTCTCTCCCTATACTGAGAATCTGCGGACTCTCTCCCTATACTGAGAATCTGCGGGCTCTCTCCCTATAGTGAGAATCTGCGGGCTCTCTCCCTGTACTGAGAATCTGCGGGCTCTCTTCCTGTGCTGTGAATCTGCGGGCTCTCTCCCTGTACTGAGAATCTGCGGGCTCTCTCCCTATTCTGAGAATCTGCGGGCTCTCTCCCTGAGCTGAGAATCTGTGGGCTCTCTCCCTATACTGAGAATCTGCGGGCTCTCTCCCTATACTGACAATCTGCGGGCTCTCCCCCTGTACTGAGAATCTGCGGGCTCTCTCCCTGTACTGAGAATCTGCTGGCTCTCTCCCTATACTGAGAATCTGTGAGCTCTCTCCCTATACTGAGAATCTGCGGGCTCTCTCCCTGTACTGAGAATCTGCGGGCTCTCTCCCGAAACTGAGAATCTGCGGGCTCTCTCCCTGTGCTGAGAATCTGCGGGCTCTCTACCTGTACTGAGAATCTGTGGGCTCTCTCTCTGTACTGAGAATCTGTGCGCTCTCTCCCTATATTGAGAATCTGCGGGCTCTCTCCCTGTACTGAGAATCTGCGGGCTCTCTCCCTATACTGAGAATCTGTGGGCTCTCTTCCTGTACTGAGAATCTGCGGGCTCTCTCCCTGTGCTGAGAATCTGCAGGCTCTCTTCCTGTACTGAGAATCTGCGGGCTCTCTCCCTGTACTGAGAATCTGTGGGCTCTCTTCCTGTACTGAGAATCTGCGGGCTCTCTCCCTGTGCTGAGAATCTGCGGGCTCTCTCCCTGTGCTGAGATTCTGCGGGCTCTCTCCCTGTACTGAGAATCTGTGGGCTCTCTCGCTGTGCCGAGAATCTGCGGGCTCTCTCCCTGTGCTGAGAATCTGCGGGCTCTCTCCCTGTACTGAGAATCTGCGGGCTCTCTCCCTGTGCTGAGAATCTGCGGGCTCTGTCCCTGTACTGAGAATCTGCGGGCTCTCTCCCTGTGCTGATAATCTGCGGGTTCTCTCCCTGTACTGAGAATCTGCGGGCTCTCTTCCTGTACTGAGAATCTGTGGGCTCTCTCCCTGTACTGAGAATCTGCGGGCTCTCTCCCTGTGCTGAGAATCTGCGGGCTCTCTCCCTGTGCTGAGAATCTGCAGGCTCTCTCCCTGTACTGAGAATCTGTGGGCTCTCTTCCTGTACTGAGAATCTGCGGGCTCTCTCCCTGTGATGAGAAACTTAAGGCTCTCTCCCTGTGCTGAGAATCTGCGGGCTCGATCCCTGTGCTGAGAATCTGCGGGCTCTCTCCCTGTACTGAAAATCTGCGGGCTCTCTCCCTATACTGAGAATCTGCGGGCTCACTCCCTGTACTGAGAATCTGCGGGGTCTCTCCCTGTACAGAGAATCTGTGGGATCTCTCCCTATACTGAGAATCTGCGGGCTCACTCCCTGTACTGAGAATCTGCGGGCTCTCTCTCTGTGCTGAGAATCTGCGGGATCTCTCCCTATACTGAGAATCTGTGAGCTCTCTCCCTATACTGAGAATCTGCGGGCTCTCTCCCTGTGCTGAGAATCTGCGCCTCTCTCCCTATACTGAGAATCTGTGGGCTCTCTCCCTATACTGAGAATCTGCGGGCTCTCTCCCTGTACTGAGAATCTGCGGGCTCTCTCGCTATACTGAGAATCTGCGGGCTCTCTCCCTGTGCTGAGAATCTCCGGGCTCTCTCCCTGTACTGAGAATCTGCGGGCTCTCTCCCTATACTGAGCATCTGCGGGCTCTCTCCCTGTACTGAGAATCTGCGGGCTCTCTCCCTGTACTGAGAATCTGCGGGCGCTCTCCCTGTACTGAGAATCTGTGGGCTCTCTCCCTGTACTGAGAATCTGTGGGTTCTCTCCCTGTACTGAGAATCTGTGGGCTCTCTCTCTGTACTGAGAATCTGTGCGCTCTCTCCCTATATTGAGAATCTGCGGGCTCTCTCCCTGAACTGAGAATCTGCGGGCTCTCTCCCTGTACTGAGAATCTGCGGGCTCTCACCCTGTGCTGAGAATCTGCGGGCTCTCTCCCTGTACTGAAAATCTGCGGGCTCTCTCCCTGTGCTGAGAATCTGTGGGCTCTCTCCCTATTCTGAGAATCTGTGGCCTCTCTCCCTATACTGAGAATCTGTGGGCTCTCTTCCTGTACTGAGAATCTGCGGGCTCTCTCCCTGTGCTGAGAATCTGCAGGCTCTCTCCCTGTGCTGAGAATCTGCAGGCTCTCTCCCTATACTGAGAATCTGTGGGCTCTCTTCCTGCACTGAGAATCTGCGGGCTCTCTCCCTGTACTGAGAATCTGTGGGCTCTCTTCCTGTACTGGGAATCTGCGGGCTCTCCCTCTGTGCTGAGAATCTGCGGGCTCTCTCCCTGTGCTGAGAATCTGCGGGCTCTCTCCCTGTACTGAGAATCTGTGGGCTCTCTCCCTGTGCTGAGAATCTGCGGGCTCTCTCCCTGTACAGAGAATCTGTGGGCTCTCTCCCGTTACTGAGAATCTGCGGGCTCTCTCCCTGTACTGAGAATCTGCGGGCTCTCTCCCTGTACAGAGAATCTGTGGGCTCTCTCCCGTTACTGAGAATCTGCGGGCTCTCTCCCTGTACTGAGAATCTGTGGGCTCTCTCCCTGTGCTGAGAATCTGCGGGCTCTCTCCCTGTACAGAGAATCTGTGGGCTCTCTCCCTATACAGAGAATCTGCGGGCTCTCTCCCTGTACTGAGAATCTGCGGGCTCCCTCCCTATACTGAGAATCTGTGGGCTCTCTCCCTGTGCTGAGAATCTGCGGGCTCTCTCCGTGTGCTGAGAATCTGCGGGCTCTCTCCCTATACTGAGAATCTGCGGGCTCTCTCCCTGTACTGAGAATCTGTGGGCTCTCTCCCTGTACTGAGAATCTGCGGGCTCTCTCCCTGTACTGAGAATCTGCGGGCTCTCTCCCTATACTGAGAATCTGCGGGCTCTCTCCCTGTACTGAGAATCTGCGGGCTCTCTCCCTGTACTGAGAATCTGCGGGCTCTCTCCCTTTGCTGAGAATCTGCGGACTCTCTTCCTGTGCTGAGAATCCGCGGGCTCTCTCCCTGTGCTGAGACTCTGTGGGCTCTCTCCCTATACTGAGAATCTGTGGGCTCAGTCCCTATCCTGAGAATCTGCGGGCTCTCTCCCTATACTGAGAATCTGTGGACTCTCTCCCTATACTGAGAATCTGCGGGCTCTCTCCCTATACTGAGAATCTGCGGGCCCTCCCTCTGTGCTGAGAATCTGCGGGCTCTCTCCGTCTACTGAGAATCTGTGGGCTCTCTCCCTGTGCTGAGAATCTGCGGGCTCTCTCCCTGCGCTGAGAATCTGCGGGCTCTCTCCCTGAGCTGAGAATCTTTGGGCTCTCTCCCTATACTGAGAATCTGCGGGCTCTCTCCCTATACTGAGAATATGTGGGCTCTCTTCCTGTACTGAGAATCTGCGGGCTCTCTCCCTGTGCTGAGAATCTGCAGGCTCTCTCCCTGTGCTGAGAATCTGCGGGCTCTATCCCTGTGCTGAGAATCTGCAGGCTCTCTCCCTATACTGAGAATCTGTGGGCTCTCTTCCTGTACTGAGAATCTGCGGGCTCTCTCCCTGTACTGAGAATCTGTGGGCTCTCTTCCTGTACTGAGAATCTGCGGGCTCTCTCCCTGTGCTGAGAATCTGCGGGCTCTCTCCCTGTGCTGAGAATCTGTGGGCTCTCTCCCTGTACTGAGAATCTGCGGGCTCTCTCCCTGTGCTGAGAATCTGCGGGCTCTCTCCCTGTGCTGAGAATCTGCGGGCTCTCTCCCTGTACTGAGAATCTGTGGGCTCTCTCCCGTTACTGAGAATCTGCGGGCTCTCTCCCTGTACTGAGAATCTGCGGGCTCTCTCCCTGTACTGTGAATCTGCGGGCTCTCTCCCTGTACTGAGAATCTGTGGGCTCTCTCCCTAAACAGAGAATCTGCGGGCTCTCTCCCTGTACTGAGAATCTGCGGGCTCCCTCCCTATACTGAGAATCTGTGGGCTCTCTCCCTGTGCTGAGAATCTGCGGGCTCTCTCCCTGTGCTGAGAATCTGCGGGCTCTCTCCCTATACTGAGAATCTGTGGGCTCTCTCCCTGTACTGAGAATCTGTGGGCTCTCTCCCTGTACTGAGAATCTGCGGGCTCTCTCCCTGTACTGAGAATCTGCGGGCTCTCTCCCTGTACTGAGAATCTGCGGGCTCTCTCCCTTTGCTGAGAATCTGCGGGCTCTCTTCCTGTTCTGAGAATCCGCGGGCTCTCTCCCTGTGCTGAGACTCTGTGGGCTCTCTCCCTATACTGAGAATCTGTGGGCTCACTCCCTATCCTGAGAATCTGCGGGCTCTCTCCCTATACTGAGAATCTGTGGGCTCTCTCCCTATACTGAGAATCTGCGGGCTCTCTCCCTATACTGAGAATGTGCGTGCCCTCCCTCTGTGCTGAGAATCTGCGGGCTCTCTCTGTGAACTGAGAATCTGTGGGCTCTCTCCCTGTGCTGAGAATCTGCGGGCTCTCTCCCTGCGCTGAGAATCTGCGGGCTCTCTCCCTGTGCTGAGAATCTTTGGGCTCTCTCCCTATACTGAGAATCTGCGGGCTCTCTCCCTATACTGAGAATCTGTGGGCTCTCTTCCTGTACTGAGATTCTGCGGGGTCTCTCCCTGTGCTGAGAATCTGCAGGCTCTCTCCCTGTGCTGAGAATCTGCGGGCTCTATCCCTGTGCTGAGATTCTGCGGGCTCTCTCCCTGTAATGAAAATCTGCGGGCTCTCTCGCTATACTGAGAATCTGCGGGCTCTCTCCCTGTCCTGAGAATCTGCGGGCTCTCTCCCTGTACTGAGAATCTGTGGGCTCTCTCCCTGTACTGAGACTCTGTGGGCTCTCTCCCTGTACTGAGAATCTGTGGGCTCTCTCCCTAAACTGAGAATCTGCAGGCTCTCTCCCTGTACTGAGAATCTGCGGGCTCTCTCCCTGTACTGAGAATCTGCGGGCTCTCTCCCTGTACTGAGAATTTGCGGGCTCTCTCCGTGTACTGAGAATCTGCGGGCTCTCTCCCTATACTGAGAATCTGCGGACTCTCTCCCTGTACTGAGAATCTGCGGGCTCTCTCCCTATACTGAGAATCTGTGGGCTCTCTCCAGATACAGAGAATCTGCAGGCTCTCTCCCTGTACTGAGAATCTGCGGGCTCTCTCCCTATACTGAGAATCTGTGGGCTCTCTCCCTGTGCTGAGAATCTGCGGGCTCTCTCCCTGTGCTGAGAATCTGCGGGCTCTCTCCCTATACTGAGAATCTGTGGGCTCTCTCCCTGTACTGGGAATCTGTGGGCTCTCTCCCTGTACTGAGAATCTGTGGGCTCTCTCCCTGTACTGAGAATCTGTGGGCTCTCTCCCTTAACTGAGAATCTGCGGGCTCTCTCCCTGTACTGAGAATCTGCGGGCTCTCTCCCTGTACTGAGAATCTGCGGGCTCTCTCCCTGTGCTGAGAATCTGCGGGCTCTCTTCCTGTGCTGAGAATCCGCGGGCTCTCTCCCTGTGCTGAGAATCTGTGGGCTCTCTCCCTATACTGAGAATCTGTGGGCTCTCTCCCTATCCTGAGAATCTGCGGGCTCTCTCCCTATACTGAGAATCTGTGGGCTCTCTCCCTTTACTGAGAATCTGCGGGCTCTCTCCCTATACTGAGAATCTCCGGGCCCTCTCTCTGTGCTGAGAATCTGCGGGCTCTCTCCGTGTACTGAGAATCTGTGGGCTCTCTCCCTGTGCTGAGAATCTGCGGGCTCTCTCCCTGCGCTAAGAATCTGCGGGCTCCCTCCCTGTGCTGAGAATCTGTGGGCTCTCTCCCTATACTGAGAATCTGCGGGCTCTCTCCCTATACTGAGAATCTGCGGGCTCTCTCCCTGTGCTGAGAATCTGCGGGCTCTCTCCCTGGACTGAGAATCTGCGGGCTCTCTCCCTATACTGAGAATCTGCAGGCTCTCTCCCTATACTGAGAATCTGCGGGCTCTCTCCCTATTCTGAGAATCTGCGGACTCTCTCCCTATACTGAGAATCTGCGGGCTCTCTCCCTATAGTGAGAATCTGCGGGCTCTCTCCCTGTACTGAGAATCTGCGGGCTCTCTTCCTGTACTGTGAATCTGCGGGCTCTCTCCCTGTACTGAGAATCTGCGGGCTCTCTCCCTATTCTGTGAATCTGCGGGCTCTCTCCCTGTGCTGAGAATCTGTGGGCTCTCTCCCTATACTGAGAATCTGCGGGCTCTCTCCCTATACTGACAATCTGCGGGCTCTCCCCCTGTACTGAGAATCTGCGGGCTCTCTCCCTGTAGTGAGAATCTGCTGGCTCTCTCCCTATACTGAGAATCTGTGAGCTCTCTCCCTATACTGAGAATCTGCGGGCTCTCTCCCTGTACTGAGAATCTGCGGGCTCTCTCCCTATACTGAGAATCTGCGGGCTCTCTCCCTGTGCTGAGAATCTGTGGACTCTCTCCCTGTACTGAGAATCTGTGGGCTCTCTCTCTGTATTGAGAATCTGTGCGCTCTCTCCCTATATTGAGAATCTGCGGGCTCTCTCCCTGTACTGAGAATCTGCGGGCTCTCTCCCTATACTGAGAATCTGTGGGCTCTCTTCCTGTACTGAGAATCTGCGGGCTCTCTCCCTGTGCTGAGAATCTGCAGGCTCTCTTCCTGTACTGAGAATCTGCGGGCTCTCTCTCTGTACTGAGAATCTGTGGGCTCTCTTCCTGTACTGAGAATTTGCGGGCTCTCTCCCTGTGCTGAGAATCTGCGGGCTCTCTCCCTGTGCTGAGAATCTGCGGGCTCTCTCCCTGTACTGAGAATCTGTGGGCTCTCTCCCTGTGCCGAGAATCTGCGGGCTCTCTCCCTGTGCTGAGAATCTGCGGGCTCTCTCCCTGTACTAAGAATCTGCGGGCTCTCTCCCTGTGCTGATAATCTGCGGGCTCTCTCCCTGTACTGAGAATCTGCGGGCTCTCTCCCTGTGCTGATAATCTGCGGGCTCTCTCCCTGTACTGAGAATCTGCGGGCTCTCTTCCTGTACTGAGAATCTGTAGGCTCTCTCCCTGTACTGAGAATCTGCGGGCTCTCTCCCTGTGCTGAGAATCTGCGGGCTCTCTCCCTCTGCTGAGAATCTGCAGGCTCTCTCCCTGTACTGAGAATCTGTGGGCTCTCTTCCTGTACTGAGAATCTGCGGGCTCTCTCCCTGTGATGAGAATCTTAAGGCTCTCTCCTGTGCTGAGAATCTGCGGGCTCTATCCCTGTGCTGAGAATCTGCGGGCTCTCTCCCTGTACTGAAAATCTGCGGGCTCTCTCCCTATACTGAGAATCTGCAGGCTCTCTCCCTGTACTGAGAATCTGCGGGCTCTCTCCCTGTACAGAGAATCTGTGGGCTCTCTCCCTGTACTGAGACTCTGTGGGCT
The DNA here is from genome assembly GCF_052327205.1 of Somniosus microcephalus. Lineage (NCBI taxonomy): Eukaryota > Metazoa > Chordata > Chondrichthyes > Squaliformes > Somniosidae > Somniosus > Somniosus microcephalus. Next base: position 117,722,962 of record NC_140989.1, read on the forward strand.
CTCTCCCTGTACTGAGAATCTGTGGGCTCTCTCCCTATACTGAGAATCTGCGGGCTCTCTCCCTGTACTGAGAATCTGCGGGCTCTCTCCCTGTACTGAGAATCTGCGGGCTCTCTCCCTGTGCTGAGAATCTGCGGGCTCTCTTCCTGTGCTGAGAATCCGCGGGCTCTCTCCCTGTGCTGAGAATCTGTGGGCTCTCTCCATATACTGAGAATCTGTGGGCTCTCTCCCTATCCTGAGAATCTGCGGGCTCTCTCCCTATACTGAGAATCTGTGGGCTCTCTCCCTATACTGAGAATCTGCGGGCTCTCTCCCTATACTGAGAATCTGCGGGCACTCTCTCTGTGCTGAGAATCTGGGGGCGCTCTCCCTGTACTGAGAATCTGTGGGCTCTCTCCCTGTGCTGAGAATCTGCGGGCTCTCTCCCTGTGCTGAGAATCTGCGGGCTCTCTCCCTGTGCTGAGAATCTGTGGGCTCTCTCCCTATACTGAGAATCTGCGGGCTCTCTCCCTATACTGAGAATCTGCGGGCTCTCTCCCTGTGCTGAGAATCTGCGGGCTCTCTCCCTGTACTGAGTATCTGCGGGCTCTCTCCCTATACTGAGAATCTGCGGGCTCTCTCCCTATACTGAGAATCTGCGGGCTTTCTCCCTATACTGAGAATCTGCGGGCTCTCTCCCTATACTGAGAATCTGCGGGCTCTCTTCCTGTACTGAGAATCTGCGGGCTCTCTCCCTGTACTGAGAATCTGCGGGCTCTCTCCCTATACTGAGAATCTGCGGGCTCTCTCCCGTGCTGAGAATCTGCGGGCTCTCTCCCTATACTGAGAATCTGCGGGCTCTCTCCCTATACTGAGAATCTGCGAGCTCTCTCCCTGTACTGAGAATCTGCGGGCTCTCTCCCTGTACTGAGAATCTGCAGGCTCTCTCCCTATACTGAGAATCTGCGAGCTCTCTCCCTATACTGAGAATCTGCGGTCTCTCTCCCTGTACTGAGAATCTGCGGGCTCTCTCCCTATACTGAGAATCTGTGGGCATTCTCCCTGTGCTGAGAATCTGTGGGCTCTCTCCCTGTACTGAGAATCTGTGGGCTCTCTCCCTGTACTGAGAATCTGCGGGCTCTCTCCATATCCTGAGAATCTGCGGGCTCTCTCCCTGTACTGGGAATCTGCGGGCTCTCTCCCTGTACTGAGAATCTGCGGGCTCTTTCCCTGTGCTGAGAATCTGCGGGCTCTCTTCCTGTGCTGAGAATCCGCGGGCTCTCTCCCTGTGCTGAGACTCTGTGGGCTCTCTCCCTATACTGAGAATCTGTGGGCTCACTCCCTATCCTGAGAATCTGCGGGCTCTCTCCCTGTGCTGAGAATCTGTGGGCTCTCTCCCTATACTGAGAATCAACGGGCTCTCTCCCTATACTGAGAATCTGCGGGCCCTCCCTCTGTGCTGAGTATCTGCGGGCTCTCTCCGTGTACTGAGAATCTGTGGGCTCTCTCCCTGTGCTGAGAATCTGCGGGATCTCTCCCTGCGCCGAGAATCTGCGGGCTCTCTCCCTGTGCTGAGAATCTGTGGGCTCTCTCCCTATACTGAGAATCTGCGGGCTCTCTCCCTATACTGAGAATCTGTGGGCTCTCTTCCTGTACTGAGAATCTGCGGGCTCTCTCCCTGTGCTGAGAATCTGCAGGCTCTCTCCCTGTGCTGAGAATCTGCGGGCTCTATCCCTGTGCTGAGAATCTGCGGGCTCTCTCCCTGTACTGAAAATCTGCGGGCTCTCTTGCTATACTGAGAATCTGCGGGCTCTCTCCCTGTACTGAGAATCTGCGGGCTCTCTCCCTGTACTGAGAATCTGTGGGCTCTCTCCCTGTACTGAGACTCTGTGGGCTCTCTCCCTGTACTGAGAATCTGTGGGCTCTCTCCCTATACTGAGAATCTGCGGGCTCTCTCCCTATACTGAGAATCTGTGGGCTCTCTCCCTATACTGAGAATCTGCGGGCTCTCTCCCTATACTGAGAATGTGCGGGCCCTCCCTCTGTGCTGAGAATCTGCGGGCTCTCTCTGTGTACTGAGAATCTGTGGGCTCTCTCCCTGTGCTGAGAATCTGCGGGCTCTCTCCCTGCGCTGAGAATCTGCGGGCTCTCTCCCTGTGCTGAGAATCTTTGGGCTCTCTCCCTATACTGAGAATCTGCGGGCTCTCTCCCTATACTGAGAATCTGTGGGCTCTCTTCCTGTACTGAGAATCTGCGGGGTCTCTCCCTGTGCTGAGAATCTGCAGGCTCTCTCCCTGTGCTGAGAATCTGCGGGCTCTATCCCTGTGCTGAGAATCTGCGGGCTCTCTCCCTGTAATGAAAATCTGCGGGCTCTCTCGCTATACTGAGAATCTGCGGGCTCTCTCCCTGTCCTGAGAATCTGCGGGCTCTCTCCCTGTACTGAGAATCTGTGGGCTCTCTCCCTGTACTGAGACTCTGTGGGCTCTCTCCCTGTACTGAGAATCTGTGGGCTCTCTCCCTATACTGAGAATCTGCAGGCTCTCTCCCTGTACTGAGAATCTGCGGGCTCTCTCCCTGTACTGAGAATCTGCGGGCTCTCTCCCTGTACTGAGAATTTGCGGGCTCTCTCCGTGTACTGAGAATCTGCGGGCTCTCTCCCTGTACTGAGAATCTGCGGACTCTCTCCCTGTACTGAGAATCTGCGGGCTCTCTCCCTATACTGAGAATCTGTGGGCTCTCTCCAGATACAGAGAATCTGCAGGCTCTCTCCCTGTACTGAGAATCTGCGGGCTCTCTCCCTATACTGAGAATCTGTGGGCTCTCTCCCTGTGCTGAGAATCTGCGGGCTCTCTCCCTGTGCTGAGAATCTGCGGGCTCTCTCCCTATACTGAGAATCTGTGGGCTCTCTCCCTGTACTGGGAATCTGTGGGCTCTCTCGCTGTACTGAGAATCTGTGGGCTCTCTCCCTGTACTGAGAATCTGTGGGCTCTCTCCCTAAACTGAGAATCTGCGGGCTCTCTCCCTGTACTGAGAATCTGCGGGCTCTCTCCCTGTACTGAGAATCTGCGGGCTCTCTCCCTGTGCTGAGAATCTGTGGGCTCTCTTCCTGTGCTGAGAATCCGCGGGCTCTCTCCCTGTGCTGAGAATCTGTGGGCTCTCTCCCTATACTGAGAATCTGTGGGCTCTCTCCCTATCCTGAGAATCTGCGGGCTCTCTCCCTATACTGAGAATCTGTGGGCTCTCTCCCTTTACTGAGAATCTGCGGGCTCTCTCCCTATACTGAGAATCTCCGGGCCCTCTCTCTGTGTTGAGAATCTGCGGGCTCTCTCCGTGTACTGAGAATCTGTGGGCTCTCTCCCTGTGCTGAGAATCTGCGGGCTCTCTCCCTGCGCTGAGAATCTGCGGGCTCCCTCCCTGTGCTGAGAATCTGTGGGCTCTCTCCCTATACTGAGAATCTGCGGGCTCTCTCCCTATACTGAGAATCTGCGGGCTCTCTCCCTGTGCTGAGAATCTGCGGGCTCTCTCCCTGGACTGAGAATCTGCGGGTTCTCTCCCTATACTGAGAATCTGCAGGCTCTCTCCCTATACTGAGAATCTGCGGGCTCTCTCCCTATTCTGAGAATCTGCAGACTCTCTCCCTATACTGAGAATCTGCGGGCTCTCTCCCTATAGTGAGAATCTGCGGGCTCTCTCCCTGTACTGAGAATCTGCGGGCTCTCTTCCTGTACTGTGAATCTGCGGGCTCTCTCCCTGTACTGAGAATCTGCGGGCTCTCTCCCTATTCTGTGAATCTGCGGGCTCTCTCCCTGTGCTGAGAATCTGTGGGCTCTCTCCCTATACTGAGAATCTGCGGGCTCTCTCCCTATACTGACAATCTGCGGGCTCTCCCCCTGTACTGAGAATCTGCGGGCTCTCTCCCTGTACTGAGAATCTGCTGGCTCTCTCCCTATACTGAGAATCTGTGAGCTCTCTCCCTATACTGAGAATCTGCGGGCTCTCTCCCTGTACTGAGAATCTGCGGGCTCTCTCCCTATACTGAGAATCTGCGGGCTCTCTCCCTGTGCTGAGAATCTGTGGACTCTCTCCCTGTACTGAGAATCTGTGGGCTCTCTCTCTGTATTGAGAATCTGTGCGCTCTCTCCCTATATTGAGAATCTGCGGGCTCTCTCCCTGTACTGAGAATCTGCGGGCTCTCTCCCTATACTGAGAATCTGCAGGCTCTCTTCCTGTACTGAGAATCTGCGGGCTCTCTCTCTGTACTGAGAATCTGTGGGCTCTCTTCCTGTACTGAGAATCTGCGGGCTCTCTCCCTGTGCTGAGAATCTGCGAGCTCTCTCCCTGTGCTGAGAATCTGCGGGCTCTCTCCCTGTACTGAGAATCTGTGGGCTCTCTCCCTGTGCCGAGAATCTGCGGGCTCTCTCCCTGTGCTGAGAATCTGCGGGCTCTCTCCCTGTACTAAGAATCTGCGGGCTCTCTCCCTGTGCTGATAATCTGCGGGCTCTCTCCCTGTACTGAGAATCTGCGGGCTCTCTCCCTGTGCTGATAATCTGCGGGCTCTCTCCCTGTACTGAGAATCTGCGGGCTCTCTTCCTGTACTGAGAATCTGTAGGCTCTCTCCCTGTACTGAGAATCTGCGGGCTCTCTCCCTGTGCTGAGAATCTGCGGGCTCTCTCCCTGTGCTGAGATTCTGCAGGCTCTCTCCCTGTACTGAGAATCTGTGGGCTCTCTTCCTGTACTGAGAATCTGCGGGCTCTCTCCCTGTGATGAGAATCTTAAGGCTCTCTCCTGTGCTGAGAATCTGCGGGCTCTATCCCTGTGCTGAGAATCTGCGGGCTCTCTCCCTGTACTGAAATTCTGCGGGCTCTCTCCCTATACTGAGAATCTGCGGGCTCTCTCCCTGTACTGAGAATCTGCGGGCTCTCTCCCTGTACAGAGAATCTGTGGGCTCTCTCCCTGTACTGAGACTCTGTGGGCTCTCTCCCTGTACTGAGAATCTGTGGGCTCTCTCCCTATACTGAGAATCTGCGGGCTCTCTCCCTGTACTGAGAATCTGCGGGCTCTCTCCCTGTACTGAGAATCTGCGGGCTCTCTCCCTGTGCTGAGAATCTGCGGGCTCTCTTCCTGTGCTGAGAATCCGCGGGCTCTCTCCCTGTGCTGAGAATCTGTGGGCTCTCTCCATATACTGAGAATCTGTGGGCTCTCTCCCTATCCTGAGAATCTGCGGGCTCTCTCCCTATACTGAGAATCTGTGGGCTCTCTCCCTATACTGAGAATCTGCGGGCTCTCTCCCTATACTGAGAATCTGCGGGCACTCTCTCTGTGCTGAGAATCTGGGGGCGCTCTCCCTGTACTGAGAATCTGTGGGCTCTCTCCCTGTGCTGAGAATCTGCGGGCTCTCTCCCTGTGCTGAGAATCTGCGGGCTCTCTCCCTGTGCTGAGAATCTGTGGGCTCTCTCCCTATACTGAGAATCTGCGGGCTCTCTCCCTATACTGAGAATCTGCGGGCTCTCTCCCTGTACTGAGTATCTGCGGGCTCTCTCCCTATACTGAGAATCTGCGGGCTCTCTCCCTATACTGAGAATCTGCGGGCTCTCTCCCTATACTGAGAATCTGCGGGCTCTCTCCCTATACTGAGAATCTGCGGGCTCTCTTCCTGTACTGAGAATCTGCGGGCTCTCTCCCTGTACTGAGAATCTGCGGGCTCTCTCCCTATACTGAGAATCTGCGGGCTCTCTCCCGTGCTGAGAATCTGCGGGCTCTCTCACTATACTGAGAATCTGCGGGCTCTCTCCCTATACTGAGAATCTGCGAGCTCTCTCCCTGTACTGAGAATCTGCGGGCTCTCTCCCTGTTCTGAGAATCTGCAGGCTCTCTCCCTATACTGAGAATCTGCGAGCTCTCTCCCTATACTGAGAATCTGCGGTCTCTCTCCCTGTACTGAGAATCTGCGGGCTCTCTCCCTATACTGAGAATCTGTGGGCATTCTCCCTGTGCTGAGAATCTGTGGGCTCTCTCCCTGTACTGAGAATCTGTGGGCTCTCTCCCTGTACTGAGAATCTGCGGGCTCTCTCCATATCCTGAGAATCTGCGGGCTCTCTCCCTGTACTGGGAATCTGCGGGCTCTCTCCCTGTACTGAGAATCTGCGGGCTCTTTCCCTGTGCTGAGAATCTGCGGGCTCTCTTCCTGTGCTGAGAATCCGTGGGCTCTCTCCCTGTGCTGAGACTCTGTGGGCTCTCTCCCTATACTGAGAATCTGTGGGCTCACTCCCTATCCTGAGAATCTGCGGGCTCTCTCCCTGTGCTGAGAATCTGTGGGCTCTCTCCCTATACTGAGAATCAACGGGCTCTCTCCCTATACTGAGAATCTGCGGGCCCTCCCTCTGTGCTGAGTATCTGCGGGCTCTCTCCCTGTACTGAGAATCTGCGGGCTCTCTCCCTGTACTGAGAATCTGTGGGCTCTCTCCCTGTACTGAGACTCTGTGGGCTCTCTCCCTGTACTGAGAATCTGTGGGCTCTCTCCCTATACTGAGAATCTGCGGGCTCTCTCCCTATACTGAGAATCTGTGGGCTCTCTCCCTATACTGAGAATCTGCGGGCTCTCTCCCTATACTGAGAATGTGCGGGCCCTCCCTCTGTGCTGAGAATCTGCGGGCTCTCTCTGTGTACTGAGAATCTGTGGGCTCTCTCCCTGTGCTGAGAATCTGCGGGCTCTCTCCCTGCGCTGAGTATCTGCGGGCTCTCTCCCTGTGCTGAGAATCTTTGGGCTCTCTCCCTATACTGAGAATCTGCGGGCTCTCTCCCTATACTGAGAATCTGTGGGCTCTCTTCCTGTACTGAGAATCTGCGGGGTCTCTCCCTGTGCTGAGAATCTGCAGGCTCTCTCCCTGTGCTGAGAATCTGCGGGCTCTATCCCAGTGCTGAGAATCTGCGGGCTCTCTCCCTGTAATGAAAATCTGCGGGCTCTCTCGCTATACTGAGAATCTGCGGGCTCTCTCCCTTTCCAGAGAATCTGCGGGCTCTCTCCCTGTACTGAGAATCTGTGGGCTCTCTCCCTGTACTGAGACTCTGTGGGCTCTCTCCCTGTACTGAGAATCTGTGGGCTCTCTCCCTATACTGAGAATCTGCAGGCTCTCTCCCTGTACTGAGAATCTGCGGGCTCTCTCCCTGTACTGAGAATCTGCGGGCTCTCTCCCTGTACTGAGAATTTGCGGGCTCTCTCCGTGTACTGAGAATCTGCGGGCTCTCTCCCTGTACTGAGAATCTGCGGACTCTCTCCCTGTACTGAGAATCTGCGGGCTCTCTCCCTATACTGAGAATCTGTGGGCTCTCTCCAGATACAGAGAATCTGCAGGCTCTCTCCCTGTACTGAGAATCTGCGGGCTCTCTCCCTATACTGAGAATCTGTGGGCTCTCTCCCTGTGCTGAGAATCTGCGGGCTCTCTCCCTGTGCTGAGAATCTGCGGGCTCTCTCCCTATACTGAGAATCTGTGGGCTCTCTCCCTGTACTGGGAATCTGTGGGCTCTCTCCCTGTACTGAGAATCTGTGGGCTCTCTCCCTGTACTGAGAATCTGTGGGCTCTCTCCCTAAACTGAGAATCTGCGGGCTCTCTCCCTGTACTGAGAATCTGCGGGCTCTCTCCCTGTACTGAGAATCTGCGGGCTCTCTCCCTGTGCTGAGAATCTGTGGGCTCTCTTCCTGTGCTGAGAATCCGCGGGCTCTCTCCCTGTGCTGAGAATCTGTGGGCTCTCTCCCTATACTGAGAATCTGTGGGCTCTCTCCCTATCCTGAGAATCTGCGGGCTCTCTCCCTATACTGAGAATCTGTGGGCTCTCTCCCTTTACTGAGAATCTGCGGGCTCTCTCCCTATACTGAGAATCTCCGGGCCCTCTCTCTGTGCTGAGAATCTGCGGGCTCTCTCCGTGTACTGAGAATCTGTGGGCTCTCTCCCTGTGCTGAGAATCTGCGGGCTCTCTCCCTGCGCTGAGAATCTGCGGGCTCCCTCCCTGTGCTGAGAATCTGTGGGCTCTCTCCCTATACTGAGAATCTGCGGGCTCTCTCCCTATACTGAGAATCTGCGGGCTCTCTCCCTGTGCTGAGAATCTGCGGGCTCTCTCCCTGGACTGAGAATCTGCGGGTTCTCTCCCTATACTGAGAATCTGCAGGCTCTCTCCCTATACTGAGAATCTGCGGGCTCTCTCCCTATTCTGAGAATCTGCAGACTCTCTCCCTATACTGAGAATCTGCGGGCTCTCTCCCTATAGTGAGAATCTGCGGGCTCTCTCCCTGTACTGAGAATCTGCGGGCTCTCTTCCTGTACTGTGAATCTGCGGGCTCTCTCCCTGTACTGAGAATCTGCGGGCTCTCTCCCTATTCTGTGAATCTGCGGGCTCTCTCCCTGTGCTGAGAATCTGTGGGCTCTCTCCCTATACTGAGAATCTGCGGGCTCTCTCCCTATACTGACAATCTGCGGGCTCTCCCCCTGTACTGAGAATCTGCGGGCTCTCTCCCTGTACTGAGAATCTGCTGGCTCTCTCCCTATACTGAGAATCTGTGAGCTCTCTCCCTATACTGAGAATCTGCGGGCTCTCTCCCTGTACTGAGAATCTGCGGGCTCTCTCCCTATACTGAGAATCTGCGGGCTCTCTCCCTGTGCTGAGAATCTGTGGACTCTCTCCCTGTACTGACAATCTGTGGGCTCTCTCTCTGTATTGAGAATCTGTGCGCTCTCTCCCTATATTGAGAATCTGCGGGCTCTCTCCCTGTACTGAGAATCTGCGGGCTCTCTCCCTATACTGAGAATCTGTGGGCTCTCTTCCTGTACTGAGAATCTGCGGGCTCTCTCCCTGTGCTGAGAATCTGCAGGCTCTCTTCCTGTACTGAGAATCTGCGGGCTCTCTCTCTGTACTGAGAATCTGTGGGCTCTCTTCCTGTACTGAGAATCTGCGGGCTCTCTCCCTGTGCTGAGAATCTGCGGGCTCTCTCCCTGTGCTGAGAATCTGCGGGCTCTCTCCCTGTACTGAGAATCTGTGGGCTCTCTCCCTGTGCCGAGAATCTGCGGGCTCTCTCCCTGTGCTGAGAATCTGCGGGCTCTCTCCCTGTACTAAGAATCTGCGGGCTCTCTCCCTGTGCTGATAATCTGCGGGCTCTCTCCCTGTACTGAGAATCTGCGGGCTCTCTCCCTGTGCTGATAATCTGCGGGCTCTCTCCCTGTACTGAGAATCTGCGGGCTCTCTTCCTGTACTGAGAATCTGTAGGCTCTCTCCCTGTACTGAGAATCTGCAGGCTCTCTCCCTGTGCTGAGAATCTGCGGGCTCTCTCCCTGTGCTGAGATTCTGCAGGCTCTCTCCCTGTACTGAGAATCTGTGGGCTCTCTTCCTGTACTGAGAATCTGCGGGCTCTCTCCCTGTGATGAGAATCTTAAGGCTCTCTCCTGTGCTGAGAATCTGCGGGCTCTATCCCTGTGCTGAGAATCTGCGGGCTCTCTCCCTGTACTGAAATTCTGCGGGCTCTCTCCCTATACTGAGAATCTGCGGGCTCTCTCCCTGTACTGAGAATCTGCGGGCTCTCTCCCTGTACAGAGAATCTGTGGGCTCTCTCCCTGTACTGAGACTCTGTGGGCTCTCTCCCTGTACTGAGAATCTGTGGGCTCTCTCCCTATACTGAGAATCTGCGGGCTCTCTCCCTGTACTGAGAATCTGCGGGCTCTCTCCCTGTACTGAGAATCTGCGGGCTCTCTCCCTGTGCTGAGAATCTGCGGGCTCTCTTCCTGTGCTGAGAATCCGCGGGCTCTCTCCCTGTGCTGAGAATCTGTGGGCTCTCTCCATATACTGAGAATCTGTGGGCTCTCTCCCTATCCTGAGAATCTGCGGGCTCTCTCCCTATACTGAGAATCTGTGGGCTCTCTCCCTATACTGAGAATCTGCGGGCTCTCTCCCTATACTGAGAATCTGCGGGCACTCTCTCTGTGCTGAGAATCTGGGGGCGCTCTCCCTGTACTGAGAATCTGTGGGCTCTCTCCCTGTGCTGAGAATCTGCGGGCTCTCTCCCTGTGCTGAGAATCTGCGGGCTCTCTCCCTGTGCTGAGAATCTGTGGGCTCTCTCCCTATACTGAGAATCTGCGGGCTCTCTCCCTATACTGAGAATCTGCGGGCTCTCTCCCTGTGCTGAGAATCTGCGGGCTCTCTCCCTGTACTGAGTATCTGCGGGCTCTCTCCCTATACCGAGAATCTGCGGGCTCTCTCCCTATACTGAGAATCTGCGGGCTCTCTCCCTATACTGAGAATCTGCGGGCTCTCTCCCTATACTGAGAATCTGCGGGCTCTCTTCCTGTACTGAGAATCTGCGGGCTCTCTCCCTGTACTGAGAATCTGCGGGCTCTCTCCCTATACTGAGAATCTGCGGGCTCTCTCCCGTGCTGAGAATCTGCGGGCTCTCTCCCTATACTGAGAATCTGCGGGCTCTCTCCCTATACTGAGAATCTGCGAGCTCTCTCCCTGTACTGAGAATCTGCGGGCTCTCTCCCTGTTCTGAGAATCTGCAGGCTCTCTCCCTATACTGAGAATCTGCGAGCTCTCTCCCTATACTGAGAATCTGCGGTCTCTCTCCCTGTACTGAGAATCTGCGGGCTCTCTCCCTATACTGAGAATCTGTGGGCATTCTCCCTGTGCTGAGAATCTGTGGGCTCTCTCCCTGTACTGAGAATCTGTGGGCTCTCTCCCTGTACTGAGAATCTGCGGGCTCTCTCCATATCCTGAGAATCTGCGGGCTCTCTCCCTGTACTGGGAATCTGCGGGCTCTCTCACTGTACTGAGAATCTGCGGGCTCTTTCCCTGTGCTGAGAATCTGCGGGCTCTCTTCCTGTGCTGAGAATCCGTGGGCTCTCTCCCTGTGCTGAGACTCTGTGGGCTCTCTCCCTATACTGAGAATCTGTGGGCTCACTCCCTATCCTGAGAATCTGCGGGCTCTCTCCCTGTGCTGAGAATCTGTGGGCTCTCTCCCTATACTGAGAATCAACGGGCTCTCTCCCTATACTGAGAATCTGCGGGCCCTCCCTCTGTGCTGAGTATCTGCGGGCTCTCTCCGTGTACTGAGAATCTGTGGGCTCTCTCCCTGTGCTGAGAATCTGCGGGCTCTCTCCCTGCGCCGAGAATCTGCGGGCTCTCTCCCTGTGCTGAGAATCTGTGGGCTCTCTCCCTATACTGAGAATCTGCGGGCTCTCTCCCTATACAGAGAATCTGTGGGCTCTCTTCCTGTACTGAGAATCTGCGGGCTCTCTCCCTGTGCTGAGAATCTGCGGGCTCTCTCCCTGCGCCGAGAATCTGCGGGCTCTCTCCCTGTGCTGAGAATCTGTGGGCTCTCTCCCTATACTGAGAATCTGCGGGCTCTCTCCCTATACAGAGAATCTGTGGGCTCTCTTCCTGTACTGAGAATCTGCGGGCTCTCTCCCTGTGCTGAGAATCTGCAGGCTCTCTCCCTGTGCTGAGAATCTGCGGGCTCTATCCCTGTGCTGAGAATCTGCGGGCTCTCTCCCTGTACTGAAAATCTGCGGGCTCTCTTGCTATACTGAGAATCTGTGGGCTCTCTCCCTGTACTGAGAATCTGCGGGCTCTCTCCCTGTACTGAGAATCTGTGGGCTCTCTCCCTGTACTGAGACTCTGTGGGCTCTCTCCCTGTACTGAGAATCTGTGGGCTCTCTCCCTATACTGAGAATCTGCAGGCTCTCTCCCTGTACTGAGAATCTGCGGGCTCTCTCCCTGTACTGAGAATCTGCGGGCTCTCTCCCTGTACTGAGAATCTGCGGGCTCTCTCCCTGTACTGAGAATTTGCGGGCTCTCTCCGTGTACTGAGAATCTGCGGGCTCTCTCCCTATACTGAGAATCTGCGGGCTCTCTCCCTGTACTGAGAATCTGCGGGCTCTCTCCCTATACTGAGAATCTGTGGGCTCTCTCCCTATACAGAGAATCTGCGGGCTCTCTCCCTGTACTGAGAATCTGCGGGCTCTCTCCCTATACTGAGAATCTGTGGGCTCTCTCCCTGTGCTGAGAATCTGCGGGCTCTCTCCCTGTGCTGAGAATCTGCGGGCTCTCTCCCTATACTGAGAATCTGTGGGCTCTCTCCCTGTACTGAGAATCTGTGGGCTCTCTCCCTGTTCTGAGAATCTGTGGGCTCTCTCCCTGTACTGAGAATCTGTGGACTCTCTCCCTAAACTGAGAATCTGCGGGCTCTCTCCCTGTACTGAGAATCTGCGGGCTCTCTCCCTGTACTGAGAATCTGCGGGCTCTCTACCTGTGCTGAGAATCTGCGGGCTCTCTTCCTGTGCTGAGAATCCGCGGGCTCTCTCCCTGTGCTGAGAATCTGTGGGCTCACTCCCTATACTGAGAATCTGTGGGCTCTCTCCCTATCCTGAGAATCTGCGGGCTCTCTCCCTATACTGAGAATCTGTGGGCTCTCTCCCTATACTGAGAATCTGCGGGCTCTCTCCCTATACTGAGAATCTCCGGGCCCTCTCTCTGTGCTGAGAATCTGCGGGCTCTCTCCGTGTACTGAGAATCTGTGGGCTCTCTCCCTGTGCTGAGAATCTGCGGGCTCTCTCCCTGCGCTGAGAATCTGCGGGCTCCCTCCCTGTGCTGAGAATCTGTGGGCTCTCTCCCTATACTGAGAATCTGCGGGCTCTCTCCCTATACTGAGAATCTGCGGGCTCTCTCCCTGTGCTGAGAATCTGCGGGCTCTCTCCCTGTACTGAGAATCTGTGAGCTCTCTCCCTATACTGAGAATCTGCAGGCTCTCTCCCTATACTGAGAATCTGCGGGCTGTCTCCCCATACTGAGAATCTGCGGACTCTCTCCCTATACTGAGAATCTGCGGGCTCTCTCCCTATACTGAGAATCTGCGGGCTCTCTCCCTGTACTGAGAATCTGCGGGCTCTCTTCCTGTACTGAGAATCTGCGGGCTCTCTCCCTGTACTGAGAATCTGCGGGCTCTCTCCCTATTCTGAGAATCTGCGGGCTCTCTCCCGGTGCTGAGAATCTGTGGGCTCTCTCCCTATACTGAGAATCTGCGGGCTCTCTCCCTATACTGACAATCTGCGGGCTCTCCCCCTGTACTGAGAATCTGCGGGCTCTCTCCCTGTACTGAGAATCTGCGGGCTCTCTCCCTATACTGAGAATCTGTGAGCTCTCTCCCTATACTGAGAATCTGCGGGCTCTCTCCCTGTACTGAGAATCTGCGGGCTCTCTCCCTATACTGAGAATCTGCGGGCTCTCTCCCTGTGCTGAGAATCTGTGGGCTCTCTCCCTGTACTGAGAATCTGTGGGCTCTCTCTCTGTACTGAGAATCTGTGCGCTCTCTCCCTATATTGAGAATCTGCGGGCTCTCTCCCTGTACTGAGAATCTGCGGGCTCTCTCCCTATACTGAGAATCTGTGGGCTCTCTTCCTGTACTGAGAATCTGCGGGCTCTCTCCCTGTGCTGAGAATCTGCAGGCTCTCTTCCTGTACTGAGAATCTGCGGGCTCTCTCCCTGTACTGAGAATCTGTGGGCTCTCTTCCTGCACTGAGAATCTGCGGGCTCTCTCCCTGTGCTGAGAATCTGCGGGCTCTCTCCCTGTGCTGAGAATCCGCGGGCTCTCTCCCTGTGCTGAGAATCTGTGGGCTCACTCCCTATACTGAGAATCTGTGGGCTCTCTCCCTATCCTGAGAATCTGCGGGCTCTCTCTCTATACTGAGAATCTGTGGGCTCTCTCCCTATACTGTGAATCTGCGGGCTCTCTCCCTATACTGAGAATCTCCGGGCCCTCTCTCTGTGCTGAGAGTCTGCGGGCTCTCTCCGTGTACTGAGAATCTGTGGGCTCTCTCCCTGTGCTGAGAATCTGCGGGCTCTCTCCCTGCGCTGAGAATCTGCGGGCTCCCTCCCTGTGCTGAGAATCTGTGGGCTCTCTCCCTATACTGAGAATCTGCGGGCTCTCTCCCTATACTGAGAATCTGCGGGCTCTCTCCCTGTGCTGAGAATCTGCGGGCTCTCTCCCTGTACTGAGAATCTGTGAGCTCTCTCCCTATACTGAGAATCTGCAGGCTCTCTCCCTATACTGAGAATCTGCGGGCTGTCTCCCCATACTGAGAATCTGCGGACTCTCTCCCTATACTGAGAATCTGCGGGCTCTCTCCCTATACTGAGAATCTGCGGGCTCTCTCCCTGTACTGAGAATCTGCGGGCTCTCTTCCTGTACTGAGAATCTGCGGGCTCTCTCCCTGTACTGAGAATCTGCGGGCTCTCTCCCTATTCTGAGAATCTGCGGGCTCTCTCCCTGTGCTGAGAATCTGTGGGCTCTCTCCCTATACTGAGAATCTGCGGGCTCTCTCCCTATACTGACAATCTGCGGGCTCTCCCCCTGTACTGAGAATCTGCGGGCTCTCTCCCTGTACTGAGAATCTGCGGGCTCTCTCCCTATACTGAGAATCTGTGAGCTCTCTCCCTATACTGAGAATCTGCGGGCTCTCTCCCTGTACTGAGAATCTGCGGGCTCTCTCCCTATACTGAGAATCTGCGGGCTCTCTCCCTGTGCTGAGAATCTGTGGGCTCTCTCCCTGTACTGAGAATCTGTGGGCTCTCTCTCTGTACTGAGAATCTGTGCGCTCTCTCCCTATATTGAGAATCTGCGGGCTCTCTCCCTGTACTGAGAATCTGCGGGCTCTCTCCCTATACTGAGAATCTGTGGGCTCTCTTCCTGTACTGAGAATCTGCGGGCTCTCTCCCTGTGCTGAGAATCTGCAGGCTCTCTTCCTGTACTGAGAATCTGCGGGCTCTCTCCCTGTACTGAGAATCTGTGGGCTCTCTTCCTGCACTGAGAATCTGCGGGCTCTCTCCCTGTGCTGAGAATCTGCGGGCTCTCTCCCTGTGCTGAGAATCTGCGGGCTCTCTCCCTGTACTGAGAATCTGTGGGCTCTCTCCCTGTGCCGAGAATCTGCGGGCTCTCTCCCTGTGCTGAGAATCTGCGGGCTCTCTCCCTGTACTGAGAATCTGCGGGCTCTCTCCCTGTGCTGAGAATCTGCGGGCTCTCTCCCTGTACTGAGAATCTGCGGGCTCTGTCCCTGTGCTGATAATCTGCGGTCTCTCTCCCTGTACTGAGAATCTGCGGGCTCTCTTCCTGTACTGAGAATCTGTGGGCTCTCTCCCTGTACTGAGAATCTGCGGGCTCTCTCCCTGTGCTGAGAATCTGCGGGCTCTCTCCCTGTGCTGAGAATCTGCAGGCTCTCTCCCTGTACTGAGAATCTGTGGGCTCTCTTCCTGTACTGAGAATCTGCGAGCTCTCTCCCTATACTGAGAATCTGCGGGCTCTCTCCCTGTACTGAGAATCTGCGGGCTCTCTCCCTGTACTGAGAATCTGTGAGCTCTCTCCCTATACTGAGAATCTGCGGGCTCTCTCCCTATACTGAGAATCTGCGGGCTCTCTCCCTGTACTGAGAATCTGCACCTCTCTCCCTATACTGAGAATCTGTGGGCTCTCTCCCTATACTGAGAATCTGCGGGCTCTCTCCCTGTACTGAGAATCTGCCGGCTCTCACCCTATACTGAGAATCTGCAGGCTCTCTCTCTGTGCTGAGAATCTGCGGGCTCTCTCCCTGTGCTGAGAATCTGCGGGCTCTCTCCCTGTGCTGAGGCTCAGCTATCTTTTTCTAATACCGTCTGCTTCCTGGCAGAGTTGAAACTGGATTGACAATGAGATGCTGCAGCATCAATGCTCCTCCCCTTTAATACTGATAAAGCATGTGCCACACATGACTGTGAATTAGACTGAACCCAATATTGGCCCACCTGTTGAGCAGCAAGCCAATGAGCAGTGGTTTTAGCACTGAGATCAACACTATAATCATGTTAATGAGAAATGAGCTTGAATTTTGCGTGCTACCTAGACCATTTTGACCCAACGCAGCTTAATATTGTTGGGCCAGGACACTGCCCATTTTCTGGCCATATCCAATTTTTAGCCCAGTGTGTGGGGATAAAGGGCTGGTACTTTGATTGGCAGGATATGATGTGGTGTTCCCCAGGGATCTGTACTGGGCCTCAGTTTTTCACCATATTTATCCGTGACTTGGATGAAGGACTAGAGAATGGTATTGCCAAGTTTGCAGATGACATTAATAAAGGAGGCACAATAATTTGTATGTATGGGAGCAGGAAGTTACAAAGGGACACAGACAGATTAAATGAGTGGGTAAAACTGTAGCAGATGGATTTCAATGCGAGGATGTGTGAGGCCATCCATAGAATCATAGCGAATCATAGAAAGTTACAGCACGGAAGGAGGCCATTTCGGCTCATCATGTCCGCGCCTGCTAACAAAGAGCTATCTAGCCTAATCTCACTTCCCAGTTCTTGGTCTGTAGCCCTGCAGGTTAGAGCATCCCAAGTGCACATCCAAGTACTTTTTAAATGTGGTTAGGGTTCCTGCCTCTACCACCCTTTCAGGCAGTGAATTCCAGTCCCTCACAACCCTCTGGGTGAAGAAATTTCCCCTCAAATCCCCTCTAAACCTTCCACCAATTACTTTAAATCTGTGTCCCCTGGTTTTTGACCCCTCTGCTAAGGGAAATAGGTCCTTTCTATCCACTTTATCATTGCCCCTCATAATTTTATACACCTCAATAAGGTCTCCCCTCAGCCTCCTCTGTTCCAAGGAAAACAGACCCAGCCTATCCAGTCTTTCCTCATAGCTAAGATTCTCTACTCCTGGCAACATCTTTGTAAATCTCCTCTGTATCCTCTCTAGTGCAATCACATCTTTCCCGTAATGTGGTGACCAGAACTGCACGCAGTACTCTAGCTGAGGCCTACCCCCCTGCTCTTGTATTCTATGCCACAGCTAATAAAGGCAAGCATTCCGTATGCCTTCTTAACCACCTTATCTACTTGGCCTGCTACCTTCAGGGATCTGTGGACATGCACTCCAAGTCCCTTTGTTCCTCGACACTACTCAGTGTCCTACCATTTAATGTGTATTCCCTTTCCTTGTTAGCCCTCCCCAAATGCATTACCTCACACTTCTCCAGATTGAATTCCATTTGCCACTGTTCTGCCCACCTGACCAATTTATTGATATCTTCCTGCAGTCTACAGCTTCCTTCTTCAGTATCAACCACACAGACGATTTTAGTATCATCTGCAAACTTCTTATTCATACCCCCTATATTCAGGTCTAGATCATTGATATATACCACAAAAAGCAAGGGACCTAGTACTGAGCCCTGTGGAACCCCACTGGAAACAGCCTTCCAGTCACAAAAACACCTGTCAACCATTACCCTCTGCTTCCTGTCTCCAAGCCAGTTTTGAATCCAACTTGACACCTTGCCCTGGATCCCATGGGCCTTTAACTTCATGACCAGTCTGCCATGTGAAACCTTATCAAAAGCCTTGTTAAAGTCCATATAAACTACATCAAATGCACTACCCTCATCTACCCGCCTTGTTACCTCCTCAAAAAATTCAATCAAGTTTGTCAGACATGACCTTCCCTTAACAAATCCGTGCTGACTTTCCTTGATTAATCCGTGTCTTTCTAAATGAAGATTTATCCCGTCCTTCAGAATTCTTTCCAATAATTTTCCCACCAATGAGGTTAGGCTGACTAGCCTGTAATTACTCGGTCTATCCTTTTCTCCCTTTTTAAACAAGGGTACCACTTTAGCGGTCCTCCAGTCCTCCGGCACCACACCTGAAGCCAGAGAGGATTGGAAAATGATAGTCAGAGCCTCTGCTATTTCCTCTTTTGCTTCGCTTAACAGCCTGGATCGACTTTGGATCCGAGAAAGAAAAATCAGAATATTCTCTTAACGGTGAGAAATTAGGAGCCATGGAGGAGCAAAGGCATTTGGATGTCCATGTAGAGAAAATGCTAAAGGTTTGTGCACAGGTACAAAAAGTAATCAAAAAGGCTAATGGAATGGTGGCCTTTATCTCAAGGGTGCTGGAATACAAAGGGGAGGAAGTGATGCTTCAGTTGTACAGAACCTTGGTCAGACCCCATTTGGAGTATTGCGTTCGCTTATGGGCAGTGCACCTCATTAAGGATATATTTGCCTTGGAGGGGGTACAGCACGGATTCACCAGGACAATAAGGTTAAATTAAAGGGTTAAATTATGAGGATGGGTTCCTAAACTTGGCTTGTTTTCTCCTGATTATAGAAGTTTGAGGGGTGATCTAATCAACATTTTTTAAATGTTAAGAGGATTCGATAGTGTAGATAAAGTGGATGGGGGTGAAAACAGGTGCTAAATGGGTGCAGTGCTAATTAGACCAACCTGTTTGAAAGTCTGGATTTAGCAGACAATTTTGGTCCTAATTGCTGATTACCATAATTTTGACTTGCCTGGAGGTGCTATACCAGAAACCTGCTGGTTCCAAGCGCTGATTAGACGCAAGTTTTGTGGAACAGTATATGTGGGCTTGTCACACCCAATTCCATTGAAAGTGAGGAGTGCACTGGCTGGCACACAGCAGCACATTACTGATGGCTCAGGGACCGAGGGAGAGGGCGCACAGGTTCTCAGATGCGGCACTGTAGGTCCCGGGGAAGGAGGTCCAGAGGAGGAGGGATGTCCTGTACCTGCAGGGAAGAAGGACACTACCTCGCCCTCCTCACCCTGCTGTCCCTCTCTCCTGCAGCAGCTAGTGCTGCTCTGCCTGGCCTCATATCCTCCTCCCATTCCTCGTCCATACCAAGGGGGACCCCTAGCAAGATGCCATGGTGAAGCACTCCCTTTCTCCTGGTGACTACTATAAGGTGTCCAATAAGGTAGAGTAGCTCAGCACTCACTATTTTCAGGTGAAATCCTCAGAGAATTTGCGGAATAAATGTTGCTTGAGTGTTGGTGAAGTTTTGATAAAGTGTCCAGAAAGTCTCCCGATGTGTTTCAGAGGCCCCCTTCACAGCTCCAGCAGCAAGTGAACATGAAAAGTTAAGTATCCCTTTAAGTAGCCCTTGAAATTGACATCCACGCCGTGTTTACTCCCAAACAGCTGGTTGCTAATAGGAGAGGGGGCTAGTTGAAGCTCCAGCAACCAAAATGCCGTGCAGCTTCTTTAATCAGTGCTAGCAGCCATTTTAAGTGACAATCAGCTCTTTAACTAGTCTCTGGGCGGCTGTTCCTAGAGCAGGCTTCAACTCCTTCACCAAGATGGCGTCTTGCGCTAAACGCAGACTAAACCGGCATTTCAGCTCAAGACCCCAAATTGGCCACCTCGGAGGATTGTTAGCACCTGAACGTGCTGCTGAAAATTGCCCCAATCTATTTCCTCTGGTGAGGAAGTCCACAACAAGAGGGCATAATAGAGCTAGGCTAGTTAGGAGTGAAATTAGGAAGCACTTCTTCACACAAAGGGCGGCATAAATCTGGAACTCCCTCCTCCAAAAGGTTGTGGATGCTGGGACAATTGAAGCTTTCAAGTCTGAGATTGACAGATTTTTGTTCGGTAAGTGTATCAAGGAATATGGGTCAAAGGCAGGTAACTGGAGTTAAGATACAGATCAGCTATGATATAATCGAATGGGGGAACAGTTGAAGGGCTGAATGGCCTACTCCTGTTCTTATAGACATGCTGTGGAAGATAGTACTGGATGGGCTGGTGTCTTCTGCAATGCTTACCTTATTCTCCTCTTCCTTCTCCATAACGACGGCATAGAGAGGAATGCCCATGGGGACTGCCATCCCTTCACCAGAGCCATTCTGAATCTTCAAGTTATGCACCACCCTGACGAAGATATATCACCATTCCTTTACGGCTGCTGGGTCAATATCCTGGAATCCCCTATCCATGACCATTGTAGGAGCCGTATCACAAATGTTGAACAACATAGCCAAAACAGTTGAATACAACTCAGAAGAAGTCATGATCAAACTGGGCAGTGCTCTGATCAGACTGTAGCTTGAGTACTGCATCCAGTTCTAGTCAGTGAGACACAAGGGAGACATTCAAACATTAGAGACACAGCAGAGAAGAGCCAATATCCCAGTGTCAGGGGTCTGAATTATAAGCAAAGACTGGAGAGCCTCGAGTTTTTCAGCCTTGCATGGAGAGATCATCTGATAGAGGGATGTAAGATAGTAAATGGTATGGAAAAGGTGAATCCAGAATATTGCTCTGGAATAAACCCTGGGAATAGGACAAGAGGATACAGGGTCAAACTAGTGAAAGGTAACTTTAGGAGTGATATCAGGTGGTTCTTCTTTACGCAGAAAGTGGTGAACACTTGGAATGGATGCCTAGGCGAATCATTTAAGAAACAACTAGAGGCAGCAATGGGGGAATTGTTCTGGATGGATTAATAAAGATGGGCCCAATGGCTTTTCTCATCCCTAGATATTTTGTGACCTTGTAATCACCACAAGGGCTGTTGTGATTCAAGGAGAAGGCCCACCACCACCTTCTCAGGGCAACTAGGGTTGGGCACTAAATGCAGCCTTGCCGGGAACAATTTTTAAAAAATTTAGAGCTATTCTCCCTCCAGTCCTCCACCTAATCTTGGGGCTCACTTCATTTCCTTGCTGGCTCCTTGTTGCCAAACTCTGCAAGGGGCAAATTTCTGCAGGGGTTCTCTCACTTGTCCACTGTAACTTCATTAGAAGAGCTGTGAAAAGTTTTTTAAATGGTGTAAACAGCCCTGATTGCGCTATTTGGTAATATACACTAGGAGTGCAGAAATGGCATCTTTTAGCTTTCTATTTTTCAACCGTAATTTTTCAGACTTTGCACTGTCCTGTTGTCCTGTCAGTCTGTTCAGCGCACATGGATAATTCAGGCCGGAAAATCAGGTACTGCATGCCCGCAATCTTCTGCTTTCTAACACACAGAGCTGGAGGGCAAGACTCCCCACCCACAGCACAGGGTTATTTTCCCTTAGAAGTGCAGTGAAAGGGTGTGAAACGCTATGTGTTACTCAGCATCTATCAGAAACCAAGAGATGGACAAGGAAGGAGGCATGGGAGGCCGAGGTAGGGTGTCACATTAAAAAAAATGTGTTTGTGGGATGTGGGCATCGCTGGCAAGGCCAGCATTTATTGCCCATCCCTAATTGCCCTTGAGAAGGTGAAGGAGCCATCTTCTTGAACCACTGCAGTCTGTGTGGTGAAGGTCTTATTATTGTGTTTTGTAGTGGTTTGTTACAACTGAGTGGCTTGCTAGGCCATTTCAGAGGGCAATTAAGAGTCAACCACATTGCTGCGGGTCTGGAGTCACATATAGGCCAAACCAGGTAAGGACAGCAGATTTCCTTCCCTAAACCAGATGGGTTTTTACGACAATCCAATAGTTTCATGGTCACCATTACTGATACAGGGCCTTGGTGAGACCACACCTGGAGTACTGCGTGCAGTTTTGGTCTCCTTACCTAAGAAAGGATATACTTGCCACAGAGGGAGTGCAGCAAAGGTTCACCAGACTGATTCCTGGGATGGCAGGACTGTCGTGTGAGGAGAGATTGGGTCGACTAGGCCTGTATTCACTAGAGTTTAGAAGAATGAGAGGGGACCTCATTGAAACGTTTAAAGTTCTGACAGGGCTAAACAGACTGGATGCAGGGAGGATGTTTCCCCTGGCTGGGGGAATAGAACAAGGGGTCACAGTCTCAGGATACAGGGTAGGACATTTAGGACTGAGATGAGGAGAAATTTCTTCACTCAGAGGATGGTGAACTTGTGGAATTCTCTACCACAGAAGGCTGTGGAGGCCAATTCACTGAATATATTTAAGAAGGAGATAGATAGATTTCTAGACATAAAAGGCATCAAGGGGTATCGGGAGAGAGCGGGAATATTGAGATAGAGGATCAGCCATGATCATATTGAATGGTGGAGCAGGCTCGAAGGGCCGAATGGCCTACTCCTGCTCCTATTTTTCTACGTTTCTATGTTTCTATGATAGGGTTATTGGAAATAATTACCCTGGTGGATGAGCTCATTGGTGAGGATTATCCTGGTGGATGGAGTTATTGGAGAGGATTATTCTGGTGGATAGGCTTATTGGAGAGGATTATGTTGGAAAATAGGATTATTGGAGAGGATTACTCTGGAGGTTGGGGTTATTGGAAAGGATTACCCTGGAGGTTAAGGTTATTGCAGAGGAATACCATGGAGAATAGGATTATTTGAGAGGATTACACTGGAGAATGGGATTATTGGAGAGAACTAAGGTGGAGGATGAGGTTATTACAGAGGATTACCCTGGAGCATGAGTTTATTGGCGAGTATCAGCCTGGAAAATTGGGTTATTGGAGAGCATTACGCTGGTGGTTTGTCTTCTTGTGAAGGATTAGCCTGGAGGATGAGGATATTTTAGAGGATTATCCTGGAAAATGGGATCATTGGAGAGTATTACCATGGAGGATGGGTTTTGGGAGTGGATTACCCTGGTGGATGCGATATTGGAGAGGATTATGCTAGAGGATAGGGTTACGGGAGACGATTACCTTGAAGGAGGGGGTTATTAGAGAGCATAACACTGGAGAATGTTGTTATTGTTGAGGATTTCACTAGAGGATGTTGTTACTGGAGAGGATTACTTTGGTGGATGGGTTTATTGGAGAGGATTATGCTAGAGGATGGCATCATTGGAGAGGATTATGATGGAGGGTGGGGTTATTTTAGAGGATCAGCCTGGACAATGGGCTTATTGAAGATGATTACGCTACAGGATGTGGGTATTGAAGAGCCAGCCAATACCTCTCAAAAAATGTCCTCCTCCAGCCTAATCCTCTCCAATAACCACATCCTGCTGGGTAATCCTCTCTTGGGAGCCCATCCTCCAGCAGAATCATCTCCAATAACCACATCCACCAGGCTGAATGGAGTAACTGGAGAGGATTACACAGGCAGATGGGGTAACTGGAGAGGATTACACTGGAGGATGGGGTAACTGGAGAGGATTACACTGGAGGATGGGGTAACTGGAAAGGATTACACTGGAGGATGGGGTAACTGGAGAGGATTACTCTGGAGGATGGGGTAACTGGGGAGGATTATACTGGAGGATGGGGTAACTGGAGAGGATTACACTGGAGGATGGGGTAACTGGAGAGGATTACACAGGTTGGGGTAACTGGAGAGGATTACACAGGCAGATGGGGTAACTGGAGAGGATTATACTGGAGGATGGGGTAACTGGAGAGGATTACACTGGAGGATGGGGTAACTGGAGAGGATTACACTGGAGGATGGGGTAACTGGAGAGGATTACGCTGGAGGATGGGGTAACTGGAGAGGATTACACAGGAGGATGGCGTAACTGGAGAGGATTATGCTGGAGGATGGGGTAACTGGAGAGGATTACACAGGATGGGGTAACTGGAGAGGATTACACAGGAGGATGGGGTAACTGGAGAGGATTACACTGGAGGATGGGGTAACGAGAGGATTACACAGGCGGATGGGGTAACTGGAGAGGATTACGCTGGAGGATGGGGTAACTGGAGAGGATTACACAGGAGGATGGCGTAACTGGAGAGGATTATGCTGGAGGATGGGGTAACTGGAGAGGATTACACAGGATGGGGTAACTGGAGAGGATTACGCTGGAGGATGGGGTAACTGGAGAGGATTACACTGGAGGATGGGGTAACGAGAGGATTACACAGGCGGATGGGGTAACTGGAGAGGATTACACTGGAGGATGGGGTAACTGGAGAGGATTACACTGGAGGATGGGGTAACTGGAAAGGGTTACACTGGAGGATGGGGTAACTGGAGAGGATTACGCTGGAGGATGGGGTAACTGGGGAGGATTACACTGGAGGATGGGGTAACTGGAGAGGATTACACTGGAGGATGGGGTAACTGGAGAGGATTACACTGGAGGATGGGGTAACTGGAGAGGATTACACAGGCGGATGGGGTAACTGGAGAGGATTACACAGGTTGGGGTAACTGGAGAGCATTACACAGGATGGGGTAACTGGAGAGGATTACACAGGATGGGGTAACTGGAGAGCATTACACAGGATGGGGTAACTGGAGAGGATTACACAGGATGGGGTAACTGGAGAGGATTACACAGGCAGATGGGGTAACTGGAGAGGATTATACTGGAGGATGGGCTAACTGGAGAGGATTACACAGGCGGATGGGGTAACTGGAGAGGATTACGCTGGAGGATGGGGTAACTGGAGAGGATTACACAGGAGGATGGGGTAACTGGAGAGGATTACACAGGCGGATGGGGTAATTGGAGAGGATTACACAGGCGGATGGGGTAATTGGAGAGGATTACACAGGCGGATGGGGTAACAGGAAAGGATTAGACAGGAGGATAGGGTAACTGGAGAGGATTACACAGGGTGGGGTAACTGGAGAGGATTATACTGGAGGATGGGGTAACTGGAGAGGATTACACAGGGTGGGGTAACTGGAGAGGATTACACAGGCGGATGGGGTAACTGGAGAGGATTACACAGGAGGATAGGGTAACTGGAGAGGATTACACTGGAGGATGGGGTAACTGGAGAGGATTACACAGGAGGATGGGGTAACTGGAGCGGATTACACAGGGTGGGGTAACTGGAGAGGATTACACTGGAAGATGGGGTAACTGGAGTGGATTACACAGGAAGATGGGGTAACTGGAGGGGATTACGCTGGAGGATGGGGTAACTGGAGAGGATTACGCTGGAGGATGGGTTAACTGGAGAGGATTACACTGGAGGATGGGGTAACTGGAGAGGATTACACTGGAGGATGGGGTAACTGGAGAGGATTACACAGGCGGATGGGGTAACTGGAGGGGATTACACAGGATGGGGTAACTGGAGAGGATTACACAGGCTGATGGGGTAACTGGAGAGGATTACGCTGGAGGATGGGGTAACTGGAGAGGATTACACTGGAGGATGACATTATTGGAAGCAATTACACTGGTAAATAGTGTTATTGTAGAGGATTAAGATGGAGATTGAGGTTATTGGAAAGGATTACGCTGGATATTGGGGTTACCGGAGAGGATTACACTAGATCTCTCGGTTACTGTGAAGAATTAGCCTAGAGGATGAGGATAATGGAGAGGATTACAATGGAGGAAGGAGTTATTAGAGAGGATTACAATGGAGGTAGAGGTTATTAGAGTAGATCAGCTTGAGGATATGGTGATTTGAGGAGATTACACTGGAGGATGCGGTTATGCAGTTCAATAAGGAGTGCAGAAGAGCATGCCAGAAGCAGCACCAGGCCTACCTAAAAATGAGGTGCCAACCTGGGGATGCTGCAACATAGGGCTACGTGCATGCTAAACAGCAGAAACAACATGCTATAGACAGAGCTAAGCGATTCCACAATCAACAGATCAGATCAAAGGTCTGCAGTTCTGCCACATCCAGTCGTGAATGGTGGTGGACAATTAAACAACTAACGGGAGGAGGAGGCTCAATGAACATCTCCATCCTCAATGATGGAGGAGCCCAGCAGACGAGTGCAAAATACAAGGCTGAAGCGTTTGCAACCCTCTTCAGACAGAAGTGCCGAGTGGATGATCCCCTTCGGCCTCCACATGAGGTCCCCACCATCACAGAAGCCAGTCTTCAGCCAATTCGATTCACTCCAAATGATATCAAGAAACGGCTGAGTGGACTGGATACAGCAAAGGACATGGAGCCTGACAACATACCGGCTGTTGTGCTGAAGACTTGTGCTCCAGAACTAGCCGGGCCTTTAGCCAAGCCGTTCCAGTACAGCTACGACACTGGCATCTATCCGACAATGTGGAAAACCATCCAGGTATGTCCTGTCCACAAAAAGCAGCACAAATCCAATCATAGAAACATAGAACATAGAAGATAGGAGCAGGAGTAGGCCATTCGGCCCCTTGGGCCTGTTCCGCTATTCAATGAGATCATGGCTGATCATCCAAATTCAGTACCCTGTCCCTGCTTTCTCCCCATATCCCTTGATCCCCTTAGCCTTAAGAAATATATCTAACTCCTTGAATATATTTAATGAATTGGCCTCAGCTGTCTTCTGTGGTAGAGAATTCCACAGGTTCACCACTCTCTGGGTGAAGAAATTCCTCCTCATCTCAGTCCTAAATGGCTTACCCCTTATCTTTAGACTGTGACCCCTGGTTCTGGACTCCCCCGCCATCAGGAACAGCCTTCCTGCATCTAGTCTGTCTAGTCTTGTTAGAATTTTATAAGTTTCAATGAGATCTCTCATTCTTCTAAACTCCAGCGAATATAAGCCTAATTGACCCAATCTCTCTTCATACGTCATTCCTGCCATCCCAGGTATCAATCTGGTGAATCTTCGCTGCACTCCCTCCATGGCAAGAACATCCTTCCTCAGATAAGGCGACCAAAACTCCACACAATACTCAAGGTGTGGTCTCACCAAGGTCCTCTACAACTGCAGCAAGACATCCTTTCTCCTGTACTCGAATCCTCTCGCTATGAAGGCTAGCATACCGTTTGCCTTCTTAACCACCTGCTGCATCTGCATGTATACCTTTAGCGACTGGTGCACAAGGACACCCAGGTCTCGTTGCGCTTCCCAATTTCCCAATCTATTACCGTTCAGATAATAATCTGCCTTCCTGTTTTTGCCACCAAAGTGGATAACCTCACATTTATCCACATTATACTGCATCTGCCAAGCATCTGCCCAATCGCCCAACCTGTCCAAATCATACTGGAGTTTCTCTGCATCCTCCTCACAGTACACACGCCCACCCAGATTTGTGTTGTCTGCAAACTTGGAGATATTACATCTAGTTCCCTCGTCTAGATCATTAATATATATTGTGAATAACTGGGGTCCTAGCACCGATCCCTGCGGTACCCCACTAGTCACTGCCTTCACTTGGAAAAAGACCCATTTATTCCAACTCTTTGCTACCTGTCTGCCAACCAGTTTTCTATCCAAGTCAGCACCTTACCCCCAATCCCATGTGCTTTAACTTTGCACGCTAGTCTCTTATGCGGGACCTTATCGAAAGCCTTCTGAAAGTCCAAATACACCACGTCCACTGGTTCTCCCTTATCTATTCTAGCAGTTACATCCACAAAAAATTCCAGCAGATTAGTCAAGCATGATTTACCTTTTGTAAATCCATGTTGACTTTGTCCGATCCTGTCACTGCTTTCCAAGTGCTCTGCTATTACATCTTTTATAATGGACTCTAGCATTTTCCCCACTACCGATGTCAGGCTTACCGGTCTATAATTCCCCACTTTTTCTCTACCACCTTTTTTGAATAGTGGGGTTACATTAGCTACCCGCCAATCCATGGAAACTGTTCCAGAGTCTATAGAATTTTGGAAGATGACCAGCAATGCACCTACTATTTCTAGGGCCACTTCCTTAAGTACCCTAGGATGTAGATTATCAGGCCCTGGGGCTTTATCGGCTTTCAATCCCGTCAATTTCCCTACCACTATTTCCCTACAAATACTGATTTCATTCAGTTCCTCCCTCTCATTAGACCCTATGTTCCCTGACATCTCTGGGAGTTTATTTGTGTCCTCCTTTGTGAAGACAGAACCAAAGTATGTATTTAATTGGTCTGCCATGTCTTTGTTCCCCATTATAAATTCCCCTGATTCTGACTGCAAGGGACCTACGCTTGACTTTACCAATCTTTTTCTCTTCACATATCTATAGAAGCTTTTACAGTCAGTTTTTATGTTCCCTGAAAGCTTACTCTCATACTCTATTTAAAAAAAAAAAAATGATTCATTGACGGGATGTGGGCGTCGCTGGCTGGCTAGGCCTGCATTTAGTGCCCATCCCTAATTGCCCTTGAGAAGATGGTGGTGAGCCGCCTTCTTGAACCGCTGCAGTCCATATGGTGTAGGTACACCCACAATGCTGTTAGGAAGGGAGTTCCAGGATTTTGGCCCAGCGACAGTGAAGGAACGGCGATACAGGTCCAAGTCAGGATGGTGTGTGGCTTGGAGGGGAACTTGTAGGTGGTGATGTTCCCATGCATCTGCTGCCCTTGTCCTTCTAAGTGGTAGAGGTCGCGGGTTTGGAAGGTGCTGTTGAAGGAGCTTTGGCAAGTTGCTGTAGTGCATCTTGTAGATGGTACACACTGCAGCCACAGTGCGCCAGTGATGGAGGGAGTGAATGTTGAAGGTGGTGGATGGAGTGGCAATCAAGCGGGCTGCTTTATCCTGAATGGTGTCGAGCTTCTTGAGTGTTGTTGGAGCTGCACTCATCCAGGCAAGTGGAGAGTCCATCACACTCCTGACTTGTGCCTTGTAGGTGGTGGAAAGGCTTTGGGGAGTCAGGAGGTGAGACACTCACTGCAGAATTCCCAGCCTCTAGCCTGCTCTTGTAGCCACAGTATTTATATGGCTGGTCCAGTTCAGTTTCTGATCAATGGTAACCCCCAGGATGTTGATAGTGGGGGATTCAGCGATGGTAATGCCATTGAATGTCAAGGGGAGATGGTTAGAGTCTCGCTTGTTGGAGATGGTCATTGCCTGGCACTTGTGTCGTGCGAATGTTACTTGCCACTTGTCAGCCCAAGTCTGAATGTTGTCCAGGTCTTGCTGCATATGGACACGGACTGCGTCGGTATCTGACAAGTCTCGAATGCTGCTGAACAGTGTGCAATCATCAGTGAACGTCCCCACTTCTGATCTTATGATGGAGGGAAGGTCATTGATGAAACAGCTGAAGATGGTTGGGCCTAGGACACTGCCCTGAGGAACTCCTGCAGTGATGTCATGTGATTGAGATGAATGACCTCCAACAACCACAGCCAACTTCCTTTGTGCTAGGTATGATTCCAACCAATGGAGAGTTTTCCCCTTGATTCCCATTCACTTCAGTTTTGTTAGGGCTCCTTGATGCCACACTCGATCAAATGCTGCCTTGATGTCAAGGGCAGTCACTCTCACGTCACCTCTTGAGTTCAGCTCTTTTGTCCATGCTTGGACCAAGGCTGTAATGAGGTCAGGAGCTGAGTGGCCCTGGCGGAACCCAAACTGGGCGTCAGTTAGCAGGTTATTGCTGAGTAAGTGCCGCTTGATAGCACTGTTGACGACACCTTCCATCACTTTGCTGATGATTGAGAGTAGACTGATGGGACGGTAATTAGCCGGGTCGTATTTGTCCTGCTTTTTGTAGACAGGACATACTTGGGCAATTTTCCACATTGCCGGGTAGATGCCAGTGTTGTAGCTGTGCTGGAACAGCTTAGCTAAGGGTGCAGCTAGTTCTGGAGCACAAGTCTTCAGTACTATTGCCGGAATGTTGTCAGGGCCCATAGCCTTTGCAGTATCCAGCGTCTTCAGCCATTTCTTGACATCACGTGGAGTGAATTGAATGGGCTGAAGACTGGCATCTGTGATGCTAGGGACCTCAGGAGGAGGCCGAGATGGATCATCCACTCGGCACTTCTGGCTGAAGATAGTTGCAAATGCTTCAGCCTTGTCTTTTACACTCACGTGCTGGGCTCCACCATCATTGAGGATGGGAATATTTTTGGAGCCTCCTCCTCCTGTTAACTGTTTAATTGTCCACCACCACTCACCTCTTAATGAATCCCTTTGTTCTCCTTTGCTGAATCCTAAACTGCTCAAAAACCTCAGCTTTGCTACTTTTCCTGACCAATTTATATGTCCTCTTGTAGGAATGGCTAGATTCCTAACTAAAGGACTGAGGTCGAGTCAGTCTATCAAAGAAACAATGTTTAATACTATTCAACAGAGTTTAACACGAAAACACAGGAGAACTAAATTACAGGTCTGTACTCTTTGCTGGCTCCACGAGGACTGGCTAGGGCGGCTCCCCAGCCTGACGTCATGACATCATCATGTTTTCCCGCCGCTGGAGGATCACGTGATCAACGCGATGACGTCATCGCGTTTGGTCTCATTCTTAAAGGGACTGCGCTATGTGCATGCAATAATATGAACAAAGATACAGATTCATTCTGTAGCTAATAATTTGTTAAAGATAATTATGTACATTAGATCAGAGTCCCCTGGTGGCTCTGCCACATGCGCCCCCCCAGAATTGTCTTTAACAGTAAAAGTCAATCGACTAGGAGGTCTGACAAGCCTGTCAGAGCGACTCCTGTATTCTTGGAGTGGACGTTGTTGAACAGCTGGCGGGCTGGTGGATGGAAGCCTTGGGTCTGGTGTGGATGCAGCAGGAGGTCGACCACGTCGTGGTGGTTGTGCGGTCTCTACTGGCCGGTCGATGTCCAGGTGTGCCGGTTTGAGACGGTCAATGGATATGTGGTCGGGTTTACCACCGATGTCTACGGAGAAACTCTTGTCGCCTGTCTCCAGTACGCGGAAAGGGCCTGTGTAAGGGGCCTTGAGCGGATCCCTATGGGCATCATGACGAATGAATACAAATTCAGCATTCTTTAGCTCTGCTGGTACGTGTGAAGATGGAAGGCCGTGATGCGAAGTTGGGATAGGCGTAAAAGCCTTGGCTGTTTCCCGGTGGTTGCTGAGTTGGTTGGCTGCGGACCATGGCTCAGTTGGAAGCGGCAGGAAATCTCCCGGTACGCGGAGTGGCTGGCCGTACACGAGCTCCGCGGCGGACGAGTCCTCTTTGGGTGCTGTGCGAAGACCCAACATGACTCACGGAAGCTTATCCACCCATCCGGCGCCTTGGAGGCTGGCCCTCAGCGATGCCTTTAACGATCTGTGGAAACATTCACACAAACCGTTTGCCTGCGGGTGGTAGGCCGTGGTGCGGTGAAGCTTGGTGCCGAGACCCTGGGCCACAGCGTTCCAGAGCTCGGAAGAGAACTGTGGACCGCGGTCTGAAGAAATGTCCGCTGGAATGCCGAAACGTGCGACCCACGAGGAGAGGAATGCTGTGGCGACATCAGCGGACGTAGTAGATGCCAAAGGAACTGCCTCTGGCCATCTAGTAGTATGATCGACCATGGTGAGGATGTGTGTGAACCCCTGTGATGGTGGAAGCGGCCCGACGAGGTCCACGTTGACATGGTCGAATCGACGTTTTGGTACTGCGAACATGGCCAATGGGGCCTTGACGTGATGTTGCACCTTAGACTTTTGACAGACAACGCAGGTGTTAGCCCAGTCACGGATATCCTTACGCATTCCTCTCCAGACGAACTTAGCCGACATTAATTTTTGAGATGCCTTCACGCCAGGATGGGCAAGCCCATGTATGGCGTCAAAAGCTTTGCGGTGCCAGGCAACTGGAACGATCAGGCGAGGATCTCCCATGGAGACATCGCAGAGTAACGAGGTGCCTGCTGCGTGGAATTGCACATCGGCCGGTTGGAGGCTAGAGGTGTCGGTGCGATACGCCTGTGTTTCAGGGTCGGATTTCTGATCGGTGGCTATGAGGACATAATCGATGCCCAGCTGGACCGCCCGTACGGTCACGCGAGAAAGGCAATCAGCTACCAAGTTGTCCTTGCCAGCTACGTGTTGGATGTCTGTCGTGAATTCTGAAATGAAAGTTAGCTGTCGCTGCTGTCGAGCCGACCACGGTTCGGCGGTCTTGGCCATGGCGAAGGTCAGTGGTTTGTGATCTACAAACGCAGTGAAGGGACGTCCTTCTAACAAAAAACGGAAATGGCGGATAGCCAGGAACAGCGCCAGCAACTCCCGGTCGAAAGTGCTGTATTTGCGTTCATTGCGCCGGAGTTGGCGGCTGAAAAACGCCAGTGGTTGCCACGTCCCGTTGACCCACTGTTCCTGTACGGTGCCTATGGCATAGTCGGAAGCGTCGGTGGTAAGGCCGATGGTGGCACCTGGCAGAGGGTGCGCCAACATAGTTGCATTGGCTAGAGCGGTTTTTGTGTTGTCGAAAGCGTTGTCCATTTTGACCGTCCAGGCTATTGTATCCTTTCCAGCCTTGCCTTTGAGGGCCTCGTAGAGGGGCTGCATGAGTTGTGCTGCCTTCGGTACAAAGCGATTGTAGAAATTCACCATGCCGAGGAATTCTTGAAGAGCCTTGGTGGACTGCGGCCTTGGGAATGCCGTAATTGCTTCGACCTTTGATTGCAGCGGAATTGCGCCCTCCGAAGTAATGCGGTGGCCCAAGAAGTCAATCTGCTGTAGGCCGAACTGACACTTGGCCGGGTTGATTATGAGGCCATGTTGGCTGAGGCGCCAATAGAGGGTGCGTAGATGGGAGACGTGTTCCTCTTTGGTAGAGCTGGCTATCAGGATGTCGTCAAGGTAGACAAATAAAAACTGAAGATCCCGCAGGGCCGAGTCCATTAGTCGCTGAAAAGCCTGTGCAGCGTTCTTGAGCCCAAATGGCATCCGTAGAAACTTGAACAGTCCAAAGGGAGTGATGACTGCAGTTTTCTGGACGTCCTGCGGGTGTACGGGAACTTGGTGGTAGCCACGGACGAGGTCGACCTTAGAGAAGATTGAGTTTCCCGCCAAATGGGTGGAGAAATCCTGAATATGCGGGATCGGGTACCGATCGGGAGTAGTGGCGTCATTAAGGCGTCGGTAGTCCCCGCATGGCCACCATCCGCCGCCGGGCTTCGGGACGATGTGGAGAGGCGAGGACCAGGGACTATTAGACCGGCGAATAATCCCCAGCCGTTCCATCGTGGCAAACTCTGCCTTCGCAGCCGCGAGCTTGCCGGGTTCCAGGCGCCGAGCTCGTGCGTAAACTGGAGAGCCAGTCATAGTAATGTGGTGTTCAACACAATGCTTAGTGGCCGAGGAGGAGAAAGTGGGCTTGGTCAGCTCCGGGAATTCACCTAATAGACGAGTGAACTCGTCCGGCGAGGGCAATGCGCAGGAGACAGTGTGCGACATTGCGGAACTGCGGAAGCAAGGGATGGAGTGGAAGGTGGCCGAGTTAACTAATCGACGATTTCTTACATCCACCAAGAGGCCGTTGGCGCACAAGAAATCCGCGCCGAGGATGGCCTGTGAAACCTTGGCCGTGATGAATTCCCACTGAAACCGTTGCCCGCCGAAGCACACCTGGACCCGCCGTTTGCCAAAGGTACGAATGGCCCCGCCATTAGCTGCCTCGAGGGAGAGGCCGTGCCTCCCAGACTGAATATCGAGTGCTGAGGCAGAAAGGATGCTACACTGCGCCCCGGTGTCGCATAAAAAGCGCCGGCCCGAGAGGGAATCTGTAATGTAGAGGAGCTTCCCGGAATTTCCAATCACCATCGCGGCCGCGGAACGTCCCTCAGACTCGGTCCTCCTTTTCTGGAGTTGCTGCTGGTGTTGATGTTGGTTATTTGTTATAGGCGCGAAACTGCAGGGAGGGCGGCAGCCTCCGGCTTTCGCGCCAAAACGAGCGTGGTAAAAGCACAAGCCGGGGGATGGAGGCATCGGGGCGGCATTCGCGGGGGAGGGGTGCCTCGTGGCAGCACAGTATTGCTGCGTGACCGCATAAATCGTATCTGCTTCTGCAGCAAGTGCTGTGTAATCTGTGGCTTCCGATCTGGCGAGGGCAGCCTGAACCTGCTCGGGTAGTTGACTCAGGAATAACTCCCGAAAGAGGAAACATTGTGGTTCGGAGCCAAGGAGCGTGAGCATCTGGCTCATTAACTTAGATGGCTTGGAATCGCCAAGCCCGGGCATAGCGAGCAGTCGGCGGGCACGCTCCGCCTTCGTGAGCCCGAAGGCCTGTATTAACCGCGCTTTAAGAGTATCATACTTGCTGTCAACCGGGGGGCTTTCGAGCAGGCTGATGATCCGTGAGGCCGTGGAGCTGTCGAGTGCGGAGACCACGTAAAGGTAACGGGTCTGATCCACAACGATGTTTCGGAGTTCGAATTGTGCTTCTGCTTGTCCGAACCAGGAGGCCGCCTGTTGTTCCCAAAACTGTGGGAGCTTCAAAGCCACGGAGTTCGCTTCCATGTTTCGTTTCGCTTCGCTTCTTCCGCGAAAATTGTTCACGAAAATTCGGGGTCACCACTGTAGGAATGGCTAGATTCCTAACTAAAGGACTGAGGTCGAGTCAGTCTATCAAACAAACGATGTTTAATACTATTCAACAGAGTTTAACACGAAAACACAGGAGAACTAAATTACAGGTCTGTACTCTTTGCTGGCTCCACGAGGACTGGCTAGGACGGCTCCCCAGCCTGACGTCATGACGTCATCACATTTTCCCGCCACTGGAGGATCACGTGATCAACGTGATGACGTCATCGCGTTTGGTCTCATTCTTAAAGGGACCGTGCTATGTACATGCAATAATATGAACAAAGATACAGATTCATTCTGTAGCTAATAATTTGTTAAAGATAATTATGTACATTAGATCAGAGTCCCCTGGTGGCTCTGCCACACTCTCCTTGGATCTTATGCTATCCCTAATTTCCCTTGTTAGCTAATGTTGAGTCACCTTTTCTGTGTTTTTTAATGCCAAACAGGGATGAACAAATTCTGTAGTTCATCCATGCGATCTTTAAATGTTTGCCATTGCCTATTCACCCTTTAAGTTACATTCCCCAATCCATCCTAGCCAACTCACGTCTCATACCATCGTAGTTTCCTTTATTTAAATTCAGTACCCAAGTCTCTGAATCAACTACTTCACTCTCCATCTTAATGAAGAATTCTATCATATTATGATCGCTCTGCCCCAAGGGGCCTCGCACAACAAGATTGCTAATTAATCCTTTCTCATTCATTACATAATACACAGTCTAAGATGGCCTGACCTCTAGTTGGTTCCTCGTCATATTGGTCCAGGGAACCATCCCGCATACACTCTAGGAATTCCTCTTCCACAGTATTGTTACTAATTTGGTTAGACCAATCTATATGTAGATTAAAGTCACCCATGATAACTGCAGCGCCCTTATTGCACACATCTCTAATTTCCCGTTTAATGCCATCCCCAACCTTAGCATTACTGTTTGGGGGTCTGTATACAACTCCCACTAACATTTTCTGCCCCTTGGTATTTCTCAGCTTTACCCATACAGGTTCCACATCATCAGAGCGAATATCCTTCCTTACTATTGTGTTAATCTCCTCTTTAACCAGCCATGCTACCCCACTGCCTTTTCCTTTTTGCCTGTCCTTCCTGAATATTGAATACCCCTGGATTTTGAATTCCCAGCCTTCATCACTCTGGAGCCACGTCTCCGTAATCCCAATTATATCATATCCATTTATATCTATTTGCGCAGCTAATTCATCCACCTTATTACGAATGCCCCTCGCATTAAGACACAAAGGCCTAGAAATTCAGTTGGGCGCGCCAGCCGTTAGCGCCTCAGGGGGAGTAGATCTCGAGCGCTAGGCGCTTATCGCCCGGGCGCAGCGCGATCTGCGCCTCTCCCCAACTTCAGGACACATTTAGCGCCGGCGCAAAGTCTTAGCGCGCGCCATGCTGCGCGCGCAGATCATGACGTCATTTAATAGTGCAACGCCCTTTGTGCGCCCCAAACCGGAACTTCACTCGCGCCGGCCCATTGTGCGCCGGGCGTCCCGAGCGACTGTGAAGTGGAACGGTACACAGGCCAGCCGGGCCGGGGGGAGCGCTAATTAAAGGGCACTTACCCAGCAGTATAAAGGCCAGCCATTTTGCAGCATTCACTCTTGTGCAACGGTTTTTTGGACAGAGACCAAGGAGGAGAGTTTACTGCTTTGGACCAACACTTGGATAGGTATTTTTGGCTCAGGCCAGAGCTTACCAATTATCTTAGCCTTCATTCAGAGCTCAGTGTTTGCCAGCATATAATGGGGGCTGCATTGGGTGGCAACGCTGAATTTCAGCCTTATGCCAGAAGGGCTTACAGACGCCGTGAGAGAGTGGCAGCCCTGGCTAGACGCAGAGGGGGCAACAGGCATCGCCAACTGAGGCCTTACCCACGCAGAGTATACCGCCAGTAGACCTCCTATCTGACCATGTCTGCCGCGATGTGTGTTAGGAGGCTGCGATTCCGAAGGGAGGTGGTTACAGACATCTTCCGGCTGCTTCAGAGAGATCTGCAGCCACAGCTGATGCGCAGGACGTCTCTGTCGGTGGCAGTGAAGGTGACGGTGGCTCTCAACTTCTATGCCTCCGGCTCCTTCCAATCCGCTACTGGGGACATCGCTAACATCTCCCAGTTCGCCGTGCATTGCTGCATCCGCCAGGTGACCGAAGCCCTTTTCAGAAGGAGACATCAATTCATCTCCTTCCCCATGACCCTGGACAAGCAGCAGCAGCGTGCAGTGGGGTTTGCAAGAATAGCGGGCTTCCCCATGGTGCAGGGCGCCATTGACTGCACGCATGTGGCTTTGTGGGCACCTCTTGAGCATGCCGAGGATTACCGCAACCGGAAGGGCTACCATTCCCTCAATGTACAGCTGGTGTGTGACCACAGGCAGCGCATCCTAGCTGTCAATGCCCGCTTTCCAGGCAGCAGCCACGATGCCTTTATCCTGCGACAGACAACTGTGGCTGACATGTTCCAGGCACAGCCTCCCCCAAGAGGATGGCTTATCGGGGACAAAGGCTATCCTTTGTGTACCTGGCTCATGACCCCGCTCCGCGCGCCCACGACCCCTGCTGAAGAGGCATACAACGAGAGCCATCAAGCGACGAGGAGCCTCATAGAACAAACAATCGGCGTGCTCAAGCAACGGTTCCGCTGTCTCGACCGCTCCGGGGGAGCCCTCCAGTATTCGCAGGATCGAGTCTCCCAATTCGTCGTCGTTTGCTGCATGCTGCACAACCTGGCTATCCGCAGGACTCAGGCACTGCCACCTCACGTTGGACCACCACCTCAGGAGGAGGAGCAGGAGGAGCATGAGGACGACGAGGACGAGGAGTACCAGCCCAGGAGGGACGCACAAGGTCCAAGGGCCGCCCGTCGTCGGCTTATTGAACGTCACTTCTAGGCCCCCTGTCAGGGAATGGCTTGTGCCAATGATAGAACATGATTGCAGCCGCTCCGCAAGCCCTCAGCCGGTTAAGGCAACAAACACTTCAAAGATCAAACATGGACAATGTGAATAAATAAAATGCTTTATTGTACAAACTCTGGGCCCTTCCCACATGAAAACCAAAAACAGAGGAAACCCCCAAAAAACACTCAAACACATTACTCGCTCCCACAACCTGGGGAGGATTAACAAAATAGGGCAACTAAAATGGCCGTCATTCTCGGCCTTCGTCCAAAACAAACATCACATCATCGGCCTTCAAAAAACAAACATCCAATTCTCGGCCTCAAGAAACAAACACAAATGGCCACACATTCGACTATTTAGCCCGCTAGGGCGATGCTTTGGCCATCTTTGGGTGGCCCCTGCCCGCCCTGCTGCTCCGCCTCAAAGTAAGGCCATTGGCTGCTGCAAGGCTGGGGGCAGGCTCCTGAGGGGCACATGTCGTGACGGCAGATGCCCTTGGGGGTCGGCCTAGTCGAGGTCTGGGCGTCGAGCGGCCGGCTGTTGATTGCTGCAGCTGTGGCTGGCCAGCATCAGTCGCTGCAGCAGCTCCTGGCAGCTCCACTGGGGGAGTGGCAGTGGCGGCTGGAGGAATGGCGGCAAGCTGGCGGATGGCAGGCGCTCGCTGGTCGCCTGAGACACTGGCACTCGCCCGGGCCAGCACTGCAGCATGCGCACCAATCTGCCGAGGGACAGACCGATGTGCTGCTGCAGCGCGCCGGGTGCCCTGGCGATGCCTGGCTGACACAGCGAGTGTGGCAGCAGTGAGTGCCCGTGTTGACCTGTTCACTGACCGCAGCAGAGCAGCCAGTGACTGGACGGCACCACTAATCACCTGGCCAGTCGCTGAAAGATCTGCCCGGTATTCCGCCCGACTGGTGGCCTCTAAGGGCCCGAACTCGGCCACACTCCGAGAGAGGGAATCGATGGACTCAGGCAACCGTGCCACTGCCGCCATGAGCTCCGTGTGCCGGCGCTCCGAGTCCGCGAACAAGTCTTCGAGGCGTTCCATCTCCTCGGCGAAGAGCATCTCCTGACTGGAGGCCAGACTCTCCCTCTGGGGAGAAGGCCGCCGAGCTGGCCGACCCTTCCTGCGTTGCTGGAGGCCGCTGGGCCCAGCAATTGGACTCCCCTCCGACGCATCCCCCCTCTGGGGAGAAGGCCGCCGAGCTTCCACCCCCCTCCCGCCTTTCTGCAGCACGCAGGTCCCAGGAGCTCCCCTCCCCTTCGACACTTCCGCCACGCTGCCCTCCAGGGAAGACGTGTCCCCTACATTGGCCTGGGTGGCCGCGGCTGAGGGTTCCCCTGATGGGCCGCCTTCCTCTTGCTCCTCCTCCTGCTCCTCCTCGGAGGGTCTGTCACTGGCAAGTTGAGGGACCTCCTCTTGACCATCTGAAAGCAGGAAGGCACAAGAGTAGCTTTAGAGTGAGGAGAGGGCGTCAGTGCGGGATGCATGAGTGGTGGCATTCAGCGCATTGGTCGGACAGTGGCAAAGGATGTAGATCTGATGCGCAAGTGGGACGAGAGAGGTGCAAAAGGTGATGTCCTTACCATTGCTTCCCAGAACAGGGTCGGCATCTCCACATGCAACGGGCCCAATCACCCGGCGACCCATGAGGTGCTCCACGCGATGTTGCAGGTCGGTGAGTGGCTGGATATGGGGTCGTCCTCCCCCGGTCGCAGTCCGGCTCTTGCGATTATTCGCCAGCTTGGCCTGCAAGAGAAAGGACGGCCTCTAAGTACAGTGTGTCACCGTGATCTTGTGTGCACTGCCTCCCATGGTGGAATAGCCTGGCCAGTGTGTCGCCATGATCTGGTGTGCACTGCCTCCCATGGTGGAATAGCCTGGCCAGTGTATCGCCATGATCTGCTGTGCACTGCCTCCCATGGTGGAATAGCTTGGCCAGTGTGTTCAGTGCAGAATGTGCAATTGATGCTCATGCCTGTGCCATAGCTGCTGGATGAAGGCTGGCCATTAGAGCTTTCAGGTCCCTTTGCCCATAATGTGAGGTGCACATGCAAGGATGAGGAGGTCATTGGAAAGGGTACTCACCCTGACAATGCGTGTGAGGTCATTTAATTTTTTGCGGCATTGGGCACCGGTCCTGGGGACGTCGCTGTTGGCTGACAGCTTGCTGGCGACATGCCTCCAGGCTCTCCTGTAGACGCGGACCGTCGCCTTCTTGCCATTGTCTGGGTACAAAACATGGCGCCTCTTCTCCACAGCAGCAAGCAGCACACTCAGATCACGCTCTGAGAAGCGCTGCGCACGTTCACGGGCCTTCTCCATGTCTTCAGGCGCTATTTGGGTCCAGCAGCAGTGTTCAGGCCTAGCTGGAGGGCTCCACTATCCAGGGCGTGGCAGCAGACACAGTCGACCCTCCCCCCTTCAGAGCTGGCCGGCGCCAGGGTGTCTGCTGTCAGTCACGAGATGGCCGCACCTGCGCTGCGCCCGGCCTCGGCGCTATCGATCACCACCTCCGGCTTAGCGCCCAAAGAGAGGCGTCCAACAGCAGTTTCAGCGCTCGCCTGAACTAGTAGGGCGAAGCTAATGAATATCGGAGAAGTGGCCTAGATTTGGCGGCGGCCGCAAACTTTAGCGGACGCCCCACTTTAGCGCCCCAAAAGTGGTGTCAATGAATTTCTAGGCCAAAGCCTTCAGGCTTGTTTTTTTAACACTCTTAGACCTTTTAGAATTACTGTTCACTGCGGCCGTGTTTGATTTACACCCTTGATTTCTCTGACTTCCACTTTTGCTTTTCTCCTTCCTGTCTTTTGCTTCTATCCTTGCTTCCCTTTCCTCTGTCTCCCTGCACAGGTTCCCAACCCCCTGCCATTTTAGTTTAAACCCTCCCCAACAGCACTAGCAAACACTCCCCCTAGGACATTGGTCCAGGTCCTGCCCAGGTGCAAATCGTCCAGTTTGTACTGGTCCCACTTCCCCCAGAACTGGTTCCAATGTCCCAGGAATTTGAATCCCTCCCCCTTGCACCATTCTTCTAGCCACGTATTTATCTGAAATATCCTTCTATTTTTACTCTGACTAGCACGTGGCACTGGTAGCAATCCTGAGATTACTACCTTTGAGGTCCTATTTTTTAATTTACCTCCTAACTCCCTATATTCAGCTTTTAGGACCTCATCCCATTTTATACCTATATCGTTGGTACCTATATGCACCACGACAACTGGCTGTTCACCCTCCTCCTCCAGAATGCCCTGCAGCTGCTCTGAGACATCCTTGACCCTTGCACCAGGGAGGCAACATACCATCCTGGAGTCTCGTTTGCGGCCGCAGAAATGCCTATCTATTCCCCTTGCAATAGAATCCCCTATCACTATAGCTCTCCCACTCTTTTTCCTCCCGTCCCATGCAGCAGAACCACCCATGGTGCCAGGAAGTTGGTTGCTGCTGCCTTCCCCTGATAAGCCATCCTCCCCAACAATATCCAAAGTGGTATATCTGTTTGAGAGGGGGATGGCCACAGGGGACTCCTGCACTACCTGCCTGCTCCTACTACTCTGCCTGGCGGTCATCCATTCCCTTCCTGCCTGTGCAGCCTTTACCTGCATTGTGACCAACTGATTAAACATGATATCCATGACATCCTCAGCATCGTGAATGCTCCAGTATGTATCCAT
This sequence comes from Somniosus microcephalus, assembly GCF_052327205.1. Lineage (NCBI taxonomy): Eukaryota > Metazoa > Chordata > Chondrichthyes > Squaliformes > Somniosidae > Somniosus > Somniosus microcephalus. The sequence continues at coordinate 117,763,431 of NC_140989.1, forward strand.
ACACAGCTCCAGTGCCGCAATGCGGTCTGCCAGTAGCTGCAGCTGGATACACTTCCTGCACACATGGTCGTTAGGGACACAGGAAGTGTCCCTGATTTCCCACATATTGCAGGAGGAGCATGCCACAGGGCCGAGCTTTGCTGCCATGACTTACCCTTTAATTAATTTAAATTAAATCAATCCCACCAATTACACTACAATTAAATGATATACTCAAGGGCCCTTGTTTCCTAGCACTCCCCGCTACACAACAGAGACCTTAGAAAGTATAACCACAAAATTAAGACCTTCTAAACTTTATAAACTATGAACCTTAACTGCCAAACTATAGAGTAGTATAAGTACTCACCCAATCAACTGCTTCCTCCTGCCCGCGTCACGTTTTGAATCATGATGTGGCTCTGGAACGCCGCCGCTGGTCTGCGAGATTGGCAAGCCTCTGTAAAAAAGCCAGCGAAAATGAGTTTAAATACTCACTGAACCTCCACTCTCACTTCTCCCGACAATAGCCTGTGAAAAAAAGCCCATGAAAATGAATTTAAATACTCAATGAACCTCCGCTCTCACCGCTCCCGACAATGGCCTGTGAAAAAAAGCCCGCGAAAGTGAGTTTAAATACTCATTGAACCTCCGCTCTTGACAATGGTGTGTGAAATAAAGCCCGCGAAAGTGAGTTTAAATACTCACTGAACCACCGCTCTCACCGTTCCCGACAATGGCCTGTGGAAAAAAGCCCGCGAAAGTGAGTTTAAATACTCACTGAACCTCCGCTCTCACCGCTCCCGACAATGGCCTGTGAAAAAAAGCCCGCGAAAGTGAATTTAAATACTCATTGAACCTCCGCTCTCACCGTTCTCGACAATGGCCTCTGTAAAAAAGCCCGCGAAAGTGAGTTTAAATACTCACTGAACCTCCGCTCTCGACAATGGCGTGTGAAATAAAGCCCGCGAAAGTGAGTTTAAATACTCACTGAACCTCCGCTCTCGACAATGGCGTGTGAAATAAAGCCCGCGAAAGTGAGTTTAAATACTCACTGAACCACCGCTCTCACCGCTCCCGACAATGGCCTGTGGAAAAAAGCCCACGAAAGTGAGTTTAAATACTCACTGAACCACCGCTCTCACCGCTCCCGACAATGACCTGTGAAAAAAAGCCCGCGAAAGTGAGTTTAAATACTCACTGAACCTCCGCTCTCACCGCTCCCGACAATGGCCTGTGAAAAAAAGCAAATTACAGCCGCATCAGCCTACTCTCAATCATTAGCAAAGTGATGGAAGGTGTCATCGACAGTGCTATCAAACAGCACTTACTCACCAATAACCTGCTCACTGATGCTCTGTTTGGTTTCTGCCAGGACCACTCAGCTCCAGACCTCATTACAGCCTTGGTCCAAACATGGACAAAAGAGCTGAATTCCAGAAGTAAGGTGAGAGTGACTACCCTTGACATCAAGGCAGCATTTGACTGAGTGTGGCATCGAGGAGCCCTAGTAATATTGAAATCAATGGGAATCAGGAGGAAAACTCTCCAATGGCTGGAGTCATAATTGTGGTTGTTGGAGGCCAATCATCACAGCCCCAGGATATCGCTGCAGGAACTCCTCAGGGCAGTGTCCTCTGCCCAACCATCTTCAGCTGCTTCATCAAAGACCTTCCATCCATCAAAATGTCTACATAAGAACATAAGAAATAAGAGCAGGAGTAGGCCATTCAGTCCCTTGAGCCTGCTCCGCCATTCAATAAAATCATGGCTGATCTGATCTTGGCCTCAACTTCACTTTCCTGCCTGTTCCCCATAACCCTTGACTCCCTTGTAGTTCAAATATCTGTATATCTCCGCCCTGAATATATTCACTGACTCAGCCTCCACAGCTCTCTGGGGTAGAGAATTCCTGAGATTCACCACTCTCTGAGAGAAGAAATTCCTCCTCACCTCCATCTTAAATGGGCGAGCCCTTATCCTGAAACTATGCCCCCTAGTTCTTGATTCCCCCATGAGGGGAAACATGAGAGAATCTACCCTGTCAAGCCCCCTCAGAATCTTATATGTTTCAATAAGATCACCTCTCATAAGACAACCCTTTTATCTCAGGAATCAACCTAGTGAACCTTCTTTGAACTGCCTCCAATGCAAGTATATCCCTCCTTAAATAAGGAGACCAAAACTGCACACAGTACTCCAGGTGTGGTCTCACCAATGCCCTGTACAGTTGTAGCAAGACTTCCCTACTTTTATACTCCATCCCACTTGCAATAAAGGCCAACATTCCATTTACCTTCCTAATTACTTGCTGCACCTGCATGCTAACTTTTTGTGTTTCATGTACGAGGAAACACCGATCCTTCTGTACCGCAGCATTCTGTAGTCTCTCTCCATTTAAATAATATTTTGTTTTTCTATTCTTCCTACCAAAGTGGATAACCTCATATTTTCCCACATTATACTCCATCTGCCAAATTTTTGCCCACTTACTTAGCCTATCTATATCCCTTTGCAGACTCTTTGTGTCCTCCTCACAACTTGCTTTCCCACCTATCTTTGTATTGTCAGCAAATTTGGCTACAGTACACTCGGTCCCTTCATCCAAGTCATTAATATAGATTGTAAATAGTTGAGGCCCCTGCACTGATCCCTGTGGCACCCCACTAGTTACAGTTTGCCAACCTGAAAATGACCCATTTATCCTGACTCTCTGTTTTCTGTTAGTTAGCCAATCCTCAATCCATGCTAATATATTACCCCCAACACAGTGAGCTCTTATCTTGTGCAGTAACCATTTGTGTGGCACCTTATCAAATGCTTTTTGGAAATCCAAATACACTACATCTACTGGTTCCCCATGATCCACCCTGCTCGTTACATCCTCAAATAACTCTAATAAATTTGTCAAACACGATTTCCCTTTCATAAAACCACGTTGACTCTGCTTGATTGTATTTTGATTTTCTAAATGTCCTGTACTATTTCCTTAGTAATGGATTCCAGCATTTTCCCAATGACAGATGTTAGGCTAACTGGCCTATAGTTTCCTGCTTTCTGTCTCCCTCCTTTCTTGAATAGGGGCGTTACATTTGCGGTTTTCCAATCCGCTGGGAACTTTCCAGAATCTAGGGAATTTTGGAAGATTACAACCAATGCATCCACTATCTCTGCAGTGGGGATGTTTGCTGATGATTGCACAGTGTTCAGTTCCATTCGCAACTCCTCAGATAATGAAGCAGTCCGTGTCCACATGGAGCAAGACCTGGACAACGTTCAGGCTTGGGCTGATAAGTGGCAGGTAACATTCGCGCCACACAAGTGCCAGGCAATGACTATCTCTAACAAGAGCGAGTCTAACCACCTCCCCATGACATTTGATGGTATTACCATCGCCGAATCCCCCACCATCAACATCCTGGGGGTTACCATTGACCAGAAACTTAACTGGGCCAGCCACATAAATACTGTAGCTACAAGAGCAGGTCAGAAGCTAGATATTCTGTGGCAAGTGTCTCACCTCCTGACTCCCCAAAGCCTTTCCACCATCTACAAGGCACAAGTAAGGAGTGTGATGGAATACTCTCCACTTGCCTGGATGAGTGCAGCTCCAACAACACTCACGAAGTTTGACACCATCCAGGACAAAGCAGCCCACTTGATTGGCACCCCATCCACCACATTAAACATTCACTCCCTCCACCACTGGCGTACTATGGCTGCAGTGTGTACCATCTACAAGATGCACTGCAGCAACTCGCCAAGGCTTCTTCGACAGCACCTCCCAAACCCGCGACCTCTTCCACCTAGAAGGACAAGGGCAGCACATGCATGGGAACACCATCACCTCCAAGTACCCCTCCAAGTTACACACCATCCTGACTTGAAAATATATCGCTGATCCTTCATCGTCTTTGGGTCAAAATCCTGGAACTCCCTCCCTAGCAGCACTGTGGGAGTACCATTACCACATGGACTGCAGCAGTTCAACAAGGCGGCTCAGCACCACCTTCTCAAGGGCAATTAGGGATGGGCAATAAATGCTGGACTTGCCGGCGATGCCCACATCCTAGGAACGAATAAAAAAAATGAATACCCTGGAGGATATGATTATTGGAGTGGATTAGAATGGCGGAGGACGTTATTGTAGAGAATTGCGCTGGAGATAGGGTTATTGGAGAGTATCAGCCTGGAGGACGGGGTTATAGCAGAGGATTATTCTGGAGGATGGGATTATAGCTGAGGATTATTCTGGAGGATGAGGTTATAGCAGAAGATTTCCCTGGAGGAGGACACTATTGTAGAGGATTACCCTGGAGGATGGGGTTTTGGAGAGGATTATGTTGGATGCTATGGTTACCCTGGAGAATGGGGTTTTGGCGTGGATTATGTTGGATGCTATGGTTACCCTGGAGGATGGGGTTTTGGAGAGGATTATGTTGGATGCTATGGTTACCCTGGAGGATGGGGTTTTGGAGTGGATTATGTTGGATGCTATGGTTGACCCCTTTGTCCTTGCAAACTACCACCCCATCTCTGACCTCCCTTTCTTCTCCAATTACCTTGAACCAGGCTGTCGCTTCCCAAATCTGTGCCCATCTTTCCCACAATTCCATGTTTGAATCTCTCCAATCACTGCGTAGGTGGCAGTGCGGACCTGGGAGGAGTGGCGAAGCGGTGGCGGCGATAAAAGGAGAGCCTGAGGTGCAGGTAGGCCCCACAGCAGCAGCGGCGGCAGCAGTGGACCTAGGAGGAGCGGCGAGGTGGCGATAAAAGGAGAGCTCGAGGCGCAGGTAGGCCCCACAGCAGCAGCAGTGGCGGCGGCAGTGCGGACCTGGGAGAAGCGGCAAGGCGGCGGTGGCAATAAAAGGAGAGCCCGAGGTGCAGGTAGGCCCTACAGCAGCAGCAGCAGTGGTGGCGGTGCGGACCTGGGAGGAGCGGCGAGGTGGCGATAAAAGGAGAGCCCGAGGCGCAGGTAGGCCCTACAGCAGCAGCAGCGGCGGCAGCAGTGCGGACCTGGGAGGAGCGGCGAGGTGGCGATAAAAGGAGAGCCCGAGGCGCAGGTAGGCCCTACAGCAGCAGTAGTGGCGGCGGCAGTGCAGACCTGGGAAGAGCGGCGAGGCGGCGACGATAAAAGGAGAGCCCGAGGCGCAGGTAGGTCCTACAGCAGCCGCGGCGGCGGCAGTGCGGACCTGGGAGGAACGGCGAGGTGGCGATAAAAGGAGAGCCCGAGGCGCAGGTAGGCCCCACAGCAGCAGCAGTGGCGGCGGCAGTGCGGACCTGGGAGGAGCGGCGGCGATAAAATGAGAGCCCGAGGCGCAGGTAGGCCCCACAGCAGCAGCAGCGGCGGTGGCAGTGCGGACCTGGGAGGAGCGGCGAGGCGGCAGCGATAAAAGGAGAGCCCGCGGCGCAGGTAGGCCCCACAGCAGCAGCAGCGGCGGCGGCAGTGCGGACCTGGGAGGAGCGGCGAGGCGGCGGCGATAAAAGGAGAGCCCGAGGCGCAGGTAGGCTTACCAATCTCAGAGCTCCGAGAGTGGGAGAGGGAAGTAAAAAGTAATCGAAGTGTGACGTCACCAGAAAGCAGGTAAGTGATTGGTTGGTGAGTATTTCTCTTTTTCTAATTTTTTTCGAACTTAAATTTTGTGGTTTATAGTTTCTACGGTCTCTGTTGTGTAGCAGGGACAGCTGTTAAAAAAGGCCCTTGAGTATATCATTTAATTGTAGTGTAATTGGTGGGATTGATTTGAATTAATTTAATTTGAATTAATTAAAGGGTAAGTCATGGCAGCACAGCTCGGCACCGTGATATGCTCCTCCTGCACTATGTGGGAAATCAGGGACACTTCCTGTGTCCCTGGTGACCATGTGTGCGGGAAGTGTATCCAGCTGCAGCTACTGGCAGACCGCATTGTGGCGCTGGAGCTGCGAATGGATGCATACTGGAGCATTCGCGATGCTGAGGACATCGTGGATAGCATGTTTAATCAGTTGGTCACACCACAGGTAAAGGCTGCACAGGCAGGAAGAGAATGGGTGACCACCAGGCAGTGTAATAGGTGCAGGCAGTTAGTGCAGGGGTCCGCTGTGGCTATCCACATCTCAAACAGATATACCGCTTTGGATATTGGAGAGGGAGACGGCTTATCAGAGGAAGGCAGCAGCAGCCAACTTCCTGGCACCGTGAGTGGTTCTGCTGCATAGGACGGGAGGAAAAAGAGTGGGAGAGCTATAGTGATAGGGAATTATATTGTAAGGGGAATAGATAGGCATTTCTGCGGCCGCAAATGAGACTCCAGGATGGTATGTTGCCTCCCTGGTGTAAGGGTCAAGGATGTCTCGGAGTGGCTACAGAGCATTTTGGAAGGGGAGGGTAAACAGCCAGTTGTTGTGGTGCATATAGGTACCAACGATATAAGTAAAAAACAGGATGAGGTCCTAAAAGCTGAATATAGGGAGTTAGGAGGTAAATTAAAAAATAGGACCTCAAAGGTAGTAATTTCAGGATTGCTACCAGTGCCATGTGCTAGTCAGAGTAGAAATAGAAGGATATTTCAGATGAATATGTGGCTAGAGGAATGGTGCAAGCGGGAGGAATTCAAATTCCTGGGACATTGGAACCGGTTCTGGGGGAGGTGGGACCAGTACAAAACGGACGGTTTGCACCTGGGCAGGACTGGGACCGATGTCCTAGGGGGAGTGGTTGCTAGTGCTGTGGGGGAGGGTTTAAACTAAAATGGCAGGGGGCTGGGAACCTGTGCAGGGAGACAGAGGAAAGGGAAACAAGGATAGAAGCAAAAGACAGGAAGGAGAAAAGCAAAAGTGGCAGTCAGAGTAATCAAGGGTTTAAATCAAACATGGCCACAGTAAATAATTATTCTAAAAGGTCTAAGAGTGTTAAAAAAACAAGCCTGAAGGCTTTGGGGGAAAAAATCGGTATTGCCCCATATGGGGCGCCATTACTGGCAGTGCGCAAAGTTTAGCGCCTGGTGCTAATTATCGCTTCCAACAGCAAACTTGGCTTTTATCGTCCCTGGAGGTGATTGGAGCACTAAATCAGGTACTACACACCTCTCTTAAGGCGCTAAGGCCAAGGAGCGAGGCGCTACCTCAGAGGGCGGGCGCAGCGCAGGTGGTGTCAGTTAGCGATTGAACACAGACACACTGGCGCCGGTCAGTTCTTAAAAGGGAGGGTCGATCTTGCTCTGCAGCCACACCCTGCTCATTGGAGCCTTGAATCTCGGCCTGGGCAGACCTGTGGCTAAATCTAGCAGCCAAACACTATGGAGAGGGCCAGGGAGCGAGCACAGTGCTTCTGCAAGCGGGCTTTGGAGGCTCTGGTTCATGGGGTGGAGCGCAGAAGATCCATTCTGTACCCAGAGAGTGGCAGGAGGCCTTTGCCACGCGAGTACAGAAGAATGTGGAGGGAGGTGGCTCAGAGAGTGTCATCAAGCAGCATGGTGCCTAGGACCCATCTGCAATGTAGGAAAAAGTTCAACGACCTCACTCGGGTCGTCAGGGTGAGTGCCTTTTTTGCAAAACCTCTTCATCCATCCATCTCAACCTCACTTTATGGCCAGAGGGTCTTGAAAGCCCCAATGCCCAACACTCATCCAACACCTATGGCCCTTTCATCAAACACACACGCACATTCCACACTTTGCATACAGTAAGGGCTATTCAACCATGGGAGGCATTTCAGGCAAGACCATGGCTGCATATTTACTCAGACGCCATCCTTTTTCTTGCAGGCCAAGCTGTCTCATAATAGGAGACAGCAGCAACGGACTGGTGGAGGGCGGCCTCAGCTGCAACCCCTCAGCGATCATGAGCAGCGCATCCACAGGATTGTGGCAAACCGGGTGGTTGGTCCTGTCACCACTGGAGACGCCGACCCCATTCTGGACAGCAATGGTAAGGTCATCACCTTTTTGTCCTCTCTCCTTCCACTTGTTCCTCACAACAGCAGCCTTTGACACTTTCAATCCAAATCACTAAATCGCTGCACTCATGCCTCCCTTGCTGCCACCCTGTCCTCACGCTAAAGCCACTCTTGTACCTCCCTGCTTTCAGATGGTGATTCCCCAGGTGAGGAGGCGGGCCCTCAAGCTGCCAGTGGGAGTGAAGCTGAAGGCGAGGAGGAAGAGGAAGCCGGACCATCAGCGCCACCCTCTACCGAGGCAGCCCATGCCCACACTGGGAACATGCCTTCCCTGGAGGGGAGCAGGGGGGAATGGTCTGATGAGGGTGAAGCTCCAGGACCCAGCGGGCTGCAGCAACTCGATGGGGGTAGGGAAGCTCGGGGGCCTTCTCCCCAGAGGGAGAGTATGGCCTCGAGTCCTGCTGCACTGGACGCAGAGGAGGAGCGGGTCCTCGCTGAAATGCGCACCCAGGCGGAGCACAGGCACACTGAGCTCATGGCTGCAGTGGCAAGGTTGCCCGAATCCATTGAATCACTGGCAAGGAGTGTGGAGCACTTCGCTGGAGCACTGGCGGCTGCCACGCAAATGCTTAGTGCTGCAATGCAGTCAGTGGCTGGTCTCATGCAGACGCAGATTGAGGCCACGTGAGCACTGACTGCTGCCACCCTCGCTGGTTCGGACACATTTCCCCGGGGCTCTCACCGCGCCGCAGCAGGCCAGCAATCTGTGCTCCATCAGATTGCTCCGGATGCTGAAGTGCTGCCCCGTGGGAGTGCCAGTGTGTCAGTCGAGCAGGGAGTTGCTGTCCTCTCTCAAGATGACAGCATTCCTGCTGCCACCACTGGCACTTCTCTACTGCAGTTGCCACCACCTGTAGGAGAGACTGCTGCCGCCCATGCAGAGTTGGTGCAGTCAGCAGCCGGGCCCTCCAGGCCCAGAGCTGGTCCAGGCCGTCCCTTAAGGGCATCTGCAGTCTCAGTTTCTGACAATCAGCAGCCTTCCCCCAGCCTTGCTCCAGCCACTGGGGTCCCATTACGAAGGAGCTGCAGGGTGGGAAGGGGGGAATTTCGCAAGGGAAGCAGATCACCCTCGAAGGGCAAAAAGTAGGCGGTGTGACAAAATGTTTTTCATTGTTTTATTGAAGGCCGAGGTTCGTGGTCAAATTTTTGTAACTGTTTTGGAAATTGTCTCCAGGTTGTGAGAGCCAGTTATGTGAATGACTGCTTTTTTTTGTGTTTCTTTCTATTACTTTGTCATGCGGAAATGAGACACACAGAGTTTGTCAAATAAAGAAGTGCCTGCAATCAAAATGTACATGTTTGGTCTTTGCAATCATTGTTGCTTTGACCGGCTTAGGGGTTGCGGGATGGTTTCATTCAGGTTGTTTGAATGGCAGAAGCCATTTCCTCAGAGGGGGCCTAGAAGCGACTTGCTATGAGCCTTTGACTGACGGCCCTTCCAATTTATGCCTCCCTTCCGCCTTGGTGCTGCTGATGATCATCCTCCTCATCTTCCTCCTCCTCTTCCTCCTCCTCTTCTGCTGGTGCTCCAATGCCTGGTGGCATTGGCTGGGTCCTGAGGATTGCAAGGTTATGCAGCATGCAGCACACAACGAAGTGGGAGACTCGCTCAGGCGAGTACTGCAGGGCTCCTTCAGAATGGTCCAGACAGCAGAACCGTTGCTTGAGCACGCCAATTGTGTGCCCAGCGATGTTCCTGGTAGCTTGATGGCTCTCATTGTATTGTAGCTCAGCAGGGGTGCTGGGCGAATGGAGCGGTGTCATCAGCCAGGTGCACAGAGGATATCCCTTGTCCCCGAGAAGCCAACCTCCTGGGTGATGCAGTGCCTGGAAAAGGTCTGCCACAGAAGTCTGGCGCAGAATGAAGGCATCGTGGCTGCTGCCAGGAAAGTGGGCATTGACAGCGAGTATCAGCTGTCTGTAGTCACAGACCAACTGGACGTTTAAGGAATGGAAGCCCTTTCGGTTGCGGAAATCCTCGGCATTCTCTTGCGGCACCCGCAAAGCCACATGCGTGCAGTCAATGGCGCCCTGCACCATGGGGGAGACCGCTATCATCGCAAACCCCGTTGCGCATTCTTGCTGCTTGTCTGGGGTCATGGGGAAAGAGATGTACTCTTGTCTCCTTTTAAAGAGGGCATTTGTTACCTGATGGATGCAGCAATGTACCGCAAACTGGGAGGTATTGGCGATGTCCCCAGCAGCTGATTGAAATGAGCTGATGGCATAAAAGTTGAGAGCCACTGTTATCTTCACTGCCACTGACAGAGACGTCCTGCTCCTCAGTTGAGGCAGCAGATCTGGCTGAAGCAGGTGGCAGAGCTCAGTGACCACCTCCTTGCTGAAGCACAGCCTTCGCAAACAGTGCTCCTCAGACATATTAACGTAGGAGAACTGTTGGCAAAAAACCCTGGGAGAGTAAGGTCTCCTGTACCGAGGCCTGTTGGCCCTCCTCTGTCTGGCCATGATTGCCACTCTTTCTCTGCATCTCTGTGCCCTCCGAATGTGATGGAGAAGGACGACGTTCCCATCCATTGCAGCCCCCATAGTATCTAGGCAATCAAAGTTATGAAGGTCAAAAAGCAAAGTACCTGCAAAGTTATGGTCAGAAGCAAAAACTACCTCAGACAGCATTGACTCAATGCAGAAGTCTCTCTTTCTCTCTTTGTCTCTCTCAAAATCTCTCTCTCTCTCTCAGAACGAGTGGTGCAAGAATGGCTACCACACAAAAGCCAGGAAGAGGCCCCCTTTAAATAACGCCCCCCCAGCCCCACAGCGGCTAGGAAGCATTCCAGTCAACCTGTCGTTGGTTGCGCCAGGCGGAAAGGAGGGCGGCGCCACTCAATTTCCGATCCGGGGTGCCCCAAGTGCCTTGCACTCTCAAATGACGTCAAGATCTGCGTGCGCAGGAGATCGGGCGGTATTGTTTAGTGCCGCCGGAAAATGTCCGGTCAATTTCGTGAGAAGTGCAGATATCGCCGCGCCCAGGTGCTAGTTGCTTAGCGCCCCACTTAGCGCCCTCTTAAGGTGCTAACGGGTGGCGCTACCAACTAAATTTTTGCCCCTTTGTGTCTTAATGGGAGGAGCATTCGTAATAAGGTGGATGAATTAGCTGCACAAATAGATGTAAACGGACATGATATGATTGGGATTAAGGAAACATGGCTCCAGGGTGACCAGGGCTGGGAACTCAACATCCAGGGGTATTCAATATTTAGGAAAGACAGGCAAAAAGGAAAAGGAGGTGGGGTAGCATTGCTGGTTAAAGAGGCGATTAACACAATTGTAAGGAAGGATATTAGCTCTGATGATCTAGAATCTGTATGGGTAGAGCTGAGAAATACCAAGGGACAGAAAACGTTAGTTGGAGCTGTATACAGGCCCCCAAACAGTAAGGCGGAGGTTGGAGATGGCATTAAACGGGAAATTAGAGACGCATGCAATAAGGGCACAGCAGTTATCATGGGTGACTTTAATCTACATATAGATTGGGCTAACCAAATTAGTAACAATACTGTGGAGGAGGAATTCCTGGAGTGTATACGGGATGGTTTCCTGGACCAATATGTCGAGGAACCAACTAGGGATCAGGCCATCTTAGACTGGGTATTATGTAATGAGAAAGGAATAATTAGCTATCTTGTTGTGCGAGGCCCCTTGGGGCGGAGCGATCATAATATGATAAAATTCTTCATTAAATGGAGAGTGAAGTATTTGACTCAGAGACTAGGGTCTTGAATTTAAATAAAGGAAGCTACGATGGTATGAGGCGCGAGTTGGGTAGGATTGATTAGGGAATGTTACTCAAAGTGTTGACGGTGGATTGGCAATGGCAAACATTTAAAGATCGCATGGATGAACGACAGAATTTGTTCATCCCTGTTTGGCATAAAAATAAAACAAAAAGATGAATCAACCGTGGCTAACAAGGGAAATTAGGGATAGCATAAGAGCCAAGGAGAGGACATATAAATTGGCCAGAAAAAGCAGTAAACCTGAGGATTGGGAGCAGTTTAGGATTCAACAAAGGAGGACAGAGGGATTAATTAAGAGGGGGAAAATAGAATATGAGAGTACGGTTGCAGGGACATAAAAACTGACTGTAAAAGCTTCTATAGATATGTGAAGAGAAAATGAATGGTGAAATCAAGTGTAGATCCCTTGCAGTAAGAATCAGGGGAATTTATAATGGGGAGCAAAGAAATGGCAGACCAATTAAATACATACTTTGGTTCTGTCTTCACAAAGGAGGACACAAATAACCTCCCAGAGATGTCGGGGAACATAGCGTCTAATGAGAGGGAGGAACTGAATGAAATCAGTATTTGTAGGGAAATGGTGTTAGGGAAATTGATGGGATTGAAGGCCGATAAATCCCCAGGGCCTGATAATCTACATCCTAGGGTACTTAAGGAACTGGCCCTAGAAATAGTACAGGAAACTCTTTGGTATCCAGCACCGATGGGACCAGGATGGTGCCGGTTGATTAAAAATTCCGGATAACGAAGAAGGGGCATGGAGTGAAATTGGCCCAACGTACAAGAGCCCCAAGTGCTGTAGCCCCGTTCCACAGACACAAGTGTTGGAGCCCCGTTCCACAGACACAGGTGCAGGGGACCAGGTTACACAACCAGAGGTGCAGGAGCCATGATTACATGGCAAAAGGTACGAGTACCCTGGTTACACAGCCACAAATATACAGTATACGGAAGCCTCAAAACCTACTCCAGAATTTTGCCGGTTATTAGAGAATTCCAGATAATTAGGTGCCGTTTAAACGAGAGTTTCCTGTAGATGCATTGCTGGTCATCTTCCAAAATTCTATAGACTCTGGAACAGCTCCCATGGATTGGAGGGTAGCTAATGTAACCCCACTATTCAAAAAAGGTGGTAGAGAGAAAACGGGGAATTATAGACCGGTAAGCCCGACATCGGTAGTGGGGAAAATGCTAGAGTCCATTATAAAAGATGTAATAGCAGAGCACTTGGAAAACAGTGACAGGATCGGACAAAGTCAACATGGATTTACAAAAGGTAAATCATGCTTGACTAATCTACTGGAATTTTTTGAGGATGTAACTGGTAGAATAGATAAGGGAGAATCACAGAATCACAGAATCACAGAAACCCCACAGTGCAGATAGAGGCCATTTCGGCCCATCGAGCCTGCACCGACACATATCCCACCCGATCCCCGTAACCCCACGTATTTAATCCCCCTAACACTAAGGGTCAATTTATCATAGCCAATCAACCTAACTCGCACATCTTTGAACCAGTGGATGTGGTGTATTTGGACTTTCAGAAGGCTTTTGATAAGGTCCCGCATAAGAGATTAGCGTATAAAGTTAAGGCACATGGGATTGGGGGCAAGGTACTTGTGGCATATGTAACCTGTTCCACCTTAAGAGAACTTAAGCCTGTTCCACCTTAAGAGATGTACTACTTTCTCTGGCTGCTGTATACGTAATACCGGTGGTGACCACCGGTATATAAGTACTATGTAGTGATATTGCTGTTAGTATAGCCCTGACCTCCAACTAGTAAAGACCTGTTGAAACGTTATTCTTGTAGTCTGTGTCAGTAATTAATCTTAAATACAACTAGAACACACAGACTTAACAGTGGCGACAAGTCCGATTCTTACCCTGCGGCAGTTTATATCCACGGCGGCTTCGTCCACAGAACGGGCGTCGAAGAGAGGCATCCACCCTCATCACCCTGCTGGAAGACACGTCGCGCGGCAGGCATCGCGAACCCGGAGTGCAGATGATATCCTGAACTCGAAGCCTCCATCAGCGGCAGTCAGCTATCTTCCTTCTACCTCGGTGATGGGTAAGCCAGTCAGTGACGCGAGCAGAAAGTCGGCCGCGTTGGCTGTACAGACGGGGAGGGAAGACGGAGGAATAAGGGCGGTGAGATCGATCGCGGCTGGTGATAAGGGCCGGGCCGCATTCGGGCCAAAAAGGCGCAGCGTCTGGGGCGACTGAAGGCGCGAGAGCCGCGGTGAAGGCGAACGCAGCCGGTGCTAATAACCGGGCTGCAAGAAGGGCTGCGAGGCGCGACATCGGGGAAGCGCGAATGCCCGAGGGAGCCGCGGTGAAGCGGAGACAGCGTCGGGGGAGTTACTAACTGCTGGGAAAGGGGAGCAGCAGCGGCACGCCAAACGCCATTGCAGCCAGCGGGTGAAGAAGGCGAGCGCGGGAAAGACCGCCAAGCGCGGGAAACCACCATTTTGTAGGCGGAGGACGAAGACAAGAGCGGGAAGCCGCCATCTTGGAAAAAGGGAAATCACTAAAAAAAATTGCAACGATGCCTAAACATGGGAACATTAATACCTTTGATAGCGACATCGAAGATTGGGCCACGTATGTAGAACCCATACAAAATTATTGTAAAGCAAATAAAATCCCAGATGATGAGAAAGCACTAACTTTATTAAACTTAATGGGTGCGAAGACATACGGGCAATTGAAACACCTTTTATCACCAGATGAACCGGCGGAGAAGACGTTCGAGGAGATTGTTACTGTCCTGAGAAATCATCTAAACCCCACGCCGCTGATGCTAGCAGAACGATTTAAATTTTACAGCAGAAAGCAGCTGAAAGATGAAAGCAATGCTGAATATTTAATGGAATTGCGTAAGCTAGCAAAGTACTGTCAGTTTGGAACGGGACTAACAGATGCGCTAAGAGATAAATTTGTGTGTGGATTATTAAAAGAAGATACACAAAAGCGACTGCTCGAGGAGAATGAGCTGACGCTTGATAAAGCGGTCACTATGGCAGCATCACACGAAGCCGCAGCGAGAGGCATGGCAGTAATGCAGCTATGGTCACCAGAACTCAGTACAAATCAATTGGTTTTGAGTACTGTAAAATGTTATCGTTGTGGAAAGACAACGCACGATCAGAACCAGTGTTGGTTTAAAAACCAAGAATGCAGAACGTGTGGCAGGCTTGGCCACATAGCTAAAGTATGCCGGTCAGGAAAGAAGACCAGCAACAAAAAGTCACCGCAAGGAAAATACATAAAGGTACACAAGGTGACAAAGAACAGTTCGAACGAACAGAAGTCAGATTCAGACGCCAGCAGTAATGAACTGGGTAGCTTAAGAGTACACAATGTTGGTAAGGATGCAGATCTCCAGACAATTTGGGTCACTCTTCAGATAGCAGGAGTCCAAGTAAAGATGGAATTGGACACTGGATCGGTATTGACGGTCATGAATAAGAAAGATTACAAAAGATTATTCCAACATATTTCCCTACGGCATACGGAGATTATATTGAAAACATACATGGGGCAAAGAGTGTACCCCATCAGAAAGATAGAGGTAAAAGTGGTCCACAAGGGCAAAGAAAGCCAAGTAATGGACTTATATGTGCTACCTGAAGGAGGCCCACCACTACTGGGACGGGAGTGGATTAGGAAAATGAATATGGACTGGCACTCCTTAAAGGCACTAACGGTAGATTCCGGGGAAACAGATGTCAAACCTAAACGATTGTCCAGAATATTGGATGATGCTAAAGAGGTGTTCCAGCAGGGACTGGGAACACTGAGAGGAATTACGGCAAACATCAAGATTGATGAACATGCACACCCAAAATTTTTCAAAGCCAGACCGGTACCCTATGCAATACGACCTGCTGTAGAAGCAGAACTGGAAGCGCTAGAACGTTCAGGTGTACTGTCTAAGGTAGATTGGAGTGAGTGGGCTACGCCCATTGTTCCCGTTATGAAACGTCCTTCGAGCAACAAGCCAGGAGAACCAGGGAAGGTTCGCATCTGTGGAGACTTCAAGATCACCGTTAATCCAGTGCTTCACACGGTGCAGTATCCGCTTCCGCGGATTGAGGATATTTTTGCTTCGTTGTCTGGCGGGAAACACTTCACCAAGATAGACCTGGCGCAGGCGTACTTGCAGATGGAGGTTGAAGAAGAGTCACGCCAGTACCTCACGATCAACACGCATAGAGGTTTGTACCGGTATAATAGGCTGGTTTTTGGAGTGGTATCGGCTCCAGCAATTTGGCAGAGGGCCATGGAGCAGGTATTACAGGGAATTCCAGGCACACAATGTTACCTGGACGATATTCTGATTACAGGAGATGGTGATGAAGAACACCTCGGAAACTTGGAACTGGTGCTCAACAGACTGAAAGAGTATGGACTTCGAGTTAATCGGCAGAAATGTGAGTTCTTTCAGAAGCGGATCTCGTACTGTGGTCATGTCATTGACCGGGAAGGGCTTCATAAGTCTCCTGACAAGATAGAGGCAGTTGTAAAGGCTCCCGCTCCGGATAATGTCTCTCAGTTGAGGTCGTTTCTAGGATTGATTAACTATTACCATAAGTTTCTACCGAATCTATCCACGGTACTGCACCCGCTGAACGCTCTTTTACAGAAGGTGGTACCATGGGAATGGAGCGAAAACTGTAAGAAGGCATTTCGCAAAAGCAAAGAATTGATCACCTCAGAGGAAGTGTTGGCTCACTTCAACCCGACACTGCCTATTTGGTTGGCTTGTGATGCTTCTCCATATGGTATTGGGGCAGTACTCTCACACAAGTTGCCAAATGGCACGGAAAGGCCAGTCGCGTTTGCATCCAGATCATTGACCTCCGCTGAGCGCAACTATGCGCAGATCGATAGGGAGGCTCTCAGCCTTGTATGGGGAGTGAAGAAGTTTAATCATTACCTGCAGGGCCAAAAATTCACACTTCTGACAGACCATCAGCCGTTGGTATCCATTTTTAACCCTAAGAAGGGTGTTTCGGTGATGACAGCACAGAGACTCCAGAGATGGTCCCTTTTCCTAGGGGCACATCAATATCAAATAGAATTCAAAGGTACAAAGCAGCATGGCAATGCTGATGGGCTGTCGCGCCTGCCACTACCTGAAGAAGAAGAGACGACGAAAGTTGACCCTGTTGAGTTATTTCATTCGACCATCATCGAGTGTTTACCAGTCACCAATGCAAGTATTGAAAGAGAAACCAGGAACGACCCGACACTGTCCCGAGTCTACGAGGTGACAGCGAAGGGATGGCCAACACATGGTGATCCTCTGTTACCGGCATTCTCGGCAAGGCGAGACCAGCTGTCCGTCTGCCATGGTACTTTGATGTACGGGACAAGAGTGATTATTCCTCCCAAGTTAAGGGAAAGAGTTCTAAGGGAACTGCATGAAGGTCATCTGGGGGGAGTTAAGATGAAAAGTCTTGCTAGGGCTTATGTATGGTGGCCGGGTATTGACCAACAGATAGAGGAGTTGACGAAAAGCTGCGCTGGGTGCCAAAAAGTGCAAAATGCACCTCCGATCGCACCGCTACACCCATGGGAATGGCCTTCAGCCCCATGGCAACGCGTACATATTGACTTTGCTGGTCCATTCATGGACTCCATGTTCCTAATTGTGGTGGACGCACATTCCAAATGGCCAGAAGTGATCAAGATGAATACCACTACTTCAGAAAAGACAATTGCGGTGTTAAGAACAATATTCGCAAGGAACGGATTACCAGAACAGATATGTTCGGACAACGGACCACAGTTCGTGTCGGAAGAATTCCAAAAATTCTTAAAGATGAATGGGGTGAAACATTATACCTCTGCCCCACATCATCCGGCGACAAACGGGTTGGCCGAGAGATTTGTCCAAACATTCAAAAAGGCAATAAAGGCCATGAACGATGATCAGATTCCGCTACAACACAAGGTGGACAATTTCCTAATGGCATATCGAAACGCCACTCATGCAGTGACTAACCAAAGTCCTGCCATGATGTTTTATAACAGGAGGTTGCGGTCCAGTTTGGACTTGTTAAAACCAAATGTGCGGAGGGAAGTGGAAAACAAACAGTTCCGGCATATTAATAACAAGACCACTCGAAGTTTCGACGTAGGACAACCAGTGTTGGCAAGGGACTATGGAAACGAAAAATGGCAGTCCGGAACAATTCGGGCCAGACAAGGACCTCTGATGTACACAGTAGATATTGGTAACAATGTGATAAGGCGTCATGCGGATCAACTGGTAGAATCGAGAGCAAGGGTCGAACCCATGGTTGCGACAGAGACAACTATGGAAGACGTTAATGAACCTGAAGCATCTACCTCGGCAGGGAATGTACCTGATGATGACGTCCAATACATAGGAAACCAACTAGAGGAGTCACCTCAGCAACAAGAATCAGAGACCACTGAAAGGCGTTATCCAACCCGAATCAGAAGGCCTCCTGAGAGACTGAAGCTTTGAACTGTTTATACCTGAAGTTATATATGTATATATGTTATTATGTTATGTTAAATGGGGATATGACTGTTAAGCTAAAAAGGGAGGATTGTGGTGTATGTAACCTGTTCCACCTTAAGAGAACTTAAGCCTGTTCCACCTTAAGAGATGTACTACTTTCTCTGGCTGCTGTATACGTAATACCGGTGGTGACCACCGGTATATAAGTACTGTGTAGTGATATTGCTGTTCGTATAGCCCTGACCTCCAACTAGTAAAGACCTGTTGAAACATTATTCTTGTAGTCTGTGTCAGTAATTAATCTTAAATACAACTAGAACACACAGACTTAACAGTACTGACTTGGATAGAGAACTGGTTGGTAGACAGGAAGCAAAGGGTTGGAATAAACAGGTCTTTTTCCGAGTGGCAGGCAGTGACTAGCGGGGTACTGCAGGGATTGGTCCTGGGACCCTGCTATTCACAATATATATTAATGATCTAGACGAGGGAAGTAGATGTAATATCTCTAAGTTTGCAGACGACACAAAGCTGGGTGGGCGTGTGTGCTATGAGGAGGATGCTGAGAAACTCCAGTATGATTTGGACAGGTTGGGTGATTGGGCAGATGCATGGCAGATGCAGTATAATGTGGATAAATGCGAGGTTATCCATTTTGGTGGCAAAAACAGGAAGGCAGATTATTATCTGAACGGCAATAGATTGGGAGAAGGGGAAGTGCAACGAGACCTGGGTGTCCTTGTGTACCAGTCGCTGAAGGTAAGCCTGCAGGTGCAGCAGGCGCTTAAGAAGGTAAATGGTATGTTGGCCTTCGTAGCGAGAGGGTTCGAGTACAGGAACAAGGACATCTTGCTGCAGTTGTACAGGGCCTTGGTGAGACCACATCTTGAGTATTGTGTGCAGTTTTGGTCGCCTTAGCTGAGGAAGGATGTTCTTGCCATGGAGGGAGTGCAGTGAAGATTCACCAGACTGATACCTGGGATGGCAGGAATGACGTATGAGGAGAGATTGGATCGATTGGGCTTATACTCGCTGGAGTTTAGAAGAATGAGAGGGGATCTCATTGAAAGTTATAGGGGGAGAAATTCAGTATCGCCCCATTTGGGGCGCAATTATCGGCAGAGCACAAAGTTTAGCGCCTGGCGCTAATTATCACCTCCGACTGCAAACTTGGCTTTTATCACCCCTGGAGGTGATTGGAGTGCTAAATCAGATGCTTCACACCTGTCTTAAGGCGCAAAGGCCGAGGAACGAGGCGTTACCTCAGAGCGCTGGCGAAGCTCATGTGATGTCAATCAGCAATGGAACACAGACACAATGGCACCGGCCAGTTCTTAAAGGGGTGGGTTGATCTTGCTCTCCATCCACATCCTGCTCATTGCAGCCTTGAATCTCGGCCTGGAGAGACTTGTGCATTAAATCTGCTAGAAAGAACAATGGAGAGACCCAGGGAGAGAGCTCACAGTGCAGCCCCCACAGTCTCTTCTAAATCGACACAAGGAAGGGCAAATCAATATGAACCTGCAAAGTGCTGCTCAGTACCCTAAACTCCTTTACACAGCGTTGAATCTCTCCAGAAGTCTCTCTCTCTCTCTCTCTCAGAATGCGTGGTGCAAAAATGTCACAAACAAAAAAAGGCAGGAAGTGGTCGCCTTTAAATAGCGCTCCCCCAGTCCCTTTTTGACTGCAGAACGCTCCCCTCAACCTGCTGTTGCTAGCGGCAGGTGGTAAGGCAGGGGGCGCCACTCATTATCCGGTCCGGGGGCGCTACCTGGGCGTTGCACACTCGACTGACGTCACGATCTGCCGGCGCAGGAGGTCATGGCGGTAGTGTTTAGCACCGCCGCAAAATATCTAGTTAATTTCGCGAGCTAACGGGAGGCGCAAACCAACTGAATTTTTCCCGATAAAATTCTAACAGGACTAGACAGACTAGATGCAGGAAGGATGTTCCTGATGGCGGGGGAGTCCAGAACCAGGGGTCACAGTCTAAGGATAAGGGGTAAGCCATTTAGGACAGAGATGAGGAGGAATTTCTTCACCCAGAGAGTGGTGAACCTGTGGAATTCTCTACCACAGAAGGCAGTTGAGGCCAATTCATTAAATATATTCAAGAAGGAGTTAGATATATTTCTTAGGGCTAAAGGGATCAAGGGATATGGGGAGAAGGCAGGGATAGGGTACTGAACTTGGATGATCAGCCATGATCTCATTGAATGGCGGAGCAGGCTCGAGGGGCCGAATGGCCTACTCCTGCTCCTATCTTCTATGTTTCTATCAGGTTTCCACCTTTGCCACAGCACTGAAACGGCTCTTATCAAAATCACAAATGAGATCCTATGTGACTGTAACAATGGTAAACCATCCCTCCTCGTCCTTCTTGACCTGTCTGCAGCCTTTGACACTGTTGACCACATCATCCTCCTCCAACACCTGTTCTCCATTGTGCAGCCGGGTGGGACAGCAGTAGCTTAGTTCCACTCTTATCTAGCTTGTCGTAGCCAGAGAATGACCTGCAATGGCTTCTCTTCCCACTCCTGCACGGTTACCTCTGGAGTTCCCCAAGGATCTATCCTTGGCCCCAATGTTCCCTGTAATTTTTAATGGGCTGCACAGCTCATTCAAAATTCCGCACAGGCGTGGTTTTTCTATTTAAAAGCCAGCTCACTGGCTGTGTGGGACCTCAAGAGTGCAGCTACCTCTAGACTTGACTATTCCAATGCACTCCTGGCCACCCTCCTCCACCCTCCATAAACTTGAGCTCATCCTAAACTCTGCTGCCTGTATCCTAACTCACACCAAGTCACGTTCACCCATCACCCCTGCGCTCGCTGATTTACATTGGCTCCCTGTCCGGCAATGCCTCAATTTTAAAATTCTCATCCTCGTTTTCAAATCCCTCCATGGCCTCGCTCCTCCCTATCTCTATAGCTTCTTGGAGCCCTACAAGCCTTTGAGATCTCTGCGCTCCTCCAATTCTGGCTTCTTGTGCATCTTTAATTTTACTTGCTGCACCATGTTGGCCAATCGGCCGCGTGGCTGTTGCCTGCACTCGCTAGAAAAATGTTAATGAGGCAGATTGTGACATCAATAAGTGTG
Source organism: Somniosus microcephalus (assembly GCF_052327205.1). Classification (NCBI taxonomy): domain Eukaryota; kingdom Metazoa; phylum Chordata; class Chondrichthyes; order Squaliformes; family Somniosidae; genus Somniosus; species Somniosus microcephalus. The sequence continues at coordinate 117,784,711 of NC_140989.1, forward strand.
CAATGCTAGTTTGATGCCGGACCTGCCATTTTGGATGTCGTTGCTCCATTCAATGCACTCTCCAAAACACGAACACCTGAACATGCGTTCAGCTGCACGAGGGACCACCCACCAGCACTATTTAAAGGGATCATCAACAACTTGCAGGTGACTTGATTTTTTGATTTCTGCTGGCTCTGTGTAAGTTTGTGCAACTGTTTGGAGTTTTGTAGTTATTTAAAGTTGGTGAGCTGACTGGGAGTGCTGCTGCAAGTGGATTACGACTTGCTTCTGATTTCAAAGGTTTTGCTCAGACCACTTGCTCACAGTCATGTGGGCTCTACTTGCAGACCCCCTCGCACTCGAGTATGACAGGGAGATGGAGTGGAGGCAGCAAAGAAGAGGACAAGTTGCTTGCAGAGGGAGGAAGAGAGGCAGGAGGGTTCTCAGCAAGAGGCCTTAGCCACCTCGGGTCTTCCAAGAGCACTTCTCCTACGTGCACTTAAGTCAGGAGCAGTGTATTCCGAGGCTCCACTTCACCAAGGAGGTGCTCATAGAACTCTGCCACCTCCTGCAACCAGACCTGCAGCCTCAGAGCAGGGCGACGACGGCGCTGCCAGTGGCCCTCAAAGTCACCGTGGCCCTCAATTGCTTTGCCACCGGATCCTTCTAGTCTGGCGCATGAGCCATAGCTAACATCTCCCGGTTATCCAGGAGGTCACAGAGGCTCTGTACTCCATGAGAAGGGATTTCACGTGCGCATGTGTCTTTGCCAGGATAGTGGGATTCCCCATGGTGCAGGGCGCCATCAGCTGCACACACATGGCTTTGCGGGCGGCACATATCAATCCTAAGATGTACAACAACCGCAAAGGCTACCACTCACTTAATGTGCAAGCTGGTGTGCGACCACGCCCAGCACATCATGATAGTGAATGCCCGGTATCCTGACAGCAATCATGATGCCTTCATCCTGCACCAGTCCGCTGTGCCATCCCGCTGTGCCAGCAATTTTACAGCCACAATGTTGAACCCAAGGGTGGCTGCACAGAGACAAGGGCTATCTGCTCTACACCTGGCTGATGACTCCCCTCCGCAACCCCACCACTCGTAGCCAGCACTCATATAATGCGAGCTGTGCTGCCACAAGGAACCTAATCGAGCAGACCATCGGGGTGCTAAAGCAACAGTTCCGCTACTATGACTGCTCGGGAGGAGCCCTCCAGTACATGCCGGAGTAGGTATCCCATTTCGTGGTGGTCTGCTGCATCATCCACAACTTAGCCATCATAAGGGCGCAGTCCTTGCCACCATGGGTCCCGCAACCACCTCATGAGGAGGAGGAGGAGGAAGAGGAGGAGGAGGAGGATGAAGAAGAGAAGGAGGAGGAGGAGGAGCAGGAGGAAGGGAGGAAGCAGGCAGCAGATCCCCATTCCGAACGGGCTGTCCCTGAGCGCCTCACCAGAATCATGTTCCATTGAAAGCCCATGTCACCGTTGCTCACCACTTCCCCACTGTAATGTATGTACTTTGCAGAAGGAACTATATTCTGCAGCCCCTGTATACTGCAGTACCAGTAGTGACCACCCCTGTATATAAGCCTGTGTAGTAACTTTGCATAGTTAGTTCCAGTTTGTCTCCACTCAGTAAAGACCTGTTGTAACCCACTCCGGCAGTCCGTGTCTCAATTACACACGGACATAATACTGGCGACGAGCAGATATGAACTTACCTACAGTCTGCACCACCTCATGGGGATCCATCCCTGAAGCGAAGTTGTCAGAGGTCGAGGCCAGAAGGAAGAAAGAAAAAAAAAAAAACAATCAGAAGAAACGGGCGTCGACCGTGGGCAACCGCCTCTGATTCAGCGGAGTGAAAGATTTGCAGGAGAGGCTGTCGAGAGCAGGGCTTGGTTATCCTGTCGATGGTGTTCCAGCTAATCGGGCTGGTGGCAGGTAGTACACTGATCCTTCCTGGGCTGCGGCGGGCTAGAGCTCGATCGGGTGGCTTTTCAACGGGGCCGAGCAGCGTTGTCGGGAAGAGGAGAGAGAGAGAGAGGGTGGAGCACACAGGGCGTGGCTGGTGCTATGAAGCCGGGCAGCGTACAGACCCGAGAAGAGGGAGGAAAGTGTCCCGCAGGGTTGCTCCGATGACGGGGAAATAAAAGAAATTAGAAGCGCAGAAAGCCGCGAGGAGCTGCAGCTTGCCACGGGAACCACGGAGAGCGGCGTTAGCAGCAGCGTGGGGGGAAGTGCGCGAAGACCATAGGGCGTCGTCATCAAGGCATAAAACGCCAGCAACAGCGCTAGCAGCAGCGGAGAAGACGGAAAGCGCGGGAGGCGCCATTTTGTTAAACCGGGGAAGAAGGCAAAGCGCGGGAGGCGCCATCTTAGATTTCCAAGATGTCGAAGACTGGCAATATCACTGCCTTCGATAATGCAATAGAAGACTGGACCACGTATGTGGAAAGAGTCGAAGGCCTAGAAATTGGGTATAGCCCCGCTTGAGGCGTGTAGAAGTGCCTTACTTCTTAGCTCTGGGTAATGACTCAATACACACTTGGATTCGTCAGACAGACAGGCCTTTTATTTCACTTCTTGCAAGGGGAATCAGCACCTCTACTCAAGGGGTGAGGCTACTATTCCAATGATACAGCGTAAGCATTCCATATTTATACAGTGTAACAAACAAGTTTAATTGACATTCCTTTGTTCCTCTATCAGGATACATTTTAGATTAATCATCAGGTATTAATGACATATTGACAGAAGGATCCTGGACACATAAGTCAACCGTTAATCTATAACAGGGCATGAATCGTGTAACCGGAGGTCCTCTTTAATCTTAATCATGTATTGGGAGGCTAGGTTTGCTTACGGTCACAAGTTGTCAGGTCACTGGTTACTTCAAAGGAACCCATTGTTTCACTTCTACATTCTCATTAGGTGGGCAGACATCTGTTCTTGGCTGTAATCTAAGTACGTGCAATAGCTCTAGTTATACATCGACTCTTGACCGGTGTCAAGTCTGAAAACTTTTACCCAGCAAGCACCTGAAATTAACCCCTTATAATATGTAGATTTCCTCATTCCCCCCTTTTGTCCTTTCTAAGGGCAATCTATTTCGCTAAGTTTAAGAAATTCTACATCAAAGGTCTCATCCTTAATATCCTCATATTCAGACATCATTGGTACTGGAGGAGTTGACGTTAATAAGGAAAGGACTTTTGTACACAATAATTTTAAACAACCAATCAATAAACTAATTAAAATTATTATCATCACAATTGCGATTCAGGCTTCCAAAATTTGCTTTCCTAGTGCTCCTCCCCATCCTGAAATCCAATCCCACATGGACCACGGTTCAGGTTGATGTAGTTTCTCTACAGCCTCCTTTATGTGGTTTACCAGGTTGGTGATATTTTCTGAGCTATCTGGGATATAGGTGCAACATTCGGTTTTTATGATTGCACATGTGCCCCCTTCTTTTGCCAACAAGTAGTCCAGAGCCATGCGGTTTTGTAAAGCAACAGTGCGCATAGCCACCATTTCTGCGTTTACATCACTAAGAGCACCAGCAGTATCATTGGCTATTTGTTCCAACACTGCTGCCATGTTTATAGATTCTCTTGCTAACTTCCCTGTTCCATACCAGGGAAATGCTATAGCAAAGAACCTTTCAGTTTCTGTAATGGCTCGTTTTACTCGTGTCCCAGGGTGGCTATCCAAAGATGAAATATGATGTATATAGTGCACTACATATCCCAAATAACATGACCCAGTCCAATTTTGTGGTAACCAAGGGTATGCTCTATGCCCACAGATGAAATAGGTGTTATTATAGGCTTCAAATTTGTTCCATATCTGGTGCATCATTCCTATTCCTTGTTCTCCTTTCCAGATTTTTTTACTAGTCAAATTTTGTACTGTGGACAGGTTCCATCGTCCCCAATAGGGCCATTCGACTGCACCCGGTGGTTTAGTAGTAGTTTTAGTCAAAGTGTAGTTACATTTGCACTCACTCCATCCAACCATCAATCCTTCTCCATTGTCGTTTACCAGACAGACTTCTCCTTTTGTTTTATTTACGGTTCCCATTGACGTCACTAATAGACTCTCTGGATTCCTTTGATTATCATATTGGGGATGAAACCACCCTTCAAATTTTATAAGGTTGTATCCTGCATCTTTCCATTCATTTTCCAATTGATCCAGGTGGTATTAGACTGTAATAACCACCCTACCATCTCTTCTATTTCGAAGGGAATGGGCCTTAGAGGTATTCCACCCTCTGCGTGCACAGGGATGTGGCTGCATATCCAGCATTTGGCAAGGTTCTGTCTTTTAGCGTACAAATAACTCATGTATAGCCATGCTTGTTTAACAGCCTTCTTCCTCTTCTTCCCTGTTTCTTATCTGTCTTATTAAGTTTTCTTTTCTGAGTGGCTAATGTTGAAATAAAGAGCTGTGTAACTGGATTGTTACAAAACATTGGCCTGGCCGTCAGGGCCAGTCCTCCCTTTGGATTACCACTACAGATAACTCCTTCATTCGCAATTCTTTCACTTGGTGACACAGTATCGGGGCATGTAACCCATAGCTTATCAAGCCTTTGTCCACTATCTTCTTCTACTATCTTACCCTGTCTTACCCTAAGATTTAGGGGTTGATACGGGGGTACCTGCATAGTATGGTCCTGGAGCTGGACTTTCATGGTCTCATTATAACATATAATATAAAAGAGATTTTTGGTTAAAAGTACACATTCTTTTATGCATGGTTTGCCTTGCAGAGGATCTGGGTAAATCCATATGGCAGTTTCAATTATTGTTGACAAAAAGAACAGTCTTATTAGAGTCCAAATCCAGTTCATCTTGGCAGTGTATCGTCTTCAACTGATGCCTTCTTACAACGGGACGTGTGTATCCATGTTGGTCGCTCCTTTACTTTTACAGCGGTGTTTGTGGTCAGGAGTACTTGGAAGGGTCCCTCAAATCTGGGTTGAAGGCCATTTTTTCGCTTGAAGATTTTTATGTAGACGTTATCTCCTGGCTCGAAAGTATGGCACTTTCCTTCAGCGGGATCGACCTGGGCTTCCTTTACCTGTTGATGGAAACTAGAAATGCATTTGGTTAGTGCAATGCAATAACTCAACATATCTTCCTCCATTTTATAATGTCCATTTGTTTAGCTGTTAAAGGTGCCGAAAAGGGCAATCTTTGTGGTCTTCCCATGACGATCTCGTGAGGCGACAATCCTGTAGTTCTGTTGGTAGCAGACCGCATTGTCATTAAAGCTATGGGTAACAGATCAACCCATTTAAGTCCAGTTTCTTTACACAGTTTTGCAAGCTTGTTTTTCAGCATCCCGTTATATCTTTCCACTAGTCCAGCCGACTGTGGATGATAACTGCAATGGAGGTGCTGGTTAATCTGTAAGGCTTTGCATAGTTCCTTAATCACTGTTCCTGTAAAATGGGACCCATTGTCACTTAACAGTTTTGCTGGTATCCCAAAGCGAGGCACAATGTCCTTCAATAAACATTTAGCAACAGTAGTGGCGTCACTCTTTCTACAAGGAAACGCTTCAATCCATCTTGAAAACATATCAACAATAACTAATACATATTTAAAGCTCATACACACAGGTAGTTCAATAAAATCCATTTGCAAGTGTACAAAAGGGCCCATGGGGTTTGGGTGGGATGCGGGCTGTACCTTCTTTATTTTCCCTGCATTCATGGTCTGGCAGATAGTACAATTTTTACAAATTTGTTTTGCCAATTTTGAGATTCCTGGTGCATACCAGGTCTTAAGGATATAGTCCGCCATCCCCCCTTTGCCCGCATGGGTGAATTTATGAACACATCGGGCAATTGGTGATAGTAATGATTTGGGTGCCACCATGCGGCCGTCATGATGAACCCATAAGCCGTCAGTGTTTTTAAAACAATGATTAACAACCCATTCCTTTACTTCATCAGAACTGGCCCTATCTTGATGGGTCAGCACATCATCTAAGGACGGGGGCTGCGGTATCTCTGGCTTTTCCCTAACAGGGAAGGCTGAAACTTGTCGTTCAGTACTTGATATAGCTACTGACTTAGCAGCGCTATCTGCAGCAGCGTTTCCAAGCGCAACCTCGTCCAAATGCCCCGTGTGCGCTTGGCACTTAATAATGGCAATCTGCTTAGGTCTCTGGATGGCTAATAAAAGGTTTTGAACCTCGTGCATTTTTTAATTTGGGTTCCTGATGACGTTAAATAACCGCGAATCTTCCAAATCTGTCCATAATCATGAGCTACTCCAAAAGCATATCGAGAGTCAGTATAGATATTTACAGACTGCCACATAAATTCATAGAGACATCTCCTGATAACAGAAAGGAGTGTTCTTCCTCAAATTCTTCTACTTTTAATGTGAGGGGAGTCAATTGATTCAAGCGTTGTAGTATTCCAGCCAATCCAGCTATCGGGGTCTTTTTCCCATTAATAGGCATTCCTTCAGAATATCCTTTCCCTAACACCGAAAAGGTTGCTCCTGTATCTACTAAAATGACATTGGTCTCCTAGCTATTTGCATTTTAATTTCAGGTTCGCTGCGTGAATTTAAAGAAACAACGGGCATTTGGTGGTCTGTGGCGCTTGGGGCTGCTGGTGTCAGTCAGTAATTCTGATCTCTATTTCTCCTAAATCCCTGTCCGTTTGTAGGGTAACCTCCTGACTGGTCCGAAAAAGGGTTATGGACAGTGAAATTAGGACCTTTATTCTCTAACGGAGGTCCATTATTGGAGGTTTTGTTCTGACGATTTTTCGCAGGGCATTGGTTTGCCCAATGTCCGGGTTGTCCGCAATTGTAACAATTACCAGATCGTCCATGCCCTCTAACTCTACCACGTCTTCCTCTATATTCCCCTCTATTCATCCTTCTATAGTTACCTTGTTATCCTACCATAATAGAGGAGAAAGGTGTTTCTTCGGGGTAATTAATTTTTTTTTCTTCTGACTCAACAAACATAGAGGCAGTCTTTTTATCTGGCTGTTCTCTATTTCTCTCTTGTCCGTTAAACATTCCTCGAGGCAAGTAATTCTTTCTATGTTAAATGAACCATCTGAGGGAAAGGGTCTAGTCTTATTTACAGTCCATTTGGACCAATTTGGTAGGTGATCAATGGATGATTGACCAGTTCTTTAACATAAAGGCTGCTGGCGTGCCTTTCTCGGGTGGCTTACTGGTGCTAGCACCCATTTTAGCAGCTTAAATGGTTCACTTAAAACAATCTAAACTCCTGTGACAATCCGTGATCTGTGTTGTACGCCCCTACAGATCAGATTAATAAACTATACATACGTATCAAAATTACAGTCACATCCAATCTTCTTGGTCTTTACTTCAAATCAGTGTCACAAAGTCCTTGACCATTTGTCACTCCGAGTGCCTTTAGAGTTTCGGCGCCTACTTTATGGTCCCGGCCTTCACGTGGGGCATTTGCCCTCTTAATAACTGGCCTGAGGCTAGGCGACTGAAACTCAGCACTTCCCGACTGAATTTAGTCAACTGACTGCAACAAGGTTTTTTTTTAAAAATTTACAACACATTAAGACATATCCTTATGCTTTAAAACTCGAGGGTTCTCAACCCTCGTGGAAGGTATTTCTAACTGGGGAAAATACTGAATCCACAATAGCTTAGTGGATCATGTAAAAGACATCACTATTTTCTCAACCATACATTCCGCCGCGGGACTCACTTCCCCGGCTTGGGTCTTTTCCAACCCCTTCTGCAGTTTTTTTTTCAGCTTAAATATTTTAGTTAAAACATACAACAATTCCGTAACATTCTATGATCTGCGTGGGACGCCTCTACAGATCAGACATGACTAAACATTAATACATATGACAATAAACAATAAACAATACACTTGTTAAACAACAACCAAAGTGTTACTAAATCCCCAACCTATGCAGCCTTACTGGACAAAGTTGATTGATAATAACAAGTAGTTAAATACTCACTCTCATAAACATTAAACATTGACACTGTGTTTCAGACAATCGCCCACTCTTCTTCCCTCTACCTAACTCCCTTTAGCCAAATTTTTTAGCAAAAAGGGCCTTCAATTTGTCCCAACTAACTTCACCTACTCTCTCTCCTTCTACCGTACTCCCTTTATGGAACCTTGCTAGTTCAATTTCCAGTAAATCGCTAGCTCCTTAGTTAATCAAATTCCTGACTTAACCTTCTCTCTCTGGTACCTTTATACAGTCCTTTTCTGCACGATCCTGTTCGCGGGGCGTCAGCGCCTCATGGCTGATCCTCTGTTCTGTTTCTGAAAGGGAAGCAGTCACAACGGCAGTTTAACCTCCGAACCTTGTGAGTCAATTACCCGATGGCAGTACTGTCCAATGGAATAAACAGACTATGCGCAGCTATGCTTCTGGCAGGAAAAGTCCCAAAAATGTGGCAAAACACCACCTTCGGCCGATGGGATTTTTCCTAACCGAGCAACGTACTCGGCGTCTGTTAACTCACCAATTGGTACAGCAAGCCATCTCGGTGGAACCTCCAAATTGTAGAAGTGCCTTACTTCTTAGCTCTGGGTAATGACTCAATACACACTTGGATTCGTCAGACAGACAGGCCTTTTATTTCACTTCTTGCAAGGGGAATCAGCACCTCTACTCAAGGGGTGAGGCTACTATTCCAATGATACAGCGTAAGCATTCCATATTTATACAGTGTAACAAACAAGTTTAATTGACATTCCTCTGTTCCTCTATCAGGATACATTTTAGATTAATCATCAGGTATTAATGACATATTGACAGAAGGATCCTGGACACATAAGTCAACCGTTAATCTATAACAGGGCATGAATCGTGTAACCGGAGGTCCTCTTTAATCTTAATCATGTATTGGGGAGGCTAGGTTTGCTTACGGTCACAAGTTGTCAGGTCACTGGTTACTTCAAAGGAACCCATTGTTTCACTTCTACATTCTCATTAGGTGGGCAGACATCTGTTCTTGGCTGTAATCTAAGTACGTGCAATAGCTCTAGTTACACATCGACTCTTGACCGGTGTCAAGTCTGAAAACTTTTACCCAGCAAGCACCTGAAATTAACCCCTTATAATATGTAGATTTCCTCAGGCGTTAGAACTGGCGATACGCAAAGTTTATAGCCAGACGAAACTTATCGCCGCCTGGCGTGATATTGGGTTGCATCGCCCCCAAAGGGGATTGAGGCGCTAAGTCAGCTGTTGCACGGTGCTCTTAAGGTGCAAAAGGTCAGGCGCTACTCAATTTCGCCGTGGACGGGCGCAGCGCAGGTGAACTCAATTACGGGAAAGCACGAGACCTCCAGGCGCCGGACGGCTCTTAAAGGGGTGGGTCAGTCAGCCTGAGCTTCAACACCCAACGCCCTGTAGGCCTCAGATTCGGCACTCGCCCTTGTCTGGCAGTACAAACTTGTTCATCATGGAGAAGGTTAGGCAGAGAGCAGAGCGCTTTAGCACTGAGGCTCTGGGCCACTTGGTGGCTGCAGTTGAACACCGTCGAGAAGTCCTGTATCCGGATAATGGCAAGAGGCCGAATCAGAAGGCTTATCGACGGCCTTGGAGGGAGGTTGCTGTGAGGGTGAACTCCAGCAGCATGGTGACCAGGACCCCTGTTCAGTGCAGGAAGAAATTCAATGACCTCACATGGATCGTTAGGGTAAGTGATGGTTTACCAAACTTGTGCTTCCCTCCATCTGCAGCTGACTTCGGGCACCCTGCTGCAATGATGCGCCAATGGCCATCTGTCAGTATGCACCCATGGCCCTTTCTGGGCACACACATGGACAGATGTCTCAAGGCCTGATGTAATGGCTCTTGCACCATGGGGGGCATGCGATGAGGTCTCAAGGCCTGATGTAAGGGCTCTTGCACCATGGGGGGCATGCGATGAGGTCTCAAGGCCTGATGTAAGGGCTCTTGCACCATGGGGGGCATGCGATGAGGTGTCAAGGCCTGATGTAAGGGCTCTTGCACCATGGGGGGCATGCGATGAGGTCTCAAGGCCTGATGTAAGGGCTCTTGCACCATGGGGGGTATGCAATGATGTCTCAAGGCCTGATGTAAGGGCCCTTGCACCATGGGGGGCATGCGATGATGTCTCAAGGCATCGTGTAACAGAACCTCCCCTTCTTTCCCCTGCAGTCCAAGCTGGCGATGATTCGAAAGGAGCAGCGTCGAACTGGTGGCGGACCTGCACAAGTGGTCACTCTCACGGATCTGGAGGAGAGAGTGCACCAGATACTTGGAGGACGTCTGTCTGGTCCTGTGACCACTGCATCTGCCGACCCCATTACCGACAGCGAAGGTAAGACTCTCAGCTTTTTCACCTGTTGCCTTTCACTTGGTTCCCCCGCCAGCATGCATCCTCAGTGTGCAGCCATGTCAGGGCCTTGCCGCAATCTGGCATGCCTTTCAGCAAAGCTGTCCTTTTGCTAAAGCCACTCTTCCACCTCCCACTTTCAGATGAAGCAGCACCAACTCGGGCTCAACGCGCTGAAGCTGCCAGTGCCAGTGCCACCGGAGGCGAGGACCAGGAGGAATCCGGACTAGCCGCTGCAGAATCCGGGGAGCTGAGACATCTGCAGACTGGGGATAGTAGTCCCCTGGAGGGGAGGGGGGGTGGCTCTGAGGATGAACCAGTTGCCGGACCAAGCGGCATGCAGCAACGCACGGGGGATAGGCAAGTTCGGCCACCGTCTCCCCGCAGGGCAAGGCAGGTCGTCATGACTGCTGCACAGAGTGCAGATGAGGTCCGTCGCCTGGCTGAGATGAGCAAACAGGCCCGGGTCAGACACACGGAGCTGATGGCTGCAGTGGAGAAGATGCCTGAGTCAATAGATTCATTGGCTAGGAGTATGTTGGGCTTCGGGGCAACAATGGAGAGGACTCTGCAGGGCTTTGGGGCCACAATGGAGAGGACTCTCCAGGTGTTCGGGGAAACTATGGACAGGTCTATCCAGGGCTTCGGGGCCACAATGGACAGGACTATCCAGGGCTTCAGCCCAACAATGGAGAGGACTGTGCACGGCTTTGAGTCGGCAATGGAAAGGACTGTTCAGGGCTTCGGACAATCCCTGGAAAGGTCTGTGCAGGGCTTGTCCGAGGCAGTGGAGCGGTCGGCACCTGCCTTGTCCAAAGCCATGGGAAGAACTGCCCAGGCCTTCTCCGAAGCACTGGCACCTGGCACACAGGTCCTCACTGTTGCCACGCAGTCACTTGCTGGGCTCCTCCACAGCCAGATTGACGCAACGCGATCTCTCACTGCAGCCACCCTCTCTGCATCAGGTAGGATCACCCCGGGCCCTTCCACTCCCGTACAAGGCCAGGAATCAGTGGAGCATGCGATTGTGGCGGATGAGCCAAGCCGCTCCACTCAGATAGCCAGTGTGTCGTCCGACCATGGTGCAGGTGTCCTCTCTCGGCAGGAGAGCATTGCACATGCCAGCGCTGGGACGCCTGCATTGCAGCTGCCACCACATGCAGGCCACACAGCTCCCAGCCATGGTCACAGCAAGCATCCTGCATCTGCACCCTCCAAGCCCAGAGGTCGGCCAGGCCGTCCCTCAGGGGCTTCTGCGCTTCCAGACAGTCAGGAGGCGTCCCCCAGCCTTGAGCCCGCCACTGGGGTCCAATTACGTAGGAGCAGCAGGGAGGGAAGGGGCCGGGTGCAGAAGAGAAGTCGTTCTCCCTGAAGGGGCCAGTTGTAGAGGGAGGTGCTGAGACATTTGTTTGTCCAAATTCAAGGACACCCTCACCTGCTGTTATATTTGCTGAGGTTTGTTGAGTTTTGCGGCTTGGCCGAATAGTTAACAGTTATTTTGAAAGTTATGGTTTGTGCTCACATTACGTTGTTTAGCTGTAATGAAAGACTTTTGTGTCAATAAACAGAAGTTTCAATGTTGCATGGTGCATGTGACTACTTTCAGTGATGCTGGCATTCAGAGGCCCTCAAACATCCAAAGTGCGCATGAGTTAAGACTCTCATCATTCCGCCACAGGGGTGTCGACACGAGTCCAGAGGAGCCTCTGACAAATGGACCTTCCACTTTCAGCAGCCCTTCCATCTTCCTCCTCCTCCTCCTCCTCCTCCGCCTGCTCTTCCTCCTCCCCCTCGTCCTCCTCCTCATACTCCTCCTCCTCCGCCTGCTTGTGCAGGGTCCGAGGGAAGGTAATGAATTGACGCGTTCGCCTATAAAGGGCATCTGTCACTTGCCGGATGCAACAGCGGACTGCAGCCTGAGCGACAGTCGCATTGTCCCCAATGGCTGACTGAAAGGATCCGTTGCCATAAAAATGGAGGCCATCAGTCAGTTTAGCCATAATGGACAGAGAGGTTCTGCAGCGTTCACGCGGCTGCAGATGCTGACCAAGCAGGTGGCACAGATCAGTAACAATGTCCCTCCAAATTCGGAGCCTTCGCAAACACTGCTCCTCCGACATGTCAAGGCTTGTCACCTGCTGCCTAAAGACCCTCGCAGCATCCCGTCGGATTGGGCGACCTCCATTGCCCCATCTCATTCTGGCCAATCCCGGCCCTCTCTCCCGCCATCTCTCTGCCCCTTCACAGTGTTGGGCGATGAGGCAGTCGCCCTCCAAACAAGCTCCCATTCCGATGCCAGTTGGTCAAATGGCTTTTAGGTGTAGTGGTGCAAGTGCTTCGGACAGGGTTGAAGGTCCCAAGTAGTGTAAAGCTAAATTCCCAGAACTCCGCTCCACATTAGCTCGCCAACTCTCTGTAGCAGCGATCGCAATGAGCAGGCCAAGTGGCAGAAGATTCTGCACTAGAGCTGTCCCCTTTAAATAGCACCACCCTACTCCGAGAAGGGCCTGTTAGCCCTCCCTCGAACTGTCACTAATAGCGCTGGGCGCTAAGGCTCCGGGCGCCACCCAATATGCGCTCAGGCGCTCCTAAAAGGCGCACACTGAAATTACGTCATCAGCTGCTTGCGCTCATGGGCGCGCGCAAACACTTAGCACAGGCGCTAAATGTATAGTCAATATCTGAGTTGGCGCTATCTTCATAGCGCTCGCCCCAACATAGGGCTTCGCCCCAATTCTAGGTCTCTTTAGGCGCTCAGCGCCGGCGCTACCAACCCAATTTCTAGGCTGGAGTATATTGCGAGGCAAACGAAGTAGCCGATGAGAAAAAGGCATCTGTACTACTAAACTTAATGGGCGCAAGAACGTACGGCCTATTGCGGAACCTGATTACTCCAGCCAAACCGATGGAAAAGAGTTTTAACGAAATTGTTGATATCCTACAGGAACACCTAAATCCTACACTGCTGCTGATAGCAGAAAGATTTCAATTCCACAGGAGAAATCAGCATAAAGATGAGAGCAATGCTGATTACCTTACGGAACTACGCAAGCTATCAAAGCACTGCCAGTTTGGAGCAGGACTGGCAGATACCCTACGGGACAAATTTGTCTGTGGACTCCTGAGTGAAGGAACCCAGAAGAGGTTACTCTCAGAGAAAGAGCTGACGCTAGATAAGGCTTTCAGTGTGGCAGTATTGTACGAAGCAGCAGCAAGGGGAGCGGCGGAAATACAGCAAAAGCCACAGGAATACGGCACCCACGAAATGACACGGGGATTTGAAAAATGTTATCGCTGCGGCAGAACAACTCATGACCAGAAGGACTGCTGGTCCAAGGACAAAATATGCAGGCAATGCGGAAAGATGGGACACATTGCACGAGTTTGCAGGTCTGGGAAGAAGACCAACGACAACAAAAAGGCTACTAAGGAACAGTACAGGAAAGTACAAAAGATGATAGACAGTAGTTCCGAAGGCCAGATGAGCGATAGTGAATCCGGGAACAAGAGACTAAGCTGTCTCAAACTTCACAACGTAATCGCAAAAGAGGATCACCGAACCATTTGGGTCACCCTCACGATAGCAGGGTCCCAAGTCAAAATGGAATTGGATACAGGATCAGCCCTGACCATCATGAATCGACGAGACTACGAGCGGCTATTCTCACACATACCCTTGAAAGAGACATCCATTGTCTTGAAGACGTATACGGGGCAAAAGGTATACCCCAGAGGGAAAATAAGGGTGCCTGTCGAATACAACGGCAAGGAAATACAGAAATTGTATCTGTACATACTGCAAGATGGTGGACCACCATTATTGGGACGTGAATGGATCAGAAAGATAAGTTTAGACTGGCACTCCATACAGGCACTGACGGTGGCTGGTAAAAAGGATGACGACGTCACACCTGGACGATTGTCAAAAATCTTAGCTAACGCCAAAGAGGTATTTCAACAAGAACTGGGAACTCTTAAAGGCATAACCGCCTCGATAAAAATAGAAGAGAATGCAATTCCCAAGTTTTTCAAAGCACAGCCGTCAAGGCAGAGCTGGAGAATCTGGAGAATGCAGGTGTGTTATCTAAGGTAGACTGGAGCAAGTGGGCGACACCCATCGTTCCTGTCATGAAGAAAACATTAAACAATAAGTCTGAGGAGTCAAGGAATGTTCGCATCTGTGGGGACTTCAAGGTGACGGTGAACCCAGTCCTTCACACAGTACAATATCCTCTCCCGAGGATAGAAGATATTTTCACCTCACTATCTGGAGGGAAGCGTTTTACAAAAATTGACCTAGCACAAGCATATTTGCAGATGGATGTTGAAGAATCCTCTAGGAAGTATCTCCTGATAAACACTCACAAAGGTCTTTACCAGTATAATCGACTGGTATTCGGAGTAGCATCAGCTCCGGCGATATGGCAAAGAGCGATGGAACAAGTCCTGCAAGGGATTCCGGGGACTCAGTGTTACTTGGACGACATCCTAGTGACAGGTGAAGATGACAGTGAACACCTTGCCAACCTAGAGCAGGTGCTCACTAGACTAAGAGAACATGGGCTACGAGCCAATCGCCCCAAGTGCGAGTTTTTTAAGAAACAGATATCGTATTGTGGCCACGTGATTGATGAAGAGGGGTTACATAAGTCCCCTGACAAAATTGAAGCAGTAGTTAAGGCTCCAGCGCCTGAAAATGTGTCGCAACTGAGGTCATTCCTCGGATTGGTGAATTACTACCATAAGTTTTTTGCCGAATTTGTCCACAATTCTGCACCCAGTGAACGCCCTACTACAAACTGGAGTAGCATGGAAATGGAGTGATGAATGTAAGCGGGCCTTTCAGAAGAGTAAAGACCTAATCACTTCAAGAGAAGTATTGGCTCACTACAACCCATCACTACCGATAAGACTGGCGTATGATGCGTCTCCCTACGGCATTGGAGCGGTACTGTCACATAAATTCATTGATGGTTCAGAGAGGCCGATAACTTTTGCGTCACGCTCGTTAACTTCAGCCGAGCGTAACTATGCCCAGATTGACAGAGAGGCCCTCAGTCTGGTGTGGGGGGTGAAGAAGTTCAATCACTACCTGCACGGTCAGAAATTTACTCTACTAACTGATCATCAACCTCTTGTCTCCATTTTCAACCCTCAGAAGGGCGTCCCGATAATGACAGCACAATGGCTACAGAGGTGGTCCCTTTTCCTAGGGGCACACCAATATGACATCGAGTACAAAGGAACTAAACAGCATGGGAATGCTGATGGATTGTCGCGCCTACCGTTGCCGACAGTGGAAGAAGCACCTGCAGTGGATCCAGTGGAAATATTCCACTCGACCATAGTCGAATGTCTACCTGTGACGAATGCAAACATAGAAAAGGAAACACGAAATGACCCGACACTCTCCTGGGTCTATGATTTAACGGTGAAGGGATGGCCAGCACATGGCGAACCACTGTTGCCAGCATTCTCGCCAAGAAGAGAACAGCTGTCAGTGTGCAGAGGAACCTTGATGAGTGGATCCAGAGTAGTAATTCCACCCAAATTGAAGGATAGAGTGCTCAATGAGCTTCATGAGGGTCATCTGGGAGGGGTAAAAATGCAGAACTTAGCCAGAGCGTTTGTGTGGTGGCCGGGAATCGATAGAGAAATCGAAGAGATGACCAAGAGCTGTACAGGATGCCAGAAGGTCCAAAGCGCCCCACCACAAGCCCCTCTACATCCATGGGAGTGGCCCTCATCTCCATGGCAAAGGGTGCACATTGATTTTGCTGGTCCATTCATGGACTCGATGTTTTTAATTGCGGTGGATGCACATTCAAAGTGGCCAGAGGTAATAAAAATGTCCTCAACCACCACAGAAAAAACTATCACAGTCTTACGAACCATATTCGCCAGAAATGGGCTGCCTGAACAGATTTGCTCTGACAATGGACCACAGTTTGTGTCTGAAGAGTTCCGGAGGTTCTTAAAGAACAATGGTGTTAAGCATTACACATCCGCCCCATATCATCCAGCCACCAATGGATTGGCTGAGAGGTTCGTTCAAACATTCAAGAAGGCTATCAAGGCAATGTGTAATGAGGACATACCCCTACAACACAAGATGGATAACTTCTTGTTTGCGTACTAGAATGCGACACATGCGGTTACCAACCAAACTCCAGCCATGATGTTCTTCAATCGAAGACTACGATGCCGCTTGGATTTGGTTGAGCCAAACATCAGAAGAGATGTGGAGAACAGGCAGTTTCAGAATATGAATGAAAGGCCGACCAGGAGTTTTAAGATAGGTCAACCAGTTTTGGCCAGGGACTACCGCACAGAGAAATGGCAGCCAGGAACGATCTGTACACAGCAAGGACCTCTAATGTATACCGTGGACATTGGAGAGAGCATTGTAAGACGCCATGCTGACCAGCATCTAGAGTCACTGGAAAACGTCAATTCCACACCACGATCCGATACACCTGGTGATGAAACCAAAGTACCAATTGCATCTACCTCAGACTCGGGAATGTTGGAAGCAGATGAACCAAACAACGACGTTGATTCCGAATCAACTCTGCCAGAAGAACCTGATACCCCAAAGAGGCGTTATCCAGACAGAATCAGGAAGCCTCCTCAAAGACTGAACTTATAATTGCTTAACTTCAGCTAATGTATATGACAACTGTAATTGTAAATATGTTATTTAATTATTAATCGAATGTTATGTAGTGTTTAGCTAAAAGGGGAGGAATTGTAGTGTATGTACTTTGCAGAAGGAACTATATTCTGCAGCCCCTGTATACTGCAGTACCAGTAGTGACCACCCCTGTATATAAGCCTGTGTAGTAACTTTGCATAGTTAGTTCCAGTTTGTCTCCACTCAGTAAAGACCTGTTGTAACCCACTCCTGCAGTCCGTGTCTCAATTACACACGGACATAATACCCACCTTACCATCCCTCTGGCATGGAACATCACTGTGTCCTTTTGGGCACAAAGCTGAAATGAGAGACACCACAGAACAAACATTACAAACATAGGCCTAGAAATTCGGTGGGCTGCGCCACCAGTTAGCGCCCAAAGAGGGCACTTAGTGGGTTTAGCGCCACTGGCCACGCCTCGCGCAAAATTTAGCAGGGCGCTAATGGCGGCGTCAGCCTGTAGCGCTGCGCCGCCACTGATGATGTCATCGGTGTGCGCAGCGCCCCGCTACCGTCCCGATCGTGAAATTTGGTAGCGCCCCCCGCTGTAACGCTGGTTGCAATTTGCGACCAGTTCAGGGGGGCCTACCTGCGGCGGTAGAGGCGCTAATTAAAGGAGAGGTGTGGGGCGGCCATTTTTTTTGCTGGCCGCCTGCCAGCACCTCTTGGCACCGCCGTCCCCGGCCTCCTGAGCGCCCCCCCACGTTGTGCCTGCTGTGTCCCAAGAGCCCGGCACTTCTCCTCGGTGCCGGGCTCTTTTGCCGGCACTCGCGATCTCCGATCGCGCTGCAGCAGGCCCCTCCCCTTTAAAAAGGGGAGGAAGGCCTGCAGTACCGCAGTGCGCCGTGCCGCAGCATGTGGCGCAGCGGCACGTTGCACTGTGATTTTCAGTTGCAGCGCCCCAAGAGGGATGCGGGGCACCTCGAGCAGCGCCCCGCTTCCGTTTGGGGCGCTGAAACTGAATTTCCGGCTGGCGCTCGCGGCTCCTTCCGGGGTGGTACTTCCGGCGCCCAGGCGAGACTGGCGCCCTAAATGGGACGCCACCGAATTTCTAGGCCATAATTTCTAAATGAATCAATGCAAAACTACATAACAACGTCAACTAATCATCCTTCCCGTAGTGTTTGTCCTTCGTGTTCCTTTGCCTGCCCTAGTGCTCCTACGAAGTGCTACTTTCCTGGGGGAGACTGCAGACGGCCTTGCAGGATAACCTCGAGCAGCTCTGGGCCTAGAAGGCCCAGCTGTAGACTGCACCACCTCCGCAGCAGTCTGGGCTGGCTGGCTGACAGGCAGCAGCAAAGGCACTGGCGGAGTGGTGGGAGTAGGAATGCTGTCATCCTGAGAGAGGACAGCAGGTTCATGCTCCACGGAGCCACTGCCACTCCCCGGGTGGCACCTCAGCATTCTTAGCCATCTGTTGGAGCACAGGTTGCTGGACTGCTGTGAGACTCTGCAAGCCCCTTTCCACACTCGTAAACCCAGCCACAATGGCATCAGTCTGAGCTTGTGTGACAGCAAGGTGAGCCTGCATGAGAGCAGTCTGAGCTTCACTGTAGCACTCAGGCATTGTGTCGCTTCTGTTTGTGCTGCAATGGAAGCTGCGACATCACCCATCACACCTAGCATCACGGTTGGGTCCACAAGTGTCCGAATGGAGTTGTTCATCATTTCCATTAGTGCAGAGAGCATCGGCAAAATGTTATTGTCCAGTAGACTGCACCTGATATTAACCCCCTCTCTTGAGTGCTAAGCCAACCAGCAGTGCGTTTAGTGCTGAGCTCAGCACTCCCAATCATGTAAATGAGCGGGCAGCACGAATTTTACGTGCTGCCTGCACCACTTTGAACGGGTGCAGACAGATTGGGATTTGCGCTCCCCGCGCCCGTTTTTGAGCTTAATCGAATTTCACCCTCAAGTTGACAAGCTGCTCGCAGATGGAGGAGGAGGAGGTGGAGAAGGGCTCTCAGCAGGAGGCCTTACCCACATAGGTTCTTCCGAGAGCAATTCTCTTACCTCAACCTGAGCAAGGAGCAGTGCGTGAGGCATCTGCGCTAAACGAAAGAGGTGCTCACGGAACTCTGCCACCTCTTGCAACCAGACCTGCAGCCTCACTCCAGGGTAAGGACTGCTTTGCCAGTGGCTGTGAAGGTGCCTGTGGTCCTGAATTTCTTTGCGTCAGGACCCTTCCAGGCGACATCTGTAATGTCTCCCAGTTTGCTGTCCACTGCTGCATAAGAGAGGTGACAGATGGACGTTATTGCCAGGAGAGGGGACTTCATTGTCTTTTCTCTGACCAGAGAGAAGTAGGCAGAGCCTGCACGTGGTTTTGCCAGGATAGCGGGCTTCCCCATGGTGCAGAGCACCATCGACTGCGTGCACTTGGCTTTGCGGGTGCCGAATTTAAATGCTGAGTTGTACCGCAACCGCAAAATGTGCAGATGGTGTGCGACCACGCTCAGCACATCATGATGGTAAATGCCCGGTATCCCGGCAGCAGTCATGATGCTGTTATTCTGCGCCAGTCCACTGTTCCCTCAGTCTTTGAGCCACCAAGACATACCAGAGGGTGGCTACTGGATGACAAGGGCTATCCACTGACCACCTGGCTCATGACTCCGCTCGGCAACCCAACCACACGTGGGCAGCATGCGTAAAAGGAGAGTCATGCTGCCACACGGAATCTGACAGAGCAGACCATTGGTGCCCTTAAACAATGCTTCCACTGCTTACACCGCTCTGGAGGAGCCCTGCAGTACTTTCTAGGGAGCGTTTCAATATTCGTCATGGTCTGCTGCATGCTCCACAACCTCGCCATCATGAGGGCACAGTCCTTGCCACCAAGCATACAGCGACCAGCTGAGGAGGAGGAGGAGGAGGAGGAAGCGGACGAGGAGGAAGTGGAAGAGGATGAAGCGGAAGGGAGGATGCAACCCAGACTGCCTCTTTTTGCCTGGGCTGTCCGTGATCAACTCATCTGACTGCGGTACCAGTGAATGCAACCCCAATTCTCCATTCAACAATAGTCCCACACCTTCCCTTCCCTTCCCTCTGTTACTGACCATCACAGCCTTTTCTTGGCCACAGTGCTGAAATAAAAGACACCACAAAATAAACATTCCAATTCAACTTTATACATCAATCCATCCAATATTACATAACAAAGTGAACTAATCACCCTTGTGCACTCTCTTAGTGCCTGTCTTGTGTGTGCCTTTGCCTGTCCTAGTGCTCATATGAAGTGCTACCCCAGTGGCTGCAGCATGGCTGGTGGAAGGCTGCTGACTTTCAGTGGAGGAGACTGCAGATGGCCTTGCAGGATGACCTCGAGCAGTTCTGGGTCTAGAAGGCCCGACTATGGACTGCACCATCTTGGCAAGGGCGGCAATAGTCTGGGCTGGCTGGCTGATAGGCAACATCAAGGGCACTGGCAGAGTGGCAGGGGTGGGAGGGCAATTGCTGTCATCCTGAGAGACAACAGCAGGTTCTTGCTCCATGGAGTCGCTGCTACTCTCCCAGGCGGCGCCTTAGCATACCTAGCCATCTGTTGGAGAACAGATTGCTGGACTGCTGTGAGACCCTGCAAGCCCCTTTGCACACTGGTAAACCCAGCCACGATGACAGCAGTCTGAGCTTGCATGACTTCAAGCTGAGCGTCCACTGCAGCACTCAGACTTTGGGCGGCTTCTGCTTGTGCTACAATGGAAGCTGAGGCATCAGCCATCAGACTCTCTATCATCATGTTCTATAGAAGGGTTTCGACCCGAAACGTTGACTCTATTTCTCTCTCCATGGATGTTGCCTGGCCTGCTGAGCTTTTCCAGCATTTTCTGTTGTTATTTCGGATTTCCAGCATCCGCAGTATTTTGCTATTGACTCTCTAGCATGGTTGGGTCCACAAGTGCGCTAATGGAGTTGGCCATCACTTCCACCCTTGAAATCATGGGCTCCAAGCTCTGCGCAAAGTCCTGTGCAAGGTTGGTGCCGGACTCCTCCATGCTCCTTGACATTGCACTCAGGCTTTCTGGCAGGCCTGTCAATGCACCAAGCACTTTTTTGTGCATACCCATCAGCGTTCTTCTGTAGGTCGCCCCATCGAAGTCCTCATCTGAGTCTTCTGCAGCAGAACTCGTGTGCGACCTCACCCTCTGGGGAGCTGGCAGCTGTGCTATCCTTTCCCCCTGCGCTGGCTGCGGCCCACTTGTGCCCGGTGACTCACTATGTGCAGATCCCGCCTCTAAGCTACCCTCTAAAGTCCATGCACTTCCAGTTTCTGAGCTGATGCCTGGGCTTGTCAGATCAAGTGATGGTGTTTCTTCTTCATCATCACTGTCCTCTCCCTCTTCTTGCACCACTGGCTGGGCAGGTTGGATTTCTTGGGTCTCTGAAATGAGAAAGGCACAATTGTATGAGCATACTGTCATCAGCAATGCTTTCAACCTTGTCTTGTAAATCAGAGGAGACAGCAGCTGGGGTATTTTGAATGTGTATTAGAATTGTCCCACATGGGATACCGTAGTGGTGATTTGCAATGCACTATGGGAAATGTAGTGCATTGAATGAAGAAGCACATTGTAAATAAAATGGCCGTTAACTAAACTCTCCACTCCGGAGTCCTTCTTAATTGTTATATAGGTAAGGGTATAAAACCCCTTGAGACACAACAAAACTGGCGACGAGGACGACGGACTTGCGCATCACTTTGCACTGGAATCGGTGATGTTTAAAGTAAGAAGTTCCTGTCTTTTCATAATGGCGTGCCCGCAGTTTAGTGCTGATGCAATCGCCTCGTAAAGGTGGCAGTTCCTGTGTTACACAAATAAGAAGGGGGAGAGTAACGATACAGTGAAACGAAGTGGAGGAAAAGGACTGTAAAAATAAAATAAAAAAGTGGAGGAAAAGGACTGTAAAGATTTAAAAAAAAATAACAAAATGGCTATGCTAACCGGAGCGTTTGGACCATTTGATGAAATGGCGGAGCAATGGAATGCTTATACAAAGCGTTTCGGATTTTTCGTGACTGCAACTGGCATTAAAGATGACGTGAAAGTGGCGACGTTCCTCAGTGTGATCGGAGCAAAAACATTTGGCTTGTTACGGAGTTTGATGCACCCGGATAAGCCCGGCGGTAAGACATATGATCAGATTGTGGAAGTTTTGGAAACACATTTCGCACCCAAGCCACTGCTGATTGCCGAGAGGTTCAGGTTTCACAAATGAAACCAAGGGGAGGGTGAGTCCATAGCCGAATATGTTGCAGTGCTAAAGAAGCTAACTGAGCATTGTGAGTTTGGTGAAACTCTAAATGACACTGTCCGTGATAGGTTTGTGTGTGGATTAAGATGTGAAGCAACACAGAAGCGCTTGGTCACGACTGACAAACTGACGCTTAAATCAGCAGTGGAGCTCGCTGTGTCTATGGAGTTAGCAGCTAAAGATGCACAGCTGTTGGGGGCTGCAACAAGAGTGCACAGGGTAGCAGCTACACCGGATAAGCATGCAAGGGGCGCCAGAGAGTGTTACAGATGTGGAAGGTCATGTCATCAGCCATCTGCCTGCTGGTGTAAAGACCTGACCTGTCGGAAATGTGAAAAGAAAGGACACATTGAACGTGTGTGTAAAGGGCAAAGCAAACAATCCTACATGGAGACACACAAAAACAAACAAGGAAACACATCCATGTAGAATTCGCAAAATTGAACATTGTCCTATAAGGGTCTATTGGCAGAAAAGGCCTTAACTTTTAAAGACTGTTTTAAAAGAAGCCCAGAAAAAGGGATACACAAAATGGCCGCCAGACCCCGTGACCAGCTTTTGGGACACTTTAAAATGGTTCCTGCAGTCCCTAGACAGCTTTTGTGGATTCAGCCCACAGTAGGTTCTGGAAGGCAGTTTCAGGGAAAACGAAACCGGACAGAGCCCCATACATATAGATTGGATGCAGATCCGATCAGATCGACCTGTAGATAAAGGCCATCTAAATGTTTACCCAGTCAAAGGGAAACAGTTTCATATTCATAGGGGGAACATCAAGAACCATTTAAGACATCAGAAGGACATTAAAAACATTACCAGGTCATTCCAGACCAGAGATGGCAGTTACCGGCCATCCAGAAGGTAACTCTTACACAAGGACTACCCCGCTGTGATACAAGCCTGCCAAGAATTAAACAAAGATTCACCGTGATATGGCGGGAGATAAGGGCCTCTTTGAGAAGTATAATTGAGGACCCGGGACATCTGTCGGGAGCATAACGTAGCGTGGCACAGCTTGGCTTAGCTAGCTTGCCTTTTCGAGAGCCGTGGAGGAACGTCGATCCGGAGACCAGTCAAGAAGGTGATTCGAGTCTGCGTCCAGCCCTGGGGTAACCATCGGGAGATCATCGACAAACCCCGGGCCGTTGACGAGACAAAGGACAGTAGCCCTCCACAAGAAACCTACATGAAAATGGTAAAACAGCTGGGCTCTGCGAAGAAACCTATATGACAATGGTCAAACAGTTGGTCTCCGTCCACGCCGATGTGCAGGCCTGCTAGCATGCAGCCTGTCCGTGACCTTCACCTCGAGGGAGAAGAGAGAGTGTCGCAGCCCGCAGTGTTGACCACGTGGAGACAGGACGCCCGAGAGGATCAAAACGCAGACCTTTCAAAATCTTATACTTTCTAATTGGATTGGTGAGCATGTTTCTGGCCCCTCATAATCTAATCTAGCTAGGCTTAGGGGGTGGGCATTTTGGGTATAATTTAATTATGAGTTGTTGTCCCTCGATTTTCCGTGTGTTTCCCCATTTCGAGATGACTTTTGTAAAGTATAACATGCCTGTATATATGTTGGTTAATATTGTATTATGATTTGGTTTTCCCTCCCATGTACCTTATTGGCTTACATTCAATTTGTTCCTTTATGCAATAAAATTTCATTTTGTTTTCATTAAACCTGGTCTATAGAGTATTCTCTACATTGTAGTTCCTGCCTCAAAGTCCAGAGTATAGAACCTAAGGGGCGAGTGGGTCGAACTACTCAATGTTTTACTGTGCAAGAGAGAGAGGCCTCTAGAGAGAGAAACCTCTGCGATCTAAAACCCCTTACAGAAAATGGCGACCGTGGCAGGACACTGGCAGCAGGATTGCAATGTATTAGACCCAGGTTTAAATGGACGAAATGTTATGGATGAGAGGATAGCGGATTATGTTTTTGGCAAGGTAAATCTCACTAAGCAGTGGATTTCCGATCTCTTACTGGTTGGGCGTCCGGTAGACGCAGCCATCAGGTGGGCAGAGAGCAAAGAATATAAGAAGTCAGTCGAGAAGGCAGTGTGGCTGATGTGCTACAAAAGACAAGTCCAGATTTTGGACAAAGTCGTTGCAGCGCAGGCAGCCATGATCAAAACCCAGGCTTCAGAGATAGAGGAAAAGGCCATGGGTGGGGAAAAGCTCATCGCAGCGCTTCACGCGCTGAATCAGGAATGCCAAACTATAGCCAGCCAACATCAGGCTAAAATAGAGTACCTGGAATGTCAGGTTACTGAGGCAAAGTTGCATGAAGCGAGGGTACGGGAGAAAAGCGCCCACCTCGCACAACAGCTAAGAGCGCAGGAGGAGAGAGTAGTAGAGGTCAAGGCAGCTTACAAGCTGGCCATTGAGAACGGGTTTGAGGGTGCAGACCACGGCCCCTGCCAGAAGGCATTAGAAGACCTAAGAACAGCCCTGGCAAAGGCAAAAGGCATGGTATACCTCGTAAGCCCAAAAGTGAGTCAAATAGACTTCCTGAAGGAATCCAAAAGACCGATTCCACACGAAATAGTTGTGGCACCAGCCACTGAACCCTCAGCACCGCCGAGCTATAATGAGGTTTGGCCCGAAGGGGGGGTGGTAGAAGGGGAGGAAGCTGAGGTAGAACCGGAGGAGGAAGAACCCCTGGTAGTAAAGCCGGAGCCGGCACCAATGTGTCCTACTTGGCAGCAGAGGTACGGTCCCACCAACGCAAATGGCGCGGACGGACCCCTCCTGAACCAGATCGTGCTGCCCCACGGTGCCCAACAACTCAGAGCGATGGTGAGCCACCTCCCAAAACTCACCGAGAAGGGAGATCCCTCAGTCCATTTCAGGGAGATAGAGCAGACAGCCGCCATCAATGATTGTGATGATCCTGAACAGGCGAAGATGTTGCTGTTCTCCCTGGATAGCACAATCCTTCAGTGCCTCTCAGACGGGAGTAAGAGGGGATAGAAAGGGTATGTGGAACTCAGGGATGAGGTCCTGGAGGTTATGGGAGTTGACGACGGCAATCCGTTCCTCCGTGTGGAAGGGACTGTGCAGCTAACTGGAGAACCCCCACGGGTTTTCGCAGAAAGGCTGTGGCCAGTGTATCGGCGCAGCTGTCCGGGCATGCCTGAACGGGTCGCAATGAACGGTGTTCAGTGGGTTCATTGGCTCCGCTGCCTGGTTGCCAACAGCTTACCACAGATACAGGCCCAAGGCCCACAGAAGAGACAGTGCTCCGACAGCTCACCATTGCATACAAGAATTGCAGGAGTCAGGAGGCACCTCCCTCTAAGGGAAAAGTGCATGAGGCAAAACCCGCAGCCCCAAGCAAAAAGGAGTGGCATCAGGAGGGGAATCGCCCTCCCCAGGCCAAGCTCAATTGCTACGGGTGTGGGAAGGATGGACATTGGCGCAGGGACTGTAAAAATCCGTGGAAGGATAATAAGGGAAGATCTCCCGCAGCCCAAGCCCAAGCCCAGACCGCCGCCCCAGAAAAGGGAACCGGTGCAGCTATGGATCCCGCTGCAATAGAGTCAATTTTAGAGACAATGCGGTCTCTTATGATCTCGCAGGGGAGGGTAGCAGTCACCACTGGTCCTGTCGTTCTCGCAACCCCGACCGTTTCACCCCAATGACTAGAGCCAGTGCAGCCTGTTGACAAGGCTAGACGGGAACCAATACAAGACCCACCGGTCCCCACCACTTGCGTAGTGGAGGTGCCCCGGCACACTAAATGGTTTCACGTAAACCAGTGCAAACTATTTAAGCCGGGTGCAAAAGAGCCAACAACTAAGGCCAGGTCTGAGGGTAAAAATCCTCAGCCTGAGGCGTGCAAAAAGTCACAGACCACACAGGCTGGAACCACAGCCTGCTTGAGGGGAGGAGCTATCCCGCTTACCTGGGAGGTTTCCCCATTGGCCTGGGACTCGGACGGGGAAGAGCCCGAACAGCTAGGCCCCGCCCTTGACATGATTCTGGAGGAGGTGGAGTCGGAGGACGGAGGTCCCGCCCTCGGCTCAAGCTTAGGGGAGGTAGAACTTGGGGGTGAAGATTCTCCACCTGTAGGGACAGGTAGGGAGGCGTCATCTGCCACAGACCCAAATCCCAAAGGGGCGGAGTCTGAGGGAAGGGAGCCGAAGCCGACAGTCGTGAAGAAGACATGGGCTGTGAGGGCTAAAGTCCCAACCAAAGGTCCACTCGCAAAGGGAGCCTCGCCCGAAGTACCCCCTCGCAGGTCGTCGGACCCGAGCACAGTTAGGGGAGAGCCCGAACAGCTAGGCCCTGCCCCTGACACGATTCTGGAGGAGGTGGAGTCGGAGGACGGAGATCCCGCCCTCGGCTCAAGCTTAGGGGAGGTAGAACTTGGGGGCGGAGATTCTCCACCTGTAGGGACAGGTAGGGAGGAGTCGTCTGCCACAGACCCAAATCCCGAAGGGGCGGAGCCTGAGGGAAGGGAGCCGAAGCCGGCAGCCGTGGTGGAGCCACTGGCTGTGAGGGCTAAATTCCCAACCACAGGTCCACTCGCTAAGGGAGCCTTGTCCAAGGCACCCCCTCGCAGGTCGTCTCGAACGCCTCAGCCAGTAAAGCCCTGGCCCGATTCCCCCTACTTCAGCAGACACCGACTTGGGAAATCCCTAGAGAGACGCAGTCCCCAATTGGCAGCAAAAGGCTGCAGGGGACTCAAGCTACAGGTCAGTGTGGCCCCGCCACAGGGAGCGGTGAGCTGCAGTCCGAACAGGGATTAGGTAGGCCGCCCGGGGACGGGCGGTGCTGTACATAAGTTTAGTTAAGTTTAAGATTGGTTAAGTATAAGGTGTGTAAATTTTTAAGGTGATGGGTGTTGTAAGGAATAGTTTTAGAATCTGCCCAGCATGTGTGTTTGTTTGGATCGAGGTCGAAAGACCCGATCATGCCTTCACCTAGGTCAGACTCTCTCGGGAGCCTGGCTGTATCGTTTAATCTGTTGCAGGAACCAAAGGGACTATGGAAAGGATTCTCATCGTGTTCGCGGTGATCGGGTGTAGCTTGGCCTATCGGGGCTACACCAAGGACTCCATCGTATATGGATGTTCCGGGGACACAGCCCCCATCGCGACTGATGGGACAGGAGTACGGGACGTAGAAGAAACAGCTACCTACTTCCACGAAGGGAGGTGGCCAGGATGGCTGGGGCCGAACTCTACGGAATACTCCAGCCAGTCCGGGTTCGCATACGGAGAGACTTCTCTAATGTGTCCCAGGGTGAGGATCATCGCACCCAGAGTCAGCGTCACCGTCGGAAGGAAGCTTTGTTTGGTATGCCATGGACATGTTCCTTTGGACAGATGGTGTTGGCTCCGGAAGCTGAGCAAGACCATGAAGAACTCCACGGTCGAGTGGGAGCGACTGGGTAACAATACCCATCGGACTATTACGGGGACTCATGGGGGATTGAGTGTCTGTTGGGACAAATGGTGGGAACCAGATGAGGGGATTTACATCTATATGTGGGGTTCAGAACGCGTCTGCCCCACAGGCATCTCCATCTTTTTCCAAAGACAGTGGCAGGATGCTGGGAAAGGGATGAGGTGGGACGTCAGCACACGGGCGTGCGGAGTCCCATACTCTCAGATCCCGGTGAATGCCACTGAGCTCAGCACCCGCCCCTGCAAGCCCCTGCCCACGATTCCGGTAGCCAAAGCCCGCAAGGAAGGGTGCCCCACCACTACCAAGGGACCCGGGAATGGACTGGTATTGGTACCCACAGGTCAGGTGCTGTACCAAGGGGTGCACTACGCGGTGGCCTCGGTGATTTTAAACTTCACCGAGTTGCGATTGCCAGAGTGGTGCCCCAAGGAAACGGAGCAATTGTACCAGGTCCTGTTAGCAACTGTGTGTGGTAAACCACTGTTATTGTATCCTACTGTTATCGTTATTGCATATTGTTACCTCTGGTTGGCGCTGTGTACCAATGCATGCCTCAGCTGGCTCCGCCCACATGACCAGGTATAAAGGTGGGTGTTTCGGCAACCCACTTCCTTCTTGGAACCAGTTGGCCACGAGAGGGATGCTCTGTTCTTTAGTTAATAAAAACCTCTTCATTACTTTCCTAATTCATCGCCTTTTTATGGAGTAATTGATAAGCGTATCAATTTTATTAACTAAAAGTAGAATGTCGACACCTGAACAGCAACAACAGCAGGCGTTGCTGCGAGCCCTCAGACCAGCATGCCTGGACCTCGACCCTCAAGCAGCAGGTTCATCGACCAATTTCGAACACTGGCTGAGCTGCTTTGCATCCTTCCTAAAAGCCTCCGCCGTGACATCGGAGGAGAACAAACTAAAAGTTTTGACCGCCCAGGTGAGCCCTCAAGTATATACACTCATCCGGGACGCTACTACGTACACGGCGGCCCTCGAACTACTAAAAGGGCAATACACACGCCCAGTGAACACGATTTACGCCAGACACCTCTTGGGATCCCGCAGGCAGCAACCGGGGGAATCGGTAGAGGCATTTTTACGGGCGTTACAGACACTCTGCAGGGACTGCGACTGTAAGGAGGTAACGGCTGCGGGGCACGCAGAGGGACTTACCTGTGATGCCTTCGTTAGGGGCCTCCAGTCTGACTACTCCCGGCAGAGACTGCTCGAAAGCAAGGAGCTCGACCTGAAGTCGGCTGTAGCCCTTGCGCTCTCGTTAGATGCAGCCCACCGAAACCTCGAAGCATACTCACGTAACGGCGCCGCGCCATGGCCATCGCGACCTTGGGACATGGGACCGCCGCCCCCGGTACCAACTGCTGCGGCGATGTCCCGAAATCAACCGGGACCGCCGCCCCCGGTACCAACTGCAGCGATGCCCCGTAACCAGGCCCAAAAATGCTATTTCTGTGGCCAGTTAAAACACCCTAGAGCGCGCTGCCTGGCTAAGACTGCTACCTGCTCGGGCTGCGGGAAGAAAGGCCATTACGCCAATGCCTGCAGGGGGAAACCCGCGAACGCCAGCAGCGCCGCATGCGAACAGTGGGGGCAGCCATCTTATCCGCCATTTTGTGCACCTCCGGCCACGCGGGGACCTGAATCATGGCCGCCGCCATTTTGTCCGCCGCACTCAACCGCCATTTTGTCTCCGGACTCGACCACCGTCTCGTCGGACGACCATATTGACTCACTAAGCCATACACTGGCCTCCGTTACGCTGGATCAAGCCCTGCCTCATCATCTGTCCAGGTCCATGATGGACATCACGGTAAACGGCCGCGCCACCACTTGCCTATTTGACAGCGGGAGCACAGAGAGTTTTATTTACCCCGACACGGTACGTAGCCACTCCTTCACGGTCCTGCCAACGCGCCATCGGATTTCTATGGCGTCTAAGTCCCATTCAATGGACGTCGGCGGCTACTGTGTGGTGACCCTTTCGGTTAGGGGCACAGAATATAAAAATTTTAAACTTCTTGTCCTGCCCCGTCTTTGCGCTGCCGTGCTGCTAGGGTTGGATTTTCAGTGCCACCTTAAAAGTGTCACATTAGCATACGGTGGACCCCTCCCCCCACTCACAGTCTGCAACCAACACCTTTTAAATCGCCCGCCGCACACCACTTGCAGCCTTTCCACACTCAATGTCCCCCCCCCTCCCTTGTTCGCTAACCTCACCCACGACTGTAAACCCATCGCTACCAAGAGCAGGCGGTACAGCGCCGGGGACAGAGCTTTTATTAACTCTGAGGTGGAGCGGCTCCTGAAGGAGGGCATTATCGAAGGGAGCACCAGCCCCTGGCGAGCCCAGGTTGTAGTCGTTAAAACCACCGATAAACGCCGCCTGGTCATTGACTACAGCCAAACCATAAACCGGCACACTCAGCTGGACGCATACCTCCTTCCTCGCATATCTGATATGGTCAATCAGATTGTGCAATACAGAGTATTCTCCACCATTGACCTTAAGTCAGCATACCACCAACTCCCCATCCGCCATGAGGGCCGCCAGTATACTGCCTTCGAGGCGAACGGCCGCCTCTACCACTTCCTTAGGGTTCCCTTCGGCGTCACCAACGGGGTTTCGGTCTTCCAAAGGGAGATGGACCGGATGGTTGAACAGAATGCGCTGCAGGCCACCTTTCCCTACCTGGATAACGTCACCATCTGCGGCCACGACCAGCAGGACCATGACGTTAATCTAGGAAAATTCCTCCGTACGGCCCAGCGGCTGAACCTGACGTACAATAAGGAGAAATGTATGTTTCGCACCAAACGCCTTGCCATTCTCGGCTGCGTAGTGGAGAGCGGAGTCATCGGGCCCGACCCCGACAGAATGCGCCCCCTTATGGAGCTCCCCCTCCCCCACTGCCAAAAAGCACTGAAGAGATGCCTGGGGTTTTTCTCTTACTATGCTCAGTGGGTGCCCCACTATGCGGACAAAGCCAGACCCCTCATCAAATCCACCTCCTTCCCCCTGACACCAGAGGCGTGTGCAGCCTTCACTCTTATCAAGAGCGATATTGCGAAGGCCACAATGCACGCAGTGGATGAGTCCATCCCCTTCCAAGTGGAGAGCGATGCATCCGACTTCGCCCTAGCTGCGACCCTTAACCAGGCGGGGAGACCCGTGGCCTTTTTCTCAAGGACCCTCCAGGGCCCCGAGATTCGACACTCCTCTGTCGAAAAGGAGGCCCAGGCTATTGTGGAAGCCGTGCGTCACTGGAGGCATTACCTGGCCGGAAAACAGTTTACCCTTCTCACTGACCAGCGTTCAGTTGCTTTTATGTTCAATAATAAGCAGAGGGGCAAAATCAAGAACGACAAGATCTTGAGGTGGAGAATTGAACTCTCCACCTACAATTACGATATCTTGTACCGGCCCGGGAAACTCAATGAGCCCCCAGATGCCCTATCACGTGGTACATGCGCCAACGCGCAGGTTAATAGACTGCAGTCCCTCCACAATGACCTCTGCCACCCGGGGGTCACCAGGTTCTTCCATTTCATCAAATCCCGTAACCTGCCCTACTCCATCGAGGAGGTCAGGAGCATGACCAGGAACTGCCAAATCTGTGCCGAGTGCAAACCGCATTTTTATAGGCCAGACAGAGCAAGCCTGATCAGGGCCACTCGCCCCTTCGAGCGCCTGAGCGTCGATTTTAAAGGGCCCCTCCCCTCCTCTGACCGCAACGTGTACTTCCTCAACATAATTGATGAGTACTCCCGTTTCCCGTTCGTCATCCCTTGCCCAGACATGACCAGTACCATGGTCATCAAATGTCTGAATGACCTCTTCGCCCTGTTCGGGTTCCCTAGCTATATACATAGTGACAGGGGCTCATCTTTCATGAGCGACGAACTTCATCAGTACCTGCTCGCGAGAGGTATTGCTACGAGCAGGACCACCAACTACAACCCCCGGGGGAACGGCCAGGTGGAAAGAGAGAACGCGACGGTTTGGAAGGCCGTCCTCTTAGCCTTAAAATCTAAGGGCCTTCCGACCTCTCGCTGGCAGGAGGTCCTCCCTGCGGCGCTCCACTCCATCCGGTCACTGCTTTGTACTGCCACTAATGCCACCCCTCATGAGCAAATGTTCGTTTTCCCCAGGAAGTCCACATCGGGAACCTCGCTACCGACATGGCTGACTTCTCCTGGGCCCGTCCTACTGCGGAGGCACATGAGGACCCATAAAATGGACCCCCTGGTCGAGAGGGTGAACCTCCTACACGCCAACCCCCAGTATGCCTACGTGGCATACCCAGACGGGCGGGAGGACACGGTCTCCATATGAGACCTCGCACCCTCGGGTGCCCCTGAATTACCACCATTATCCCCCACCACTTCTCCCAACCCAACCCCTGTAGACGGCATGCCGGAGCCCCAGGACCCTTCGTTGACCACCCAGAAACCAGATTCGACGTTGGACACTGCTCCACCGCCGCCGCCACCACGACGATCAGGACGTCATACAAGGCCTCCTGATAGACTTACCTACACGAACTTGTAGTACACTTCACCCCACCGGACTAAATTTTAAACAAGGGGTGAATGTGGTAAACCACTGTTATTGTATCCTATTGTTATCGTTATTGCATATTGTTACCTCTGGTTGGCGCTGTGTACCAATGCATGCCTCAGCTGGCTCCGCCCACATGACCAGGTATAAAGGTGGGTGTTTCGGCAACCCACTTCCTTCTTGGAACCAGTTGGCCACGAGAGGCATGCTCTGTTCTTTAGTTAATAAAAACCTCTTCATTACTTTCCTAATTCATCGCCTTTTTATGGAGTAATTGATAAGCGTATCACTGTGTTCAGACAATTTTATGAGTTCGACTTTGCCGATGTCGACAGAGCCGGATTATACACCACACCACAAGAGGTCTTGGACAGGGTAGGGAGACAAAGAAGGGGTACAGTCATTGATATTTTTACCGCTTTTAACACAGGGACTTCCGTCATCAACACTCTGGATGACGTAGAGCTGCAGACCCAGATCAATGGTTTAAAAGGGCGGTTAAGAAAGATACTGGCGGATGAGAATAAGGTAGTGGGTTCTGAGTTAAATGAGGACCAGGCCATGACACTACACTTAAAAGAAATTATAGCTGAGCTGGAGAAACACGCTAAAACGGAAAATGCTCTCATCAGAGAGGATCGGAATGTGTCAGATAAGGCTGCGCAGAACGAAGCGTGCGTGCTGTATGGGGCGTGGTTACTGGGCGAGGGCCGCAGTAATCCGGAGGATTTAAAACAAGGTTTGGTCCCCTCCTGGATCGGCAATAAGCACCTCGCAGCCCTCCACCCTTTTGAGAACGCATTAAGTCCATGCCAGCTCAGACTAGCTTCAGAGGCCTACCCAGTCCCAGTGGACTGTGGGCGGTCTAATCACAACATTGTGGGTATAGCGGTAAGAATGCCGGTTATGGGAAAGACAGCTAAACCCGCCCCGGTATACAGGGTGGAGAACATTGGAGTCATTCAAGGGGGTGCACACATTCGCTACACAGCGGTCCCACCTTACATCATTCGATGGGAGCATGCAATGACGGGTACCGACCTCTCGGGGTGCCAGAGCCGGGGAACACACATCATCCTGTGTCCCCAGCACTTGAATGCCTATTTGAAACCACAGTGCGGGTTCAGAACTGCTGGCGTGAAGCCTATAAATTGCACCATGGAGGCAATGGCACAAGGCCATGTGCCCCCACAGGTGACATATATAGGAGGTGGGACATACTGTGTCACCACTGCAGCGCCCCACTACCAACATGGACAGCACGGCTGGTGTCCGGTCAGTGACAGCAGTTTCTGCTTCAAACCCAAGGCAGAAGTTCAAGTAGCCCAAGAGTGAATTGTCCCTATTCCTGAACCTTCCACTGTTCACCTCACTGTCAAGGAAAATTTCACCAATCTGCAACGATTCGTTGCA
Source organism: Somniosus microcephalus (assembly GCF_052327205.1). Classification (NCBI taxonomy): domain Eukaryota; kingdom Metazoa; phylum Chordata; class Chondrichthyes; order Squaliformes; family Somniosidae; genus Somniosus; species Somniosus microcephalus. The sequence continues at coordinate 117,818,416 of NC_140989.1, forward strand.
CAATTTGGCTACGTCATTCCCCCTCTCCCTGAACACCTCACCAAGATACTAAAAGCCGTTGCCGTTTCACAGAAACATTTTTACACGCTGGAGCAGAAGACATTAGAAATAGGGGCAGACATATTAGATATAGTGACCCCACAGTGGTGGGACCTGTTTACTAATATAGAAGTCCCTTCATGGATTAGGATAACCTCCCACATCCTCGTAGTATGTCAGATTTTTATCGTGATTTATTTACTCTTTGTACATTGTAATAGGGACAAACGTTTCCAGAAGTATGAGAACAGAGGAGAATGGAGGAAGCATTATGTGTGGGAAGACGAGGAGACACCCGTTTGAATTTTGCTGCTATGTATAGCGTTAAAGTTTTCCTCCCTCCTCTATTTTTGACCGTATTCATGTGTGATTTTGTGTGTATTTTCTTTCTTTATTATTTTTATTGAAGTTTATTATGTGCGTTGTTGTTAATAAAAATAATATGTATGAACCAGGTGGTGTAGGGGTATTAGGCCCCCCTCCACGCCTGGAAATGTGTGTATCAGATTTTAATTCCAATGTATTGCCATCTATAGATGCTTAATGTACACTGTAGGTTTTCTGAAATGGGAAATGCATGTGTCGTGGGGTCATAGATAGGTAAATACAGGGGATGGTTTGATTATGGAGAGTCAGAAAATTTTGCTCACCCAGAATTATGACACTTCAAGCAAGTTACAGTATCATCAGGGCGGACTGTAGAATTTGCAAAATTGAACATTGTCCTATAAGGGTCTATTGGCAGAAAAGGCCTTAACTTTTAAAGACTGTTTTAAAAGAAGCCCAGAAAAAGGGACACACAAAATGGCCACCAGGCCCCGTGACCAGCTTTTGGGACACTTTAAAATGGTTCCTGCAGTCCCCAGACAGCTTTTGTGGATTCAGCCCACAGTAGGTTCTGGAAGGCAGTTTCAGGGAAAACGAAACCGGACAGAGCCCCATACATATAGATTGGATGCAGATCCAATCAGATCGGCCTGTAGATAAAGGCCATCTAAATGTTTACCCAGACAAAGGGAAACAGTTTCATATTCATAGGGGGAACATCAAGAACCGTTTAAGATGTCAGAAGGACATTAAAAACATTACCAGGTCATTCCAGACCAGAGATGGCAGTTAGCGGCCATCCAGAAGGTAATTCTTACACAAAGACTACCCCGCTGTGATACAAGCCCGCCAAGAATTAAACAAAGACTCACCGTGACATGGCGGGAGATAAGGGCCTCTTTGAGAAGTATAATTGAGGACCCGGGATATCTGTCGGGGGCATAGCGTAGCGTGGCACAGCTTGGCTTAGCTAGCTTGCCTTTTCGAGAGCCGTGGAGGAACGTCGATCTGGAGACCAGTCAAGAAGGTGATTCGAGCCTGCGTCCAGCCCCGGGGTAACCATTGGGAGATCATCGACAAACCCCAGGCCATTGACGAGACAAAGGACAGTAGCCCTCCACAAGAAACCTACATGAAAATGGTAAAACAGTTGGGCTCTGCAAAGAAACCTATATGACAATGGTCAAACAGTTGGTCTCCGTCCACGCGGACGTCCAGGCCTGCTAGCATCCAGCCTGTCCGTGACCTTCACCTCGAGGGAGAAGAGAGAGTGTCGCAGCCCGCAGCGTTGACCACGTGGAGACAGGACGCCCGAGAGGATCAAAACGCAGACCTTTCAAAATCTTATACTTTCTAATTGGATTGGTGAGCATGTTTCTGGCCCCTCATAATCTAATCTAGCTAGGCTTAGGGGGTGGGCATTTTGGGTATAATTTAATTATGAGTTGTTGTCCCTCGATGTTCCGTGTGTTTCCCCATTTCGAGATGACTTTTGTAAAGTATAACATGCCTGTATATATGTTGGTTAGTACTGTATTATGATTTGGTTTTCCCTCCCATGTACCTTATTGGCTTACATTCAATTTGTTCCTTTATGCAATAAAATTTCATTTTGTTTTCATTAAACCTGGTCTATAGAGTATTCTCTACATTGTAGTTCCTGCCTCAAAGTCCAGTGTATAGAACCTAAGGGGCGAGTGGGTCGAACCACTCAATGTTTTACTGTGCAAGAGAGAGAGGCCTCTAGAGAGAGAAACCTCTGCGATCTAAAACCTCTTACATCCAACTGGTGTTCTAAAAAGAAAAACCTACACATGGTGAAACAAGAACAGGAAGACAGTGACGCAGACTCTAACGGGGAGCTGAATCTCCATGTGTTAACGGTGAATGGAAGCTCATCAGGCTATGGAGTCACTCCACTACTAGAGTGAATACCGGTCAAAATGGAGCTGGATACGGGGGCCACTGTCTCCTTGATTTCAGAGAAGCTATTCAAAGAAAAACTGAACCACCTATCACTGACACCGGCCAAGCTCATCTTAAAGACCTACACTGGGGAAACAGTCTCAATGCTGGGTAAGACGGAGGTCAAGGTGGAGCTTAATGGACAAACCGTGATGCTGCCAGTTTACGTGGTCAAGGGTGACTATCCATCCCTGATGGGCAGGCCATGGTTGGAGAAAATTCATCTGGATTGGAAAAAAGTGAATGCGGTGTCAGTCGAAGAGGCGGGGCTAGCGGCAGTGTTGACAAACCATGCGGCTGTCTTTGACGGAGAATTGGGGAGTATGAAGGGGATTACGGTCAAACTCAAGGTGAAGCCTGACAGCCAGCCACGATTCCTGAAGGCCAGGAACGTTCCCTACGCCCTCAGATCAAAGGTGGAGGCTGACCTGGAGCGTCTGGTCAAGATAGGGGTCCTGGTGCCGGTTTCGCACTGTGAGTGGGCCACGTCCGTGGTACCAGTGATGAAGAGTGACGGCGCGGTTCACTTATGTGGCGATTTCAAAGTAACAGTGAATCCTGTGCTCTCAGCTGAACAGTACCCCCTCCCCATCATTGAAGATCTTTTCACGGGTCTAGCAGGTGGTCAGAAGTTCAGCAAGATTGATCTATGCCACGCCTACTTGCAGATGCATGTAGAAGAGGACTCACAGAAGTACCTCACCATCACCACCCACAAGGGCCTCTACAGGTACTGCCGCCTACCCTTTGGTATAACGTCAGCACCAGCATTGTTTCAGCGGGCTATGGACCAGATCTTAAGCGGCATTCCAGGGGTACAATGTTATCTCGACGATATCCTTGTCACAGGAAAGGACGAAAACGAGCATCTGCAGAACCTGACGAAGACACTGGGAAGACTTGAAGAATATGGCTTACACGTTCGCAAGGGCAAATGCGAATTTTTCAAGCCATCAGTGGAGTACCTAGGCCATGTCATCGACGTGGACGGCCTACACACAGCACCGTCGAAAGTGAAAGCCATTGCCGACGCTCCTGCACCTACAAATGTTGGCCAGCTGCGGTCATTCTTAGGTCTCCTGAACTATTACGGAAAGTTTATTCCACAGCTGGCATCACTGTTGAAGCCATTACATGAGTTGCTGTGTCAGGGCAAGGCCTGGGCGTGGACGAAGGAGTGCGAAGCTGCATTCAAGAAAGCCAAAGCAGCTTTGACTGACCCCAAAGACGCACTTTGACCCGTCGTTGCAGATTCAGCTGGCCTGTGACGCGTCGCCTTATGGCGTCGGCGCGGTCGTGTCCCACATCTTTCCCTCAGGCGAAGAGAAGCCGATTGCATTCGCGTCAAGGTCCCTGAGCAAGGCGGAGGTGAAATACCCGCAGATCGAAAAAGAGGCTTTGGGCATCATCTTTGGAATCAAAAAGTTCCATCACTACTTGTTCAGAAGGAAATTCACCTTGCTGACGGATCATCGTCCTCTGACATCGATCTTTGGTCCACACACAGAAATACCCTTCCTGGCAGCTTGCAGGATGCAGCGCTGGGCGCTGATGTTAAGCGCTCACAATTACAACATCAAATACCGGAGGTCAGCAGCACATAGCAATGCGAATGGATTGTCAAGACTTCCGCTGCCTGTGCCCTCTGAAGGCTGTGAGCAGAAGATTTTCTACTTTGACATGGTGAGCAATGCCCCTCTCACGGCCCGGCAGGTCAAGAAAGAGACCAGAGTGGACCCTACGCTATCCAAGGTGCTGGATCGGGTGATGCGAGGTGACAGATCACGGGTGTCAGACGCACCACCTGAGCTCCTACCTTACCTGTCAAGAGGGGAGGAGTTGTCTGTCACATCAGGATGCCTCCTTTGGGGCATGCAAGTGATCATACCACCAAAGCTGCGGAAACATGTCCTCAACAAGCTGCACTCAGGACATTGTGGTATTGTCCGGATGAAGGAGCTGGCACGAAGCTACTTCTGGTGGCCCGGCCTGGGTCATGAAATTGAAGTTGAAGCGAAATCATGCCCATCATGCGAGACAACCAGGGATACGCCAAGAGCAGCGCCACTGCATCCATGGGAATGGCCGGCGACACCGTGGCAACAGATCCATCTGGACTCGCGGGACCAGTGGAAGGAGCGATGTTCCTGGTCGCGGTGGACTAATACTACGGAGAAAACCATCGAGACTCTGAGAAAGATGTTCGGGCAATTTGGTCTGCCGGAGCAGATTGCAACCGACAATGGAACACAGTTCACATCCCAGGAGATGGAGGAGTTCCTCAAGAGCAATGGAATCCAGCACACATTCTCCGTGCCTTATCATCCATCCACGAATGGATTGGCGGAGTGATTTGTCAGAATGCTGAAACGCGCGTTGAAAGCGGCAAGAAGTGATGCTCCTCTAAAGCAGCGCCTGAATGCTTTCTTGCTGAAATACCGAAACACGCCTCATGCTACGACTGGAGCATCTCTTGCTTACCTACTCATGGGAAGGCAGCTACGGACACGCCTTGACCTGCTGGCTGAGGCCAACGTCCACAGAAGCAGTGGTGCACACCAATCAGCAGGACCAAGTCAGCAGACGAGCTCAGAGGTCCAAAGAACGACACTTTGTGGTGGGGGGCAAAGTCCTCGCACGTAACTACACCACCCCGGAGCAGTGGGTCCCGGCTACAGTCATTTAAAAGACGGGCCCCGTTTCATACCGAGTCCGCACCGGAGACGACCGAACATGGAGACGGCATGTAGACCAGTTACTGCCAAGACAGTCGCCACAGGTAACCCAAGAAACAGAGGATCAAGGACCTGCTGGGGGCTCCAGCAGGGACTGGTCGTCCGACCCTGAGATGGTGGCACCATCCACTCTTGTGCCATCGAGGGAGGAAGCCACGCTTGCAGGGTCACGGGAGAGCCAGCCAGAGCCTGCTCCTGAGACTAGGCGTTACCCCCAAAGAGAAAGGCAGCCTCCAGAGCGCCTTAGTTACAGTTAGTGCTAACCTGTGTGCATGGGGCAGAATAATCCCCAGGGTTAGCGGAATGTAGAGGCAGTCTACCCTCTCTTCCAAAGTTATAGTCATTTTCAGTTATTCTGTTTTGTGGACATTCTATTTTAAGGGGGAGGAAATATGTTGTGTATTTTGAATGTGTATTAGAATTGTCCCACATGGGATACCGTAGTGGTGATTTGCAATGCACTATGGGAAATGTAGTGCATTGAGTGAAGAAGCACATTGTAAATAAAATGGCCGTTAACTAAGCTCTCCACCCCGGAGTCCTTCTTAATTGTTATATAGGTAAGGGTATAAAACCCCTTGAGACACAACAGTTAATTAACTAAATTTGGAATAAAATAAAGCTAGTATCAGCAATTGTGATCATGAAACTATCAGATTGTCGTAAAAACCCATCTGGTTCACTAATGTCCTTTAGGGAAGGAAATCTGCCGCCCTTACCTGGTCTGACCTATATGTGACTCCAAACCCACAACAGTGTGGTTGACTCTTAACTGCCTTCTGAAATGGCCCAGCAAGTTGCTCAGTTGTAACAAACGGCTATAAAAAACAATAATAAGAATAAAACTGGACGGATCATCCGGCATCGACCTGAGCACCGGATTCAGACACGACAAAGGCACACCCAGCCCAGGTGATCCTGCAAAGTCCTCCTAACTAACAGTTGGGGACTAGTGGCAAAATTGGGAGTCTAGTCAAGCAACAACCTGACATAATCATACTCACAGAATCATACCTTTCAGCCAATGTCTCAAACTCCTCCATCACCATCCCTGGGTATGTCCTGTCCCATCAGCAGGACAGACCCACCAGGGGTGGGGGCACAGTGGTATACAGTCGGGAAGGATGGCCTTGGGAGTCCTCAGCATTGACTCTGCACCCCATGAAGTCTCATGGCATCAGGTCAAACATGGGCAAGGAAACCTCCTGCTGATTACCACCTACCGCCCTCCCTCAGCTGATGAATCAGAACTCCTCCATGTTGAACACCATTTGGAAGAAGCACTGAGGGTAGCAAGGGCACAGAATGTACTCTGAGTGGGGGACTTCAATGTCCATCACCAAGAGTGCCTCGGTAGCACCAATACTGACCGAGCTGGCTGAGTTCTGAAGGACATAGCTGCCAGACTGGGCCTACGGCAGGTGGTGAGAGAACCAACATGAGGTAAAAACCTACTTGACCTCATTCTCAGCAATCTACCTGTCGCAAATGCATCTGTCCATGACAGTATTGGTAGGAGTGACCACTGTACAGTCCTTGTGGAGACGAAGTCCTATCTTCACACTGAGGTCACCCGCCATTGTGTTGTATGATACTAACACCGTGCTAAATGGGATAGACTCCGAACAGATCTAGCAGCTCAAAACTGGGCATCCATGATATGCGCCATCAACAGCAGCAGCAGAATTGTATTCTACCACAATCTGTAACTTCATGGCCTGGCATATTCCTTACTCTACTATTACCATCAAGCCAGTGGACCAACCCTGGTTCAATGAGCAGTGTAGAAGAGCTTGCCAGGAGCAGCACCAGGCGTACCTAAAAATGAGGTGCCAACCTGGTGAAGCTTCAACTCAGGACTACATAGAATCATAGAAGTTAAGGCACAGAAGGAGGCCATTCAGCCCATCATGTCTTTGCTGGCCGAAAAAGAACTATCCAACCTAATCCCACTTTCTAGCTCTTGGTCTGTAGCCTTGTAGGTTACGGCAGTTCAAGTGCATATCCAAGTACTTTTTAAATGCGATGAGGGTTTCTGCTCTACCATCCTTTCAGGCAGTGAGTTCCAATCCCCCACCACCCTCTGGGTGAAAAAAATTCTGTTCAACTCCCCTCTAATCCTTCTATCAATTACTTTAAATCTATGCTCCCTGGTTATTGACCTCGCTGCTAAGGGAAATAGGTCCTTCCTATCAATTCTATCTCGGCCCCTCATAATTTTATACACCTCAATTAAATCTCCCCTCAGCCTCCTCTGTTGCAAAGAAAACAACCCCAGTGATCCAGCCTTTCCTTACAGCTAAATTCCTCGTAAGTCTCCTCTGTACCCTCTCTAGTGCAATCACATCTTTCCTTTAATGTGCTGATCAGAACTGTACACAATACTCTAGCTGAGGCCTAATTAGTGTTTTATACAGTTCTAACATAATCTCCCAGCTCTTATATTCTGTGCCTTGGCTAATAAAGGAAAGCATCCCATATGCCTTCTTAACCACCTTATCTACTTGTCCTGCTACCTTCAGGGATCTGCGGACATGCACTCCAAGGTCCCTCTGTTCCTCTACACTCCTCAGTATCCTACCATTTATAGTGCATTCCCTTGCCTTGTTAGCCCTCCCCAAATGCATTACCTCACACTTCTCCAGATTGAATTACATTTGCCACTTTTCTGACCACCTGACCAGTCAGTTGATGTCTTCCTGCAGTCTACAGCTTTCCTCCTCGCTATCAACCACTTAACTGGACCAGCCACATATATACTGTGGCAACAAGAGCAAGTCAGAGGCTGGGTATTCTGCGGTGAGTGACTCACCTCCTGACTCCCCAAAGCCTTTCCACCATCTACAAGGCACAAGTCAGGAATGTGATGGAATACTCTCCACTTGCCTGGATGAGTGCAGCTCCAACAATAGTTCAGATACTTGACATCATCCAGGACAAAGCAGCCTGCTTGATTGGCACCCCATCCACCATCTTAAACATTCACTCCCTCCACCACCGGCGTACCATGGCTGCAGTGTGTACCATCTACAAGATGCACTGCAGCAACTCGCCAAGGCTTCTTCAACAGCACCTCCCAAACCCACGATATCTACCACCTAGAAGGACAAGGGCAGCAGGCACATGGGATAGCACCAAGTTGCCCTCTAAGTCACACACCATCCTGACTTGGAAATATATCACTGTTCCTTCATTGTCGCTGGGTAAAATCCTGGAACTCGTTACTGTGGGAGTACCTTCACCAAAGGGACTGCAGTGGTTCAAGAATGCAGCTCACCACCACGTTCTCAAGGGCAATTAGGGATGGGCAATAAATGCTGGCATTGCCAGCAATGCCCACAACCCATGAATGAATAAAAAATAAATGATGTGGAAGTGGGATGTGAGAAGGATTACATATGAGGATACTGGCATTTTGTATTCTTTCAGCCCCTCCACCGGCCACGGGCTCAGCCAAGCCCCTCTCAAGAATGGCCAGCACCATCTCCTCCATGGGGGTCAGGTTATGCAGGTGCGCCTGTACCCCGCCGGTTAGGTCCTGTAGGCGTCGTTTGTGAGCCACCTCTTCCTTCAAGAGAAAGGGAAGTGTGTCAGTGAGTGTGGTGCAATATGATTGGGTGATATGCCTGTCATGGTTGAATGCTGACAGTGTGTGCAAGGTGTGAGATGTGGGTGTGAGTCTTGCAGCAGTGGTAAGTGTGTGAGGTGAAGCTATTAATATGAGGTATGAGTCATGTTTCATAGAGATTGTTGGGGTGTGGTACATTGAGCAGAGTGTGAGGCTAGTGATGCAATTGGTGGGATATGTCATTTGAAGATGAATTCACTGACCTTGATCACTGGTGTGAGGTCATTAAACTTCTTCCTGCACTGCTTCCAGGTCCTCAGGGCTAAATGGCTGGCATTCACCAGAGCAGTTATCTGCTCCCAACGTAGTACACATGGTTGATTGGAGGACCCCCTGGTCCCCTGGCTCCCTGTGTAAACAGCACCTCTGTCCTTGAGTTGACCTCCTACACCAAGGCCTCCAGTGCTGCATCGGAGAACCTAGGCGCATGCTCTCTCCCCTGTTGTGACATAATTTTTCCTTTCTCCTCCTCTCAATCTCTTCCTCAGCCAGTTCAATGAGCTGCTGCAAGCAGAATGCACCTCCCCTTTAAGAGATGCAGACTGCCTTTAAGAAGTGCAGTCTAGCTTTAAGTGGTGCTAGCCTCGCACGAACTTGGGCCCCCTGCTGAGCGTTCAACCACTTAGCATCACTTTCAGTGCTGGGCTGTAGGCTGCAATCATGGATATGAGCAGGCAGAAACATAGGAACATAGAAGATAGGAGCAGCAGTAGGCCATTCAGCCCCTCGAGATTGCTCCGCCATTCAATGAGATCATGGCTGATCATCCAAACTCAGTACCCTGTCCTTGCCTTCTCCCCATATCCCTTGATCCCTTTAGCCTTAAGAAATATATCTAACTCCTTCTTGAATGTATTTAATGAATTGGCCTCAACTGCCTTCTGTGGTAGAGAATTCCACAGGTTCACCACTCTCTGGGTGAAGAAATTCCTCCTCATCTCTGTCCTAAATGGCTTACCCCTTATCTTTAGACTGTGACCCCTGGTTCTGGACTCCCCCGCCATCGGGAACATCCTTCCTGCATCTAGTCTCTCTAGTCCTGTTAGAATTTTATAAGTTTCAATGAGATCCCCTCTCATTCTTCTAAACTCCAGCGAGTATAAGCCCAATCGACCCAATCTCTCTTCATATGTCATTCCTGCCATCCCAGGCATCTTCGCTGCACTCCCTCCATGGCAAGAACATCCCTCCTCAGATAAGGTGACCAAAACTGCACACAATACTCAAGGTGTGGTCTCACCAAGGCCCTGTACAACTGCAGCAAGACATCCTTGTTCCTGTACTCGAATCCTCTCGCTACGAAGGCCAACATACCATTTGCCTTCTTAACCGCCTGCTGCACCTGCATGCTTACCTTCAGCGACTGGTGCACAAGGACACCCAGGTCTCGTTGCACTTCCCCTTCTCCCAATCTATTGCCGTTCAGATAATAATCTGCCTTCCTGTTTTTACCACCAAATGTGGATAACCTCAGATTTATCCACATTATACTGCATCTGCCATGCATCTGCCCAATCTCCCAACCTGTCCAAATCATACTGAAGTTTCGCGGCATCCTCCTCACAGCACACACGCCCACCCAACTTTGTGTCATCTGCAAACTTGGAGATATTACACCTAGTTCCCTCATCTAGATCATTAATATATATTGTGAATAACTGGGGTCCTAGCACCGATCCCTGTGGTACCCCACTAGTCACTGCCTGTCACTCGGAAAAAGACCCGCTTATTCCAACTCTTTGCTTCCTGTCTGCCAACCAGTTCTCTATCCAAGTCAGTACCTTGCCCCCAGTGTTTTAACTTAACACACTAATCTCTTATGCGGGACCTTATCGAAAGCCTTCTGATGTTTGTGTGCTGTCTGCTGTCCTTTGTACGGGCGCGAGGTGATTGTGCATCGCGATCCCTGTGCCCATTTTCCAGTGCTGTCTTTTGGATGAAACAATAAAGGGAGATCTCAGTTGCCGGTCAGGTGGATGTAAAATAACCCAGGGCACAATTTGGAAAAGAGCTGGGGATTTCTCCTTGTGTCCTGGCCAACATTCATCACTCAATCAGCAACAGCAAAAGAAATTGGAGTAGAAAGTTGTGTTGGACCGTTTTCAGGCTGAGAATCTGTGCGATACTGACAGCGCCATCTAATCACGTGGGCGGGACAAAACTGGAAATTGGTCGGGGATCCTAATTATGATTAAATAGTGAAGCTCCCAGCATTAGTCACACTGTTGATTGGCAGCTCACCTAACCTTTAATTTCCGGTGTCCCTGCCTCTATTTAAAGGCAGCCCGCACCTCTTAAAGGGGAGGTGCACTTTGGCTGCAGGCTACCTGAAAGCAGCTCAGGAGATGGCAGGAAAAGCAGGCACTCGCTTTCCCAACAATGCAATGGAGGTCCTGGTAGAGGTGTTCAGCAGGAGGAGGGATGCCCCTTTCCTTCCAATTGGCAAGAGTGGGCACAGGTGACGAAGTGGGTGCAAAGAGCATTGCCCCACGGACCTGGCTCCAATGTAGGAAGAGCTTTTATGGCTTGACCAGGATTGATAAGGTAAGACTCATAACTCCAATCTCTGCAGAACCCTGCAGTACCTGAGGCCCCAGCATTCACCACCCTTTCCTCTCCCGAGTACCAGCAATCTCCTCCATTCACTGCAGCACACTTCACTCCATCTCCTTCTGCTCCTAATGCCACACTCTGATTCTCCTACTTTCCTCACTAGTACTGCCTTCACCTCCTCACACCTCTACCTCCTTCACACACCAGCATCATTATTTGATCTTGATGTGCACATCCTCAAACCAACTACTGTAGACGACTACTAACACTCTCCTTTCTTGCAGGCAAAGCTGGCAAACAATAGTAGGGAGGAATCGAAGACAGGAGAATGCAGAACATCCATTCCGATCCTCTCTGCACTCAAGGAGTGAGTCATGGAGATCGTGGGGATGGGTTAGTTCAGGGGCATAGCGAGTGGCCAAGCTGGAGAACGTGCCCTGCAGGGCTCTTGTCCACCTTACACTGTCCCTGCTCAGTGAAATCTCACCCTCACACACTAAGCATGATGAAGTGCAACTGTTTCCAGCAGTCACTCATCTGTCTTTGATTATCCTTCACACTAAAACCTAATCCTTGTCCCTCTCTTCTCTTTCAGTTCAAGAAAATATAGAGCGCCCAGAGGATGAGGAGCTGACAGAAAGCAACACAGAAGATGGCACAGCATCACTCGACCTTTGTTTAGAGAGCAGCAGCTCAGAGACTAACTACATGTATGTTAGAGGACAGGCTAGAGGAGTCTGCACTGGGAAACTCATTAAGCACTAATGCACAGGACAATGGGCAGGGGATGGCTATTTCCAGAAAGCAGCTAGCCGGAGGGAGAGTTTGCACCCTATCCCTGCTGCAGATGAAGATCTCAACCTGCATACAAAGACTGATCCTTATACACAAGGACCTTTTAAGTGCACTGGGCAGCCTGTCAGCGAGCTAGCACACAATGGCAGAGAGCATGCAGGAGTCCAGTTCCAGCTTTTCCAGCAAGGCATTGAGACCATGCAGTCAACCATGGAGGAAGTGGTCAACTCTATGAGCCTCTGGTGACAGGTCTGATAGCTTCACTGGGAGCTCAGGCTGCTACCATCATGACTCTTGGGGTATAGAATTTCAGCCTTTCAATCCATGAAGGAGAGCATAGATAGGAGTGTGGACTCTCACCCCAGGCTCCTGCGACAGGGGAAACATCTCAGAGGAGCACCAGAATAGGTCAACAAGCACAGAGGCCATTAGGGTGCTTTGAGATCAATATTAAGAGGAGGGAAAAGTTGCAAAAGGCACAATGTGCACAATATGAGGTAAACAGTTTTTATTTGCTTGGCTTCGCAGTAAGACCAATGAGGCAGTTGTGTTGAAGGACATTCAGAAGGTGGGTGGAAGGAGTGGGCTAAATATTGCGACTGTTCAAGTGCTGGGGTGAGGGTTTGCTTAGAGAATCTCTCCTCAATAATTTAATGTCTTTCAGCTCTGGCAGCTGGCAGCACTGCTCAGCCTTGGTCTTCCTCATCATCCTCTTCTTCCTTTTCTATTCAAAAAAGGTGGTAGAGAAAAAGCGGGGAATTATAGACCGGTAAGCCTGACATCGGTAGTGGGGAAAATGCTAGAGTCCATTATAAAAGATGTAATAGCAGAGCACTTGGAAAGCAGTGGCAGGACAGTAATTTATAGTTTATTTAAAAAGTGTGATTTAAAAAAAAATTATTTGAAGGTTTACTGCTATTTTGGGGCCTGTAGTATTTATAAGTTTTGACAGGTCTTCCTGTCAATCTTATGAATGGGCTTTTCCCTCCTCCCTATGCCCCTGGGACACACAAGCACAGCGTGCCAGCAGCTGGGCCAGGCCCCGGAGCGGAATTCCACGGGGCCCTACAGCTCAACTGCCGGCGCGCAAGGTAAGTGCAGGTCAGGGGCTTGCACCCGCGGGAAGCCCCCAACCCGAATTTCTGGGCCATCCTTTTTCCTGTACTCAAACCCTCTCACTACGAAGACCAACATACCATTTGCCTTCTTAACCGCCTGCTGCACCTGCATGCTTACCTTCAGCAACTGGTGCACAAGGACACCCAGGTCTCGTTGCACTTCCCCTTCTCCCAATCTATTGCCATTCAGATAATAATCTGCCTTCCTGTTTTTGCCACCAAAGTGGATAACTTCACATTTATCCACATTATATTGCATCTGCCATGCTTTTGCCCAATCACCCAACATGTCCAAATCATCCTGGAGTTTCTCGGCATCCTCCTCACAGCACACACGCCCACCCAGCTTTGTGTCGTCTGCAAATTTGGAGATATTACATCTAGTTCCTTTGTCTAGATCATTAATATATATTGTGAATAGCTGGGGTCCAAAGACCGATCCCTTCGGTACCCCACTAGTCACTGCCTGCCACTCGGAAAAAGACCTGTTTATTCCAACTCTTTGCTTTCTGTCTGCCAACCAGTTCTCTATCCAAGTCAATACCTTGCCCTCAATCCAATGTGCCTTAACTTTACACGCTAATCTCTTATGCGGGACCATTTCAAAAGCCCTCTGAAAGTCCAAATACACCACATCCACTGGTTCTCCCTTATCTATTTTACCAGTTACATCCTCAAAAAATTCCAGTAGATTAGTCAAGCACGATTTACCTTTTGTAAATCCATGTTGACTTTGTCCGATCCTGTCACTGTTTTCCAAGTGCTCTGCTATTACATCTTTTATAATGGACTCTAGCATTTTCCCCACTACCGATGTCAGGCTTACTGGTCTGTAATTCCCTGTTTTCTCTCTACCACCTTTTTTGAATAGTGGGGTAACATTTGCTACCCTCCAATCCATGGGTACTGTTCCAGATTCCATCCCCTTGCCAAGCGGGCGTCCATCACCTACTTGATGGTCGTATGGGCAGCAAACGGACTTATGTTGATGATGTCACCTGTTGCAGCCTGGAATGAGCCTTTAGTATTGAAGTTGAGGGCCATGGTTACCTTCACAGCAACAGGCTGTGTGTGCTCTGGTGTTTGGCTCCAATTCCTGCTGCAACAGATGACTTAGGTCAGTGACTGCTGGCCTGCTGTTGCGCAACCTCTTCACACACTGCTCCTCTGACACGTTGAGCACGACATCCTGTTCTAGGAGACCCAGCGGCTGTAACGCCTCCTTCGCCTTCTTTGAGCCTGCACAGGTCAGTGCTGGTGCTGCTGCTGTTGCTGTAGGTGCTGCTACTGTTGCTGTAGGTGCTGCTGCTGCTGTTGTAGGTGCTGCTGCTGTTGCTGTAGGTGCTGTAGATGTTGCTGTAGGTGCTGCTGCTGTTGCTGTAGGTGCTGCTGCTGCTGTTGTAGGTGCTGTAGATGTTGCTGTAGGTGCTGCTGCTGTTGCTGTAGGTGCTGCTGCTGTTGCTGTAGGTGCTGCTGCTGTTGTTGTAGGTGCTGCTGCTGTTGCTGTAGGTGCTGCTGCTGTTGCTGTAGGTGCTGTAGGTGTTGCTGTAGGTGCTGCTGCTGCTGTTGTAGGTGCTGTAGATGTTGCTGTAGGTGCTGCTGCTGTTGCTGTAGGTGCTGCTGCTGTTGCTGTAGGTGCTGTAGGTGTTGCTGTAGGTGCTGCTGCTGTTGCTGTAGGTGCTGCTGCTGTTGCTGTAGGTGCTGCTGCTGTTGCTGTAGGTGCTGCTGCTGTTGCTGTAGGTGCTGTAGATGTTGCTGTAGGTGCTGCTGCTGTTGCTGTAGGTGCTGCTGCTGTTGCTGTAGGTGCTGTAGGTGTTGCTGTAGGTGCTGCTGCTGCTGTTGTAGGTGCTGTAGATGTTGCTGTAGGTGCTGCTGCTGTTGCTGTAGGTGCTGTAGGTGTTGCTGTAGGTGCTGCTGCTGCTGTTGTAGGTGCTGTAGGTGTTGCTGTAGGTGCTGCTGCTGCTGTTGTAGGTGCTGTAGATGTTGCTGTAGGTGCTGCTGCTGTTGCTGTAGGTGCTGCTGCTGTTGCTGTAGGTGCTGTAGATGTTGCTGTAGGTGCTGCTGCTGCTGTTGTAGGTGCTGTAGATGTTGCTGTAGGTGCTGCTGCTGTTGCTGTAGGTGCTGCTGCTGTTGCTGTAGGTGCTGCTGCTGTTGCTGTAGGTGCTGCTGCTGTTGCTGTAGGTGCTGCTGCTGTTGCTGTAGGTGCTGCTACTGTTGCTGTACATGCTGCTGCTGTTGCTGTAGGTGCTGTAGATGTTGCTGTACGTGCTGCTGCTGTTGCTGTAGGTGCTGTAGATGTTGCTGTAGGTGCTGCTGCTGCTGTTGTAGCTGCTGCAGCTGTTTCTGCCATTGTGTCAGCCTCAATTGTAATCCCAGCAACATTCTCATATTTTCTGGTACTCCTGCAGCCAATGAAGTCAAACAGTGCAGCTGCTGTGACTAATACAAAGACCAACTACTGTCAAAACCCGGCCAAAACATCCAAAAATATCCCCAGTAGCCAAAAAATGACTTTCCAGTGACTTACATTAGTGGTCCCAATTCAAGTACAGGACCTTTATTAAATAGTTTTAATGAAGTCAGCATTCACTTTAGGCGGCTACGAGGGCCTCCTAATGCTCATCTTTACCAATATGGTGGTGGCCTCTTTTTGTGTGCCCTTCTAGCGTGGGTAGCCCAATTGAGAAATTTGCAACTCCAACGCTGAGTTCATGCTCAAAAAATTGGTGAGACGTGAAGGAATTTCTACCCCATTATCTGGTCATTCATCTCATTTGCTGTTTGTGAGACCTTGCTGTGTGCAAACTGGGCTGTGGCATTTGCCTACATAACAGTGGGCACTTTGAAAGTAGTTCACTTGCCATGAATCACTTTGGGACATCATGCGGATGTGAAAAGGTGCTATATTAATGTAAGTACGTTCTTTATAGTTAAGGGTATAGAGCTGATGCAGGGCACAGTCAGTCAATCTCCGGGATAACTATTAACTGAACTGCTTTCTACTGCCAAATATGAAGAATATTTCCATGAATAGTTCTGAAGGCAGGAAAACATTCAATGTTATGGAATGGAAGAGGTAGTCATTAACCAAACATGAAATAACTGCAGCTGCCAGTTTGGAAAAAATAACATTCAAACTGTAAAATCGTAGGGCCATTAGTTATGAATACTCTGAGCTGTCATTCATTTGTTGCTCCTGGATAATTTTGAATCATAGAATCTTACAGCACAGAAGGAGGTCATTCAGCTCATCATACCTATGCCGGCTCTTTGAAAGAGTTGTCCAATTTAGCCCCACACCCCACGCTTTTTCCCGATAACCTTGCAAATTAGTCTTATTCAAGTAAATGTCCAATTGCCTTTAGAAAGTTGCTATGGAATCTGCTTCCACTACCCTTTCAGGTAGTGCATTCCAAATCTTAACAACCCTCTTAAAAAAAAAAATCACCTAATTTTCCCTCTTGTTCTTTTGCCAATTATTTTAAATCTATGGGGGAAAAATTTGTGTGGTTTGTGTCACACATTAGCGCCAGGAGATGGCGCTGAAATGCTGTTGGCAGCTATAATGACAGCTGATGCCGGTTCCAGCACCGCACGCCATATCAGTGGTGCCAGTAGCACTGCCGGTAAACCCTAGAACCAGGGAGCTCGACATCATGGAGATCGTGACGTCAGTGAGTGTGCAACGCTCACTGGACACCCGATCTCCAACATCGGATTTAGCCACTTACCTTAATGGCAGCACAGAACAATGACAGGGAGAGCTGGTGTCTACCAGCAGGAGGCAGGCTACAGCAGCGTTATTTAAAGGCACCATCCCCAATCAGCTGTACCTGACAGGATTCTGCAGTTTCAGTGCCTGTTCGCTACTTCCTGCAACTGAAACAGCTCTCTTTAGTTATTTCAAGATGTTTTGGTGACAGGGAGTGTTCATTCAAGTGCAGCAGTTGCTCATTATTTGTTAAATGCTTCTGCTCACAACACTTCCTCACAGTCATGGGGGCTGCAGGATTGCGGCATTACCTCAGGAGGACGATGAGGCAGAGCAGGACAAGGAGGAAGAGGACAAGGAGGAGGAGGATGAGGTGGAGGATGATGAGGAGGTAGAGGACAAGGAGGAGGAGGAAGAGGCAGAGGATGACAAGGAGGAAGAGGACGAGGAGCAGGATGAGGTGGAGGATGATGAGGAGGAAGAGCAAGAGGAGGAACAGGAGGGAGGGTGGAGGCAGCGAGACAACTGGCCTTCTGGACGGGCTGTCCATGACCAGCTCATCAGACTTTGATTCACATGAATGCAACCCCAGATCCCCGTAGCTCACTACATCCCCATCATACAATCCCTGTCCTCCTGGGCACAAAGGTGAAATGAGAGAAACCACAAAATATTCCAAACTCCATTAATAAATGTATCTATAAACATATCACACATATCATATGAATTCTAATAACTAATGATCCTTGTGCCTGCCATAGTTGAATAGTTGTCATTGTGTGCAAGGTATGAGATGTGGGTGTGAGTGGTGCTAGGTAGAGATTGTTGGTGGGTGAGTGCTGGGGGTGTGGTACATTGAGCAGTGTGTGAAGCTTGTGGTACAGATGGTGGCGTGTAGCATTTGTTGAAGCCGTCACTCACCCTGACCACCCATGTGAGCTCGGTAAACTTCCTCCTGCACTGGGTGTGGAACCTGGGGACCATAGTGCTGCCCATGACGTGGTGTGCCACCTCCCTCCACATAGTCCGGCAGACTTGTGGCGAGAGCCTCCTGCCAGTTGGGGGGTACAGGACCGGCTGCCTTCTCTCCACTACTAAAACCAATGCCTCCAAAGCTTCCTCGGAAAACCCCTGGGCTCTCTCCCAGGGGCTGCGATCTGCCATCAGCATTTGTAAATAAGTGTTCCTTCTCTTTGCCCCTCTTCTTATGGTTGTTGAGGCAGCTGTACACCCAACAATGCTGAGAATGAGGTGCTGCGGCATCAAAGGACCTCCCCTTTAAGGAGTGAGAACAGCATGTGGCAATCATTTCTTGTGTTTAGACTACACCCGATATTGGTCTATCTTTTCAGTGTAACGCAAATGAGCTTGGGTTTTTAGACTACATTTATGGCTCCAATCATTTTAATGAGGAGTGAGGACGCATTTTTTGTGCAGTCTAGACGATTTTCTCCTGGCGTTAATTCTCCATTTTTACCCTTGAAACTGCCCATTCCTTGGCTATAATGAATTTCTAGCCTTATGACCTCTGGTTACCAATCCACTTGCCCGCCTTATATCCTTTTTCAATTTCCCCCTGCACTCTGCATTATTCTGCTTAGTTTTCTATTGTATTCAGTACCTGACATTTGTCATAAACCTCCTTTTACTGTTTTATTTTAATCTCTATTTCATTTGTCATCCAAGGAGCACTAGCTTTGGATCTCCCATCTTTTCTCCTTATGAAAATATGCTTGGTTTGTACCTGAACTATCTCTGTTTTGAGGGCCTGCCATTGCTCATTTACTGTTTTCTTGACTAATCTTTGTTTCCACGCTACCTGTGCTAGATCCCTTCTCAAATTACTGAAATTGGCTCTCTTCCAGTTGGATATTTTCATCTTTGACTTTTCTTTGTGTATCTACTTTGAACCTAATTATATTATGATTACTATTACCCAGATGTTCTCCCACTGAAACACACTACACTTGCAGTACTTCATTCCCCAGAATTAGATCCAGCACGGCTTCATTCCTCATTGGGCTAGAAACATACTGATTAAAAACATTCTCCGGTACACATTATAAGAATTCTTCACCCTTTTGGCCTTTACACTGACTGTTTTTACCCTAGTCTATAATAGGGTAATTGAAATCGCCTACTATTATTGCTCTTTTACTTTTACATTTCTCAGTTTAATTTTGATTTTTTTTGTGAAGCTTCTGTCCAAGTTCAGATTGTAGTTTTTAAAAAGTATATATGCTTTGGCGACAGGTATATATCCTGTTGCTTTTATTCTATTGTGAGGCAATGCCATATTAAACACAGAAATGAACTTGGTACATGTGCTGCATGTAAAGAAATGAACAGCCTGGAATCGGCACCTCATACTTTGCCTTTTCTGATGCGGACTGATGAGGGTGTCCCACAAAGCGATCACCCAATCTGTGTTTGTTCTCCCCAATGTAGAGGAGACCGCATTGACAGCAGCCAATATAGTAAATTGAAAGAAGTACAAGTGAATTGCTGTTTCCCCTGGAAGGAGTGTTTGGGGCCCTGGACGGTGGGAAGGGAGGAGGCAAAAAGGCAGGTGTTGCATCTCCTGAGCTTGCATGAGAAGGTGCTGTGGGAAGGGGAGGGGGTGTTGGGGGTGATTGAAGAGTAGACCAGGGTGCCTCGGAGAGAATGGTGAAAGGAGAGGGAGGGCAAGATGTGTTTGGTGGTGGCTTCACGCTGGAGGTGGCGGAAATGGTCGAGGATGATCCGTTGAATGTGAAGGTTGGTGGGGTGGAAGGTGAGGACGAGTGCAACCCTAGAGTTAATGCTGCTGATTTCTGCAGGAAAGGCATGTGAACCATCTAGAGTGTACTGGGCACAAGGCCCATTAAGGCCACAGCTTTTACATTAATTCGAGGTACTTTCCATCATGTGGCTGCAGACCTTCGATGCTACAGGTGCCCTGTGCTCCAGACACTTGTTTCTATGTTGTAATTTCTATGTATTTTTATGTACAATTATACAAGCATTATTGCCTTTTCTGTAAATTTAGATGTGGTTCATTTCTTGGCGCCAATTTTTTGCATGCATCTTTATAAGAATTTAATTAAAGGGGCAATTTTAGCTCTACCTGCTCAGCAAAAGCTGGGTGGGTGGGCACTTAAAACCACCCAAGTTACTTACCCGTCCTGGAGTCGCTGGGAGCTGACAGATTATGATCTTTACCTCCTCACCTGATTAAGCGGCAATGACACCTGCCCAAAACTGGCATGGTCCTTTTTAACATATGCATGTTGGCTCTGGATGGCGTCACCGGGACCTGACTGCAATTTTCACTAGGCGGCCTGAGCGGGAAGCGGCAGTGAGTTTCCCACCAGGCCAACTCAATGAAGAAGTGGACTGGGGCCAGGAGAGGCCCAAAAACGTAAGTATTACATTTTTATTTTACTTTCCCTATGTTCGTCCAGGCCCCACAAGGAAAGCTTAGGCCTCCCCTGTCACAATCTTGTCCCCGTGTCTCGAATACGGGACCCCTGTAGGATGGCCCAACAGCCAATCTCGCCACTTATCTGCAGCCAGTGGGTGGCCTCTGAGCCATGCAGTTTTCCATCGCATCCCGCCCATAATGGGTGGGGTCAGTTGGCAGCATTTAAATACGGCCCAGCGTTAAAATTGACTGACGTTTATTCTGCCATGAGTGGGCAGGAAATTAACTTGCTGGCCGTTAAAATCCAGGCCAGAGTTTCAGTTATATTGCCACATCTGATCTGCAGGAGGTTTCATTTTTGAAAAACTCTATTCATTTTTTTTAGGAGAATTGCAATTATTTCTGCTGTGGACTGACTCCAACTTCCAGTTGTGGATATCAAGTGCTCAGAGTATCCTCCATCACTCCAAGTTTGTTCAATTGTTTCAAAAAATAATCCCTTGTCAAGATCACAATTATTATCGCAAAACAATTAAAACTATAAACTATAACTGAGTTAGAACCAGAGAAGATTCCAGTACAGAAGGAAGCCATTTGGCCCATTATCTCCTGTGCTGGCTCTTTGCTGCAGCAAGCCAAAGTGAATGCCCCTACCCTGCTCCCTACCCATAGCCCTATATGTATGTCTGCTTCAAATATTTATCCTTTGAAACATACAGTGATCTCTGCCTCAACCACTTCCTGTAGCAAAGAAGTCCCAGCTCCAACAACCCTTTAGGTATAGAAATCTCTCCTAGCCTCTCTCCTCACTCTCATAGTGATATATATCATTAATATCTGATGAAAGGTC
Organism: Somniosus microcephalus; assembly: GCF_052327205.1. Classification (NCBI taxonomy): domain Eukaryota; kingdom Metazoa; phylum Chordata; class Chondrichthyes; order Squaliformes; family Somniosidae; genus Somniosus; species Somniosus microcephalus. The sequence goes on from NC_140989.1 coordinate 117,839,541, forward strand.
ATCGACCTGAAACATTGGGCTCGATTTTGCCAGTTTGGGCAGGCTGGGGCGTCAGGTGGGATTCGTGTCAGAACCCCGACTCCGAAGTGAAGTGTTGAAAATTGCAATTTTCCCCTAATTAGGCAATTGCTTTCCAGCGTGTGGGAACCCCTGGCCCATTGAGTCTTTTCATACAGAAAGTCACCTCCATTGACGTCATCAATGCTGCTGGATTTAAGACCTACAAGCAGCCTTGCTTCTTCTGGAGACTGGAAACATTTTGGACATTGTATGAGGGACTTCATTTACCGACCATGTCCACCAGCAAGCAAAAGTGTGCACCTCGCTTTGATGAGCCCTCCCTCCAAGCTCTGGTATGGGGAACAAGATCTAATAAGGAGGTGCTCTTCCTTTCCTCAGGGAGAAAAAAGCCACCCCAGCAGACTAAAGCTGTGTGGCTGCAAGTGGCCCAGGAGGTCAACTCAATATCAATGAGCCGCAGAACCTGGCTGAAATGCAGGAAGAGGTTTCATGACCATCTCCACACAGGAAAAGTGAGTATGACTTTCCCATCACCCTCAATCTGATCTCCATTGCCTCTCTTCATCAGCTCTCTGCTTTGCCAACCTCTTCCTCCACATCCCACTTGACACTTACATCCCTGCACCCTTACCCATTCCCTCTCTCTATGGTCACATTCACTTAACTATTCGACCATGTAGCCCTCACACTCCCTATCACTGTGATGCAACAACAACAACAACTTACAACACACAGGGAGGGCCCTTTGTCTCCTTCTAAGCATCTATGCTATGCATTCTCTACACTCACTCCTTCGTTCTCACTCAAACTCCACTTGTGTCCCTCATTGCAGGAAAAGAGAGCCCACAATAAGAGGGAAAGAGCCATGACAGGAGGAGGGCCACCCTCAGTAGCCCAGTTCACCGCCTGGGAGGAGGCGGCCCTGGAAATCACCGGGATCGAGGAGGATTCCCAAGTGGGGGACGGACAGATGGGCGCATCACAGCAAGCTGGTGACAGAATAGTTTGGCATCGCTCTCATTGACATTGCATGAGTCACTGATAATGAATCTGATTCTCTAACAGATTCACTTATGATCATCTGCACTATTCAATGTGCATGTAACCTTGACCTCACATCTCTAACTCTTTCCTTTACTCCCCCACAGGACCATCGAAAGCCCCGTCCCCACAGTCCAGGAGGAAGAGCCTGAGCTTTCAGACTCCTCAGAGGAAGCTGCAACCTCTGAGGGCGCAGCATCAGCAGAATTCAGTGCACCCAGCACCAGCGCAGACACTCACACCTCGGTGGGACCTTCGTGAAATAGAGTTGCGTTGGCACCTGGTGTATCACAGCTCACAAGTGAGCATCAGCAGGTGGTGGAGACAGGGACAGCAGTGGAGAGTTCTCGTCAGAGGGCGCAGGACTCTGCCAGGTTGGCTCAGCTGCATGTCGACCCTGTGCCTCCAGGTCCATCCAGAAGAAGAGCGGTGCTGGAACTCCAGGAACAGGTGCAGGGGTCTCTGGCAGGTTTTGTCTTCAGGGTTGCTTCGAGTGTGCAACGAATGGAGGAGTCCATCGTGAACATGAGCAAAGCCTTTGTGGAGGCATTGGCGCATTAATGCATCACCATGGAAAGGATGGCAACCTCCGTGGAAAGGATGGCTACGGTAGAGGAGAGGATGGCTACGGCCATGGAGGAGCTAAGTTGCCAGAGTGTTGAATACATGGTCATTGTTCAGAATAGACTGGCATCTCCTGAGGAGCGATGGTCAGCTATTGAGCATAGAAACCAGACCTTCATGGATGTCCTCTGGAGTAGGACTTCCAGTGCAGAAATGGGTCCTCATGGCCCCTCTGAAGTGCAGCAAGGTGCTCTCAAGCCACTTGCTAGCTCTGAAGTGGGCCTGACCCATGAGAGGGATGTTGGTACCAAACAACAAGGAAGTGGGGGCTCCTCTCCAAATGCTCACACGACCATGCCACTGCAAAGCCCTTGGTCAGAGCCCCACCAGAATCCTCACCCAACTGAGATGGGCGTCTCATCCCCTGCACAGCCGCAGGAGCAGCAGACTGTTGCCGAGTCCTCACAGGTTTGCAACCCCAAAGGATGGCCGCTAAAGACGTCGAGACAGGAGCAGCAAGAAAGTGAGCAAGGGGCCTCCACATCTGCTGAAGCCACAGGGGAAACACCACGTAGGAGCATGCGTAAGAGGAAGATAATGCACAAGTAGTCACAAGGGTTGTCACTTGGGTGTTATGTTGTGTATATTTTTGAAATGCCATCAGTTGCTTGTTGTGATAAAAATTTCTGATGGCAATCTGTTGAAGTTGTGGCCTGTGTCATTTTGCAAATGGGACTTCCACACTGAGGGCTTAGAGTGACTTGCAATTGTTAGTATGGTGGTCAGAGTGATGGGAATCTGCAGGTTCTTGTCCATTGTCGATGCTCTGGTAAGAAGGTGCGAAGCCAAAGTGTTTGATTGTGCAGGCTAAGCAAATCTGGCCAACATGAGTGCATCCCTTGCATCCCAGGTAGCAATGTGGTTGCGCGCTGGCGCCTTCTGGCCTGTGCAGTTTCAGGTGGGTGAGCAGCAGCTTGGTTCTCCTGTTGTTGCTCCTGCTGTTGGTGCTGCTGTTGTTCAGGGTTCTGCTGCTGCCATGGCTGGCCTTCGTCCGAATGTAGTGTCCAGGAGGAAAGGAAATAAATGGATCCCATGCTTCTGGTATATGCCTCAGTTGAGGAAGCGCTCAGTCAAGGTGGGGAGAGGAGTTTCCCAGGAGGTCACACTGGAGATGGCTCTCAGGCTCCAAACTTCCACAACAATGAGTAGGCCTGCTAAAGGTTCCCCCAGACATGAGACAACAAAGTTCTGCCACCTGCAAATGATGATTGCTGAAAACTCCTTTTTAATGGTGGAGCTGCAGCTGTTACTAAGCAATCCACTTGTGAGGCCACCAGGATTACCTGGCGTGTTCCAGAGGAGGCGTGTAGGATGGGGGAAATGTCTAAAAATCAGAAAGGCCTCTCAAAATTGGATTATAGAGGCAATTAAGTGGTTGTTAAGGGCCTTAAGGGCCTATCCTGCCTCTTGGAGCCAGGATGGAAACGGGTTCGGAAACCCCAATTCTAGAAAAATTGGTCGGAGGCGGGATGGAGGTGGGATTGGGCCCGCATGCCATTTTTTGCGATTTTACCACCTCACATGCCTCCAATCCCGCCTCCTCGGGCCTGGCAATATCGAGCCCAATTAACTCTGTTTCTCTCTCCACAGATGCTGCCTGACCTGCTGAGGATTTCCAACATTTTCTGCTTGTATATTATTAATATTTCCTTGTGTTTTCTGCCATAGAAATTGGCAGTATTTGTGCCCAGCTATACAATTTTACTTTGTATTTTTTTATTATCCCTTTTGTACATTCACAGGCTTTGTTACAAATTTTTGAAATTTAATCCTTCATTCATCTTTTTAACATATCTCAGCACTTGGAAAAAGAACAATCAACTCAACATTCCATAAAATCCACAACCTTCTGCTATCCATTAACAGGGATTCTTATCTCATACGTAATTCTTGGCATTGCTATCTTCTATTCAACCAAACCTGCACAAACCCATGAGTTTTGCTTTTTCATTTGCAGGGAAAATTTGTAAAGAAATACACAGGAACACAGGAACAGGAGGAGGCTATTCAACCCCTCGAGCCTGTTCCACCATTCAATTAGATCATGGCTGATTTGTTCAACTCCATTAACCGGCCTTTGCTCTGTATCCCTTGGTACCTTTGCTTAACAAAACTCATCAATCACAGTTTTTAAAATTTAAATTGGCCCAGCATCCACAGCCTTTTGGAAAGAGAGAGTTCTAGATTTTCGCTACCCTTTGTATGATAAAGTAATTCCTGATTTCTATTCTGAATGGCCTAGCTCTAATTTTAAGATTGTGCCCCCTTGTCCTGGATTCCTGCACCAGAGGAAGTAGTTTCTCTGTATCTACTCTATTGAATCCCTTTATTATTTTAAACACCTCGATTAGATCACCCCTCAACCTTCGAAACTTAACAGAATACGTACCAAGTTTGTGCAGCCTGCCCTCATAATTTAACACTTTACGTCTGGGTATCATTCTGGTGAATCTGCACTGCAACCCCTCCGAGGCCAATATATCCTTTCTGAGGTTTGGTGCTCAAAACTGAACACAGTACTCCAGCTGGGGTCTAGCGTTCCCAACTCTGCCGCAATGAAATTGGTGAGAGCAGACCAAGCGCTGCCTCCTACAGCCCGGGAGATCAGCGATTTAAATTTCCCATTGCAGTATGCATTCCTGACTCCCCAGCCCCTGGCTCTGAGGCATCACAAGCTGCTACTCAGTGGAACCTCCGGCTGAGTGACATCACCCGCAGAGAGCTGCCACCAGCTGGTATGCACTGGGGAGGGGGCTGGGGAGTCAAGAATCGGGAGGGTTCTGACATCGGGTGGGGGAAGGGCTCTGAAATCAGGGGGCTCTGAAATCAGGGGGCTCTGAAATCAGGGGTCTCTGAAATCAGAGGGGCTCTGAAATCAGGGGGTCTCTGAAATCAGGGGTCTCTGAAATCAGAGGGGCTCTGAAATCAGGGGGGCTCTGAAATCAGGGGTCTCTTGATATACCTATCAATTCATCCAATGAAAAGCGACGAGTTAAGACAGTAACTATAGGTTTTTATTGGCTAAATAACAGAGCCCACCCTCGTGGGTGATCGGATCCAACAAGGAGGAATACCAGCCAGTCGACCACCTTTATACCTGGGCAAGTAGGTGGAGCCATGGGCGGAGTCAGCAGTGGTCAGCCCAGGTATAACAGCGTGACAAGAGGCGACCTCGTGTAGTGATACAACAGTGTAAACAGTGATAACCATAGTGTAACGATATAACAGTGATAACCATAGTGTAACGATAGTGAACGATAAAAGTGGTTTACCACATTCACCCCTTGTTTAGATTTGAGTCCGGCGGGGTGAAGTGTACTACCAGTTCGGGTATGTCAGTCTGTCCGGAGGCCTCGTAAGCCTTTCCGATCGTCGCAGCAGCGGCGGCGGTGATGCAGTATCCGATGTTAATGCTGGTGTCTGCGTGGTCGGCAAAGGCTCGTGGGGTTCCGGCATGCCGTCTACCTGGGCTGGATTTTGGGGGGTGGTGGGGGGTAACGGTGGTGTCTCAGGGATGCCCGAGGGTTCGAGGTCTCGTAAGGAGACTGTGTCCTCCCGCCCGTCTGGGTATGCCACATAGGCGTACTGGGGGTTGGCATGCAGGAGGTCCACCCTCTCGACCAGGGGGTCCGTTTTATGGGCCCTCGCGTGCTTTCGCAGCAAGACGGGCCCCGGAGAGGTCAGCCAAGTTGGTAGCGTTGTTCCCGTAGTCGACTTCCTGGGGAAAACAAACATTCGTTCATGGGGGGTGGCGTTAAGGGCAGTGCAAAGCAGTGACTGGATGGAATGCAGCGCTGCCGGGAGGACTTCCTGCCAGCGAGAGGTTGGGAGGCCCTTGGACTTTAAGGCTAAGAGAACGGCCTTCCAGACAGTCGCGTTCTCTCTTTCCACCTGGCCGTTCCCTCGGGGGTTGTAGCTGGTGGTCCTGCTTGCAGCAATACCTCTCGCTAGTAGGAACTGGCGAAGTTCCTCGCTCATGAAGGAGGAGCCCCGGTCGCTTTGTATATAGTTCGGGAACCCGAACACGGCGAAGAGGTCGTTCAGGCATTTGATGACCGTGGTACTGGTCATGTCTGGGCAGGGGAAGGCAAAGGGGAAACGGGAGTACTCGTCAATGATGTTGAGGAAGTACACATTACGGTCAGAGGACGGGAGGGGCCCCTTAAAATCGATGCTCAAGCGCTCGAAGGGGCGGGTGGCCTTGATCAGGCTTGCTCTGTCCGGCCTAAAGAAATGCGGTTTGCATTCGGCACAGGTTTGGCAGTTCCTGGTCATGGTCCTGACCTCCTCGATGGAGTAGGGCAGGTTGCGGGCCTGAATGAAGTGGTAAAGTCTGGTGATTCTGGGGTGGCAGAGGTCGTTATGGAGGGTCTGCAGTCTATCAATTTGCGCGTTGGCGCATGTACTTCGTGATAGAGCATCTGGGGGTTCGTTCAGTTTACCAGGCCGGTACAAGATCTCATAATCATAGGTGGAGAGCTCGATTCTCCACCTCAAGATCTTGTCGTTCTTGATTTTGCCCCTCAGCTTGTTATTAAACATAAAAGCGACCGAACGCTGGTCGGTGAGGAGGGTAAATCGTTTGCCTGCCAGGTAATGCCTCCAGAGTCGTACAGCCTCCACGATCGCCCGGGCCTCCTTCTCGACCGAGGAGTGTCGGATCTCAGGGCCCTGGAGGGTCCTTGAGAAGAAGGCCACCGGTCTCCCCTCCTGGTTAAGGGTTGCGGCTAGGGCGAAGTCGGATGCATCGCTCTCCACTTGGAAAGGGATAGACTCGTCCACCGTGTGCATTGTGGCCTTAGCAATGTCTCCCTTAATGAGGGAGAAGGCTGCGCACGCTTCTGCCGTCAGGGGGAAGGAGGCGGACTTCATGAGGGGTCTGGCTTTGTCCGCATAATTCGGCACCCATTGGGCATAGTAGGCGAAGAGCCCCAGGGTCCTCTTCAGCGCCTTTGGACAGTGGGGGAGGGGAAGCGCCATGAGGGGGCGCATTCTTTCGGGGTCGGGGCCGATGACTCCGTTCTCTACTACGCAGCCGAGGATGGCAAGGCGCGGGGTGTTAAACACACATTTCTCCTTATTGTAGGTGAGGTTCAGCCGTTGGGCCGTACGGAGGAATCTCTCCAGATTAACATCATGGTCCTGCCGGTCGCGGCCGCAGATGGTGACGTTATCTAGATAGGGGAACGTGGCTTGCAGCCCGTTCTGGTCAACCATCCAGTCCATCTCCCTTTGGAAGACCGAAACCCCGTTGGTGACGCCGAAGGGAACCCTAAGGAAGTGGTAGAGGCGGCCATTCGCCTCGAAGGCGGTATACTGGCGGTCCTCAGGGTGGATAGGGAGTTGGTGGTAGGCCGACTTAAGGTCGATGGTAGAGAATACTCGGTACTGTGCAATCTGATTGACCATATCAGATATGCGGGGAAGCGGGTATGCGTCCAGCTGGGTGTACCGGTTTATGGTTTGGCTGTAGTCGATGACTAGGCGGTTTTTATCGCTGGTCTTAACGACTACGACCTGGGCACGCCAGGGGCTGTTGCTCCTCTCGATGATGCCCTCTTTCAGGAGACGCTGCACCTCAGAGCTAATAAAAGCTCTGTCCCCGGCGCTGTACCGCCTGCTCTTGGTAGCGACGGGTTTACAGTCGCGGGTGAGGTTGGCGAACAGGGAGGGGGGCGGAACCCTGAGGGTGGATAGGCCGCAGGTGGTACGCAGTGGGCGGTTTGAAGGCTGTTGGTTGTCGACTGTGAGTGGGGGGAGGGGTCCACCGTATGCCAAAGTGACACTTTGAAGGTGGGATTGGAAATCCAGCCCTAGTAGGACGGCAGCGCAGAGTTGGGGCAGGACGAGAAGTTTAAAATTTTTATACTCCGTGCCCCTAACCGACAGGGTCACAACACAGTATCCGCTGATGTCTGTTGAATGGGACCTCGACGCCATCGAGATCCGGTTGCGCGTTGGCTGGACAGTGAGGGAGTAGTGGCTCACCGTGCCTGGATGGATGAAACTCTCCGTGCTTCCGCTGTCGAACAGGCAGGTCGTGGCGTGGCCGTTTACTTTGATGTCCATCATGGACTTGGACAGGTGATGCGGGCGAGCTTGGTCCAGTGTGACGGAGGCTAGTGTATGGCTGAGCGAGCTGCTGTAGTCTGCGGGTGAGGCTGTGGTCGGGTCTGGAGACAAGGTGGCGGTCGAGTGTGGTGAACAAAATGGCGGTGCCCACGACGTTGCATAAAATGGCGGAGAAGATGGCCGCCCCCACAACTCACATGAGGCACTGCCAGTGTCGGTGGCCTTGATCAAAGATGGCCGCCCCCACGACTCACACGAGGGGATACTGGCATCTGTGGCCTTGATGAAAGATGGCCGCCCCCACAGCTCGCATGAGGCACTGCTGGCGTCTGTGGCTTTCCCCCTGCAGGCCTTCGCGAAGTGGCCTTTCTTGTGGCAGTCGGAGCAGGTCGCGTTTCTTGCAGGGCAGCGCGCCCTCGGGTTTTTCGCCTGGCCACAGAAAAAGCAGCCGGCGGCCCGATCGCGGGGCTCCGATGTCGCAGCCGGTACCGGGGGTGGCGGTCCCGATCGGGTCCGGGACGCCGACGCTGAGGTAGGTCCCAGAGGCGGCGGTGCGAGGGGTATTGCGGTCGGGGTCGGGCCCGAGTCCCAGGGTCGCGCAGCACAGTACCTGGAATACGACTCGAGGTCCCGATGGGCCACTTCCAGAGAGCGAGCAAGGGCTGCAGCTGTGTTCAGGTCGAGGTCCTTTGATTCAAGCAGTCTTTGCCGTGAGTAGTCGGACCGAAGGCCTTTCACGAAGGCATCGCGGATATTCTCTTCAGTATTTTCTGCAGCCGTTACAGCTTTAAAGTCACAGTCCCTGCCAAGTGTTTGTAGCGCCCGTAATAATTCATCTACAGACTCTCCTGGCTGTTGCGGGCGGGATCTTAGGAGATGTCTGGCATACATAGAATTTACCAGGCTCCGGTACTGCTCTTTCAGCAGGTTGAGGGCGGCCTCGTATGTAGTAAGGTCCTGGATGAGTGCAAATACTTTAGGGCTCACTTGGGCGGTCAGAACTCTTAGTTTGGATCTCTGAGGCACGCCGGATTCTCCCAGGTAGGATTCGAAACAGCTCAGCCAGTGTTTGAAGTAGAGGGCTGAGTTTGCTGCCTGTGGGTTTAGATCCAGGTACGGCGGTCGGAGGGCTAGCAGCCAGGCCGGCTGCTGTGGCTGTTGTAGCTGGGCGTCTGACTGGTCGTTTGGCTGCTCCGTTAAAGACATTTCAAAATTTAGCCAATAAAATTGATATACCTATCAATTCATCCAATGAAAAGCGACGAGTTAAGACAGTAACTATAGGTTTTTATTGGCTAAATAACAGAGCCCACCCTCGTGGGTGATCGGATCCAACAAGGAGGAATACCAGCCAGTCGACCACCTTTATACCTGGGCAAGTAGGTGGAGCCATGGGCGGAGTCAGCAGTGGTCAGCCCAGGTATAACAGCGTGACAAGAGGCGACCTCGTGTAGTGATACAACAGTGTAAACAGTGATAACCATAATGTAACGATATAACAGTGATAACCATAGTGTAACGATAGTGAACGATAAAAGTGGTTTACCACATCTCTGAAATCAGGGGGTCTCTGAAATCAGAGGGGTTCTGAAATCAGAGGGGTTCTGAAATCAGGGTGTGGGAGAGGAACGCCAGGGAATTGGGGCTCAGGGACCGAGATGGAAACTGAGGAATGGGGGCTTGGTGGGAGGGAGAGAGACTGGTGAATGGGGGCTTATGGAAGAGAGGGAGACTGGGGAATGGGGGCTCAGAGGGAGAGATGGTGACTGGGAAATGGGGCTCGGGGATAGAGGGAGACTGAGGAATGGGAGTTCAGGGGGAGGGATGGAGGCTGTGGAGTGAGGACTTGGGGGGTGGAGAGAGACTGGGTAAAGGGGGCTCGGGGAAGAGAGGGAGATTGGGGAATGAGGTCTCAGAGGGAGAGACGGCAATTGGGGAATGGGGGCTCGGGGATAGAGGGAGACTGAGGTATGGGAGTTCAGAGGGAGAGATGGAGGCTGGGAAATGGGGGCTCGGGATAGAGAGACTGGGGAATGGGAGTTTGGGGGGAGGGATGGAGACTGTGGAGTGGGGACTCGGGGGTGAGAGAGAGACTGGGGAATGGGAGTTCGGAGGGAGAGATGGAGACTGGGGAATGGGAGTTCGGGGGGAGAAATGGCAACTGGAGAATGGGAGCTCAGGGTGAGAGAGAGACTGCGGAATGGGGGCTCGGGGGAGAGATGGAGAAGTTCCTCCTACCTCTGGTTTCCCCTCTGTAAATCGCTTGCTCACCTTTGGTTTCCTCTCTTCCCCACCCTTGGTTTTAACTCTTCCTGCTCACGGGTGGCCTCCCGATTCTTGGAACTTCTCGCACAACAGCTCCTGGTGCAAAACCACAAGAAAATATACTCAACTACAGGGGACCCTGTTAGATCTGTGATTCTGAGAGTATGATGTTTTTCAATAACTACATGGATGCTGTAACTTAACAATCAACAGGTGTTTACTGGAGTAGGGTAGTCTCAAGACTGGGGGTACAGAGGCATGCTCAAGGTTTTATATACAGGTGTGGTCACTGCCGGTACTACAGTATACAGGAGCTGTAAAAGTAGTTCTCTCTTAAAGGTACATACACTACAATTCCTCCCCTTTTAGATTAGCAGTACCCATAATATTCAAATAACAATTAACACTTTAACATGCACATTAAACAACAATATTCCATTTTTAGATTCAGTCTTTCGGGCGGCTTCCTGATCCTTTCGGGATAGCGGCTTTCCTGAGGTTCTTGTTCTTGGTGCGGAGGCGATTCTGGCCCCTTTTCGTCGGTTAGTTCATCGGTTTTCACTGCTACTGGTTCTGAGGTAGATGCTACCGGTATGTCGGGTTCATCCCCAGGTACGCGAGACATGGGGTTGACTCGTTCCTGTGACGCTAAGATCTGATCGACGTGGCGTCTCACAATGTTCTCCCCGACATCCACTGTGTACATTAATGGCCCCTGCCTTGTGCACATCGTTCCGGGTTGCCATTTCTCTGTTCGGTAGTCATGGGCCAAGACTGGTTGTCCTACGTTGAAGCTCCTTGTCGGCTTCTCATTGATGTGCTGGAATTGTTTATCTTCAACATTTCTTCGCACATTTGGTCTGAGCAAATCCAGACGAGATCTCAACCTTCGGTTAAAGAACATCATGGCCGGGGTCTGGTTGGTAACTGCATGTGTCGCATTTCTGTAGGCTAATAAGAAATTGTCCACCTTATGCTGTAGTGGAATTTCATCGTCGCACATGGCCTTTATCGCCTTTTTAAAGGTTTGTACGAACCTCTCAGCCAATCCATTTGTGGCTGGATGATACGGGGCGGATGTATAATGCCTTACCCCATTCCTTCTCATAAATTTCTGAAACTCTTCGGACACAAACTGTGGTCCATTATCAGAGCATATCTGCTCTGGCAAGCCGTTCCTGGCAAATATGGTCCGTAGGACTGCAATTGTTTTCTCTGTGGTGGTTGAGGACATTTTTATCACCTCAGGCCATTTCGAGTGAGCATCCACTGCTATTAAGAACATTGAGTCCATGAATGGACCAGCAAAATCAATATGCACCCGTTGCCATGGAGAGGAGGGCCACTCCCATGGGTGTAGAGGGGCATGTTGATATACCTATCAATTCATCCAATGAAAAGCGACGAGTTAAGAAAGTAACTATAGGTTTTTATTGGCTAAATAACAGAGCCCACCCTCGTGGGTGATCGGATACAACAAGGAGGAATGCCAGCCAGTCGACTACCTTTATACCTGGGCAGGTAGGTGGAGTCATGGGCGGAGTCAGCAGTGGTCAGCCCAGGTATAACAGCGTGACAAGAGGCGACCTCGTATAGTGATGCAACAGTGTGAACAGTGATAACCATAGAGTAACGATATAACAGTGATAACTATAGTGTAACGATAGTGAACGATAAAAGTGGTTTACCACATTCACCCCTTGTTTAGATTTGAGTCCGGCGGGGTGAAGTGTACTACCAGTTCTGGTATGTCAGTCTGTCCGGAGGCCTCGTAAGCCTTTCTGATCGTCGCAGCAGCGGTGTTGCATTATCCGGTGTTAATGCTGGTGTCTGCGTGGTCGGCGAAGGCTCGTGGGGTTCCGGCATGCCGTCTACCTTGGCTGGAATTGGGGGGGTGGTGGGGGGGGGTGAAGGTGGTGTCTCCGGAGTGCCCGAGGGTGCGAGGTCTCGTAAGGAGACTGTGTCCTCCCGCCCGTCTGGGTATGCCACATAGGCGTACTGGGGGTTGGCGTGCAGGAGGTCCACCCTCTCGACCAGGGGGTCCGTTTTATGGGCCCTCACGTGCTTTTGCAGCAAGACGGGCCCCGGAGAGGTCAGCCAGGTTGGTAGCGTGGTTCCCGTAGTCGACTTCCTGGGGAAAACAAACATTCGTTCATGGGGGGTGGCGTTGATGGCAGTGCAAAGTAGTGACCGGGTGGAATGCAGCGCTGCCGGGAGGACTTCCTGCCAGCGGGAGGTTGGGAGGCCCTTAGACTTTAAGGCTAAGAGGACGGCCTTCCATACCGTCGCGTTCTCTCTTTCCACCTGGCCGTTCCCTCGGGGGTTGTAGCTGGTGGTCCTGCTTGCAGCAATACCTCTCGCTAGTAGGAACTGACGGAGTTCCTCGCTCATGAAGGAGGAGCCCCGGTCACTATGTATATAGTTTGGGAACCCGAACAAGGCGAAGAGGTCGTTCAGGCATTTAATGACCGTGGTACTGGTCATGTCTGGGCAGGGGAAGGCAAAGGGGAAACGGGAGTACTCATCAACAATGTTGAGGAAGTACACATTACGGTCAGAGGACGGGAGGGGCCCCTTAAAGTCGATGCTCAGGCGCTCGAAGGGGCGGGTGGCCTTGATCAGGCTTGCTCTGTCCGGCCTAAAGAAGTGCGGTTTGCACTCGGCACAGGTCTGGCAGTTCCTGGTCATGGTCCTGACCTCCTTGATGGAGTAGGGCAGGTTGCGGGCCTTAATGAAGTGGTAAAGTCTGGTGACCCCGGGGTGGCAGAGGTCGTTGTGGAGGGTCTGAAGTCTATCACTTTGCGCGCTGGCACATGTAATTCGTGACAGAGCATCGGGGGGTTCGTTCAGCTTACCTGGCCGGTACAAGATATCATAATCATAGGTGGAGAGCTCGATTCTCCACCTCAAGATCTTGTCATTCTTGATTTTGCCCCTCAGCTTGTTATTAAACATAAAAGCGACCGAACGTTGGTCGGTGAGGAGGGTAAATAGTTTGCCTGCCAGGTAGTGCCTCCAGCATTGTACCGCCTCCACAATCGCCTGGGCCTCCTTCTCGACCGACGAGTGTCGGATCTCAGGGCCCTGTAGGGTCCTTGAGAAGAAGGCCACCGGTCTCCCCTCCTGGTTAAGGGTGGCGGCTAGGGCGAAGTCAGATGCATCGCTCTCGACTTGGAAGGGGATGGACTCATCCACTGCGTGCATTGTGGCCTTGGCAATGTCTCCCTTAATGAGGGAGAAGGCTGCGCACGCTTCCTCCGTAAGGGGGAAGGATGTGGACTTCATGAGGGGTCTGGCTTTGTCCGCATAATTGGGCACCCATTGGGCATAGTAGGCGAAGAGCCCCAGGGTTCTCTTCAGTGCCTTTGGACAGTGGGGGAGGGGTAGCTCCATGAGGGGGCGCATTCTTTCGGGGTCGGGGCCGATGACTCCGTTCTCTACTACACAGCCGAGGATGGCAAGGCACGAGGTGTTAAACACACATTTATCCTTATTGTAGGTGAGGTTCAGCCGTTAGGCCGTACAGAGGAATCTCTCCAGATTAACATCGTGGTCCTGCCGGTCGCGGCCGCAGATGGTGACGTTATCTAGATAGGGGAACGTGGCGTGCAGCCCGTTCTGGTCAACCATCCGGTCCATCTCCCTTTGGAAGACCGAAACCCCGTTGGTGACGCCGAAGGGAACCCTAAGGAAGTGGTAGAGGTGGCCGTTCGCCTCGAAGGCTGTATACTGGCGGTCCTCAGGGCGGATAGGGAGTTGGTGATAGGCCGGCTTAAGGTCGATGGTGGAGAATACCCGGTACTGCGCAATCTGATTGACCATATCAGATATGCGGGGAAGGGGGTATGCGTCCAGCTGGGTGTACCTGTTTATGGTCTGGCTGTAGTCGATGACCAGGCGGTTTTTATTGCCGGTCTTAACGACCACGACCTGGGCACGCCAGGGGCTGGTGCTCCCCTCGATGATGCCCTCCTTCAGGAGACGCTGCACCTCAGAGCTAATGAAAGCTCTGTCCCCGGCGCTGTACTGCCTGCTCTTGATAGCGACGGGTTTGCAGTCGGGGGTGAGGTTAGCGAACAGGGAAGGTGGCGGGACCTTGAGGGTGGATAGGCCGCAGGTGTTACGCGGTGGGCGGTTTAAAATCTGCTGGTTGTCGACTGTGAGTGTGGGGAGGGGTCCGCCGTATGCTAACGTGACGCTTTGGAGGTGGGATTGGAAGTCTAGGCCTAGTAGGACGGCAGCGCATAGCTGGGGCAGGACGAGGAGTTTAAAATTTTTATACTCCGTACCCTTAACCGACAGGGTCACAACGCAGTAGCCGCTGATGTCTGTGGCGTGTGACCTCGATGCCATCGAGATCCGGTTGTGCGTTGGCAGGACAGGGAGGGAGTCGTGGCTCACCGTGTCTGGGTGGATGAAGCTCTCCGTGCTTCCGCTGTCGAACAGGCAGGTCGTGGCGTGGCCATTTACTTTGATGTCCATCATCGACTTGGACAGGTGATGCGGGCGGGCCTGGTCCAGTGTGACGGAGGCTAGTGTATAGCTGAGCGAGTTGTTGTAGTCTGCGGTTGAGGCGGTAGTCGGGTCTAGAGGCACGGTGGCGGTCGGGCGTGGTGGGTAAAATGGCGTCTCCCACGAGGTTGGACAAAATGGTGGAGAAGATGGCTGCCCCCATAACTCACATGAGGCACTGCTGGTGTCGGTTGCCTGGATCAAAGATGGCCACCCCCATGACTCACGTGTGGGGATGCTGGCCTCTGTGGTCTTGATGGAAGATGGCCGCCCCCACAGCTCGCATGAGGCACTGCTGGCCTCTGATGATCCACCTCTGCAGGCCTTGGCGAAGTGGCCTTTCTTCATGCAGTTTGAGCAGGTGGAGTTCCTGGCTGGGCAGCGCGCCCTCGGGTGTTTCGCCTGGCCGCAGAAGAAGCAGCCGGCGGCCCGATCGCGGGGGTCAGAGGTCGCAGTCGGTACCGGGGGTGGCGGTCCCGATCGGGTCCGGGACGCCGACGCTGAGGTAGGTCCCGGGGGGGGTGCTGCGGGGGGTATTGGGGTCGGTCCCGAGTCCCAGGGTCGCAGGTTACAGTACCTTGAGTATGCCTCGAGGTCCCGATGGGCCACTTCTAGGGAGCGAGCGAGGGCTGCAGCTTTGTCCAGGTCGAGGTCCTTTGCTTCCAGTAGTTTTTGCCGTGAGTAGTCGGACCGCAGGCCTTTCACGAAGGCATCGCGGACATTGTCTTCAGTATTTTCTGCCGCCGTTACCGCTTTAAAGTTACAGTCTCTGCCGAGTGCTTGCAGCACCTGTAAAAATTCATCCACGGTCTCTCCTGGCTGTTGCGGGCGGGATCTTAGGAGGTGTCTGGCATACATGGAATTTACCGGGCTCAGGTATTGTCTTTTCAGCCGGTTGATGGCGTCCTCGTATGTTTTAAGGTCCCGGATGAGTGCGAATACTTTAGGGCTCAGTTGGGCGGTCAGAACTCTTAGCTTGGATCTCTGAGGCACGCCGGATTCTCCCAGGTAGGACTCGAAACAGCTCAGCCAGCGTTCGAAGTCGAGGGCTGAGTTTGCTGCCTGTGGGTTTAGATCCAGGTACGGTGGTCTGAGGGCTCGCAGCCAAGCTGGCTGCTGTGGCTGTTGTAGCTCGGCGTCTGGCTGGTCGTTTTGCTGCTCGCTTTGCTGCTCAGGGAATGACATTTTAAAATTTAGCCAATAAAATTGATATACCTATCAATTCATCCAATGAAAAGCGACGAGTTAAGAAAGTAACTATAGGTTTTTATTGGCTAAATAACAGAGCCCACCCTCGTGGGTGATCGGATACAACAAGGAGGAATGCCAGCCAGTCGACTACCTTTATACCTGGGCAGGTAGGTGGAGTCATGGGCGGAGTCAGCAGTGGTCAGCCCAGGTATAACAGCGTGACAAGAGGCGACCTCGTATAGTGATACAACAGTGTGAACAGTGATAACCATAGAGTAACGATATAACAGTGATAACTATAGTGTAACGATAGTGAACGATAAAAGTGGTTTACCACACATGTGGTGGTGCATTTTGGACCTTCTGGCATCCTGAGCAGCTCTTGGTTAGGTCCTCGATTTGTTGATCGATTCCCGGCCACCACACATAAGCCCTAGCAATGCTTTTCATTTTCACCCCTCCCAGATGACCTTCATGAAGCTCATTTAGCACTCTCTCCCTTAACTTGGGTGGAATCACCACTCTGAATCCACACATCACTGTCCCCTGGCATACTGACAGCTGTTCTCTTCTGGATGAGAATGCTGGAAACAGTGAGTCGCCATGTGTTGGCCATCCCCTCACCGTCAAATCATATACCCGAGACAGCGTCGGATCATTGCGGGTCTCCTTCTCTATATCCGCGTTCGTTACTGGCAATCGTTCAATTATTGGCGAATAAAATATCTCGATAGGGTCCACTGCTGGTGCTTCCTCCACAGTCGGCAGTGGCAAGCGTGATAGCCCATCAGCGTTTCCATGCTGTTTCGTGCCTTTATATTCTATTTTATATTGATTCGCCCCTAGAAACAGGGACCATCTTTGTAACCGTTGTGCAGTCATCACCGGAACGCCCTTCTTTGGATTAAAGATGGAGACAAGTAGTTGGTGGTCAGTCAGCAAGGTGAACTTCTGCCCATGCAGATAGTGGTTGAATTTTTTTACTCCCCATACTAGGCTGAGGGCCTCCCTGTCAATCTGGGGGTAGTTGCGCTCGGCTGAGGTTAGTGACCGAGACGCAAAGGCTACTGGCCTCTCCAACCCGTCTGGGAATTTGTGCGACAACACCGCTCCAATACCATAGGGTGATGCATCACATGCCAAATGAATTGGTAGTGCTGGGTTGAAATGGGCCAACACCTCTTTTGATGTGATCAATTCTTTGCACTTCTGGAAAGCTCCTTTACGTTCGTCATTCCACTTCCATGGTACCTGTGGTAAACCACTGTTTGTATTCCACTGTGTACATGCCTAGACATGCCTCGGCTGACTCCTCCCACAAGTCCTAGTATAAAGGTGACTGCTCCCCAGCCCTTTGTATTTCTGGACCGGTCGACCACTCGAGGCAGACCTTCATTCTTTTGTTAATAAAAGCCTTTAGTTACTCTCTTAACTCTCAGTCTTTTATGAGTAATTGATAGCGCATCAATTTTATTAACAAAATTTTTATAATGGAGAAGATCCTCACACCAGCATGCCTGGACTTAGATCATCGGGAGGCGGACTCATCCACCAAGTTTACTCACTGGCTTAAGTGTTTTGAAAAATTCCTGACCGCCTCCGCAGCAATCAAATCGGACGAGGACAAACTGGATGTCCTGACCTCCAAAGTGAACCACCGAGTGTACTCGGTCATCCAAGACGCGACCTCGTACGCGGACGCTATCAAGCTCCTCAAGGACCAGTACACGCGCCCAGTGAACGAAGTGTACGCCAGGCACCTTCTGGGGAGTCGTAAACAGCAACCTGGGGAATCGACCGTGGAATACCTTCAGGCACTGTCTGTGCTTGGCCGGGCCTGTGGTTGTAAGGATGTAAAGGCCGCCGTGTACACAGAGGAACTTATCCGGGACGCTTTTGTAGCGGGCCACAGATCCAATTACACCCGACAGCGACTGTTGGAGCAGAGTGACCTCGACCTCAACAAGGCCTCTGAACTCGCACTATCATTGGATGCAGCCTACCGGGGCATGGATGCCTACTCCTCTGCACCGTGGACGCCGCGGGGAATGACAGCCTGGGACACGGTAGGACCGCCTCATAGCGCCGTGCCACCCCAGCCACACCCCAGCAACGGCCCAACTACCGCAGCAGTGTCCCAAGGCCAGACAGCAGTGCCCCAAGGCCAGAAATGCTACTTCTGTGGCCAGGCAAAACACCCCAGAGCGCGCTGCCCGGCGAAAAACGTGATCTGCTCGGGCTGCGGGAAGAAGGGGCACTACGCTAACGTCTGCAGGGCCAAAGCCACCCCAAACCCCAGCAGCGCCGCATGTGGGCCATGCGGGCCGCCATCTTGGGCCTCCCCGGCCATGTGCGAACCACCGGTACAGCAGCCATTTTGGATGCCTCCAGCCACATGGGGATCATGGACGCCGCCATCTTGGACGACAGCCGGAACGCAGCAGGCCCCCAACACCGCCTCATCTGATACCCGCAGCGACACACCGACCCCTACGCTGGCATCTGTTACACTGGACCAAGCGAGACCGCACCAGCTGGCCAGTTCCACAATGGACATTAAGGTAAATGGCCACGATACAATCTGCCTTTTTGACTCTGGGAGCACGGAGAGCTTCATCCACCCTGACACGGTGCGGCGTTGCTCTCTCCCAGTCCTGCCTGCGCACCAGCGGATTTCTATGGCCTCCGAGTCCCAGTCGGCAGACATCGGCGGCTACTGCGTAGTGACACTCGTAGTAGACGGGACCGTGTACGATCATTTTAAACTTCTGGTCCTGCCCGACCTCTGCGCTGCCGTCCTGCTGGGGTTAGATTTTCAGTGCCACCTTAAAAGTGTTACGATGGCGTACGGTGGACCCCTACCCCCACTCACAGTCCGCAGCCAGCAGCTCCCAAATTGCCCGCCGCGCACCAGGTGCAACCTCTCCACACTCAGAGTCACACCCCCCCCCACTGTTTGCTAACCTCACCCCCGACTGTAAGCCCATCGCCACAAAGAGCAGGCGATACAGTGCCGGGGACAGGGTTTTCATTAAAACCGAAGTGGAGCGGCTCCTGAAGGAAGGGATTATTGAGGGCAGCACCAGCCCCTGGCGAGCCCAGGTTGTGGTCGTTAAGACCGGCGAGAAGCAGCGCCTGGTCATCGACTACAGCCAGACAATAAATCGCTACACCCTGCTGGACGCCTACCCACTCCCCCGCATAGCTGATATGGTCACCCAGATCGCGCAGTACCGCGTCTTCTCGACCATTGACCTGAAATCAGCGTACCACCAGCTCCCTATCCGCCCTGAGGACCGCCAGTATACTGCCTTTGAGGCAAACGGCCGCCTCTACCACTTCCTTAGGGTTCCCTTTGGCGTCACCAACGGGGTCTCCGTCTTCCAAAGGGAGATGGACCGGATGGTAGATCAAAATGCGTTGCAGGCCACTTTCCCATATCTGGACAATGTGACCATCTGCGGCCGTGACTTGCAGGGCCATGACGCAAACCTCGAAAAATTCCTCCGCACCGCCCAACTCCTGAACCTGACATATAACAAGGAGAAGTGCATATTCCGCACAAACTGCCTCGCCATCCTTGGCTGTGTTGTGGAACACGGAGTCATCGGCCCCGACCCCGACCGGATGCGTCCCCTTATGGAACTCCCACTGCCCCACTGCCTCAAGGCCCTGAAGAGGTGCCTAGGGTTTTTCTCCTATTATGCCCAGTGGGTCCCCTACTATGCGGACAAGGCCCATCCGCTGATCAAGTCCACCTCTTTTCCCTTGACGGCAGAGGCCCGCTTAGCCTTCCACCGTATCAAGGAAGACATTGCCAAAGCCACCATGCACGCAGTGGACGAATCCATCCCCTTCCAGGTGGAAAGCGACGCGTCCGACTTTGCCCTGGCCGCTACCCTCAATCAGGCGGGGAGACCCGTGGCCTTCTTTTCACGATCCCTCCAAGGCCCGGAGACCAGACACTCCGCTGTTGAGAAGGAGGCCCAGGCGATTGTGGAGGCTGTGCGTCATTGGAGGCACTACCTGGCCGGAAAACGATTTACCCTGCTCACTGACCAACGTTCAGTTGCTTTCATGTTTAACAACAAGCAGAGGGGCAAAATCAAAAATGACAAGATCTTGAGGTGGAGGATCGAACTTTCCACCTACAATTACGAGATCTTGTACCGGCCCGGGAAGCTCAATGAACCCCCGGATGCTCTATCGCGTGGCACCTGCACCAGCGCGCAGATCGATAGACTGCGGGCCCTCCACAATGACCTCTGCCACCCGGGGGTCACCAGGTTCTTCCACTTCATCAAGGCCCGCAACCTGCCTTACTCCATTGAGGAGGTCAGGACCATGACCAGGAACTGCCAAGTCTGCGCTGAGTGCAAACCGCACTTTTATAGACCAGACAGGGCCCACCTGATAAAAGCCACTCGCCCCTTCGAGCGCCTGAGCGTTGATTTTAAAGGGCCTCTCCCCTCCTCCGACCGCAATGTGTACTTCCTCAATATTATTGATGAGTACTCCCGTTTCCCGTTCGCCATCCCCTGCCCGGACATGACCAGTGCCACGGTCATTAAATGTCTGAACGACCTCTTCACCCTGTTCGGTTTCCCCAGCTATATCCATAGCGACCGGGGCTCACCGTTTATGAGCGACGAACTCCGTCAGTACCTGCTAACTAGGGGTATTGCCACAAGCAGGACCACCAGTTACAACCCCCGGGGGAACGGACAGGTGGAAAGAGAAAATGCGACAGTTTGGAAGGCCGCCCTGCTAGCCTTAAAGTCTAGGGGCCTTCCAACCTCCCGCTGGCAGGATGTGCTCCCCGATGCGCTCCACTCTATTCGGTCACTGCTCTGCACTGCCACTAACGCCACCCCTCATGAGAAAATGTTTGTCTTCCCAAGGAAGTCCACATCGGGGACATCGCTACCGCCATGGCTGACGTCCCCAGGGCCGGTCCTACTGAGAAGGCACGTGAGGACCCATAAAACGGACCCCCTGGTCGAGAGGGTCGACCTCCTCCACGCCAACCCTCAGTATGCTTACATTGCATACCCGGACGGGCGGGAGGACACAGTCTCCATAAGAGACCTTGCACCCTCGGGGGCCGCAGTAACCCACTACTCACTACCACCCCCCCCCCACGATCCGATATCCAGCCCCAGCAGACGGCAGGCGTGGGCCCCGCGACCCGCTCGACATCTACGAGGACGACACACCTGTGCCACAGCCCACGCAGGACTCGACGCCGGAAGCTCCACTACCCCTGCCGTCGCCACGCCGATCACAGCGGCAGACAAGACCTCCGGAGAGACTCCAATACACTAACTTTTAATACACTTCACCCCGCCGGACTCAATTTTAAACAAGGGGTGAATGTGGTAAACCACTGTTTGTATTCCACTGTGTACATGCCTGGACATGCCTCGGCTGACTCCTCCCACAAGTCCTAGTATAAAGGTGACTGCTCCCCAGCCCTTTGTATTTCTGGACCGGTCGACCACTCGAGGCAGACCTTCATTCTTTTGTTAATAAAAGCCTTTAGTTACTCTCTTAACTCTCAGTCTTTTATGAGTAATTGATAGCGCATCAGTACCCCTGTTTGCAGTAGGCTGTTCAGTGGGTGTAATACCCTCGACAAATTTGGTAAGAACTTATGGTAGTAGTTTACCAGCCCGAGGAACGACCTCAGTTGTGACACATTTTCCGGTGCTGGAGCCTTGACTACTGCCTCAATCTTTTCAGGGGACTTATGTAACCCCTCTTCATCGATAACGTGGCCACAATACGAGATCTGTTTCTGGAAAAACTCGCACTTGTGGCGATTAGCTCGTAGCCCATATTCCTTTAATCTAGTGAGCACCTTCTCCAAGTTGGCGTGGTGATCACTGTCATTTTCGCCCATGACCAGGATGTCGTCCAAATAACACTGGGTCCCTGGAATCCCTTGCAGGACTTGATCCATCGCCCTTTGCCAAATAGCCGGAGCCGATGCTACACCGAACACCAGCCGGTTGTATTGGTAGAGACCTTTATGAGTGTTGATCGTGAGGTATTGTTTCGAGGCTTCTTCTACCTCCATTTGCAAGTACGCCTGGGCTAGATCAATTTTGGTGAAGCGTTTACCTCCAGATAGCGAGGCGAAAATATCCTCAATTCGTGGAAGCGGATATTGTACCGTGTGAAGGACTGGGTTCACTGTCACCTTAAAATCCCCACAGATGCGGACCTTCTTTGGATCCCCAGGCGTCTTACTCAATGACCTCTTCATTACAGGAACGATGGGTGTAGCCCACTCACTCCAGTCTACTTTGGACAGTACTCCTGAACGTTCCAACCCTTCCAGCTCTGCTTCGACGGCTGGTCTGATCGCATAAGGCACTGGTCTGGCCTTAAGAAACTTTGGGCTTGCATTTTCCTCTATTTTAATCATTGCTGTTATGCCTTTTAGTGTTCCGAGTCCCTCCTGGACCACTTCTTTTGCGTCAGTTAGCATTTTTGACAGTCGTTCAGGTGTGATGTCGTCATACTTTTTGGCCTCAACCTTCAGTGCCTGTATGGAATGCCAATCTAATTGTATCTTCTGGATCCATTCACGTCCTAGCAGTGGTGGTCCTCCATCTGGCAATACATATAAGTCCATTTTAGGTATTTCCTGGCCTTTGTATATCACTTTCACCCTTATTTTTCCTTTGGGGTAGACTTTTTGCCCCGTGTACGACGTCAAGACAATCTCTGTAGCTTTCAAGGGTATATGTAAAAATAGCCGCTTGTAGTCCCTTTGGTTTATGACTGTTAGGGCTGATCCTGTGTCCAATTCCATTTTCACTTGGACTCCGTCTATCTTGAGTGTAACCCAGATAGTCTGGTGATCCTCCATTTTGGTTACCTTATGTAGTTTCAGACAACCCAGCTCCTTGCTTCCAGAGTCTGTATCACTTTTCTGTTCATCTGAACTACTGTCCATAACCTTATGTACCTTCTTGTACTTCTCCTGTGGAGATTTCTTGCTGTTGGTTTTCTTCCCAGACCTGCAGACTCTTGCTATGTGTCCTGCTTTTCCACACTGTCTGCACACTTGGTCCTTGAACCAACAATCCTTCTGGTCGTGTGTTGTTCTGCCGCAGCGATAACACTTCCCTGTTCCATAGGACATTTCATTACTGCCATATTCTTGCAGTCTCCGTTGTATCTCTGCAGCGCCCCTTGCGGCTGCTTTGTGTGGTACTGCCATGCTGAAAGCCTTGTCCAGCGTAAGATCCTTTTCTGATAGAAGCCGTTCCTGGGTTCCTTCACTTTGAAGCCCACACACAAACTTGTCCCTTAACGTATCTGCTAGTCCCACTCCAAACTGGCAGTGTTTCGATAGCTTGCGCAGCTCCGTTAAGTACTCAGCATTGCTTTCATCTTTATGTTGGTTCCTTTTATGGAACTTAAATCTTTCTGCTATCAGCAGCGGTGTGGGGTTTAAGTGGTCCTGTAGGATTTCTACTATGCTTTCGAAATTCTTATTCACGGGCTTCTCTGGGGTTATTAGGTTTCGCCATAATGCATAAGTTTTTGCACCCATGGAATTTAACAAAACCAGTGCTTTCCTAGCATCTGGCACTTCATTCTCCCTGCAGTACACCTCAATACGTTCCACATATGTCGCCCAATCCTCGACTTCATTGTCAAACGTAGAGATACTGCCACTCTTCGGCATCCCTGGGTGTGATTTAACTGTCAAAAATGGCGTCTCCCGTGCTCTCCCTTCTTCTCCGCTGGCACAAAATGGCGTCTCCCGCGCTTTCCTTTCTTCCCGCGCTCGCCCTTCTTCTCCGCTGCGACTTCTAAAAATGGTGTCTCCCACGCTCTTCCTTCTTCTCCGTGGCTCAATGGCATCTCCCGCGCTCTCCCTTCTTCTCCCCGTGGACACTGTTCAGCCCTTGAGCCCTGGCTGTGCTCTGCGCGTTTTTTTTCTGTGCGCCTTTCCCGTTTCCGCCGCTCGGTCCTGAACCCGGCTGCTGCTTTACCCTCTCTCTCTCTGTTTTGTTTTTCCTCGATGCCGCTCGGTTTTCAACCCCCGGCTGCACCCTGTGCACTTCACCCTCTCTCTTACCCCGTCGACGCTGCTCAGCTTTTTCTCTGCCGTCGGTCGGCTCCAGCCGCCGCTGTCCGGGAAGGGTCTGCGCTGTATCTGTCATCAGTCTGTTGCTGATCGTCGTGGCTGGGGAACCAAGCCCGGCTCTCCACAGCCTCCCCTGCGATGTTCACTCTCTGCCGGATGACTGGGCGGTTGCTCGTGGTCGACACCCGTGCTTCTGGCCTCGACTTTCTTCCACCGCCCTCCCGAAGCGAATCCTCGAAGGGAAATGCAGAGTTGCAGGTAGATTCGAATCGACACTCGTCGCCACTGTTAGATCCGTGATTCTGAGAGTATGATGTTTTTCAATAACTACACGGATGCTGTAACTTAACAATCAACAGGTGTTTACTGGAGTAGGGTAGTCTCAAGACTGGCAGTACAGAGGCATGCTCAAGGCTTATATACAGGTGTGGTCACTGCCGGTACTACAGTATACAGGAGCTGTAAAAGTAGTTCTCTCTTAAAGGTAGATACACTACAGACCCAATCTTTATACTGTAATTGCAATAGCATTTGTAGAAGTCATGTGATCAGATGTCATGTGGTCAGAACATCACGTTATCAAACCTCCAGGAATGCCTCCAACCAGGGCTGGCAGCCCTAATGGGGTCTGACCAAAGTTCTGTACAACTTAAACATAACTTCTTCCCCTTAGTATTCCAACCCCCTTGAGATGAAGGCCAACATTCCATTTTCCTTTTTTGATTAGCTTTTAGTGATCTGTGTACATGGACACCCAAATCCCTTTGCTCCTCCACAGCTCCTAATTTCTCACCATTAAGAAAATATTCCGATTTGTCTTTCCCGGATCGAACGTGGATGATTCACTTAGTCTGTCTATGTCTCTTTGTGACTTCCTGCTCCCATTTACACAACTTATGTATCAACCGTTGCTCAGTGTCAGAAGGTTGTGGGTTCAAGGCCCACTCCAGAGATTGAGCATATAATCTAGGCTGACACTCCAGTGCATTACGAAGGGAGTGCTGCACTGTTGGAGGAGCCGTCTTTCGGATGAGACGATAAATCGAGGCTCCGTCTGCCCTCTTTGGTGGACATAAATGTTCCCATTGTAATATTTCGAAGAAGAGAAGGGAAATTCTCCTCAGTATCCTGGCTAATGTTCAACCATCAACCAACATCACTAAAAAAATAAGCAGATATCTGGTCATTATCTCATTGCTGTTTGTAGGAGCTTGCTGTGCACAAATTGTCTGCCTTTCCTACATGACAACAGTGAATACATTTTAAAAGTACTTCATTGGCTGTAAAGCACTTTGGGACATCCTGAGGTTGTGAAAGGCGCTATAAAAATACAAGTCCCTTGCTTCTTTTTACAATGCCTCCTAACTCTCTATTCATTCATGTAAGTCACGATAAATAGGGGTAAAGCTGATACCCCAGCACAGATCCCCGGGGAACAGCACTTGTTGCATACTGCGAATCAGAGTACATTCCCTTTATCCCTACTCTCTATGTCCTCCCTCCCATCCAATTACTGACTTATTTTACAAGGTTACCTCTAAATCCATGCACTTTTATTTTTGTTAACAATTTCTTGTCAAATGCCTTCTGGAAGTCCATCTAGACAACATCCATAGACACTCCCCTGTCCACCATGTTAGTGACCTGCTCAAAAAATTCAACTAGGCTAGTCAGACATGATCGACTTTTCACAAATCGATGCTGACTCCCTTTGATCAGTTCATACTTGTCCAAGTAAACCAGTGCAATTGACTTCTACAGACGCAGCCTCAGAGAATTAGAAATAACACTGAGAAAAGGGTGTAGTTACAACATGACAAGGTTACACTGGCAGTTTCCATTATTGATGTGGACATAATATATAATAGATTATAAGTTCTTCAGTCAGGTCAGGTGATAAAAGCTGCCACTATAATGACAGTAGTCAGTACCACCTATGACTGGTCAATGCTGAGTGCGGGCAGTGGTTAAGTAGCCCGGCCACCTCAAGAAAGTGCCACAAACTTTGTGCGGATGAACACTTGGAGAACAGGAGTGGGACCCTTGCTGGAGGAAATGTCATCAAAAGATGGATGAGCTAATCCTTAAATTTGACAACGCCATCCACAACCTACAATCCATGACACAGCTGCAGTACAGAACAAGACAATGAAAGAGCAACCATGGACATTATGAAGCATCACACCAGGGCAGTGTGGAGGACAGTCACAGGAGCTCTGACGATAGTCGGCCTATGATGATGATGATGATTGTATGTTAAATTATCATTGAAAATCATTATATGGATCTGTAGAACCATTTACAGGAAACTTTCTGGTATCCGGCACGGACGGGACTGACGTGGTGCCGGTTCAGCAACAATTCCGGATAACCGAATGCTATAGTGAAAGATACGGACCTTAGACCTCCGTATGAAGCAACAAACCCTGTTGCTTAGCAACAGCTTCAGAACAACGTCCACAAGTTGCAAGCGTCTCTGTAGCTTAGCAACAGCTGCAGCCAAACCCTTGCCTTCCTCAATTTGTTGCTGTGCAAGTAATAAAAGTTATTAAAGTTAGCTGAAACCGACTCCTAAATTTTGCCGGTTAACTGACATTTCCGGTTATTTAGGGGCCGGTTAATCGAAAGTGTCCTGTACTCACAAATCACAACTCTGTACTGTTGAGCACTGATCAAAATCGACCAATTAAAAAATGACAGAAATGGAACCATAACATTCGTTTGATAAAGTACCACATAATAGTCTTGTTAGCAAAATTGTAGCTCATGGGATTAAAGGGCCAGTGGCAGCATGGATACAAAATTGACTAAGGAACAGAAAGCAGAGAGTAGTGGTGAACGGTTGTTTTTCACAATGGAGGGAAGTGTACAGTGGTGCCCCCCAGGGGTCAGTATTAGGACCACTGCTCTTTTTGATATATATTAATGACCTGGACTTGGGTATACTGGGCATAAATTCAAATTTTGCAGATGACAAGAAACTCGGAAATGTAGTAAACAGTGAGGAGGATAGTAATAGACTTCAGGAGGACATAGCCAGACTGGTGAAATGGGTAGACTCATGCCAGATGCAGAGAAGTGTGAAGTGATATATTTTGGTACAGAAGAATGAGGAGAGGCAATATAAATTAATTGTTACAATTTTAAAGAGGGTGCAGGGACAGCAAAATCTTGGGGTGTACATACACAAATCTTCGAAGATGGAAGGACAAATTGAGAAGGTTGCTAGAAAGCATACAGGATCCTTGGCTTTATAAACAGAGGCACAAGACTACAAAAGAAATGAAGTTAGGCTAAACCTTTATAAAACACTGCTTGTGTCTCAGCTGGGCACCTCACTTTAGGAAGGATGTCAAGGCCTTAGAGAGGATGCAAAAGAAACCTGGGGGTTTATATACACAAATCTTTGAAGCTTACAGGACAAGTTGAGAAGGCTGTTAAACAAGCAGACTGTTAAACAAGGTATTCTTGCCTTTATAAACAGATGCATAGGTCTGGATTTTCTCAGCCCCGAGGAGGCAGGCATGGAGGCGGGACTGCCGATAAAGTAGCAGAAAGTGGGGGCGGATGGCAAACCTGCCCCCATCCCGCCTCTGTGCCATTTTGCCAGGAGGCGGGAAGATGTGCTGCTCCAGGTCCTGTCTCCTGGAGGCGGGAAAGGGATTAAATCCTTTTAACTGCCTGTCAACAGGTAGTTAACAGGCAGAAAAAAGTATTAGTGCCATTTTACCTTCTCAGGTGAAGGCATCCCGACCTCGGAGAACCCCGTCGGGTTGGAGGAGATGTGATGGAGGTCTGCGGGGGTCGGAGGGACCTGAAAGTAAGATGTAGAGGTGAGTGATGGGTGCAAATGTGGAGTGGTAAGCATGGAAGCTGAGTGTTAAGTGTTAAAAAATGTTCACTTACCTTGTTTTCTATCTACAGCCTTCATCCACCCTGGATCGGGAGATCCGACATCTTCCTTGTCGATTTCACAGACTGGCTGTTGGATCCTCTGACCCAACAGCCATCTGAAATCTACAAAGTTGAAAGGTTTGCTGAGTCCTGAACACAAGGCCTCATCGAACTATAGAGAATGTCAGTGTTTGACAGCTTCACAGAGCTGTCAAACACTGTCAATTCTTCTTTCAAGAAGTCTTGACGGCTGGCACATCAGACGTTGACGTGCTCTGTCAGTCACTTCTATTATGTTCATTAATAAATAGACATTCTTATTATGAAGACAGCTAGCTTCTGCTAGACACTTTATTGAGCACATGTGGACCAGGTACAGTATCTGTAGAGGCAGCCATCTTGACTGCTGCCTTCTGGGTACCCTAGTGCCTCATGGGTAATGTAGTCTTAATATACATACAGCTGGGTAGTGTAGTCTTATATACATACAGCTATATACAGCTCTACACAGCTCTACGGCTCCACCTAGTGTCCGCTATAGAATGACATGTTATTGATCATTACATCCCCCTTTCTTTGAGGTTTAACAAAATCAATAGCAATCAACTTTCAAGAAAGCAATAAAGATAATATCAGTAACACTTTTGTTAGTGCTCTATAAAAATAAACATTTTCAAAACAGTCAACACATTTTCAAAGCTTTACATTGTACTCAAAGATTAAGTCTATCAGGCTTTTTTACTTCACGTGTGGATCTTCTCAACACGGGTAAGTCTGATGTGTCTTCATGAGATTGTTCTGGTGGTGAATGACAAGATGCAGTTGCGGCATTGTCATCAATCTGGTCTTGAATAGTCTCTTGTGTTTTTAGGAGGGAACGGCGGTTCCTCCTGAGAATCTGTCCTTCCTCAGTTCTAACAGTGTATGACCTTGGTCCTACTTCCTCAAGAACTGTAGCTTTCCTGTTCCATGCATCTGGATCCTCAATCCTGACAACATCATCCCTTGTCAATGGTTTTAGAGTTTTGGATGACTTGTCATAGTATGATTTCTGTTTCAGCTTTAACAGTTGAAGTCTCTGTCTCAGTTCCTCACTTTGCTGTTCTTATGCACAGCAGGGTAGCATGGTGCGCAACTTGTGACCCATTAGTAGTTCAGCAGGTGAAGAACCACAGTCTAAAGGTGAGGCTCGGTAGCTCAGCAGGGCGAGATAAGGATCAGACTTGCTTCTGTCGCTTTCTTCAGTAGCTGCTTGAGAACTTGAACACCTTTCTCTGCCTTACCATTTGACTAAGCATACAAAGGACTGGATGTGATGTGCTGAAAGTCATAATGTGCTGCAAACTGTTGCCACTCCTTACAGTTGAAGCACGGACCATTGTCGCTAACGGCAATCCTGGGAATTCCATGTCTGGCAAAGATGGATTTCACATGCATTATGACACTGCTTGCTGTGGTGCTTGAGAGCAGCGCCATCTCAGGATAGTTAGAATAGTAGTCAATCACTATTAGATAGTCTTTACCATTTAAATGAAAAAGGTCCATACCAACCTTTTGCCATGGTGCTGTTGGTATGTCAGCTACTATCATTGGTTCCTTTGCTTGTTTGTTTTGGTGTTTCTGACATGTCTCACATTTGCCTATCATGTTCTCAATGTCCTTATTTATGCCAGGCCAATAAACAGTGTCTCTTGCCCTCCTTTTGCATTTTTCAATTCCGAGGTGTCCCTCATGAATCCTTTTGAGCATGTCTTGACGTAAAGCCTGTGGAATGACTATTCTGTTCTGTTTTAGTAATAGTCCACTTGCGACACTTAACTTTGACCTGATGTGATAGTACTTTGGACAGGAACTTTTTGGCCAACCATGATGAATGTTCTCTATTACTGTTTGTAATACTGTGTCTTTTACTGTTTCTTCTGCTATTTGCTTTGATTTTGTGTCTGACACGGGCAACGCAGCAGTGACCATACTTACATGAACATCCACGTCTTCTTCAGTAGAGCTCACATGACTCATTGTGGGTGCTCGGGATAGTGCATCTGCTAACACTATGCATTTGCCTGGTATGTAGATCAGTTCAAAGTCATATCTTTGCAGCTTCATCATGAGTCGTTGAATCCTTGGAGACATCCCTTTCAGGTTTTTTTTTTATGATGGCAACCAGAGGGCTGTGGTCTGTCTCAACTGTGAAGGTGGGAAGTCCATATATGTAGCCATGAAACTTTTCTAGTCCAACTACCAAGCCTAGACATTCCTTTTCAATCTGGGCATAGCGACACTCAATATCAGTCATAGACCTGGAGGCATAGGCAACAGGCTTCCAAGCTTCACCATCTGCTTGTCGCAAGACCGCACCTAGGCCATCTTTTGATGCATCTGTTGACACTTTGATTCTTTTTGTTGGGTCAAAGAAGGTGAGTACAGGTGTGGTTGTCAGCACTGTTTTGAGGTTTATCTTGTTCATGTCTTTCTGTCCATGTTTTATGTAGCAGGTCTCGCAGACAGGCTGTCTTGGCTGACCAGTTAGGAATGAACTTTCCAATGAAGTTTATCATCCCCATGATGCGTAGCACTCCTCTTTTGTCAGTGGGTCGGGGCATTTTGAGTATGGCGTTTACTTTTTCCATATCTGGCTCTATTCCTTTACCAGATAGATTATCTCCTAGGAAAGTGACTTCCTGGACACCAAACTGACACTTGGCTTTGTTGAGCTTCAGTCCATTCCGGCGTATGCTCTGTAGCACTTTAGTCAGTCTCTCATTGTGTTCTTTCAGTGTGGAGCCCCAGATGATGATGTCATCAACATAGACCCGAACTCCTTCCAGACCTTCAATTATGTGTTCCATTGCTCTATGAAAGATTTCAGATGCAGATATTATCCCGAAAGGCATTCTGAGGAAACAATACCTGCCAAATGGTGTGTTGAAGGTACAGTATTTGGTGCTCTCTTCATCCAGTTTTAGTTGCCAAAATCCTTGTGAGGCATCGAGCTTTGTAAAGTATCTGGCACCTGACATTTCACTGGTGATTTCTTCTCGCTTGGGAATCTGGTAGTGTTCACGTTTTATGTTTGCATTTAAGTCCTTTGGATCCATGCATATTCTTAGATCATTGTTCTTTTTCTTTACACATACCATGGAGTTAACCCAGTCTGTTGGCTCTTCGACTTTCCTGATGACTCCTAGTGTGGTCATTCTGTCCAGTTCATTCTTGAGCCGGTCACGCAGGGGTGCTGGAACTCTTCGTGGAGCATGTACCACTGGCTGAGCATCCTCCTTTAGCTGGATCTTGTAAGTGAATGGTAGAACTCCATATCCTTTGAACACATCCTGGAAGTTATTCACTACAGAATCCACCGAGTCATCTAGTCTGCTTATGGCACAGTTTATACGGTAGACTCTCTTGACCAGTTCTAAGTCCTCACAAGCTTTGTCACCCAGTAGTGAATCAAGTCTTTCAGCCACAACAGAAAACATGAGATGATGCACTTTGTCTTTGACTGTCACTTTAAGTCTGCATACACCTAAGCTATCTATTTTCTGTCCATTATAGTCCTTCAGTAGTACTGACTTTTTCTGTATTTTGGGCTTTTCTTTCATATTGTTAATGTCACTCATACTGATTAAGTTTGCTTTTGCCCCAGTGTCTAGTTTCAAGGTAGCTAATGCTCCATTTACCTGCAGTGGGATCATCCATTTGTCCTCTTTTACTGCATTAACTTTATGTTCAGCATTGTCCATTTCTGAGGGCTGCACATTTTCTGTATCCTTTTTGATATTGTCACATGACACCATTCTTACAAAAAATGTCTCACTTAAATCAGTGTCCTCAATTACATTAACTCGTTGCCCTTTCTTTGTTTTTACTTTTGAAAAGCATTGTTTGGCAAAGTGATTCTTTCCATTACACTTTGTGCACATTTTTCGAAACACTGGGCATTGTCTGAACTGCTGTTTGTAACCACAGCATTTACAATTAAAAATGTCATCCTCCGATTGCTTTTCATTTCTGTTCTGCCCACGTTTCTTCCCCTTGTAGGACACAGCACCGACAGCAGCATTATCACTCATTACAATCGCATCATTATTGATTTCACTGAAAGTCTTCGCGTGCTTTCGAGCTAGCTCGCTGGCTTGGCATATTTTCACTGCATTTTCCAAATTTGGTTTGGTTTCTCTCAACAGACGTTCCCTGACTTTTTTATCATGAATACCAAACACAATCTGGTCACGAATCATGGACGCTTTCAGCTCAGAGAAATTACATGTCTGTGCTTTCAGTTTCAGATCAGTTATAAAGCTATCAAATGTCTCATTTTGCTGCTGTGTCCGAGAACGGAAGATGTATCTTTCATAGGTCTCATTCTTTTTGGGAGAGCAATGTGCATCAAATTTTTTTAGCACATCTTCTAATTTTTCTCTGTTCTCCTCTGGATTAAATACAAATGTATTAAATACCTCTATTGCCTGTGGGCCTGCAACCGTAAGCAGCAACGCTATCTTCCTTGCATCTGGCTTCGTACCGAATCTGATGGCTGCAATGTAGAGTTCGAATTGTTGTTTAAAAGTCTGCCAATTGTAGTCAATATTTCCTGTGAGTTTCAAACGCTCTGGTGGCTTCAAATTCTCCATGTCGCTTTTCACAATTTTCAGCAGATCTTCACCAATCCTGGTACCATATTATGTTCATTAATAAATAGACATTCTTAGTATGAACACAGCTAGCTTTTGCTAGACACTTTATTGAGCACATGTGGACTAGGTACAGTATCTGTAGAGGCATCCATCTTGACTGCTGCCTTCTGGGTAGCCTAGTGCCTCATGGGTAATGTAGTCTTAATATACATACAGCTGGGTAGTGTAGTCTTATATACATACAGCTATATACAGCTCTACACAGCTCTACGGCTCCACCTAGTGTCCACTATAGAATGACATGTTATTGATCATTACAACTTCCCCCTAATTGGCCTGCTTTGCCTGCAGGGCAGGCTTAACAAGGTCAATCAGGGGAAAATCCCTCTGGTTGGTCAGAAGATGATGGAGGTGGGACATTGACCCGACAAGCAGCAGTCCTGCCTCCAACTCATCTCCATTAAGAAAATCCAGCCCATAGAATACAAAAGCAAGGAGTTAGGAACGGAAAACCAGGAAGTATGGGTTTCCCGAACAACGGCTTTACATTTTT
Source organism: Somniosus microcephalus (assembly GCF_052327205.1). Taxonomy (NCBI): domain Eukaryota; kingdom Metazoa; phylum Chordata; class Chondrichthyes; order Squaliformes; family Somniosidae; genus Somniosus; species Somniosus microcephalus. The sequence goes on from NC_140989.1 coordinate 117,872,458, forward strand.
TTCTGTAGGTTTCCCGCCCACAGCCAACCTGATTGGCAGACTGATTGCTTATCGGCGGGAAAGCCTGCAGCACAAGGGGTCCGATCCCGGGTGGGGGTGTTGGCAGCTGGTGGTCGGGGCGGGGGGGGTCCGATCGCAGGGTGAAGATGGTGGTTGGGGGGAGTAGATGATGATTGGGGGGGTCTGATCGCAATGGGGGTGTAGACAGATCGCAGGGGGCTCTGATCGTGGGGGCAGACAGATTGTGGGGGGCTGCTGTTCCGATTGCAAGAAGGGAGCAGACAGATCATGGGGGGTTTCCGATCACAGGGGGAACAGACAGATCGCGGGGGAGGTTCACTGGTAAGCTTGTTGGGCCTGGAGGAAACACTCCTGCATCTCCTGGCCCACATGCAGTGCTGTAAAGGGACTTACCTCATGGATTCAGCCCTTCTCGCCTCCTTTCACCTGCCGGGTTTTCTGAGGCCAGGGAAAACTGCCAACTGTGGTTAAAAATAGACGGGGCGATTTTGCCATAGGATGCGGGTTCACGTCGAGTTGTCTGGTTGGCGGGTTCCGGTCCCGCTGCCGGTTTCAGCTGCACTGAAATAATGATTTTGAATTAACTGGGCTTATTAAGCTCATCGTACGCATTACCCAGCCCAATGGGTTCGGGTTTGCTGCTCGCCTCTGCTGACGTCTTCGATTCAACTGCATTTAAGGGGCCCATGCCGCCCTGTGGTGTTTCATTCACATTCTGATGCTTCTCAGTTTTACTGATAGCGAGATGGCTGCTTCAAGGTTTGATGATGACTCCCTCCATGCTCTTGTGGAGGGAGTGAGAGGGCGCAGGAGGTTCTGTTGCCCTCCAATGGATTTAGGTAGCCTCCTCAGCAAACCAAGGCAGCCTGGCTGTAAATTGTTGAGGAGGTTAGTGCCAGGCCTTTGTGTGGTCGCACCTGGGTTCAGTGCCACAAAAGGTTCAATGATCTGCTACGCTCAGCAAAAGTGAGTATAACATCACACTTACCTTCAATCTGCTCCCCATCTCCTCTCATCACCAGCACTCTGCATTGTCAACCTACTCCTGCACATCCCAACTTACCCTTACATCCCTTGCACCCTTAACCATCCCTCTCTCTCGATGTACAGAATCACTCCAGCATTTTACTATGTACCCCTTACACTCGCTATCACTGTTATGCAATGACAACGAACAACGCACAGGGAGGGCCCTTGGTATTGGCACCTCACTCCATCTTTGTCTCCTTCTAAGCATCTATGCTATGGATTCTCTACACTGACTCCAACATTCTCGCTCAAACTCCACTTGTGTCCCTCATTGCAGGAAAAGAGAGCCCACAATAAGAGGGAGAGGGGGAGGACAGGAGGAGGGCCACCTTCCATTGCGCACTTAACCACTGCTGAGGAGGCTGCTATCGAGATCGTTGGAGGTGCTGAGGATCTGGAAGTGGGGAACGGTCAGACAGGCGCAGTAGAGCAAGCTGGTGACAGAATAGATTTGCAACCCTCTCATTTAGATTGCATGAGTGACTGATATGGCATCTGATGTTCATACAGATCATCTGCAAATGGGATGTGTCTGTTACGTTAATATCACATGTCTAACTCATGCCTTTACTCCCCCACAGGACCATCGAGAGTCCCCCTCCATACTGTCCAGGAGGAAGAGCTGGAAGACTCCTCAGAGGAAGTTGCAACCTCTGAGGGTGCAGCGTCAGCAGAATTGAGTGCATCCAGCACCAGCGCAGACACTCACACCTCGGTGGGACCTTCGCGAGATAGATTAGTGTTGTCACCTGGTGTATCACAGCTCACAGGTGAACATCAGCGGATGGTGGAGACAGGGTCAGCAGTGGAGAGTCCTCGTCGGATGCCCCTAGCTCTGCTCAGCTGCATGTGGATGCTATGCCTCTGGGACAATCCAGAAAGATGTGCAGCAAAGTGCTCTCCAGCTACTTGCTAGAGTGAAGTGCGAGTGACCCATGAGAGGGATGTTGGTGGTCGACAACAAGGAAGTGTGGGCTCCTCTCCAAGCGCTCACACTCCCATGCCACTGTGGAGCCCTTGGTCAGTGCCCCAGATTCCTCACCCAACTGAGATGGCCGTCTCAGCCCCTGCACAGCCGCAGGAGGAGCAGACTGTTGCGGAGCCCTCCCACGCTCCCGAACCCAGAGGACGCCCACCAAAGGCGTCTAAGCAGGCACAGCATCAAAATGAACAAGGTGCCTCTATATGTTGAAGCCACAGGGGAAGCACCAAGTAGAAGCACGCATAAGAGAAAATTAACACACAAATAGTCACATGGGTAGTCACTTTGGTGTTTTGATCTAATACAAAGTTACGTTTCTCATTGTTATTACAATTATATTGAAGAAATGTGATGGCAAAGATTCAAAGAGTTGGCCTATGTGTGCTCAGAAATGGAAGTTGCACAGTGAGGGGTCAGGGAGCCTTTCATCTGTAATGATGGTGGTGAGAGTGATAGGAAACCACAGTTTATTGTACAGATGCCGTATGGTGCGTTAAGAAGGTTGGCCAGACACTCATTTCCATGTGCCAGTCACATGCGTTTGATGCATAAACTTACGTGAATCTAGCATGGATTAGTGCATCCCTTGCCTCATGGCCAGCAATGTGCTCGCATGGTGATGGAACTGGCACATCCGCCTACGCAAGGATTTCCTCATCTGCCACCTCCTCCTCCTCCTCCTCTTCTGAGGAGGCTGTGTGCTGAGCCACTTGCTCCTCAGGCAGCGGTAAGCCACGCTGCTGTGCGATGTTGGGCAGGGTACAGCAGACCATGATGATTCTGGAGATCCTGGCTGGTCTGTACTGTAGGGCAACACCAGATCTATGATGCTTCTGGTGGAAATGTGGCTCACATTGTAGCGCTCCTCAGCCTCATTTGATAACCTCCTCATCGGTGTCATTAGCCACGTCTCCAAGTAGCCATTTGGAAAGTTGGGTTGGCGGATTGAACAGCTGATGCACAGTAGACTGCTGCAGGATGAACAAGTCATGGCAACTGCCAGGGAACTTCGCACAAACATGCATAATGTTCTTCCTGTGGTTATATACCAGCTCGACGTTAAGGGAGTGGAAGCCCTTGCGGTTGATAAATACAGCTGGGTTGTGATGGGGTGCCCTAATTGCCACATGTGTGCAGTCTACAATGCCCTGCACCCTTGGAAAGCCTGCCATATTTGCAAAGCCAACCGCACGTGCGGTTACACTTGCTTCATCCGTGGAGAAGTGGATGTAATTGTGCAACTTTGCAAAGAGGGCATCGGTAACCTGCATGATGCAAGTGTGTGCGGCTGACTGGGAGATGCCGCTGATGTCTGCTGCTGATCTCTGGAAGGACCCTGAAGCAAAGAAGTTGATTGCAGTGGTGACTTTGACAGGCACTGGTAAGGAGTGTCCACCCGCTCCTCTGGGCTCTAGGTGTTGGTGCAGCATTGCGCAGATGTCAGCGACTACCTCTTGCAAAAGTCTCAGCCTCCTTTGGCACTGCTGCTCACTCATGTTGAGGAAGCTCATCCTCAGCTTATAAACCCTGTGTTGGGGGTATCTCCTGCAGCGTGGAGCAGCCCTGAGCTGACGCCCTCTGCCTTGTGCAGCATCAGGTGGCTGAGGAGAAGTTTGATGCTCCTGTAGCTGCTGCTGCTGTTGTGCCTGGTTCTGCTGCTGCCGCGGCGACTCTTCCTCCGATTCTGAGGACCAGGATGAAAGGAAATAAATGGTTCACATTCTGCTGGTATATATCTCAGTTGAGGAACAGATGTTATAAACGCTCAGTCAATGTGGTGAGAGGGTTTTCCAAGGAGGTCACAGTGCATATGGATCTCAGCTTAAACGCTTACAAGCTCAATAGACCTGCTAAATGTGTTCAAAAACCTCAAAACACAAAGTTCTGGCATCTGAAAGTCAGCCATGTTACAGGTCCGCTTTCATGTTGCAGGACCAGCTGTCAAGTATTCAGTGAGTTGCTGAACCTGACACAATCAGCTGCCGTGTTTGTCGCACAATGTGCAACACGCTGAAAATGTAGCAAAATGGGAAGAGCCTCTTAAAATGGGATTATCTAGGCAGTTTACGAACATACGAATTAGGAGCAGGAGTAGGCCACTCGGCCCTTCAAGCCTGCCCCGCCATTCAATAAGATCATGGCTGATCTGATTACTCCACATTCCCGCCTACCCCCAATAACTTTTCACCCCCTTGCTTACCAAGAATCTATCTACCTCTGCCTTAAAAATATTCAAAGACTTCGCTTCCATCGCCCTCTGAGGAAGGGAGTTCCAAAGACTCACGACCCTCTGTGAGAAAACATTTCTCCTCATCTCTGTCTTAAATGGGCGACCCCTTATTTTTAAACAGTGACCCCTAGTTCTAGATTCTCCCACAAGAGGAAACATCCTCTCCACATCCACCCTGTCCAGACCCCTCAGGATCTTATATGTTTCAATCAAGTCACCTCTTATTCTTCTAAATTCCAGCGGATACAAGCCTAGCCTGTCGAACCTTTCCTCATAAGACAACCCGCCCATTCCAGGCATTAGTCTAGTAAACCTTCTCTGAACTGCCTCCAATGCATTTACATCCTTCCTTAAATAAGGAGACCAATACTGTACACAGTACTCCAGATGTGGTCGCACCAATGCTCTGTACAACTGAAGCATAACCTCCCTACCTTTGTATTCAATTCCCCTCGCAATAAACGATAACATTCTATTAGCTTTCCTAATTACTTGCTGTACCTGCATAGTAACCTTTTGTGATTCATGCACTAGGACACCCAGATTCCTCTGCATCTCAGAGCTCTGCAATCTCTCACCATTTAGATAATATGCTTCTTTTTTATTCTTCCTGCCAAAATGGACAACTTCACATTTTCCCACATTATACTCCATTTGCCAGATCTTTGCCCACTCACTTATCTATATCCCTTTGTAGCCTCCTTATGTCCTCTTCACAATTTACTTTCCTACCTATCTTTGTGTCATCAGCAAATTTAGCAACCATACCTTCGGTCCCTTCATCCAAGTCATTTATATAAATTGTAAAAAGTTGAGGCTCCAGCACTGATCCCTGTGGCACACAAGCTGTTAACTACCTTAAGTGGCTCTCCCGTCGCTTGGTGTCGGGTCTGATCGGGACTCACAGACTCGACACTTTGTAAAGTTGCGTGGAGGCGGGATGGCGGCTGGTTCACAACCCACCGTCAATCATTTTGATTTTAACTCCGGACCTGCCTCCAAACCTGCCCTCTGAGTGCCGGCAAAATCTCGGCCAGAATCAGTTAAAATGAAGGCACGCAGCCTCATTAAAATATTTAAATATCAAACCCACCTCCTGAGAACGTATTGGTCGCCCACCCCTCATCTCGCCTCCGTTAAACCAGAAGTTAGCGGATTCAAGGCGGGTTGGGTTCCTCTTTCAGGTTTTTACCTTTTTAACCTCCCACCTGATACAAACCCACCCATTTTGGGAGTTAAAATTCCCCCTTTTGAGTCCCGTTCCAGGCTAAGCACATCATCTAGCTTGATACTTCAGTGCAGTACTGTGGGAGTGCTGTATTGCTGAAGGTACAGTCTTTTCGATGAGACACTAAACCGAGGCCCTGTAGGCGTGCTCAGCTGGCCATAAAAGATCCCAAGCCTCTATTTGAAGAAGAGTCTTGGCCAACATCTCCCTCAGCCAACACCATCAAAAACAGATTCATTGGTTATTAATTTTGTTGCTGTTTGTTGGACCTTCCTGTGTGCAAACTGGCTTTATTTGCCTACATAATAACAGTGACTGTACTTCAAAAATAGGACATTGGCTGTGAAGTGCTGTGGGACATCCTGGGGACATGAAAGACACAATATAAATGCAAGTTCTTTCATCTTTAATTTCTTTAAGAGAAGCTGAACATGTTGAAATGGATGTTGAGCTGAAAAGTGATGTGGCACATCATCTAACTTTTTTTGATGCTCACAGATGTGGAATGTGCTGATACTAGACATTTTACTTCGATCTTCCAGTGTTTGATGACTGGATTTTTTCCATATTGTGCACATCTTCAAATGTGGTGTGCGCGAATAGACAGGAAATTTCTGCTGCACACATTTCCTGCATTAGGACTGGCCAACAAAAACTGTGGAAGATCATAAAATTTCTGACAGGATGACGGAATTACAGTCTTACTGTCAAGTAAGGACAAATCTGAAACACTACGATGAGTATTCCTTGCCTAACTCAGCTTCTCTGGTCCCAAATTTATCAGATCATGATTTTGGGCTCGTGTGTCGAACCTGTTTTTCCTTGTCCAGAACAGTAGAATCAGAGGACATGGCCTGCATTTGAAGGTGGGTGAATTCAAAACTAGTCTGCAGAAACATTGGCCCTGATATTAACATCGAGACGGGAACGGCGCAGCAGGGGGAGGGGCCTGATAGCGGGCGACAAACGCGCAACATCGCAGCATGGGTAGGAATGTCCGATTTCAACAGGGTTGCCTGATTATCTTTTCACTTCTGGTTTTCATGTCTCCACTGCGTTTAAGTGGGCGTGACGCGGGCCCGCATGACACGATTTCACCTCAACTATTGAAAGGCCCCGTTCGGAGATGAAACAGAGGAGGAGGTTTGGAGATTGCAATAGTGCTGTTTGAAGGAGAAAAGTCATTGATATGTCTGGAAAGAGAGCAAAGGCAGCGCCTAGTTTCAGCGAGTACCTGTTCTGCTGGGTGCAGTAAGGGCCAGGAAGGAGGTCCTGTTTCCCAGCAATGGGAAAAAGAAACCTGCTGCCACCAGTAAGAAGACATGGTTTGAGGTGGCACAGGAGGTGAGTAGCAGAAGCATCACCATGAGGTCCTGGATCCAGTACTGCAAATGTTTCAATGACCTGACCAAGTCAGGAAAGGTGAGCAAAGCTAGAGATGCACCTACATCCTGTCGTGCACGCCCTCTCACTCTGTCTTGCCATTCACAGTACTCCTCACACTCATTTCACTTTCATCAGCACCCATCATTCCGTTTACATGCACATACTCTCATCCTCACTCTCCTCACGTCCTCACCTTCTATTTCCTCCATCCACCACTACCACTCACCCCAATCCTCATGTAATCTGATTCCAACTCATTCAGCTCCCCAATTCTCAACATACGTCCTCAAATGGCAGCGTCAAAACGTTCCTCAAATGCTGCCAGTGCCACTTCTGTTGCATCTGACTGATTGTCACCCTCACCGAATGCACTGCATCCATCGGATGCAGATGTGTCTCAGAGTCAATCATAGGTTTGTCATGCTACCCCCGCAGGAGAAGAGAGTGCAGAATGGCAGGGAGCAGGCAAGGACTGGAGGCGGACCCCCACAGATCATGGAGCTTTATCCGATGAAGGACGAGACTTTGGAGATATCTGCCTCCCTAAGCATCGGAGATGGTGAGATTGGTTATGCATTGGAGCAGGGTGACAGCATTAATATCCTCAACCCACATCTCCTACAAGACAAAGTCATCGTAAGTTGACTTCAGCACTTTATTAAATATGATCACTTTAATCATGTGCACTTTAACATATGTACAGTCCCATGACTAAATCATATCCATATCTTCTCTCCTCCAGGGCCATCACATGAAGAACAGGAGCCCCTGCCGATTGATGATGAGGACTCCTCAGAAGAGCTAATTCCTGCTGAGGGCCCATTGTCACAGGACACATGTGTTGTAGGCACCAGCGCAGATACGACCACATTGGTGGAGACTCTTAGACAATTAGGTGGAATGTCACCTGGTGAGTCGCACGTCAGAAGTGAGCATGAGCAGAGAGTGGTGGCAGGGACAGCTGTAGAGAGTCCACATAGGAGGGCACAGTCCTCTCCAAGCTCTGCTCAGCTGGACAGAGATACTGAACCTGGAGGCCACCAATTAAAAGGAGAATGCTTGAGGGACAGCAGCAACTATGCGAGGTACCCCCCCCCAGCCCCTCACCCCCCCGCCCCCCACCCCCCGGGAGACAGCATTCACCCCCCCCCCGGGGAGGCAGCATTCATCCCCACCGACCCCCCCCCCCCCACAAGTAGCGTGAAAAAGGCTGATAGTGAATCGTTTTCCCGTTTTACAATGTCAATGGAAAGGAAAAGTGGGCTTGGCATAAAACAAGCTGTAGATTCACTATCAGCCTGTTGTATGCGACTGGCGTAGACCAATCTCTCCCCCACAGTCCCTTCCATCTGCTGTCTGTAAGTATCCTATGTGAAATGAGTTTAGAAAATCCCAATCCACATCAAAAAATTGCCGTTAACTTGGCACCACTTGGCAACAAGTTGGCAATGTCAATTAGAGAGCTGCAGGACGAGTGCTGTGGGTAATATAAGTATGTCACAGTGTATCATAGGATGGTCATCTCAAGTTAGGGCAGAAACATATGGGCTGATTTTGCCCCGTCATGCCCGACGGGAATGGGGCAGTGGGAGGTTAAAATAGTTGCAGTGCCCTGCCCTCACTGTGGCACTGCACTCACCCCGGCCACTACTTTAACTCCCAGACTGAGAAGCATGTAAGGCCCTTGCCTGCCTATGCAAAATTTAGGGCCATTATAATGATGTAATTCAGACCTCAAAGCTATTTTAACACACAATAGCTTAGTCGTAGCCTGGTGCCAGCCTTGCCAGGAACATTGGGTGCCAAGGAGCAGCAGGCCCACAAGAGGGCCGAGAAGATGGGTGAATTTAATTTTTTTAAAGGTTTCTTTATGGGTCAGGAAGAACAGGGGTGTGCCCCTCTGCTGGCCCAGGCATTCCTCCCCGATCGTGATTGTGTCGGCCCCCGCTCACCGATGCACTTGCCAGAATGAGGGGTCCATTCCCGTAGGTCCACAATCACGGCCTCCTGCAACACTATCTGCTCCCACCCACCGGCCTCCACCCCAATCTTGCTGGGTTCTGGCTAGTGTTGGGCCTGGAGTGTGGTAATGAAGCCTGGGAGTTAAAATGATCCGGACCTCATGCAAATGAGTTGGGGCAAGTCTGGTGCTTGCCCCACCGGACCCATGCTAAAATTAATATTGGGTTATAATGGTGGGACAAATTAGAAACAGAGGGCTGAACTTGGTGGTATCGGGTCAGAGGTTAAAAGTCAAAAATCTGAAACAGGAACCCAACCTGCTTTGAACCCACCCATTTCCAGTTTTAACCGAGGCGGGATGAGGGGCGGGCGACAAATCCGCTCGCGGGAGGCGGGTTGGTCATTTAAATATTATAAGAGGCTGCCTGCCTTCATTTTAACACACATTGGCTGCTAAATCCGGCCCCGAAGCACCCGGCTTTTCTGTGCTATGCGTGCCGTTTTGTGTCCAAAATTGCGTCTGCACTGCACACGCACACTTCTGGCACAGACCGCGACTCGCGTGCGCAGTTCTGGTACAGACCGCGACTCGCGTGCGCAGTTCTGGTACAGACCGTGCCTCACGTGCACAGTTATGGTACAGACCGTGCCTCACATGCACAGTTCTGGTACAGACTGCGCCTCACGTGCACAGTTATGGTACAGACCGTGCCTCGCGTGCACAGTTCTGGTACAGACCACGCCTCGCGTGCACAGTTCTGGTACAGACCACGCCTCGCGTGCACAATTCTGGTACAGACTGCACCTCGTGTGCACAATTCTGGTACAGACCGCACCTCGCGTGCACAGTTCTGGTACAGACTGCGCCTCACGTGCACAGTTCTGGTGCAGACCGCACCTCGTGTGCACAGTCCTGGTACAGACCACGCCTCGCGTGCACAGTTCTGGTACAGGCCACGTCAGGCACCATTTTGCGCAGGAAGTATGCAGAGTACACAGGTCGTGATGTCAGTCAGTGTGCAATGCTGATTGGATGCCAGCGTTGCCACTTTCAACCTCAATGCTTCAGCTAATGCCCTCTCTTAAACACGCACAGCTGAACATGTGACCCCCCCACCAGCGCTATTTAAAGGGATCATCAACTGCTTTCTGGTTAGTTGCTGATTGATTTCCACTGGCTCTTGGTGAGTTTGTAGAAGTGTTTGGTGGTTGTTATCTTATCTCAATTTGCTGAAGTGTCCGGGAAGTGGTGTGGCAGGATACTTCAAGGCTTCTGCTCAGACTGGGTGCTCCCAGACATGGATGCATTAGTTTGCATCCCCCTTGGGCTGCAGCATGACAGGGAGAATGAGTAAAGGCGACACAGATGAGGACCAGCTGCTGGAAGAGGGAGGAGGGAGAGAGGAAGAAGGACTCTCGGCAGGACGCCATATCCACTCAGGGTCTTCAGGAAGCAATTGTCCTGCCTGAACTTCAGTGAGGAACAGTGTATGTGTCGTCCCCGCTTCACTAAAGAGGTGTTCACTGAAATCTGCCACCTATTGCACGTAGAACTGCAGCCTCAGGGCAGGGTGAGGACAGCATTGCCAGTAGCTGTGAAGGTGAGCACGCCATGAACTTTTAAGCATCAGACCCCTTCCAGGCTGGAGCAAGCAATAGTTCCAACATCTTCCATCTGATTCCTCTGTAGCAGAACTCATGTGCGACTTTGCCCTCCGGCGAGCTGGCACCTGCTCTAACTTTTCTCCCTGCTCTGCTTGCAGACCACTCATGCCTGGTGACACAACACGTGCAGATCCCGCCTCTATGCTACCCTCTAAAATATACCCAGTGTCAGTATCTGAGCTGGTTGCTGCGAGTATGAAATCGAGCGATGGTGCTGTGTCTTCAGCATCACTGCCTTCTTCCTCTTGCAGTTCTTGCTCCTCTCCACTGCCTGGCCAGGTTGCAGTTCTTGGGGATCTGAAAGAAGAAAGGCACAAGCATAGGGTTGCAGTGAGGGGTGTAGGGAAAAGCAAAGGTGCATGCTTACACCACCTGCAGCTTGTAAATCAGAAGAGATTGTGGGATGAGGGGGAAGTGGGATGTGAGTAGGAGGATTAGGTATGAGGATATCATCATCTTGGATTGTTTCAGCGCTGCCGTTGACCACGGGCGCAATGATGGCCACTCCAATAATCTCCAGCACCGTCTCCTCCATGGGGGTAACGTCATGCAGGTGCGCCTGTCCCCCTGCGGGGAGCTCCTGCTGCCTCCAGTTATGAGCCACCTTGTCCTGCAAGAGAGAGGGAAGTGTGTCAGTGAGTGTGGTGCAATGTGTTTGGGTGATGTGGCTGTCATGATTGAATAGCTGGCAGTGTGTTCAAGCTGTGAGATGTGGGTGTGAGGCTTGCAGCAGTGGTAAGTATGTGAGGGTGAGGTGAAGCTATGAATGTGAGGTATGAGTCGTGATTGATAGAGATTGTTGGTAGGTGAGTGATGGGGGTGTGGTGAGTTGAGCAGTGGCTGAGGCTAATGGTGCAGTTGGTAGGATATGGCATTTGAAGATGAATTTGCTAACCTCGACCACTTGTATGAGGTCATTAAACTTCTTGCAACACTGTATCCAGGTCCTCGGAGCTACATTGCTGGCATTGACCACGATGGCTATCTGCTCCCACTGCCTTTTCTGAGTTTGTCTGGAGGGCCTCCTGGCCCTCTGTGGATACAGGACCTTTCTCCTCCTGCACCAAGGCCCCCAGTGCATTGTTAAAGAATCTTGGAGCCCGCTCTCTGCCCTGTTGCGCCATTACTCTGTGTTGTTCCTGCTCAGGCTCAGTTCCCCAGCCAATTCCAGCACCTGAAAAAACAGAAAGGCAGAGTATTTCATAAATGGTGAAAGATTGGGGAATGCAGATGCTCAAAGGGACCTGGGTGTTCTTGTACATGAGTCACTGAAAGTGAATGTGCAGGTGCAGCAAGTCATTAGCAAGGCAAATGGTATGCTGGCCTTCATTACAAGAGGATTTGAGTACAGGAGTAAAGAAGTCTTACTCTAATTATATAGGGCCTTGGTGAGACCACACCTGGAGTACTGTGTACAATTTTGATCTCCTTACCTAAGGAAGGATACACTTGCCATAGAGGGAGTGCAACGAAGGTTCATGCGATTGATTCCTGGGATGGCGGGACTGTCGTATGAGAAGAGATTGAGTAAACTAGGCTGTATTCTCTTGAATTCAGAAGAATGAGAGGGGATCTCATTGAAGCATACAAAATTATTGCAGGGCTTGATAGGGTTGATGCTGGGAGAATGTTCCCCTTGGCTGGGGAGTCTAGAACCAGGGGCCACAGCCTCAAGATAAAGGGTAGGCCATTCATGACTGAGATGAGAAGAAATTTCTTCACACAGAGGGTGGTGAATCTTTGGAATTCTCTATCCCAGAGGGCTGTGGAGGCTCAGTCATTAGGTATATTCAAAACAGAAGTCGATAGATTTCTGACTAGTAAGGGCATCAAGGGATATGGCGATAGGGCTGGTGAATGGAGTTGAGGCAGAAGATCAGCCATGATCTCATTGAATGGCGGAGCAGGCTCGAAGGGCCGAATGGCCTACTCCTGCTCCTATTTCTTATGTTCTACTGCAATCAGAATGCACGTCCCCTTTAAGAGGTGCAGGCTGTCTTTAAATGGTGCGAGCGTCACACAAACTTGGCCCCCCTGCTGAGGCGTGCAGCCACTCAGCAGTGCGTTCAGTGCTGGGCTGCATGCTACTATTATTTAAATTAGCAGGCAGCACGAAGTTTGCTTGCTGCCTGCATCAGAAGGAACGGGCGCAGGTTGATTGCGCATTGCGATCCTCGCATCCGCTTTCAGGCCTTGCCCAGTTTCTAGGCCATTCTATTTTTAACTCATGTCGGCCAGGTTTCCTTGGCCTCAGGAAATCCGGCAGGTGAAAGGAGGCGAGAAGGGCTGAATCCATGAGTGTCTTTACAGCATTGCTTGTGGGCCAGGAGGAGCAGGAGTGTTTCCTCCAGGCCCAAGAAGCGACCCAGTAAACCCTCACCCCTGCGATCTGGTTGCTCACCCTCCCACCATTGGCCCAACCCCCCTGACCACCATCAGAGTCCCATCCCGGCAATCAGAACCCTTCCCCGTGATCGGGACCCTCTCCCCTACTGGACCTACCTGCTATCCTCAGCTGCAGCCTTGTGCTGCAGGCTTCCATGACCGACAGGCCTCTAGCCTGTCAATCAGGCCGCCTGTGGGCAGGAAACCGACAGAAAAAAATTTAAAGGAGTCCTGCAGGACATTCGGGAAACCCATTCTTCCGGGTTACCTTACCTCAAAACAGCGCCCACAGAATGCACCTCCGGGTTAAAATCCAGGCCAGAGTGTTCTGCCTCTAACTGTGCTGTATTTAGCCTTGGGCTCATTGATTATAATGCTGGTGTGCAAGAATTTGAAGACTTAGAAAGTGGCAACCTAACTAATGTTAATACAATCCTCTCCCTATTAATTTACTGAAATGGAGCTTTTAGTGCATGAGTGGTGATCCTTCATCCTTATATCGATCCTTTATTGGAAAATGCACTCTCGGTAATACTCTAAACAAAAACTTGCATTTATATAGTACCTATAATGTAGAAAAAATGTCTCAAGGCGTTCACAGAGTTGTAATCAGAAATAAATGTACTCCAGGCCATAGAAGAAAAAATTGGAAGGGCTGACCAAAAGCTTTATGATAGAGTTGGGTTTTAAGGAGGGTCTTAAAGGAAGATATTGAGGTGGAGAGGCTTAGAGAGGGAATTTCCAAGCATGGGGCTAAATGGCTGAAGGCATAGCTGCTAATGGTGGGGCAAAGAGAGGGGGAATGCAAAAGAGGCCAGAGCCAGAGCAATGTTCTGTGTGGGGTGGGGTTGTAAGACTGGAGAAGGTTACAGAAATAGGGAGGGGTATGGCTGTGAAAAGATTTTAATTACTCTTCCAACGACAACTTGCATTTATGTAGTGCCTTTAACGTAGAAAAACATCCTAAAGCATTTCACAGGAGCGATTATCAAACAAAAATTGAGACCGAGCCACATAAAAAGATATTAGGACAGGTGACCAAAAGCTTGGTCAAAGAGGTAGGAGCATCCCAAAGGAGGAAAGGTAGGGAGGCAGATAGTTTTGGGAGGAAATTTCAGAGCTTAGGTCCTAGACAGCTGAAGGCACGGCTGACAATGATGGAGCAGTAAAAATCAGAGGTCCACAAGAGGCCAGAATTGGAGGAACACAGAGTTCTCGGAGAGTTGTAGGGCTGGAGGAGGTTACAGAGATAGGAAGGGGTGAGGGATGAACATTTTTTAATTGAGGCGTTGCTGGACTGGGAGCCAGTGTAGATCAACAAGCACATTGATAATGGGTGAACATTATTTTGTGTGAGTTAGGATATGGGCAGCAGTGTTTGGGATGAGGTCAGGTTTACGGAGAATGGAAGGTGTGAGGCCGGCCAGGAGAGCATTGGAATATTCAAGTCTGGAGCTAGCAAAAGTATGGATGAGAGTTTCAGCAGCAGATGGGCAATATTAGGGAGGCCGAAGTAGGCGGCCTTGGTGACAGAGAGGATATGGAGATGGATGCTCAGCTTAGGGTCCAATTCAAAAAGGATGCCTAGGTTACAAATGGTCTGGTTCAGCCTTAGACAGTGGCCAGAGAGAGGGAGAGGGATGGAGTTGATGGCTAGGGAATGGAGTTTGTGACGGGGATCGAAGACAATGGCTGGAATTTTCACATTGCGGGTCGGCAGTTAAAAGCGCTGAAATTGACAGTGCGTCGGGAACCCGCCGTCATCCTGCCAACTTCCGCATTTAACTGGGGTGCATTTCAAAGTGCGCCACAGACCCGCTCGGGAGAGGCGGGCACCCTCATTGAGGTAGTTAACTGCTCATTGAGAGACCCTTAACAGCCTTAACAGTTTCAACTTTAATTGGTTGTGCACAGGATTCACAGACCCCGGGAAGCTCGCCTGTGAAGGCAAGGCGGGAGCTCAATGGCCATTGTGGTAGTTCATTAACTGACAGCTGGAAAAAGTGCATAAATACTCACACCTTACACCTGCTTCCTTGCCTAAGGGAAAGGCTCTTGCTGACACCATTTTGTGCAGAGAATTTGCTTTCAGAAGTTTGCAGGTGATTTCTGCAGCCTTGGAAGCCACTCTCACCACATTGCAAGTCACTCTCAGTACATTGGAGGATTGTACCTCTGATCTCCACCTGTCATCTATCAGATCAGCATGGGTGTCGCTTATGCTGTCTCACCTTGGACCTCAGATTTGGACTAGGATGAACCCCAGCACCAACAACACAAGCAACACCAGCAGCTGCTGCAGCAACACCAGCAGCAGCAGCAACAACACCAGCAGCCTTCTCCTCACCAACCTGATGTTCCACAGGAGAGAGGGGTTCAGTACAGGGGTGCACCACGCTGGAGGCGATATCCCCAACACAGGGTATACAGACAGAGGATGAGCATCTTGGACATGACAGAACAGCAGTGCTTCAGGAGGCTCAGGCTATCGTGCCAGGTCGTTGCAGACATTTGTAGCTTGCTGAAAGAAGACCTGCTGCCCAGAGCACCTGGTAGACACGCCTTACCAGTGGCTGTCAAAAGTCACCACCTCCCTCAACTTCTACACCTCAGGCTCCTTCCAGGGGTCTCCAGCAGACATTTACAGGATCTTGCAGTCGGCCGCCCACAAATGCATCACCCAGGTGACCGATGTCATGTTTCACAAGTCAGCCAATTATGTAAACTTTGCCACTGATGAAGCCAGTGTTACCAAGTTGTGCGCTCGACTTTGAGGCTCTGGCTGGCTTCCCACAGGTGCAGGGCAGCATCGACTGCACACATGTGGCCCTCAAGGCACCCCTACATCACTCAGGAGTGTTTGTGAACCACAAGGGCTTCCATTCTCTCAATGTGCAGCTCATCTGCAACCATGAAAAGATCATCATGCATGTGTGCGCCAGATTCCCAGGGAGCTGTCATGACTCTTTCATCCTGCGCCAGTCCATCCTCCCTCAGCTTTTCACACCTCCGAACAGACTTATCGGCTGGCTGCACGGAGACAAGGGCTATCCACTGAAGAACTGGTTGATGATACCCTTGAGGAGGCCAAGCAATGAGGCCGCGGTTTGCTATAATGAAAGCCACATGTCAACCAGATGTGTCATAGAGCAAGCAATCAGCATGCTGAAGATGCACTTCAGATGCCTTGACAGATCTGGCAGAGTCCTTCAGTACACACCAGCCAGGGTCTCCAGAATGATCGGCGTTTGCTGCATGCTGCATAACATAGCACAGCAGTGAGGATTGGAGTTGCAGGAGGAGCAGGGTGCAGAGCACACAGCCTCTTCGGAGGAGAAACATGAGGTGGAGATGGCACCAGTAGTGGCGCACATTGTTGCCTGGGAGGCCTGGGATGGCCTCATAATGGCCCGATTTAGTTAAGTTGCACCAGTGCACCCATCTGGCTCCCAGATGCTGTACCAACTTCCCCCCCACCAACATCACAAAGCAGTCCTAAAATGACCAAACTATTTCTGTCAAACAAACACCCATTGCTCAAGGTTAAGTAATACCTCACCATTCACTCCAAGTGACAAGGCCACTTCCCAGGGCAGGATAGTGATAGACTTCAAGAAGACATAGACAGGCTGGTGGAATGGGTGGACACATGGCAGATGAAATTAAATGCAGAAAAGTGCAAAGTGATACATTTTGGTAGGAAGAATGAGGAGTGGCAATATAAACTAAAGGGTACAATTCTAAAGGGAGTGCAGGAACAGAGAGACCTGGAGGTATATGTGCACAAATCATTGAAGGTGGCAGGGCAGGTTGAGAAAGCAGTTAATACAGCATACAGGATCCTGGGCTTTATAAATAGAGCCACAGAGTACAAAAGCAAGGAAGTTATGTTGAACCTTTATAAAACACTGGTTCGGCCTCAACTGGAATATTGTGTCCAATTCTGGGCACCGCACTTTAGGAAGGATGTGAAGGCCTTAGAGAGGGTGCTGAAAAGATTTACAAGCATGGTTCCAGGAATGAGGGACTTCGGTTACGTGGATAGATTGAAGAAGCTGGGGTTGTTCTCCTTAGAGCAGAGAAGGTTGAGCGGAGATTTGATAGAGGTGTTCAAAATCATGAGGGGTCTAGACGGAGTAGATAGAAAGAAACTGTTCTCATTGATGGAAGGGTCGAGAACCAGAGGACACAGGTTTAAGGTGATTGGCAGAAGAGCCTAAGGCAACATGAGGAAAAGCTTTATACGCAGCGAGTGGTTAGGATCTGGAATGCACTGCCTGAAAGGGTGGTGGAGGCAGATTCAATCATGGCTTTCAAAAGGGAATTGGTTAAGTATGTGAAGGAAAAAAATTTGCAGGGCTATGGGGAAAGGGCGGGGGAGTGGGACTAGCCGAAGTGCTCTTGCTTGATGGGCCGAATGGCCTCCTTCTGTGCTGTAAGCATTCTATGATTCTATGAGTGCTTCTGCGAGGTGAAATCCCCGTGGCTTCAGCAGAGGTAGAGGCAGGTTGCCTACTTCCCTGCTGTGACTTCTTCAACACTTTTGCTGGATGTCCTCTGGGTGTTGGTGGCTGTGAGGGCCCTCCAAAGACTGCTCCTCCTGCAACAGTGCAGGGGCAGACTCGGCCATCGGGAATTGAGGCAGTATGTGGGGCTCTGACAGAGGGGGAGGCAACGGGGCAGAAGTGGGAGCGTCCCTGTTGAATGTCCCCTCTCACCATCATCCCTTTCATGGGCCACCCACACTTCCCTGCTAGCAAGGATCTGGAGAGCACCTTGCTGCACAGCAGTGGGGCGATGAAGGCCCAAGTCCACATTGCTATCCCTCCTTGAGATGAGGTCAGTAAGAGTCTGCAATCTGTTGTTCACAGCAAGCATGTTCTCCTTTGACTGGCACATTAGCTGCTCCATGCAGGTGGCCATCCTTTCCATGGAGCAGCACATCATCACCATCGCCTGCGACATGGTGCTGCTCATGTTGGAGATGGACTCCTTCATTCTCTGTACAATCGTACACATCACAGCTGGAAAAGCTGCCAGAGCCTTGCGCATTTGTTGCTGCTCCTCTAAGATCACCCTCTTTGTCGATGGCCCCTGAGGTTCAGCATCTGCATTCAGCTGAGCAGAGCTTGGAGTGCCTGCGCCCTCCGGCAAGGACTCTCCACTGCTGTCCCTGTCTCCACCACCTGCTCTTGCTCACTTGTGATGTATGAGACACCAGGTGACAACACGACTCTATCTTGCACAGGACCCACCGACGTGTGCGTACCTGCACTGGTGCTGAGTGCGCTTGGGTCTATTGATGGTGTAACCTCAGAGAGTGGAGCTTCCTCTGAGGAGTCATCTTCCTCCTCCGGCTGGACAGTGGCGGGCGGGGAGGGGTGGTTGAGGGGGGGACAGGAACTTGATGGACCTGTGGGAGAGTTAAGACATAAATTAGACCTCTTATGATAAGAATGTGTAACGTTACCATTATGCACATGATGATATTTCACTGGCTGCTGACATCAGCCACCGTGACTTTTGTATGCCATTTAGGATATTTAATTCTGTCAACAGGTCGCTGGGAGGTCCCCCTCTCTCCGTCTCCCACCTCCAGAAGCTCTGTCACTCCACTTATTTCGAGAGCCTTCTTCTCTGCTGGCATTAAATTAGTATATATTTGAGGGCCACCTCATGTTCTTTCTCTTTCTCTCTTGTTCTGCACTCTCATCTCCTGCAAGGAAAGAAGAAAAGTTTGAGTGAGAGTGATGGAATGAGTGTAAGGAATGGATGAGTTACATCTGTCGAGGGTGACTATGAGGGAGTGGCATGACATTGCCAAATGGCCTCCTTCTGTGGCATTACTTTGTCGGATTTCATTAGGCAGAGGGTGTGTGTCAGTGGTGGTTAGTCAGGTGGTGATGTGAGTAGGTGCATAGAGAGAGATGGGTGCACCTGCAAGGTAGGTTGGTGTGAGGAGTGACGTGCTGGTGTAGGCTTGGGAAGGCAGAGTAATGGGATTGTGGTGACACGCACATCAGGATGTAGTTGAGTGTGGCATTGCACTCACCTTTCCTGACCTCGTGAGATCATTAAATCTCTTGCGGCACTGGATCCAGGAGCAACAGCCCTGCTGCTCACTTCTTGCACAATCTCCAGCCATGCCCTCTTGGTTTCTCTGGCTGCTCTCTTCCTGCCACTAGCAGGGAATAAGACCTCCCTCCGTGCTCTGACTTCCTGGACCAGGACATCCAGGGAGGCATCCGAGAACCTGGGCGCAGCCTTCTGTCGCTGTGACTCCATCCTTGCTTGAACCTACACAAAACTCTTCACTATATAACAATAGCCACCTCTCCCAACCACCTTTGTGCCTCCTCCAACAACCTTCAACTGTGATGTGTGCAAGGATCCTTTAAATATCTGAGCTGAAAGCGAGTCATCAGTGATGTCATCAGACCCGTTCCATTTAATTGGCTGGGAAACCTGCATGACTGTTTCAATTGATCCAAATCAGTTAAATGCGCAGTGCAGACGCACTGTTGAAAACTTTGGGATGGCGACCTGCTATGCGGCCCGCATGCACCCGCTCTGACTCTAAGGTAAAAATCCTGGCCAATGGCTTTGATCTACCCAATATTTAGTTGGAGGAAATTTCTGCTTATCCAGCCCTGGAGTCTGACAATTTAGAGACAGTAGAGGGATTGAGAGAGGGGGTGGTGAGGTAGAGCTGGGTGTCATCAGCATACATGGAATCTGAGGCTGTGTTTGTGAATGATGTCACCAAGGGACAGCACGTAGATGAGAAATAGGAGGGGGTCAAGGATAGATCCTTGGGGGACTCCAGAGGTCCAGAATAGCATATCCTGAGTGAGTAGCAAAAATTACTAGCAGTATGAAAATTACACTCACATAAGTATTATGTGGACATAATAATCATAAGTCTATTTATTCCCACAGTGCATGCTGTAATTAACTGCAAACTGTGCAAAATAATCTCTCATATAATAAAACCCGTCTTCACAAACCCATAATAATGCCACAACCTTCATTGGTTCCTTCGCAGTTTACAAAACATGCAGATTTCCTCTGACCGTATGATTTTCCTCAGATTTATTTTTCAATCCATAGTTACGGCTGGACCATCTGGAGCTGTACAAGGTCCAAAGAAAGCATTGTGGCGGCTACAGCAGAGTGCCAGTGATAAGATCCACCGCCGGTCAAAGAATGGAGCAAGAAACAGCTGCAGCTTAGCTCCAACTAGATGGACGAATCCGAGCTGGGAATATCGACTGGGAAACATTGGCCTGTCCCAAGAGAAGCAAATTAAAGCACAGATATCACAGTCTTAATCATCTGGCGTTCTCTCAAGGAAGGTTGGAAGTACAGAAGGCAGAAAACGATGCAGTTCCAGAACTGATCATTGCTGCCAATGGCTGTCTTGGAAGTCACCATGAGGCTGACGTGGAGCTGTGCAGTCTGGTGTGGGCGTCATTGCAGATACTTTGCAACTGGCAGCGTAAATATGCGGCTTAGCGTAACCTTGCACTGTATTGTTTCCTTCCCCAACCCTGCTCTACCCTGCTCTTGGGACATGAACTGCAGATGGCCACATTTACACTGTGCTCTGTGGTCTGTAGTTTGGGCCTCACGCCAAGTTCTGGGGTCTGTGGATCATTTTCATCTGACATCGACCCTTATGTAGGTACTGCATAGAGGGCCAATTTTCTGAATGTGCGCCCAGTCTCGCCCGCTGGGAAATTACAGGTGGAATGGATCCTTACATATCCTCCCAGTACTCAAGGCTCTGTGCCACTCGGAGAATCGGCAAATTGTAGAGAAGATGTAAAAACAATAGAGTAGTGATAATTGTAAGATACCCTAGTCACGTATATACATATATAGGAAGGATAAGGATTTGGTTTAATCTCTATGATTAAGGTTTTTGCTTTCTTTTTACTTATAAATGGCTTGTGGATTCGTACTGCAACTAGAAATAATGAAATGGTTAAAGTTGTTCATTCCCAGGAACCGTCCCTCGGTTCCTTGCCTGAAAACAGATTTTGTTCTCAATCACCAAATGTGGCAGAAAGAAGAATGGACTACCAGTAATACCATCAGCGGCAGTGTTACTGGCCAAGGATAACCATTTTACCTTTGGTAATAAAACTATCAAAATGTTAATATGGAGATATTGTGGCGGAGCCACTGTATGACTCTGGGCAACTGTATATAATTCCCTTTAACGATGTTCTAACACCAGCCTAAGCCTGTACCATTGTGTTAGACATTACTGTGTTTTGTATATAGTGTTTGTATGTACGGGGCGTGGCCCCTTTAAGAGCACGGGAAAACGTGGGCAATCGCGATTACGTCACGTCGCTAACCACGTGACTGTCCGGGGAGCCCTCGTGGAATCTCCATCTTGTTAAGACCTGTTTTCGTGGTTCTCCTGTATCGATCTCAACAAACTGTTTGAACTCGTTTAGTCTTACATTAAAGACCTGTTTGATTGATCTCCTGAGTCGACCTCAGTTATTGGTTAGGAATTCGTCAATTCCTACATTGGTGACCCCGTTTTTTGTGAACGTTTTTCACAAAAAGCACACAGCATGGAGGCCAACGCCATTTCGCTGAAGCTGCTGCAGTTCTGGGAGCAGCAAGCGACCTTGTGGTTCATTCAGGTCGAGGCACAGTTCGCCCTGAGGGACATCGTTGCGGATCAGACCAAATATCTCTATGTGGTCTCCACACTCGACAGCTCTACCGCCTCGCAGGTCATCAGCCTCCTCGAGAACCCTCCAACGGAGCGCAAGTATGAAGCCCTCAAGACGCGGTTGCTGCAAGTTTTCAGGCTCACTAAATCGGAGCGCGCCCGTCGATTGCTCGCTATGCCCGGGCTCGGGGACTCCAAGCCTTCGGAGTTGATAAGCCAAATGCTCACACTCCTGGGCTCAGAACCGGAATGCTTCCTATTCCGTGAACTATTCCTCAACCAGCTGCCTGAGCAGGTGCAAACTGCCCTGGCCAGATCCGAGGTGGAAGACTACGCGGCACAAGCGGACAAAATTTTCACGGTAACGCAGCAGCACTGCACCGCCACGAGGTGCCCATCCCCCACAGATGCCGCCCCAGCTCGTCAGCCTGCTGGGCTGTGTTTCTACCATGTGCAGTTTGGCGCAAAGGCGCGACGTTGCCGCCCTCTCTGCAGCTTTCCCCAAAAAGAGAAACAACTGCGACTACTGAGGCACGGGCCTAACGGGCACCCTGCGGCCGCCATGGCGATTGGTAACGCGGGCAAATTGCTTTTCATCACCGAAACGCTCTCCGGTCGTCGTTTTCTGTGCGACACCGGAGCGCAGTGCAGCATTTTGCCCGCGTCCGCCCTCGATGTGCAGGCAGGGAATCACGGCCTCGCCCTTGAAGCGGCCAATAGCAGAGCAATTCGGACCTTCGGCAGACGGCGAGTGGAGGTGTGCTTCGGGGGGCAACGTTTTCACTGGGAGTTTGTAATGGCCAAGGTTTCTCAATCCATTCTCGGCGCGGATTTCCTGTGCACCAACAGCCTCCTGGTCGATGTAAAGAACCGGCGGTTGATCAATGCGGCAACTTTCAATTCTATCCCTTGTTGCTGCAGTAACACTACGTCACGCACCGTCACCTGTGCTTTCCCGACTCATGACGAGTTCGCTCGTCTGCTCGCCGAATTTCCCGACCTCACAAGACCCACGTTCTCCTCCACAGCCACGAAACATGGTGTGGAACACCACATCACCACCAACGGCCCCCCCGGTCTACGCGCGGGCCCAGCGCCTGGAACCTGGCAAGCTGGCGGTCGCAAAGGCGGAGTTCGCGACCATGGAATGGTTAGGGATTATTCGCCGGTCAAATAGTCCCTGGTCTTCACCCCTCCATATCGTCCCAAAGCCTGGCGGCGGATGGCGACCATGCGGCGACTAGCGACGCCTAAACGACGCCACCACTCCTGATCGGTACCCGATCCCCCACATCCAGGATTTCTCTGCCCATTTGGCAGGGAGCACCGTCTTCTCGAAAGTCGACCTCGTACAGGGCTACCACCAGGTCCCAGTGCACCCACGGGACGTCCAGAAGACTGCAGTCATCACCCCATTTGGCCTCTTCAAGTTTCTGCGAATGCCGTTTGGGTTAAAGAATGCCGCCCAGGCTTTCCAACGCCTGATGGGCTCCATGCTGCGGGACCACAAGTTCCTCTTCGTCTACCTGGACGATATCTTAATTGCCAGTCCCACTAAAAAAGAACATATCTGTCACCTACGCACCCTTTTTCGACGCCTCAGCCAACACGGCCTGATTATCAACCCGGCCAAGTGTCAGTTTGGCCTGCACCAAAGTGATTTCCTGGGACATCGCATCACCGCAGAGGGAGCGGTTCCTTTACAAGCAAAGGTAGAGGCAGTGATATCCTTCCCACGCCCGCAAAGCATTAAGGCCCTGCAGGAATTCCTAGGCATGTTAAACTTTTACCACCATTTCGTGCCTAAGGCAGCACTACTCATGTAGCCCCTGTATGAGGCCCTCAAGGGCAAGACTGGCAAGAACCCGGTAGACTGGACGGACGACATGGCCCGAGCATTCGACGACACCAAAAGCGCCTTAGCCAACACAACCATGCTGGTGCACCCGCTGCCAGGAGCCACCATCGCCCTCACCACCGATGCGTCAGGCTACGCCATCGGCGCCGTGCAAGAACAGTGGGTGAACGAGATGTGGCAGCCGTTGGCATTCTTCAGCCGTCAACTACGGCAGAACGAGAGAGCGTATAGCACATTCGACCGGGAGTTGCTCACCCTTTTTCTGGCCATCCGCCATTTTCGCTTCCTCCTGGAAGGACTTCCTTTCACCGCCTTTGTAGACCATAAGCCACTAACTTTTGCCATGGCCAAGACCGCCGAACCGTGGTCATCCCGACAGCAACGTCAACTGACCTACATATCCGAATTCACCACGGATGTTCAACACGTGGCCGGTAAGGACAACCTGGTGGCAGACTGCCTCTCCCGCGCGACCGTTAATACGGTTCATTTGGGCATCGATTACCCCCTTATGGCAGTGGACCAAGCCTCAGATCCAGAAGTCCAAGCCTGCAGAACAACCGTCACTGGCCTCCGGTTGGCCGAAGTCAAGTTCCATTCGGCAGGTACCACGCTGTTGTGTGACGTCTCCGTACAGGACCCTCGCCCGGTCGTGCCGGTCGTCTGGCGCCATAAAGTGTCCAACGCCATACATGGGTTGTCACACCCAGGAATGAAGGCCTCTCAGAAGCTGATGTCAGCGAAATTCGTATGGCATGGCATGCACAAGGATGTCCGCGACTGTGCCAACACCTGCGTGGTCTGCCAAAAGGCCAAAGTACAGCGCCACGTCAAAGCTCCATTGGCCACCTTCACAGTTCTGGAGTGATGGTTTGACCATGTCAATGTGGACCTGGTAGGATCACTCCCACCCTCCCATGGTTTTTCACACATCCTGACCATGGTTGACCGCACCACCAGATGGCTGGAGGCGGTTCCCCTGTCATCCCCTGCTCCTCTTGGCTCCAGAGGATGTTTTAAATTGTTGTATTGACACCAGAGATTAGTGTTTTGAAGTTGAGCTTAAATCCACATGTGAAATGGACACCCAATTGATTGCAACGTAAGCCTAAAACCTTTAAAAGAAAATATAATAGAGTGCTTTGTGCATTGAGTGCTGTTGGAGTTTTGCTAAGTGGGAGAAAAATCATTTAAGTGTATTTTGTGAATTTTAGTGTGTTAAGAAGTCAATTATTTGAAGTAAGTTTAATTTTTTAAGGGTTTTTTAAACTCTTGGGCAGTTTAAACAGGAAGTAGAATCCAGGTATAAAAGGGGAGGGGCTAGTGCGGTGCACGGAGTGCTTTGTGCATTGAGGGCTGTTGGAGTTTTGCTAAGTGGGAGAGTTCGGATAAGTGGGAGGTGAGGGTGTGTTTTTTGCTCTGTTTTATTCCCCACTCCCAGGCTTAGACAGCACTGCGGAGGCGGAGCAGCGAGACGAGTCAACCAAACAGGCTCCACAGACAGTATTCAAGGAGGAGGTTGGTGATCAGCTGGTTGGTTGGTTTTCTTCCTTCTCTTCTCTTTCATACCTTTAAGTTGGTAAGTCCTATTGAATAGTGGTGTGATATTATCATATATATCCGGGCAGGGTCTTCATAACTAATAATAAGAAATTTAATTAATTATATAGAATGGAGCAGGTGATGTGTTACTGTTGCGAGATGTGGGAGCCGGTGAACCCCATTGAGGCTAACGGTGATTACATCTGCGACAAGTGTTTGCTGCTAGAGGAACTCAAGTTCCATGTTATGGAGCTTGAGACCGAGCTTCGGACACTGCGACACATCAGGGAGGGGGAGAAGTTCCTGGACTCTATGTTTCAGGAGATGGTCACACCTATGAAGTTAATTACTGCAGATGTAGTCCGTGGTCAGGGACAGGACGGTGTGACTACGAGTGAGGAAGGTACAGGGATCCAGGATGTAGTGTTGAAGGAGACGCAGCCCTTGTTCTTGTCCAGCAGGATCGAGGTTCTTACTCCCTGTGAGGGCGGGAGCGGGGACTGCAGGGAGGATGAGCAACCTGGCCACAGCACCGTGGTACAGGGGGCCATTCAAGTGGAGGGAGTAAAAAGAAATGTTGTAGTGGTAGGGGATAGTATCATTAGGGGGATAGATAGGGTTCTCTGCAGTCAAGAGCGGGAGTCCCGAAGGCTGTGTTGCCTGCCTGGTGCCAGGGTTAAGGACATCTCTTCTGGGCTGGAAAGAAACTTGCAGTGGGAGGGGGAGGATCCAGTTGTCGTGGTCCATGTTGGTACAAACGACGTAGATAGGACAAGGAAGACGGTTCTGTTAAAGGAGTATGAGCAGCTAGGGGTCAAATTAAAAAACAGAACCTCAAGGGTAATAATCTCTGGGTTATTACCTGAGCCACGAGCGAATTTGGCTAGGATAAATAAAATTAAAGAGTTAAATGCGTGGCTCAAAGACTGGTGTGGGAGAAATGGGTTTTGCTTCTTGGGACACTGGCACCAGTACTGGGACAGAAGGGAGCTGTTCTGTTGGGACGGACTCCACTTGGCCAGTGCTGGGACTAGAGTCCTGGCGAATCATATAACGAGGGCTGTAGAGAGGGCTTTAAACTAATTAGTGGGGGGGGAGGTTTCTAGAGAGCAAATAATAGAAATGACAACAGAGAAGGTCATAGACTTAGGTAGCAGTGGGGGAATTAAAAAACAGAATGTGTCAGGAAGGGACAGAAGGTATGGAGTAAAAAGTAAAGTACTAAAAAGGGAAAAAACAGGAACTAAGTGTTACAAAACATATTTGAAAGTTCTTTATCTGAATGCACGTAGCATTCGTAACAAAATGAATGAGTTAACGGCACAAATAATGACATATGGGTATCATCTTGTGGCCATTACAGAAACATGGCTGCAGGGTGACCATGACTGGGAATTAAACATACCAGGTTATTTAACAATCAGGAAGAACAGGCAGGAAGGGAGAGGAGGTGGGGTGGCTATGTTAATAAAGGAAGGAATCACTATAATACAGAGAAATGATATTGGGTCAAAGGAGCAGGATAGTGAAACAGTTTGGGTGGAGGTAAGGAATAATAAGGGGAAAAAAACACTAGTGGGTGTAGTCTATAGGCCTCCGAACAGTTGCAACTCTGTTGGACGGAGTATTAATCAGGAAATAGTTGAGGCTTGTAATAAGGGAACAGCTATAATTATGGGGGATTTTAATTATCATATTAACTGGACAAATCAAATTGGGCAGAGCAGCCTTGAGGAAGAGTTCATTGAGTGTATTAGGGATGGGTTTCTTGAGCAGTATGTAACTGAACCGACCAGGGGGCAAGCAACCTTAGATTTGGTCCTGTGTAATGAGACAGGATTAATTAAAAATGTCCTAGTAAAGGATCCCCTTGGAATGAGTGACCATAACATGGTTGAGTTCCATATTCAATTAGAGGGTGAGAAGGTTGGATCTCAAACAAGCGTGCTGAGCTTGAATAAAGGAGACTATGAAGGTATGAGAGCGGAATTAATTAGAGTGGACTGGGAAAATAGATTAAAGGGTAAGACGGTACATGACCAGTGGTGTACATTTAAGGAGTTATTTTACAACTTCCAAAAAATATATATTCCACTGAGGAAAAAAGGGTGTAAAAGAAAAGATAGCCATCCGTGGCTAAGTAAAGTAATTAAGGATAGTATCCGACTAAAAACAAGGGCATATAAGGTAGCCAAATCTAGTGGGAGGATGGAAGATTGGGAAGTCTTTAAAAGACAGCAAAAAATAACAAAAAGATTGATTAAGAAAGGGAAGATAGATTATGAAAGTAAATTAGCAAAAAATATAAAAACAGACAGTAAAAGTTTCTATAGTTATATAAAAAGAAAAAGGGTGGCTAAAGTAAATGTTGGTCCCTTAGAGGATGAGACCGGGAAATTAATGGTGGGAAACATGGAGATGGCAAAAACACTGAACAATTATTTTGTATCAGTCTTTACAGTAGAGGACACTAAGAATATCCCAACACTGGACAAACAGGGGGCTCTAGGGGGGGAGGAACTAAATACGATTAAAATCACTAAGGAAGTGGTACTTGGTAAAATAATGGGACTCAAGGCGGATAAATCCCCTGGACCTGATGGCTTGCATCCCAGGGTCTTGAGGGAAGTAGCGGTAGGGATTGTGGATGCATTGGTAATAATTTTCCAAAACTCACTGGACTCAGCAAAGGTCCCGGCAGATTGGAAAACTGCTAATGTAACACCCTTATTTAAAAAGGGTAGTAGGCAGAAGGCTGGAAACTATAGACCTGTTAGCCTAACATCTGTGGTTGGTAAAATGTTAGAGTCCATTATTAAGGAGACAGTAACGGGACATTTGGATAAACATAATTTAATAGGGCAAACTCAGCATGGTTTCATGAAGGGGAAGTCATGTTTAACAAATTTGCTTGAGTTTTTTGAGGAAGTAACATACAGGGTGGATAAAGGGGAACCAGTGGACGTAGTGTATTTAGACTTCCAAAAGGCATTTGACAAGGTGCCACACAAAAGATTATTGCTCAAGATAAAAAATCACAGGATTGGGGGTAATATTCTGGCGTGGGTGGAGGATTGGCTCTCTAACAGAAAGCAGAGAGTTGGGATAAATGGTTCGTTCTCAGATTGGCAACCAGTAACTAGTGGTGTTCCGCAGGGGTCAGTGCTGGGTCCCCAACTCTTTACAATCTATATTAACGATTTGGAGGAGGGGACCGAGTGTAACATATCAAAGTTTGCAGATGATACAAAGATGGGAGGGAAAGTAGTGAGTGAGGAGGACATAAAAAACCTGCAAAGGGACATAGACAGGCTAAGTAAGTGGGCAGAGATTTGGCAGATGGAATACAATACTGGAAAGTGTGAGGTTATGCACTTTGGCAGGAAAAATCATAGAGCAAGTTATTATCTTAATGGCAAGAAACTGGAAAGTACTGTAGTACAAAGGGATCTGGGGGTCCTGGTGCACGAAACTCAAAAAGTTAGTATGCAGGTGCAGCAAGTGATTAAGAAGGCCAATGGAATGTTGGCTTTTATTGCTAAGGGGTTGGAATATAAAAACAGGGAGGTATTGCTGCAGTTGTACAAGGTATTGGTGAGGCCGCACCTGGAATACTGCATACAGTTTTGGTGTCCATACTTAAGAAAAGACATACTTGCTCTCGAGTCAGTACAAAGAAGGTTCACTCGGTTAATCCCGGGGATGAGGGGGTGGTCATATGAGGAGAGGTTGAGTAGATTGGGACTCTACTCATTGGAGTTCAGAAGAATGAGAGGCGATCTTATTGAAACATATAAGATTGTGAAGGGGCTTGATCGGGTGGATGCGGTGAGGATGTTCCCAATGATGGGTGAAACTAGAACTAGGGGGCATAATCTTAAAATAAGGGGCTGCTCATTCAAAACTGAGATGAGAAGAATCTTCTTCACTCAGAGGGTGGTAGGTTTGTGGAATTTGCTGCCCCAGAAAGCTGTGGAAGCTACATCATTAAATAAATTTAAAACAGAAATAGATAGTTTCCTAGAAGTAAAGGGAATAAAGGGTTACGGGGAGCGGGCAGGAAATTGGACATGAGTCTGGGTTCGGAATGGTCATGGCCCTGTGGGTAGTGGAGCGGGCCCAGGGGCCGTGTAGCCTTGTTCTGCTCCTACTGTGTTCTAATTCTGTTAGATTTCAGGAGATGGTTTTATTCCTGTTCCTGGCTGGGGTGGAGATCGCCTTTACAGAAGGTAAGTACTGTAGAAAATATAGGGACAGAGTGATCTCCTGGAAGAATTTCGATCGCCTAGATGGGTCGGAGAGGAATTTCCCAGATTTTTTTCTCCCAAATTGGCCATTGGGTCTTTATCTGGTTTTTCGCCTCTCCCGGGAGATCACATGGGTTCGGGTGGATGCAGAGTGATAGAAGATTTGAGGTTAGGATCAGATCAGCCATGATCTTATTGAATGGTGGAGCAGGCTCGAGGGGCCGATTGGCCTACTCTTGCTCCTATTTCTTATGTTCTTATGTATGACCTTCTAAATATTCAAGCATCTTGAACTTCACCTGACAGGTCAGATGATTGGCTCGACAGAGCCATGACGGTGGGGTTTACACTCCTCAGTGCAGATCGCTACCCATTCTGCAGGGTGCCCAGCAATATTTGTTCTTAGGACATTCTTAGGAGAGGATAAACCAGGTAACTACAGGCCAGTCAGCCTAACATTGGTGGTGGGGAAACTTTTAGAGTCAATAATCCGGGACAAAATTAATTGTCACTTGGAAAAACATGGGTTAATAAATGACAACAATTTGTGTTTGACTGACTTGATTGAGTTCCTTGAAAAAGTAACAGAGAGGTTGATGAGGGTAGTGCAGTTGTTGTTGTGTATATGGACTTTCAAAAGGCTTTTAATAAAGTATCACATAATAGACTTGTTAGCAATATTGGAGCCCATGGGAATAAAGGGGCAGTGGCAACGTCGATATAAAATTGGCTAAAGGAAAAAAACCAGGTGCATATCCCACTTCTAAGCCACCCTCTAAACTCTGTGCAGTGCCAGTATCTGAGCTGGTGGCTGTGAGTGTCAGATCGAGTGACGTTGTTTCTTCTTCTTCACCACTCTCCTCACCCTCTACTTCTTGCACCACTGACTGGGCAGGTTGGATTTCTTGGGTCTCTGAAATGAGAAAGGCACAAGGTTAGGGTTGCCGTGAGGGGAGAGGGTGGGGGGGGGGGAAGCAAGAGGTGCATGCTTAAACAATGTGCTGTTTGTAAATCAGAAGAGATTGTGGGATGAGGGGGAAGTGGGATGTTAAGAAGCAGGATAATGTATGAGGATACCATGATCTTGTATTCTTTCAGCCCCGCTGCTGGCCATGGGCTCAGCGATGCCCCTCTCAAGAATGGCCAGCACCGTCTCCTCCATAGGGGTGATGTTATGCAGGTAAGCCTGTCCCCCGCCAGTTAGGTTCTGCTGGCGCCAGTTATGTGCCACCTTTTCCTGCAAGAGAAAGGGACGTGTGTCAGTGAGTGTGGTGTAGTGTCTTTGGGTGATGTGCCTGTCATGGTTGAATAGCTGGCAGTGTGTACAAGCTGTAAGATGTGGGTGTGAGGCTTGCAGCAGTGGTAAGTGTGTGAGGGTGAGGCAAAGCTATGAATGTGAGATATGAGTCATGCTTGGTAGAGATTCACTGGTGATTCACTGGTGCAACCTAAGTGAAACTTGCATTAATAAGGGCATCCCTGGAATCCCGGGCAACAATGTGAGCAGCTGTGGGCGTAATGCCCTCATCTCCCTCCTCCTCTTCTTCATCCTCCCCCTCTGAATCATCCGAGGAGGATCTGAACTCTTCACCTTGTTCCTCCTGCAGCTCCAAGACTTACTGTTGAGCAATGTTCTGCAGAATGCAGCAAACCACGACCATTCTGGAGACCCTGGCTGGTGCGTATTGAAGGGCACCTCCAGATCTGTCCAGGCACCTGAAGCACATCTTCAGCATGCTGATAGCCTGTTTATTCACACATCTGGTGGTCATATGGCATTCATTGTAGCGCTGTTGCACTTCATTGGTCGGCTTTCTAATGGGTGTCATCAACCAAACTTGCAGTGGTTATCCCTTGTCTCCTCGCAGCCACCCCTTAAGTCTGCTTCCAGGTCCGAAGAGATCAGGGAGCTTGGACTGCCGCAGGATGAAAGCATCATGGCAGCTGGCCAGGAATCTTGTGCCCACCTGCAGAAACATCTTTCTGTGGTTGCACACCAGCTCCACATTGATGGAGTGGAAGCCCTTGCAGTTGAATACTCATGGCTGTTTTGTGTGTGCCCGGATTGCCATGTGTGTGCAGTCGATGGTGCCCCACACCTGTGGGAAGCCAGCCAGAGCCGCAAAATGAATGGCTGCTCATTCTGTCTGGGGTCATCGCAGGCGAAGTTCACATAATTGCTGGCCCTGGCAAACAACCCATCAGTAACCTGCCTTATGAATTTGTGTGCTGCCGACTGAGTGATCCTGGATATGTCTCCAGCAGAGCCCTGGAAGGATCCAGAGGCAATAAATTTGAGGACGGTGGCCATTTTGACAGCCACTGATAAGCATGGCCACCAGGCCCAGCAGACAGCAGGTCTTCTTCTAGGAGGCTGCAGATGTCTGTCACCATCTGACGTGGCATCCTGAGCCTCCAGAGACACTGGTGTTTAGACATGTCAAGAAAAGTGAGCCTCTGCCTGTAGACCCTGTTTTGTGGGTAGTGCCTCCTGTGAGCTGCATCCCTCTTATGCTGCCCCCGACCCCAATGCATCTCCCAGTTAATATTGGGGCCATAGTCACTGTACAAGCTCAGGTCAGTCAGTCAGGGAATCACTGTGTCAGCTAAGATCAGATTAGGAGGTATTAACCTTCTCCGCTCCTTGGTAATGGAAAGGGGAGCAGTTAAAATGGAGTGAATTTGTTTTGCCCTCCGTTACCACAAATTCCTGATTTGAACGCCATTGGTTTTGGCAGCAGATGAATTGCCTGCCAGAATCCGGCAGGAGTCTCATTAATAAATACTAATTGGGATCCCAATGGCGTTTTAATGCTCCTGTGCTGGACATTGGTCGCAGACACCCCCCTGCCGGGTGAATCTGTTGGAAAGCCAGCAAGATCCACTAAAGTAAGTTTAAAAAAAAACCTTGCCATAATCTGGCCCAGAGAAGCACTCCTGCTTCTTCAGGCCCTACAAGGAAAGTTTGGGCCTCTGCTGACCCAGCCTCCCACTACTCCTGAGCCACAAGAACTTTGGGACTCTCCCCCCACCCCCGCCCTTGCTGGACATACCTTGTTGCCAGCTATCTCCTGTTGCCAGCATGCAAACTCTGACTTCCCTCCTCCACCTAGCTAGCTGCTGATTTCCAGATTCAAATGAGGCCTGCCAGTTAAAATCAGCTGGGCCTCTAACTCACTCACGCCTGTTCCCACTGACTTCCCACTGGGAGTTAAAATTATAGTCACTGTGTCAAATAAAGTTAGAGACACATCAGTGACTATTTAAACTCCCCCATCTCAGAAATAGGGGGGTAGTGGACCTTAATTGCATCGGGAGACATTCTGCCTCATTCCCACTTGATTCCTGCCCACCACCATCTTAACGGCACAGTATTTTTAGGTGTTCGAGGTGCCCGCTAGAAGCAATCAAATCGAGGTCCTATGATGTCACTTGAACCCTAGTGCAATTTTAACATGCAAAAACGGAAGTCCCACCCAACCCTGAACCTGCTGAGCAAAACCGCACAGTATTGGTTTCCAAAGGGCCATTGGAGGCATTATTTAAAGAAATATTCACCTGAAAGCACTCAGATCATAGGTAACTGTTTCCTATTGCAATTTTTGGATTTCTGCAGGAGAGTTTGTCTTGAAGATTTTTTTTTTCTACATTTATTCTGTTTACACATACTCAATAAGTACACAACTTATGATGGGTGCCATTTCCGCTACTTTGATTTTGTTGTGTATGTACCTTTAAGAGAGAACTGCTTTTATACTGTAGTACCGGCAGTGACCACACCTGTATATAAAGCCGTAGCAGGCTTCTGTACTTTCAGTTCCAGCATACCCTCTGTTCAGTAAACACCTGTTATTACCGTTCTCCTGCAGTCCGTGTGTTATTGATACGTGGACACTACAGTGGTGACGAGCAGGTTCGAACTCACCTGCAGTACTGCATTACCTCACGGGGATCCATCCCTGAAAAGAAGCTTCTTGGAAGTCGAAGCCAGAGCAACGGGCATCGACCGTGGGCAACCGCCCAGTGATCCATCGGAGTTCAGAGGATCGCAGGGGAAGCTGTGGAGAGCTGGGCTTGGCTCTCCAGTCAAGGTGTGCCAGCAAATCGTGCTGGTAGCAGGCAGTGCGCTGACCTTTCCGGACTGCGGTGGGCTAGAGCTCGATCGAGCGGCTCTGCAAGGGGGCCATGCAGCGTCGTCGGGAAGGAAAAGAGAGAGAGAGGGTGGAGCGCACAGGGCGCGGTCGGTGCTCAAGAGCCGGGCAGCGTTAAAGAAAATAAAAAAGGGGAAGGAAAAGAGACGCGCAGTGGACAGCGTCGAAGAAGAATAAAACTAAGAAAATCAATTAACAAAAGAGAGACGCGCAGAAGCCGCGGGGCGCCGCCATTACTATTTAGAACGCTAGGAGCAGCATTGGCAGCAGGGGGAAGAAGGAAAAGCGCGGGAGGTGCCATTTTAATCCATTGGGGAAGAAGGAAAAGCGCGGGAGGCGCCATTTTAAACCACCCAAGATGCCGAAGAGTGGAACCATCACTGCTTTCGACAACGAAATAGAAGACTGGACCACGTATGTGGAAAAAATTGAAGTGTACTGCAAGGCAAATGAGGTGGCCGATGAAAAGAAGGCGTCGGTATTATTGAATTTGATGGGCGCGAGAACGTACGGCCTATTGCGGAATTTAATTACCCCAGCTAAACCAATGGAGAAAAGCTTTGAAGAGATTGTCAATATCTTACAGGAACATCTAAACCCTACACCGCTGCTGATAGCAGAAAGATTCAAGTTCCATAAAAGAAACCAGCACAAAGATGAGAGTAATGCTGACTATCTTATGGAACTATGCAAGTTATCGAAACACTGCCAGTTCGGAGCAGGCCTGGCAGATACCTTAAGGGATAAGTTTGTCTGCGGGCTCCAGAGTGAAGGAACCCAGAAACGACTACTTTCGGAAAAGGACCTTACGCTAGAAAAGGCTTTCAGCGTGGCAGTATCCTACGAAGCAGCAGCACGGGGAGCTGCAGAAATACAACAGAAACCGCAAGAATATAGCACCAATGAAATGGCATATGGAGCAGAAAAGTGCTATCGCTGCGGCAGAACAACCCATGACCAGAAGGATTGCTGGTTTAAGGACAAAGTATGCAGGCAATGTGGAAAAGTGGGACACATAGCACGAGTCTGCAGGTCGGGAAAGAAAACCAACACTAAAAGAACTACTAAGGAAAAGTACAAGAAAGTACAAAAGATGACGGACAGTAGTTCAGAAGATCAGAAGAGTGATAATGACTCCGGGAGCAGGAGACTAAGTTGTCTAAAGTTACACAACGTGATCGCAAAGGAGGATCACCGAACCATTTGGGTAACCCTCATGGTAGCAGGGTCCCAAGTAAAGATGGAATTGGACACAGGATCAGCCCTAACAGTCATGAATCGACGAGACTACGAGCGGCTATTCTCACACATACCCTTGAAGGACACGTCCATTGTCTTGAAGACATATACGGGGCAAAAAGTCTACCCCAGAGGGAAAATAAGGGTGCCCGTTAAATACAACGGCAAGGAAACACAGAAACTGTATCTATATATACTACAAGATGGAGGACCACCATTATTGGGACGTGAATGGATCCGAAAAATACAATTGGATTGGCATTCCATTCTGGCGCCAACTGTGGCTGACAAAAAGGATGACGACGTCACACCTGGACGACTGTCAAAAATTCTAACTGATGCGAAAGAGGTGTTCCAGCAAGGACTTGGGACTCTAAAAGGCGTAATGGCAACGATAAAAATTGAACATAACGCAAACCCAAAATTTTTTAAAGCCAGACCGGTACCGTATGTGATCCACCCAGCTGTCAAAGCAGAGCTGGAGAGTCTGGAGCATTCGGGTGTGCTGTCTAAGGTGGACTGGAGCGAGTGGGCCACACCCATCGTTCCTGTAATGAAGAAATCATTGAGCAGCACGCCTGGGGAGCCGAAGAAGGTTTGCATCTGTGGGGACTTTAAGGTAACTGTGAACCCAGTCCTGCACACAGTGCAATATCCACTTCTGCGGATAGAAGATATTTTTGCCTCACTATCTGGAGGGAAACGCTTTACGAAGATTGATCTGGCCCAAGCGTATCTGCAAATGGAGGTAGAAGAAGCATCTAGAAAATACCTCACGATAAACACTCACAAAGGTCTTTACCAGTACAACCGACTGATATTTGGGGTAGCATCAGCTCTGGCTATTTGGCAGAGGGCGATGGAACAAGTCCTGCAAGGGATCCCGGGGACCCAGTGTTATTTGGACGACATCCTGGTTACGGGCGAAAATGACAGTGAACACCTTGCCAACCTGGAGCAGATGCTCACTAGATTACAAGAATATGGGCTACAAGCCAACCGCCCCAAATGCGAGTTTTTCAGGAAACAAATCTCGTATTGTGGCCACGTGATTGATGAAGAGGGGTTACATAAGTCCCCAGACAAGATTGAGGCAGTAGTCAAGGCTCCAGCACCGGAAAATATGTCGCAACTGAGGTCGTTCCTCGGGTTGGTGAACTACTACCATAAGTTCTTGCCAAACTTGTCTACAATTCTGCATCCACTGAACGCCCTGCTGCAAACTGGAGTAGCATGGAAATGGAGTGATGAGTGTAAGCGTGCCTTTCAGAAATGTAAATGCCTAATCACTTCAAAAGAAGTATTGGCCCACTACAATCCAACACTACCAATTCGGTTGGCATGTGATGCGTCTCCCTACGGCATTGGAGCGGTGCTGTCGCACAAATTCCTTGATGGTTCAGAGAGGCCAATAGCCTTTGCGTCGCGCTCGTTAACCTCAGCCGAGCGTAACTACGCCCAGATTGACAGGGAGGCCCTCAGCCTGGTGTGGGGGGTGAAGAAGTTCAATCACTATCTGTACGGGCAGAAATTCACCTTACTGACTGATCACCAGCCTCTTGTCTCCATTTTTAACCCAAAGAAGGGCGTTCCGGTGATGACGGCGCAACGGCTGCAAAGATGGTCCCTTTTTCTAGGGGCACATCAATACGACATTGAGTATAAGGGCACGAAACAGCATGGAAACGCTGATGGGCTGTCGCGCCTGCCGCTGCCTACGGTGGAAGCACCTGCAGTGGACCCTGTTGAGATATTCCATTCGACCATAGTCGAATGTCTACCTGTTACAAACTCAAGTATAGAGAAGGAAACCCGAAATGACCCGACACTCTCTCGGGTCTATGATTTGATGGTGAAGGGATGGCCAGCACATGGCGACTCACTGTTGCCAGCATTCTCGCCAAGGAGAGAACAGCTGTCAGTGTGCCGGGGGACCTTGATGTGTGGATCCTGAGTGGTAATTCCACCCAAGTTGAGAGATAGAGTGCTCAATGAGCTTCATGAGGGTCATCTGGGAGGGGTAAAAATGAAGAGCCTAGCCAGGGCGTTTGTGTGGTGGCCGGGAATCGATAAAGCAATCGAGGAAATGACCAAGAGATGCACAGGATGCCAGAAATTCCAAAACACTCCACCACAGGCCCCGCTACACCCATGGGAGTGGCCCTCATCTCCATGGCAACGGGTACACATTGATTTTGCTGGTCCATTTATGGACTCAATGGCCTAGAAATTCAGTTAAGGCCCGCCAGCAGGCTAACGCCCAAAAGTTAGCGCTGCGCATGGAGCCAGGTGCGCCCGTCAGATATTCGGCTTTTGCGCCCCAAGTCAGAACCGGCCGCTATTCCAGGGTGTGCCCGCCCCCGCTTGGGGCGCTGAAACTGAATTTCTGCGCTCTAAGTGCCGCTGCGCCACCCGATGCGGAGCGGCAGGCTGCGGTACTGCAGGCCTCCTCCTTCTCTTAAGGTGGAGGTGCCTGCAACAGCGAGATCGTCGCTGGATTGTGCCGGCAAATGAGCCCGGCACCAAGCAGAAGTGCCGGGCTCGCGGAAAGCAGCCGGCAATGCCACGGGGGGGGGGTGGAGGAGGCCGGGGAAGGAGGTGCGGGCAGGCGGCCGCCGAAAAAGCGGCCAGCCGCACCTCCATCTTAAAGCGCCCCAGTAGCGCAGCAGTACGGCCCCGTTTTTCAATCGCTGTTTGCGGCCGCTGCAGAAGAGGCGGCCGCAACTAAATATGGGGTTTGGGCCGGAAGCGGGGCGGAACCGGGGCACTGTGCACACCGATGACGTCATCGGTGTCGGCGCAGCGCTACCGGCTACCACCGCCATTACCGCAGCGCTGAATATCAGCGCACCCTCTTACACTTGTGCAGAAGCCCTCTTTGGGCGGTAACTGGGCGCAAAGCCCACTGAATTTCTGGCCCAATGTTTTTAATCGCCGTGGATGCACATTCGAAATGGCCAGAGGTCATCAAAATGTCCTCCACCACCACGGAGAAAACTATTGCAGTCCTACGGACCATCTTCGCCAGGAATGGCTTGCCAGAACAGATTTGCTCCGACAATGGACCACAGTTTGTGTCCGAGGATTTCCGGAGGTTTTTGAGGAATAATGGGGTAAAGCATTACACATCTGCCCCATATCATCCAGCCACAAATGGATTGGCTGAGAGGTTTGTTCAGACCTTTAAAAAAGCAATAAAGGCGATGTATAACGACAACATACCACTGCAACACAAGGTGGATAATTTCTTGTTTGCTTACCGGAATGCGACACATGCAGTAACCAACCAAGCTCCAGCCATGATGTTCTTTAACCGAAGGTTAAGATGTCGCCTGGATTTGCTCAAACCAAACATAAGACGAGATGCTGAGGATAAGCAATTCCAGCACATCAATGAGAAGCCAACCAGGAGCTTCAAGATAGGGCAACCAGTCTTGGCCCGCGACTACCGAACAGAAAAATGGCAGCCAGGAACGATATGCACACAGCAGGGGCCACTAATGTACACAGTGGATGTTGGAGAGAGCATCGTGAGATGCCATGCTGACCAGATTCTAGAGGCACAGGAACAAGTCAAACCCATACCACGAGCATGCGCACCTGGTGATGAACCCGAAGTACAGATTGCGTCTACCTCAGAATCAGTGGTATTGGAAGCTGACGAACCAACCAATGACAATGAGCCAGAATCGACTCCGCCGCAAGAACAGGATACTCGAGAAAGGCGCTATCCAGACAGGATCAGGAAGCCTCCTCAAAGACTGAATTTATAAATGATTACTTTCAGCTGATGTATATAGTACAGAGAAAATTGTAATTGTAATTAGTTATTATTTAATTGTTAAATGATTGTTATGTACTTTTTATCTAAAAGGGGAGGAATTGTTGTGTATGTACCTTTAAGAGAGAACTGCTTTTATACTGTAGTACCAGCAGTGACCACACCTGTATATAAAGCCGTAGCAGGCTTTTGTACTTTCAGTTCCAGCATACCCTCTGTTCAGTAAACACCTGTTATTACCGTTCTCCTGCAGTCCGTGTGTTATTGATACGCGGACACTACAGATTTGGTTGCAGGAAGAGGAGCAATGGAAGTAGCAGCAGCAACAGGTTGCCCCACCACGAGAAACAGCAGTTGGGCTTCTTAGGAGACAACAGGTGAAGGGTGCTGCTCAATGAAGGCCTTGCACTGGGTATACAGGCCCAACTTGAGATTTTTGGATCTGTCTGAGGAGCAGTGCGTGGAGAGGCTGTGTTTCTCCAGACATGCTGTTGCAGACCTCTGCAAAGTCGTACAACATGACCTACTGCCTGCTGAGCCAAGTGGCCACACTATGCCACTGGCAGTTAAAGTTCTTAAACCTTTTTCCTGGGTGCTACAAGGGACATTTCCTGTATCTCTCCATCTGCTCTTCATAAATGATTCAAGCAGGTCACCATTGCCCTCTTGGCCAGAGCCAATGACTACAAAGCCTCCCCAATGGACGGCAGCAGTCAAAATGAAAGGGCCATGGGATTTGCTGCAGTCGCTGCTTCCCTTGCGTGCAGGAGGCCGCACAGATGTAGCCGTCAGGGCACCAGAACACCAGCCAAGAGCATTTGTAATAGGAAAGGATTTCATTCCATCAATATGCAGCTGGTCAGTGAGCATTGCCACAGAATAATGTGAACCTGTGCCAAGTTTTCAGGCAGCTGTTACGATTCCTTCATCCTGCACCAGATAACCATTTTCACACTATTCCAATGGTCAAAGAACATCAAAGAATGGCTGCTAGGGGACAAGGGCTACCCCCTTCACACGTAGCTTATGACACCTTTTCGTAACCCCAGCTTGCCCGCAAGGAAGAGCCATGGGATCACCAGAATGACCATCAAGCATACAATTAGGCTCTTGAAGCAATGGCTTAGATGCCTGGTTAGTTCTGGGGGTTTGCTTCAGTACAGCCCACAGAGAGTCTCATGGGTTGTGGTACTGTACTACATGTTGCACATCATAACTATCCAACGTGGATTGCACATGGAGGAACAGCAGAAGGAATTCTCCATACCTGACATGGCAGACTTGAGTGAAGGTAAGGAAGGAGCAAAGAGGCAGAGCCACTACCACACCTTGCAACCAGAGATGCCAGGGATGAGTTGAATGCATAACATTATGGTTGACCTGCTCATTCCCCTACAATGTTCCATAAACCTCTCTGCATGAACAGTCTTTATTTCCTCCTTTGGCATTCCTTCGGGAGAGATTGCAAAGACCAGGGGGAGATCGGAAAGGCCGGTGAGTGGGGTTTGGGGGGGAGATCGGAAGGGTTGGTGAGGGGGGGAGATCAGAAGGGTCAGTGATGGGGGGGTGGGGGGGAGATCGGAAGGGTTGGTGGGAGATCATGGCTCGGTGAGGGGGAGGTCAGCCGATCGCGGGGGGGCTGTCGGCCGATCGCAGGAGTTGTTTACAGGTAAGCTTGGGGTCGGGATGGTGGGGGGGGGGGGAAGCACTACTGCTCCTGGCTCACAAGCAGTGCTGGAAAGGCACTTACCTGCTGGATCCACCTCCCTTTAGCTACCGGTTTTCCTGGCTTAAAGGCCAGGCTTAAACCTAAAATGAAGAAAAAATGTGAGGCATGCAGCCTCATTAAAATATTGAAATGAGCCACCACCCCTCCCCCCACTGTAAGCAGGTTGGTTGCCCGATCCCCATCCCACCTCCATTAAAACCGGAAGTGTGTGGGTTCAAGGCGGGTTGAGTTCGGGTTTGAAATTTTGAACGTTTTAACATTCCACCTGACCCAAATTCACCCGTTTTTGGGGGTTAAAATTCACCCCTTATTTTTGAAGTATTATGTGGCTGCCTTACTCCTCCTACCAAAATGCAGCACCTCACACTTATCTATATTGAAATTAATTTGCCATTTACACCATCATTTTGCAAGTTTATTAATGTCTTCTTGTATTTTGTTACAGTCCTCCTCCGTATTAACTATACCCTCCAATTTGGAGTCATCTGCAAATTTTGATATTTTACTTCCAATTCCCAAGTACAAATCATTTATGTAAATGGTGAACAATAGTGGTCCCAGCAACGATCCCTGTGAAACACCACTTCCCACTGGTCATCATCACGTTGCTGTTTGTGGGACCTTGTTGTGCACAAATCAGCTGCCACGTTTCCTACATTACAAAGGTGACTGCACTTCAAAAGTATTCCATTGGTTGTAGAGCACTTTGGGACATCCTGAGGTTGTGAAAGGCACTATTTTTCTGCAAGTCTTTCTTTTCTTTCTTTTATGAAACTACACTGCAGGCAGAAGTTCCAAATGCGAAAAGGTGAAACCTTTAATAGCGACAATAATAGTCTTGATATCACCTGTGTCAGCCAATAGTGCCTTTTTATTAATCCTACCACTCCTACAAGGTACTCCCCAGTTACTTCAGCAAAGCTGCTGGAGGGCTGCTGTTGCTCAAGTGTGGTCCCATTAAGGTGCTTGTGGCCGGTGGCCCCTCGGAGCTTGGCAGCAGACTGCAGCATCTTGGCTGTTGGAGCAATTTAGCTCAGCTGGCTTTCTGGCACTATGACGGGCATTGGTTGAGGGAGTCGTGAGTGGGCAGACATACTGATATTCTGAGAAAGGGCAAGATGTGTCACTCCCATTGTGCCACTACTGCTCCAATGGGGCTGCAGCACATCACTCCCATTGATCTGTGGCAGAGAATACTTGAGGAGAGCAGTGACTCCTTTAAAGCTCCTATCCATGTAATCCACCAGCCTCTCCAAGGTGAAGCAGACGCTGGAGCCCAGAGTCTGATTGGCAGCAGTTTGAGCTTCCAAATAAGCTGCAAGAACTGGTGACACATGTAAGGGCCCGGCTGCAGCCTTCCTGGAGGTGACCGCATGCTCCATGGTAGACTGCAGAGTGCTGATGCCCTTCGACAGAACACCACACAAGCTGGTAGCAGATTCCTCCAAACTTTCAGACATGGTATGGAAGCTCCTTGGCAAGCTTTCCAGTATATCGTACAATGGTTATGTGCCCAAAAGGAGTTTTGTTTTGAAGGACAGGCCCCTGAAGTCAGCATCTGTGTCCTCTTTAGCAGAGCTTGGATCCGAGCTTTCCCTCTGGCAAGCCGTCTCCTGGGCTGTCAGTTTCACTAGCCCCTGCTCCTGCTCCTGCTCCCCCATGCTGGATGCTTCGCTAAGTGCAGACCTCGCTGACTCACTGTCTAACCCACCCAGGGTGTCAATCTCTGTGCTGGTGTTAAGGAGGGATGGCATGCATGGCGGTGCTTCTTCAGGCGGACTGTCCTCCTCTGAACCCTCTTCCACAGGATCCAAATGCTGAGAAGGACCTCGAGAAAGAAGGCGGAGACATGAGTTAGCATGGCATCACACGTAAGAGGCTTCAGTATGCAACCATATGAAGTTGTCAAGCTGGTTGTATGTGCAGTTGCTTGACATTAATGGAACCATACAAGCAATAGGCAGACATAAGAGCATAAGAACATAAGAACATAAGAAATAGGAGCAGGAGTAGGCCAATCGGCCCCTCGGGCCTGCTCTGCCATTCAATAAGATCATGGCTGATCTGATCCTAACCACCAATCTACTATCACAGAGCCATCTCCTGAATCTAACAGAATTAGACACACGAAATAGGAGCAGGATCAGGCTACACGGCCCCTGGGACCGCTCCGCTACCCACAGGGCCATGACCGATCCGAACCTAGACTCATGTCCAAATTCATGCCCGCTCCCCGTAACCCTTAATTCCCTTTACTTCTAGGAAACTGTCTATTTCTGTTTTAAATTTATGTAATGATGTAGCTTCTACAGCTTTTTGGGGCAGCATATTCCATGGACCTACCACCCTCTGAGTGAAATAGTTCCTCCTCATCTCAGTTTTGAAAGAGCAGCCCCTTATTCTAAGACTATGCCCCCTAGTTCTAGTTTCACCCATCATCGGGAACATCCTCCCCGCATCCACCTGATCCAACCCCTTCACAATCTTATATGCTTCAATAAGATCGCCTCTCATTCTTCTGAACTCCAATGAGTAGAGTCCCAATCTACTCAACCTCTCCTCATATGTCCATCCCCTCATCCCCGGGATTAACCGAGTGAACCTTCTTTGTACTGACTCAAGAGCAAGTATGTCCTTTCTTAAGTATGGACACCAAAACTGTACGCAGTATTCCAGGTGCGGTCTCACCAATACCTTGTACAACTGAAGCAATACCTCCCTATTTTTATATTCTATCCCCCTAGCAATGAAAGCCAACATTCCATTGGCCTTCTTAATCACTTGCTGCACCTGCATACTAACCTTTTGAGTTTCGTGCACCAGGACCCCCAGATCCCTTTGTACTTCAGTACTTTCCAGTTTCTTGCCATTAAGATAATAACTTGCTCTACGATTTTTCCTGCCAAAGTGCATAACCTCACACTTTCCAGTATTGTATTCCATCTGCCAAATCTCTGCCCACTTACTTAGCCTGTCGATGTCCCCTTGCAGGTTTTTTATGTCCTCCTCACTCACTACTTTCCCTCCCATCTTAGTATCATCTGCAAACTTTGATATGTTACACTCGGTCCCCTCCTCCAAATCGTTAATATAGATTGTAAAGAGTTGGGGACCCAGCACCGACCCCTGCGGAACACCACTTGTTACTGATTGCCAGTCTGAGAATGAACCATTTATCCCAACTCTCTGCCTTCTGTTAGATAGCCAATCCTCTATCCATGCCAGAATATTACCCCCAATCCTGTGATTTTTTATCTTAAGCAATAATCTTTTGTGTGGCACCTTGTCAAATGCCTTTTGGAAGTCTAAATACACTACGTCCACTGGTTCCCCTTTATCGACCCTGTATGTTACTTCCTCAAAGAACTCCAGCAAATTTGTCAAACATGACTTCCCCTTCATAAAACCATGCTGACTTTGTCCTATTAAATTATGATTATCCAAATGTCCTGTTTCTGTCTCCTTAATAATGGACTCTAAAATTTTACCTACCACAGATGTTAGGCTAACCGGTCTATAGTTCCCAGCCTTCTGTCTACTGCCCTTTTTAAATAAGGATGTTACATTAGCAGTTTTCCAGTCTGCCGGGACCTTTGCTGAGTCCAGGGAGTTTTGGAAAATTATTACCAATGCATCCACAATCCCTACCGCCACTTCCCTCAAGACCCTAGGATGTAAGCCATCAGGTCCAGGTGATTTATCCGCCTTGAGTCCCATTATTTTACCGAGTACCACTTCCTTAGTGATTTTGATCGTGTTTAGCTCCTCCCCCCCTTTAGCCCCCTGTTTGTCCAGTGTTGGGATAGTCTTAGTGTCTTCTACTGTAAAGACTGATATAAAATATTCATTCAGTGTTTTTGCCAT
Organism: Somniosus microcephalus; assembly: GCF_052327205.1. Lineage (NCBI taxonomy): Eukaryota > Metazoa > Chordata > Chondrichthyes > Squaliformes > Somniosidae > Somniosus > Somniosus microcephalus. The sequence continues at coordinate 117,916,452 of NC_140989.1, forward strand.
CTCCATATTTCCCACCATTAATTTCCCGGTCTCATCCTCTAAGGGACCAACATTTACTTTAGCCACCCTTTTTCTTTTTATATAACTATAAAAACTCTTACTATCTGTTTTTATATTTTTTGCTAATTTACTTTCATAATCTATCTTCCCTTTCTTAATCAATCTTTTTGTTATTTTTTGCTGTCTTTTAAAGTTTTCCTAATCCTCTATCCTCCCACTAGATTTGGCTACCTTATATGCCCTTGTTTTTATTCGAATACAATCCTTAATTTCTTTACTTAGCCACGGATGGCTGTCTTTTCTTTTACACCCTTTTCTTCTCAGTGGAATATATATTTTTTGGAAGTTGTAAAATAACTCCTTAAATGTACACCACTGATCATGTATCGTCTTACCCTTTAATCTATTTTCCCAATCCACTCTACTCAATTCCGCTCTCATACCTTCATAGTCTCCTTTATTCAAGCTTGGCATGCTTGTTTGAGATCCAACCTTCTCACCCTCTAATTGAATATGGAATTCAACCATGTTATGGTCACTCATTCCAAGGGGATCCTTTACTGGGACATTTTTAATTAATCCTGTCTCGTTACACAGGACCAGATCTAAGGTTGATTGCCCCCTGGTCGGTTCAGTTACATACTGCTCAAGAAACCCATCCCTAATACACTCAATGAACTCATCCTCAAGGCAGCCCTGCCCAATTTGATTTGTCCAATTAATATGATAGTTAAAATCCCCCATAATTATAGATGTTCCCTTATTACAAGCCTCAACTATTTCCTGATTGATACTCCGTCCAACAGATTTGCAACTGTTCGGAGGCCTATAGGCTATGCCCACTAGTGCTTTTTTCCCCTTATTATTCCTTATCTCCACCCAAACTGTTTCATTATCCTGATCTTTTGACCCAATATCATTTCTCTGTATTACAGTGATTCCTTCCTTTATTAACATAGCCACCCCACCTCCCCTTCCTTCCTGCCTGTCCTTCCTGATCGTTAAATAACCTGGTATGTTTAATTCCCAGGCATTGTCACCCTGCAGCCATGTTTCTGTAATGGCCACAAGATCATACCCATATGTAGTTATTTGTGCCATTAACTCATCTATTTTGTTACGAATGCTACGTGCATTCAGATAGAGAACTTTGAAATATGTTTTGTGACACTTAGTTCCTGCTTTTGCCCTTTTTATTACTTTACCTTTTACTCCATACCTTCTGCCCCTTCCTGACACGCTCTGGTTTTTAATTTCCCCACTGCTACCTAAGTCTATGACCTTCTCTGTTGTCATTTTTATTATTTGCTCTCTAGGAACCTCCCCCCCACTAGTTAGTTTAAAGCCCTCTCTACAGCCCTAGTTATATGATCTGCCAGGTCTCTAGTCCCAGCACTGGCCAAGTGAAGCCCGTCCCAACGGAACAGCTCCCTTCTGCCCCAGTACTGGTGCCAGTGTCCCAGGAAGCAAAACCCATTTCTCCCACACCAGTCTTTGAGCCACGCATTTAACTCTCTAATTTTATTTGTCCTAGCCAAATTCGCTCGTGGCTCAGGTAATAATCCAGAGATTATTACCCTTGTGGTTCTGCTTTTTAATTTGGCCCCTAGCTGCTCAAACTCCCTCAGCAGAACCTCCTTCCTTGTCCTATCTATGTCGTTGGTACCAACATGGACCACGACAACTGGATCCTCCCCCTCCCACTCCAAGTTTCTCTCCAGTCCAGAGGAGATGTCCTTAACCCTGGCACCGGGCAGGCAACACAGCCTTCGGGACTCTCGCTCTCGGCTGCAAAGAACTCTATCTATCCCCCTAACGATACTATCCCCTACCACTACAACATTTATTTTAACTCCCCCCTCTTGAATGGCCCCCCGCTCCACGGTGCTGTGGCCCGGTTGCTCATCTTCCCCGCAGTCCCTGTTCCCATCCTCACAGGGAGTAAGAGCCTCGAACCTGTTGGACAAGTGCAAGGGCTGCGGCTCCTCCAACACTACCTCCTGGATCCCCGTACCTGCCTCACTTCTAGTCACACCATCCTGACCCTGGCCACGGACTACATCTGAATTAATTAATCTAATTGGTGTGACTACCTCGTGATACACAGAGTCCAGGTAACTCTCCCCCTCCCTGATGTGTCTCAGTGTTTGAAGCTCGGACTCCAGCTCTTCAACACGGAGCCGGAATTCCTCGAGCTTGGTGCTTAGTGTTGCCAATTGTGATGCTTCTTATTCTTGATGAGCCTATGATCTCAAGGGCTGCCTCCTTCATCTTGCTAATGGCCTGAATGTTAGCTGGTCTTGCTTCTCTCAGTTTTATTTTATTTGTTCATGGGATCAGGGCATCGCTGGCAATGCCAGCATTTATTGCCCATCCCTAGCTGCCCTTGAGAAGGTGGTGGTGAGCCGCCTTCTTGAACTGCTGCAGTCCGTGTGGTGATGGTACTCCCACAGTGCTGTTAGGTAGGGAGTTCCAGGATTTTGACCCAGCGATGATGAAGGATTGGCGATATACTTCTAAGTCAGGATGGTGTGTGACTTGGAGGGGAACTTGCAAGTAGTGGTGTTCCCATGCGCCTGCTGCCCTTGTCCTTCTAAGTGGAAGATGTCACGGGTTTGGGAGGTGCTGCCAAAGATGCCTTGGCGAGTTGCTGCAGTGCATCTTGTAGATGGTACACACTGCAGCCATGGTACGCCGGTGGTGGAGGGAGTGAATGTTTAAGGTGGTGGATGGGGTGCCAATCAAGCGGGCTGCTTTGTCCTGGATGGTGTCGAGTTTGTTGAGTGTTGTTGGAGCTGCACTCATCCAGGCAAGTGGAGAGTATTCCATCACACTCCTTACTTGTGCCTTGTAGTTGGTGGAAAGGCTTTGGGGTGTCGAGGTGAGACACTCACCGCAGATTACCTAGCCTCTGACCTGCTCTTGTTACCACAGTATTTATGTGGCTGGTCCAGTTAAGTTTCTGGTTAATGGTGACCCCCAGGATGTTGATAGTGGGGGATTCGGCGATGGTAATGCCGTTGAATTATGTTGTGGGACATTATTTTCCTGCAGAAAGAGGGAGAGAGAGATTTAGTGAGTGGCTATGGGAGAGATGTGTATATAGTCTTCTTCATATAGTGTGCACGTTGAGACGGAGAAGGAGCAAGTTGCGAATAGCATGAGGCAGTGGTCAGTTGAAAGAAAGTGGCTGGAATGTGAAGTTAGAAAGGAGTCATCAGAAAAGTTTATTGCTTTGCAATTGCTACCAAGTGAGAACAGAATGCTGTTTGTACCTACTGTGAATGAGGAGGTGTGGTACAGTGCCCCCCTGTGATTGGTGGCAGAGGACCATGAGGGGAGTGTTCAGCGTGCTGGGCGAGGTGGGAAAGTGCTGTTGCCAGGAGCAAGACAGAAAAATGGAGCTGTTCAGTGTAAAGTCAGCTGTAGTTCATCCAGCTGGAAATGAATGGAAACCCTGACAGAAAAACAACATATTTTCTGCAGTGCACTGTTTCTAAATTCTTTATAATTGAGCTTCAAATTAAAATGTATAATTCATGGCAAAATTCTTTAAAGAGACGTCCAAGAAATAGTCCACAGGTTTTTGAGCAAGAATCGAGTGTCATCTTTAATCAACATTTCATAACAGAAATTATAAAGTTTTCTTTAATTTAACTGAATGTTCCAAGTCCAATTTCACACAAAGTAGGTTGTTTGTTCAATCTGATTTCTTCTACAATTCTATACTAGTCACACATTCCCTCAATAAGGTAAGTACTAAGATCTGTCTATTAGTTTAAATCAAAACAGAGCGGTCAATTATTTTCCAACTGCAGGATGGGGTTGGGAAGGAAGCTTTACTGAACGCAATGACTGAGATATGTACACTAGCAGATTACCCATGGTGTTGCTCGTGGTGAGTCGAAGGATGTGATCTGTTTTAACAATATGGCTGTTATACCATGTGACACAAAATATAGCGTCAGGGCCACAATTTGTTTTAGCTGCTTTTCTTGCTTTTGATTCATACATTCTTCAATTCTGATTTGCTCCTGTTTTACTTTGAACTAATCAACAAAGCGTGAAAGGCAAAGTAGGACAGCTGAAATGTAATATGAAGTGTGGCTCTTGCAGAAAGTGCATGCTACACAAAACTTTTACTAAATGAATACCAAATTTCCTGTGGCATTGTACACCTAGGGGCATTTTTGACTTTTGGCAATAGTGTAAAACAGGCAATATCAGGCGGCCACCCGTTACACACCTGTAACAATTTTCCTTTCCATTGCGGATGAGATGAGAGTCGGGTGAGGGGTGGAGGGGGAAGAGGGTTGAGGCTCTTCTCAGTGACAAGGGAGCTACTTCTGGGGCTGAGAAATTAAAGCCAAAGTTTGTACTCAGCAGTGAACATAAGAAATAGGAGCAGGAGTAGGCCAATCGGCCCCTCGAGCCTGCTCCGCCATTCAATAAGATCATGGCTGATCTGATCCTAACCGCCAATCTATTTTCACAGAACCATCTCCTGAATCTAACAGAATTAGACACACGAAATAGGAGCAGGATCAGGCTACACGGCCCCTGGGCCCGCTCCGCTACCCACAGGGCCATGACCGATCCGAACCTAGACTCATGTCCAAATTCCTGCCCGCTCCCCATAACCCTTTACTTCTAGGAAACTGTCTATTTCTGTTTTAAATTTATGTAATGATGTAGCTTCTACAGCTTTTTGGGGCAGCATATTCCATGGACCTACCACCCTCTGAGTGAAGTAGTTCCTCCTCATCTCAGTTTTGAAAGAGCAGCCCCTTATTCTAAGACTATGCCCCCTAGTTCTAGTTTCACCCATCATCGGGAACATCCTCCCCGCATCCACCTGATCCAACCCCTTCACAATCTTGAATAACAACAGAAAATGCTGGAAAAACTCAGCAGGTCAGGCAACATCCGTGGAGAGAAATTTGAGTTGACGTTTCGGGTTGAACCCTTCTTCAATCTTATATGTTTCAATAAGATCGCCTCTCATTCTTCTGAACTCCAATGAGTAGAGTCCCAATCTACTCAACCTCTCCTCATATGTCCATCCCCTCATCCCCGGGATTAACCGAGTGAACCTTCTTTGTACTGACTCGAGAGCAAGTATGTCTTTTCTTAAGTATGGACACCAAAACTGTATGCAGTATTCCAGGTGCGGTCTCACCAATACCTTGTACAACTGAAGCAATACCTCCCTATTTTTATATTCTATCCCCCTAGCAATGAAAGCCAACATTCCATTGGCCTTCTTAATCACTTGCTGCACCTGCATACTAAATTTTTGAGTTTTGAGAGAGAGAGAGAGAGAGAGAAAGAGAGCGAGAGATAGCGTCTTTCATGACCTCAGGACATCCAAAAGTGCTTCACAGCCAATTAAATACTTTTAAATTGCAGTCAGTGTTGTAATGTAGAGAAATGCAGCGGCTAATTTGCACACAGCAAGGTTCCACAAAGAGATATGGGATAAATGACCAGATTATCTGTTTTATTCATATTGGTTGAGAGATAAATATTGGCCAGAACTCCGCTGCTTGTCTTCGTATATTGCCATAGATCTTGTAGACTCATATGAAAGGGCAGATAGACCCTTTGTTTGATTTCTCATATGGAAAAATAGCTCCTCTGACAGCGCAGTACTCACTACTGAGCCAAGGCTGGCACTCAGTTAGTCACATAACAGCACTACCTTAATGTGCAGTACTTTTGAACTATTAAGACTCCTCACCATTTAAAAAAATAATAGATGACTGATGGGTTGTTTGCCAGGGCCGGCAATTATGTGAACTTTGCCTGTGATGACGCCAGTCAGAATGAGTGGGGCTTGGGTTTGCATCTGTGGCTGGCTTCCCACAGGTGCAGGGTGTCATCAACGTGGCAATCCGGGCACCCCCAGATCAACCAGGAGTATTCGTCAACTGCAAAGGCTTCCACTCCATCAATGTGCAACCACAAAAAGATATTTCAGCAGGCGTGCGTAAGATTCCCGCGGAGCTGCTATGCTGCTTTCATTCTGCGGCAGTCCAAGGTCCCTGACATCTTTGGACCTGCAAGCACACTTAAGGGGTGGCTGCTAGGAGACAAGGGATGCCCACTACAAACTTGGCTGATGACACCCATCAGAAAGCCGACCAATGAAGCCCAACAGTGCTACAATGAATGCCATATGACCACCAGATGTGTGATTGAACAAGCCATCGGCATGCTGAAGATGCTCTGGAGGTGTCCTTCAGTACGCACCAGGTAGGGTGTCCAGATTGGTCGTGGCGTGCTGCGCTCTGCAATATATTGTGCAGCATCGAGGTTTGGACCTGCAGGACGAACAAGGTGAAGAGCTCAGATCCTCCTCGGATGATTTGGAGGGGGAGGAAGACGAGGAGGAGGAAGGTGATGAGGGCAATGCACCCCCAGCTGCTCACATTGCTGCCCGGGATGCCCTTATTAATACAAGGTCCACTTAGTTTGCACCAGTGCACCCACGACACAAGCACGTGCAACAGCCACTCTTCCTGCTGCCCCCCTCCCTCGTACCCCCACAATGCCACTGACACAAAGCAATGCCACTGCAAACAACCAACCACCCCTTGAACGTTCCCCCCATTGGGCCCCATTGATTCATGTCTCGGCATTCATCATCAAACAAGTTAGAAGGCTACTTACCACCCAGCACCCAAGAATGGACAAGACGGGAAAGTGATGCAAAAGAATACTATTTCTGTGACCGAACTAAAGAACAGAGACTTAACAACACAACAGTTTCTCATACACCCATGTGCACACCCTTGTGCAACTACGTACAAAGCCTTATTCTTCCTTTTCCTATAAATCCTAATGGGGTATTTTCACAGGGGAAAAAAGGGGTGGGTTGGAAGCGGGGGAAGTGAAAGTTGGAAAAATCTAAAACCCGACCCCAACCTGCCTCCAACCCGCCCACTTTCACCTTTCACTCAGGCAGGACGGGGGGGCGGGCAGCCAACCTACTACCAGGAGATGGGTTGGCCATTTAAATATGATAATGAGGCCTGAAGCCTCTACTATAACCTGCTGTGCTGGTTTTACTGCAAGCGGCCCTCCGGGGTCAGGGATCAGACCCCCCCCCCCCGGGGGATCAATCTCAAGCCCCCTGGGACAGGGATCAGACCTCCTCCCACTGGGTTGTAGATCGGACCCCTCCCAGGGGATCAGACCCCCCCCGGGTTCTGTATCAAACCCTCCCCGGGTCAGCGATCAGACGCCAGGGGAAATCAGACCCCTCCCCAGGCTTGAACTCATACTGGGCTTGGAACCCCACCCCCCCCGTCCCCGACTTCACCTGGACCCAGCACCGTGTGGGTGGGAAATGGGAAAATCCCAGCCCTACATTGTGCAACCCCTGTTGCTTGAGCAGAGGTAGAGACAGGCTACACAGATCCCTGTTCTGGCTCCCGAGATGCTCTTGGTCCATGTCCTCTAGGTTTTGGAGCCTATGAGGGCCCCACAAAAGACTACTCCACATGCCAGGGCAGAACATAAGAACATAAGAACATAAGAAGTAGGAGCAGGAGCAGGCCATACGGCCCCTCGGGCCTGCTCCACCATTCAATAGGATCATGGCTGATCCGAACCTAGGCTCACGTCCACTTCCCTGCCCGCTCCCCATAACCCTTAATTCCCTTATCAGCTAGGAAACTGTCTAACTCCGTTTTAAATTTATTTAATGTCGCAGCTTCCACAGCTCTCTCAGGTAGCAAATTCCATAGATTTACTACCCTCTGAGTGAAGAAGTTTCTCCTCATCTCAGTTTTGAAAGGGCAGCCCCTTATTCTAAGATTATGCCCCCTAGTTCTAGTCTCACCCATCAGTGGAAACATCCTCCCCGCATCCACCCGATCAAGCCCCCTCACAATCTTATATGTTTTGATAAGATCACCTCTCATTCTTCTGAATTCCAATAAGTAGAGGCCCAACCTACTCAACCTTTCCTCATCTCTGGAATCAACCGAGTGAGCCTTCTCTGAACTGCCTCAAGAGCAAGTATATCTTTTCTTAAATATGGAAACCAAAACTGTACGCAGTATTCCAGGTGTGGCCTCACCAGACTCGGCCATTGGGAGATGGGCAGCCTGTCGGTGTGGACTTTGGGGGGTGGGGTGGGGGAATGAGTGAGAAGTGGATGTGCTTTGTGTGAAGTCCCCACTTCAATGTCCGCTTTCGCCATCATCCCTCTCATGGGCCAGCCGCATTTCACTGCTGCCACTCTGCTGGAGAGCAGCTTGGTGCAGATCAGTGCGGCGTTGTAAGGCTAAAGATAAGGGCCTAGAAATTCAGTTTGGGGCGGCCAGCTGGCTAACGCCCAAAAGTTAGCGCTGGGCGCGGAGCCATTTGCGACCGTCAGATATTCGTCTTCTGCGCCCCAATCCGGAACCGGGCGCTATTCCAGGGTGTGCCCGCCTCCGCTTGGGGCGCTGAAAGTGAATTTCAGCGCTCTTGGTGCCGCTGCGCCAGCCGCTGCGGAGCAGCAGGCTGCGGTACTGCAGGCCTCCTCCTTCTCTTAAGGGGGAGCTTCCTGCAACGGGGAGATCGCCGCTGGAGAGTGCCGACAAATGAGCCCGGCACCTCGGAGAAGTGCCGGGTTAGCGGAAAGCAGCTGGCAATGCCGCGGGGGGGGGGGGGGAGGAGGCCGGGGAAGGAGGTGCGGGCAGGCGGCCGCCGAAAAAGCGGCCGGCCGCACCTCCACCTTAAAGCGCCCCACTAAGGCTAGAGTACGGCCCCGATTTCTGGTCACTGTTTGCGGCCGCTGCGGAAGAGGCGGCCGCAACTAAATATGGGGATCGGGCCGGTTTCGGGGCGGAACCGGGGCACTGCGCACACCGATGACGTCATCGGTGCCGGCGCAGCGCTAACAGCTACCGCCGCCAATACCGCTGCGCTGAATATCAGCGCAAACTCATTTTTGGCGCAGAAGCCCTCTTTAGGCGGTAACTGGCCGCAAAGCTGGCAGCGCCTTAATGAATTTCTCTGTCATCCTATTTATGGTGGCAGACATCTTGGTACCCAGAGTGTACACGGTTGTATTCAAGGCCTGCATGGACTCATTTGATCAGAACGTTTGATGTTGCACAGTGCTGGCCAAAAGGGCTGTGGATGCTCAGTCTTTGAGTATATTCAAGGCTGAGATAGATACATTTTTGGGGAATCAAGGGATATGGAGATCAGGCGGGAAAGTGGAGTTGAGGGCAATGATCAGCCATGATCTTATTGAATGGAGGAGCAGGCACGAGGGGCTGCATGGCCTACTCCTGCTCTTAATTTTTATGTTCTTATGGCCACTCTACTCATAGTAGAACACATCGGCCGGAATTTTCTGTGGTAAGAGCGGGGGGTTGGATGCGTGAGGAGGGGGGGCGGCGGGTGGGGAGAAAGAGTAAAAGTTGAAAAAATGTGAACCCCGACCCCAACTCGCCCACTTTCATCTTTCACTCAGGCGGGACGGGCTGCTCATTATAATTTAAATTGCCAACCCGCTGCCAAGGGATGGGTTGGCCAATTTAAATATTATAATGAGGCCTGAAGACTCTACTTTAATCTGCTTTGCAGATTTTACTGCGGGCGGCTGGGGATCCCGGGGCTCAGCCCCAGGGTCGGGGCTCGCCCTCCAATCTCCGGGGATCGCAACTCGCCCCCCCCCCACCCCGGGAACAGGGATCGGCACCCCCACCAAGGGATCAGACTCCTCCTCCAGGGCATCAGAACCCTCCGCCCCCACCATCCTGGGCCCAGCATTTACCTGTTGCTGCGGCCTCCTTCTTGGAGTTCCCCGCACGACTGGAAGCCCGCCTGTCAATCAGGCTGACATCTGGGCAGGGAAATCGCCCTCGACATTGCATGCACGCTGTGGAGTTACGTGCCAGGAAACCCGGAAGGCCGGGTTTCCCGCAGTCTCCCGGGTCCCCCCCGCAGAGTGCGGGGAGGAGCCGGGAAAATGCAGCCCATCATCTCAATGGCCTGCGACATCAACCCACTCATGCATTCATGGACTCCTCCATTCTATCTGCAATTGTAGTACGTGGGATTGGAAGGCATGTCAGTGCATCGCACATTATCTACAGCTGCTCAATGATTCTCCGTTTCATAGACAGTCCCCAGGGGAAAGCATCTGTGCCCAGCTGAGCAGAGCTTGGAGAGGGCTCCATCCTCTGACGTGGACGCTCCACTGCTGTTCCTGCCATCACCATCTGCTCTTGCTCGCTTGCGAAGTGTGAATCAACAGGTGAAAACCCAATTATCTGTCCTATTGGTCCCACCGAAGTGCAAATATCTGAGCTGGAACATAATATGCATGAGTGACGTGATGGAGTATATTTGAGAAGGCAGAGCAAGATGGTTGTGGTGATGCACACAGTAGGATGTAGGTGAACGTACAAATGTACTCACCATTCCTGACCTGGTTAGGTAATTAAATCACTTCCTGCACTGCATCCAGAAGCGTGGCACTCGGCTCTTGCTGCTCATCTCCTGGGCAACCTCCAACCATGCCTTCTTTGTATCTGCCACGGGTTTATATCTCCCAATGCTGGGGAATAGTATGTCACTGCAGCTTCTCATAGCCCCCAGCAGCACATCAAGGGAAGCATCAGTGAAACGGGCGCAGGCTTGGAAAGTCTCGACTTTATTCTTTAATTTCCTCCTCTCTTGTTTCCAACTCCAACTCATCCAAATTGCATCTTTGGATTGGCCCTTTAAATAGTGGAGTTGAGATCATGTCATGCAGGTCCTCATCACGCCTGCTGCCGCTGATTGTCATTTTACTTCCAGGTTTGCCGACCAATGAGGTGGCTGAGTTAAAGAGCCTCTGACAGACACGCTGAAATCATTTCCAGATTATCAACCAGACATCGAATCCCAAACCTCAGCCACATTCCTCCCCATTCCAATTTGAAAACAATTGAACATATCAATGTTCAACAATCTCCGTCTCTCCCTTCACAGAAGCACTCTTTCATTCTCTCCTTCACTGATGCATTCTTTCATTCTCTCCTTCACAGACGCATTCTTTCATTCCCTCCTTCACAGATGCATTCTTTCATTCTCTCCTTCACAGACGCATTCTTTCATTCTCTCCTTCACAGACGCATTCTTTCATTCTCTCCTTCACTGATGCGCTCTTTCATTCTCTCCTTCACAGAAGCACTCTTTCATTCTCTCCTTCACTGATGCATTCTTTCATTCTCTCCTTCACAGACGCATTTTTTCATTCTCTCCTTCACAGACGCATTCTTTCATTCTCTCCTTCACAGACGCATTCTTTCATTCTCTCCTTCACAGATGCATTCTTTCATTCTCTCCTTCACAGATGCTCTCTTTCATTCTCTCCTTCACTGATGCTTTCTTTCATTCTCTCCTTCACAGGTGCAATCTTTCATTCTCTCCTTCACAGACGCATTCTTTCATTCGCTCCGTTACAGGTGCTGTCTTTCATTCTCTCCAGCACCGAAGTGCTTTTTCATTCTCTCCTTCACAGATTCATTCTTTAATTCACTCCTTCACAGGTGCACTCTTTCATTCTCTCCTTCACAGGTGTACTCTTTCCTTCTCTCTTTCACAGATGCACTTTTTCATTCTCTCCTTCACAGGTACTTTTCTTCATTCTCTCCTGCACAGTTGCTGTTTTTCATTCTCTCCATCACAGATGAATTCGTTCATTCTCTCCTTCACAGATGCACTCTTTCATTCTCTCCTTCACAGGTGCACTCTTTCATTCTTTCCTTCACAGATGCACTCTTTCCTTCTCTCTTTCACAGATGCACTCTTTCATTCTCTCCTTCACAGATTCATTCTTTCATTCTCTCCTTCACAGGTACTTTTCTTCATTCTCTCCTGCACAGTTGCAGTTTTTCATTCTCTGCTTCACAAATGCCTTCTTTCATTCTCTCCTTCACAAATGCCTTCTTTCATTCTCTCCTTCACAGATGCACTCTTTCATTCCCTCCTTTACAGGTGCTGTCTTTCATTCTCTCCAGCACCGAAGTGCTCTTTCATTCCCTCCTTCAGAGTTTCATTCTTTCATTCTCTCCTTCACAGGTGCCCTCTTTCATTCGCTCCTTCGCAGATGCATTCTTTCATTCTCTAATTCACAGATAGAAACATAGAAACATAGAAGATAGGAGCAGGAGTAGGCCATTCGGCCCCTAGAGCCTGCTCCGCCATTCAATGCGATCATGGCTGCTCATCCAAATTCAGTATTCGGTCCCTGCTTTCTCCCCATACATAAGAACATAAGAACATAAGAAGTAGGAGCAGGAGTAGGCCATACGGCCCCTCGGGCCTGCTCCGCCATTCAATAGGATCATGGCTGATCCGAATCTGGACTCACGTCCACTTCCCTACCCTCTCCCCGTAACCCCTAATTCCCTTATCTGCTAGGAAACTGTCTATCTCCGTTTTAAATTTATTTAATGTTGCAGCTTCCACAGCTCTCTGAGGTAGCAAATTCCATAGATTTACTACCCTCTGAGTGAAGAAGTTTCTCCTCATCTCAGTTTTGAAAGGGCAGCCCCTTATTCTAAGATTATGCCCCCTAGTTCTAGTCCCACCCATCAGTGGAAACATCCTCACCGCATCCACCCGATCAAACCCCCTCACAATCTTATATGTTTCGATAAGATCGCCTCTCATTCTTCTGAACTCCAATGAGTAGAGGCCCAACCTACTCAACCTTTCCTCATACGTCAACCCCCTCACCTCTGGAATCAACCGAGTGAACCTTCTCTGAACCGCCTCGAGAGCAAGTATATCTTTTCTTAAATATGGAAACTAAAACTGCACGCAGTATTCCAGGTGTGGCCTCACCAATACCCTGTATAACTGCAGCAAGACTTCCTTGTTTTTATACTCCATCCCCCTTGCAATAAAAGCCAAGATTCCATTGGCCTTCCTGATCACCTGCTGCTAACTTTTTGTGTTTCATGCACCAGGACCCCCAGATACATTTGTACTGTAGCACTTTGCAGTTTCTCTCCATTTAGATAACAACTTGCTCTTTGATTTTTTCTGCCAAAGTGCATAACATCACACTTTCCAACGTTATATTCCATCTGCCAAATTTCTGCCCACTCACTTAGCCTGTCTATGTCCTTTTGCAGGTTTTTTATGTCCTCCTCACTCACTGCTTTCCCTCCCATCTTTGTATCGTCGGCAAACTTGGATATCTTGCACTCGGTCCCTTCCTCCAAATCGTTAATATAGATTGTAAAGAGTTGGGGTCCCAGCACTGACCCCTGCGGAAAACCACTAGTTACTGATTGCCAGCCTGAGAACGACTCATTTATCCCAACTCTTTGTTATCTGTTAGATAGCCAATCTTCCACCCATGCCAGTATATTACCCCCAATCCCGTGATTTTTTATCTTGATCAGTAATCTTTTGTGTGGAACCTTGTCAAATGCCTTTTGGAAGTCCAAATACACTACATCCACTAGTTCCCCTTTATCCACCCTGTATGTTACGTCCTCAAAGAATTCGAGCAAATTTGTCAAACATGACTTCCCCTTTGTAAAACCATGCTGACTCTGTCCTATTAAATTATGTTTATCCAAATGCTCTGTTACTGTTTCCTTAATAATGGACTCCAACATTTTGCCAACCACAGATGTTAGGCTAACTGGGCTATAGTTTCAAGCTTTTTGTCTACTTCCCTTCTTAAATAAGGGTGTTACATTAGCAGTTTTCCGATCTGCCAGGACCTTTCCTGAGTCCAAGGAGTTTTGGAAAATAATCACCAATGCATCCACAATCCCTACCGCCACTTCTCTCAAGACCCTAGGATGTAGGCCATCAGGTCCGGGGGATTTATCCACCTTAAGTCCCATTATTTTACCGAGTACCATCTCCTTAGTGATTTTAGTCGTGTTTAGCTCCTCCCCCACCATTGCCCCCTGTTTGTCCAGTGTTGGGATATTTTTGGTGTCCTCTACTGTAAAGACTGATACAAAATATTTGTTCAGCGTCTTTGCCATCTCCATGTTCCCCACCAGTAGTTTCCCGGTCTCATCCTCTAAGGGACCAACGTTCACTTTAGCCACCCTTTTTCTTTTTATATAGCTGTAGAAACTCTTGCTATCTGTTTTTATATTTTTTGCTAGTTTACTTTCATAATCTAACTTCCCTTTCTTAATTAATCTTTTAGTTATTCTTTGCTTGCTTTTAAATGCTTCCCAATCTACTATCCTCCCACTAGATTTGGCTACTTTATATGCCCTTGTTTTCAGTTGGATACTATCCTTTATTACTTTACTAAGCCACGGATGGCTGTCTTTTCTTTTACTCCCCTTTTTCCTCAGTGGAATATATTTATCTTGAAAGATGTGAAATATCTCCTTGAATGTAGACCACTGCTCTTGTACCGTCTGACACTTTAATCTGTTTTCCCAGTCCACTTTAGTCAATTCTACTCTCATACCTTCATAGTCTCCTTTATTTAAGCTCAGTATGCTGGTTTGAGATCCAACTTTCTCACCCTCAAACTGAATTTGGAATTCAACCATATTATGGTCACTCATTCCAAGGGGATCCTTTACTAGGACATTTTTTATTAATCTTGTCTCATTACACAGGACCAGATCTAAGATTGCCTGCCCCCTGGTTGGTTCAGTTACATACTGCTCAAGGAACCCGTCCCTAATACACTCTATGAACTCTTCCTCAAGGTTGCCATGCCCAATTTGGTTAGTCCAGTCAATATGAAAGTTAAAATCCCCCATGATTATAGCTGTTCCCTTATTACAAGCCCCAACTATTTCCTGATTTATACTCCGACCAACAGAGTTGCAACTGTTAGGAGGCCTATAGACTACGCCCACGAGTTACTTTTTCCCCTTATTATTCCTTATCTCCACCCAAATTGTTTCACTATCCTGATCCTTTGACCCAATATCATTTCTGACTATTGCAGTGATTCCATCCTTGATTAACATAGCAACCCCATCTCCCTTTCCTTCCTGCCTGTCCCTCCTAATTGTCAAATACCCTTGTATGTTTAGTTCCCAGTCATGATCATCTTGCAGCCATGTTTCCGTAATAGCCACCAGATCATACCCATGTGTAGTTATTTGTACCGTCAACTCGTCTATTTTGTTACGAAAACTGCGTGCATTCAGATAAAGAACTTTCAAATATGTTTTCTGACAATTTATTCCTGCTTTTACCCCTTTTACTACTTTACCTTTATCATTATACATTCTGTCCCTTCCTGACATGCTCTGGTTTTTAATTCCCCCACTGCTACCTTGCTCTATTGCCTTCTCCACTGTCATTTTTATTTTTCGCTCTCTTGAAACCTCCCCCCCACTAATTAGTTTAAAGCCCTCTCTACAGCCCTAGTTATTCGATTTGCCAGGACTCTAGTCCCAGCACTGGCCAAGTGAAGTCCATCCCAACGGAACAGCTCTCTCCTGTCCCAGTACTGATGCCAGTGTCCCAAGAAGCCCTTGATCCCTTTAGCCTTAAGAAATATATCCAACTCCTTCTTGAATATATTTAATGTATTGGCCTCTATTGCATTGTGTGGTAGAGAATTCCACAGGTTCACCACTCTGTGGGTGAAGAAATTCCTCCTAATTTCTGTCCTAAATGGCCTACCCCTTATCCTTAGACTGCGACCCCTGGTTCTGGACTCCCAGACCATCGGGAACATCCTTCCTGCATCTAGTCTGTCCAGTCCTGTCAGAATTTTATAACTTTCAATGAGATCCCCTCTCATTCTTCTAAACTCCAACGAGTACAAGTCCAATCGACCCAATCTCTCCTCATACGTCATCCCTGCCATCCCAGGTATCAGCCTGGTGAATCTTCGCTGAACTCCTTCCATGGGAAGAACATCCTTCCTCCGATAAGGCGACCAAAACTGCACACAATACTCAAGATGTGGTCTCACCACGGCCCTGTACAACTGCAGCAAGACATCCTTGTTCCTGTACCCAAACCCTCTTGCTACGAAGGCCAACGTGCCATTTGCCTTCTTAACCGCCTGCTGCACCTGCATGCTTACCTTCAACGACTGGTACACAAGGACACCCAGGTCTCGTTGCACTTCCCCTTCTCCCAATCTGTTGCCATTCAGATAATAATCTGCCTTCCTGTTTTTGCCACCAAAGTGGATAACCTCGCATTTATCCATGTTATATTGAATCTGCCATGCTTTTGCCCAATCACCCAACCTGTCCAAATCATCCTGGAGTTTCTCGGCATCCTCCTCACAGCACACACAGCCACCCAGCTTTGTGTCGTCTGCAAATTTGGAGATATCACATCTAGTTCCCTTGTCTAGATCATTAATATATATTGTGAATAGCTGGGGCCCAAGGACCGATCCCTGCGGAACCCCACTAGTCACTGCTTGCCACTCGGAAAAAGACCCGTTTATTCCAACTCTTTGCTTTCTGTCTGCCAACCAGTTCTCTATCCAAGTCAGTACCTTGCCCCCAATCCCATGTGCCTTAACTTTACACACTAATCTCTTATGCGGGACCTTATCAAAAGCCTTCTGAAAGTCCAAATACACCACATCCACTGATTCTCCCTTATCTATTTTACCAGTTGCATCCTCAAAAAATTCCAGTAGATTAATCAAGCACCATTTAACTTTTGTAAATCCATGTTGACTTTGTCCGATTCTGTCACTGTTTTCCAAGTGCTCTGCTATTACATCTTTTATAATGGACTCTAGCATTTTCCCCACTAACTATGTCAAGCTTACCGGTCTGTAATTCCCTGTTTTCTCTCTACCACCTTTTTTGAATAGTGGGGTAACATTAGCTACCCTCCAATCCATGGGTACTGTTCCAGATTCCATCGAATGCTGGAAGATGATCAGCAAAGCATCAAGTATTTCTAGGGTCACTTCCTTAAGTTCCCTAGGATGTAGATTATCAGGCCCTGGGGATTTATCGGCCTTCAATCCCATCAATTTCCCGAACACCATTTCCCTACAATTACTGATTTCTTTCAGTTCCTCCCTTTTATCACACCCTATGTTCCCCGACATCTCTGGGAGGTTATTTGTGTCCTCCTTTGTAAAGACAGAACCAAAATATGTATTTAATTGGTCAGCCATTTCTTTGTTCCCCATTATAAATTCCCCTGATTCTGACTGCAAGGGACCTACGCTTGACTTCACCAATCTTTTTCTCTTCACATATCTATAAAAGCTTTTACAGTCAATTATTATGTTCCCTGCAAGCTTACTCTCATATTCTATTTTCCCTTTCTTAATTAATCCCTTTGTCCTCCTTTGTTGAATCCTAAACTGCTCCCAATCCTCAGGTTTACTGCTTTTTCTAGCCAATTTGTATGTCCTCTCCTTGGATCTTATGCTATCCCTAATTTCCCTCGTTAGCCACAGTTGAGTCACCTTTTTTGTTTTATTTTTATGCCAAACTGTGATGAACAAATTCTGTAGTTCATCCATGCGGTCTTTGAATGTTCGCCATTGCCTATCCACCGTCAACCCTTTGAGTGACATTCCCCAATCAATCCTACCAACTCACACCTCAGACAATCGTAGTTTCCTTTATTTAAATTTAGGACCCTAGTCTCTGAGTCGACTACTTCATTCTCCATCTTAATCAAGAATTCGATCATATTATGATCGCTCCGACCCAAGGGGCCTCGTACAACAAGATTGCTAATTAATCCTTTCTCGTTACATAATACCCATTCTAAGATGGCCTGATCTCTGGTTGGTTCCTCGACATATTGGTCCAGGAAACCATTCCTTAAGCACTCCAAGAATTCCTCCTCCACAGTATTGTTACTAATTTGGTTAGCCCAATCTATATGTAGATTAAAGTCACCCATGATGACTGCTGTGCCCTTATTGCAGGCTTCTCTAATTTCCCTTTTAATACCGTCCCCAACCTCCGCATTACTGTTTGGAGGTCTATATACCACTCCCACTAACGTTTTCTGCACCTTGGTATTTCTCAGTTCTACCCATACAGATTCCACATCATCAGAGCTAATATCCTTCCTTACAATTGTGTTAATCCCTTCTTTAACCAGCAATGCTACCCCACCTCCCTTTCCTTTTTGCCTATCTTTCCTGAATATTGAATACCCCTGGATGTTGAGTTCCCAGCCTTGGCCACCCTGGAGCCATGTTTCTGTAATCCCAATCAAATCATATTCATTTACCTCTATTTGCGCAGCTAATTCATCCACCTTATTACGAATGCTCCTCGCATTAAGACACAAAGCCTTCAGGCTTGTTTCTTTAACGCTCTTACACCTATTAGAATTATTATTTACTGTGGCCATGTTTGATTTAAACCATTGATTTCTCTGACTGCCACTTTTGTTTTTCTCCTTCCTATCTTTTGCTTTTATCCTAGTTTCCCTTTCCTCTGTCCCCTTACTCAGGTTCCCAATCCCCTGCCATTTTAGTTTAAACCCTTCCCCAGAGCACTAGCAAACACTTCCCCTAGGACATCGGTCCCGGCCCTGCCCAGGTGCAAACCGTCCGGTTTGAACTGGTCCCACCTCCCCCAGAACCGGTTCCAATGTCCCAGGAATCTGAATCCCTCCCCCTTGCACCATTCCTCTAGCCACGTATTCATCTGAAATATCCTTCTATTTCTACTCTGACTAGCACGTGGCACTGGTAGCAATCCTGAGATTACTACCTTTGAGGTCCTATTTTTAAATTTACCTCCTAACTCCCTATATTCTGCTTTTAGGACCTCATCCCGCTTTTTACCTATATCGTTGGTACCTATATGTACCACGACAACTGGCTGTTCACTCTTTCACTCTCTCCTTCACAGGTGCACACTTTCATTCTCTCCTTCACAGATGAATTCTTTCATTCTCTCCTTCACAGGTGCACTCCTTCATTATATCCTTCACAGGCAAACTCTTTCATTCTCTCCTTCACAGATTCATTCTGTCATTCTCACCTTCACAGGTACTTTTCTTCATTCTCTCCGCACAGTTGCAGTTTTTCATTCTCTCCATCACAGGTGCTCTCTTTCATTCTCTCATTCACAGATGCACTCCTTCATTCTCTCCTTCATAGATGCACTCTTTCATTCTCTCATTCACAGGTGCACTCTTTCATTCTCTCCTTCACAGATTCATTCTTTAATTCTCTCCTTCACAGGTACTTTTCTTCATTCTCTCCTGCACAGTTGCAGTTTTTCATTCTCTCCATCACAGATGCATTCTTTCTTTCTCTCCTTCACAGATGCACTCTTTCATTCTCTCCTTCACAAATGCACTCCTTCATTCTCTGCTTCACAGATGTCCTCTTTCTTTCTCTCCTTCACAGATGCGCTCTTTCATTCTCTCCTTCACAGATACTCTTTCATTCTCTCCTTCACAGATGCTCTCCTTCATTCTCTCCTTCACAGATGCTCTCCTTCATTCTCTCCTTCACAGATACTCTTTCATTCTCTCCTTCACAGATGCTCTCTTTCATTTCCTCGTTCACAGATGCACCCTTTCATCTTGAGTGTTGTGTGCAGTTTTGGTCACCTTATCTGAGGAAGGATGTTCTTGCCATGGAGGGAGTGCAGCGAAGATTCACCAGACTGATACCTGGGATGGCAGGAATGACGTATGAGGAGAGATTGGGTCGATTGGGCTTGTACTTGTGGTGTATGTAACCTGTTCCACCTTAAGAGAACTACCTTAAGAGATGTACTACTTTCTCTTGGCTGCTGTATACTGTAATACCAGTGGTGACCACACCGTTATATAAGTGTTGTGTAGGGATTTGCTGGGCAGTTCAGCCCTGACCTCCGAATAGTAAAGACCTGTTAAAGTTATTCTTGTGGTCTGTGTCCAGTGATTTATAATAAGCATAACTGGGACACACAGACTTAACAGTGGCGACGAGTCCGATCTTACCCTGCGGCAGTTTTACATCCAAGGCAGCTTCGTCCTCAGAACGGGCGTCGAGAAGAGGCATCCACCCTCATCATCCTGCTGAGCACCATCGCACGGGAGGCATCGAGAACCTGGGTTAAAAAGAAAAATTCTGACCATGAAGCCCTCCATCAGTGACAGGCAGTGATCATCCCTTCTACCACGGTGGTGGGTAAGCCGATCAGCGACACGAGCAGAAAGTCGGCCGCGTTGACTGTGGAGTGGGGGAGGGAAAACGGAGGAAAAAGGGCGGAGAACTCGACCACGGCCGGTGAAAAGGGCCGGGCTGCAATCGAGGCCGAGAGGCGCAGCGACTGGGGCAGCTTAAGGCACGAGAGCCGTGGAGAACTCAAACGCAGCCGGTGTAAAGGACCGGGCTGCATGAGAACCGCTGGGGAGGCGAGAACGGCAGCAGCACGGCAATCGCCATTGCAGCCAGCGGGGGAAGAAGGCAAACGCGGGAATCCACCATTGTAGTCGGCGGGGGAAGAAGACGAGCGCGGGAAGCAGCCATTTTAGTAGGCGGGGGAAGAAGACAAGCGCGGGAAGCCGCCATTTTGAGAAAAAGAAAAATTTAAAAACTTGCAAGGATGCCTAAACATGGGAACATTAATACCTTTGACAGTGATATCGAAGATTGGACCACGTATGTAGAACGCATGGAAGTTTACTGTAAAGCAAATAAGGTACCAGATGATGAGAAAGCACTAACCTTATTAAGCTCAATGGGTGCGAAGACATATGGGCTATTGAAGCACCTTCTGTCACCAGATAAACCGACGGATCAGACCTTCGCGAATATTGTTACTGTCCTGAAAAATCATTTAAACCCCACGCCGCTGATGATAGCGGAATGATTTAAATTTTACAGAAGAACGCAGCTGAAAGACGAAAGCAACGCTGAATTTTTAATTGAACTGCGTAAGCTATCAAAGTACTGTCAGTTTGGAACAGGACTAGCAGATGCGCTGAGAGATAAATTTGTGTGTGGATTGTTAAAAGAAGGAACACAAAAGCGACTGCTTGAGGAGAATGATCTTACGCTTGATAAAGCTGTCACTATTGCAGCATCGCACGAAGCCGCAGCGAGAGGCACTGCAGAAATGCAGCTACGGTCACCGGAACTCAGCACCAATCAAATGGTCTTGGGTACAGTAAAATGTTATCGTTGTGGAAAGACAACGCACGATCAGAACCAGTGCTGGTTCAAAAATCAGGAATGCAGAAAATGTGGCAGGCTTGGTCACATAGCTAAAGTATGCCGGTCAGGAAAGAAGACCAGCAACAAAAAGTCACCGCAGGAAAAGTACAGAAAGGTACACAAGGTGACAGAGAACAGTTCGCACGAACAGAAGTCAAATTCAGACTCCAGCAGTAATGAACTGGGTAGTCTAAGAGTACACAATGTTGGTAAGGAAGCAGACCTCCAAACAATCTGGGTCACACTTCAGATAGCAGGAGTCCAAGTGAAGATGGAATTGGACACTGGATCGGCATTGACGGTCATGAATAAGCAAGATTACAAAAGGTTATTCCCACATATTCCCCTACGGGATACGGAGATTGTACTGAAAACATACACGGGGCAAAGAGTATACCCCATCGGGAAGATAGAGGTAAAGGTGGTCCACAAGGGCAAAGAAAGCTGAGGAATGGACTTATATGTGCTACCTGAGGGAGGTCCACCACTACTGGGACGGGAGTGGATTAGGAAAATAAATATGGACTGGCATTCCTTAAAAGCACTAACGGTAGATTCCGGTAAAAAAGATGTCAAACTTAAACGATTGTCCAGAATATTGGACGATGCTAAAGAGGTGTTCCAACAGGGGCTGGGAACACTGAGAGGAATTACAGCAAACATCAAGGTTGAAGAACATGCAAACCCGAAATTTTTCAAAGCCAGACCGGTACCTTATGCGATACGACCTGCTGTGGAAGCTGAGCTGGAAGGGCTAGAACGTTCAGGAGTACTGTCTAAGGTAGACTGGAGTGAGTGGGCCACACCCATTGTCCCCGTCATGAAGCGTTCATCGAGCAACAAGCCGGGGGAACCGGGGAAGGTTCGCATCTGTGGAGATTTCAAGATCACTGTTAATCCGGTGCTTCACACAGTGCAGTATCCGCTTCCGCGGATTGAGGATATCTTCGCTTCGTTTTCTGGCGGGAAACACTTCACCAAGATAGACCTGGCGCAGGCGTACTTACAGATGGAAGTTGAGGAAGAGTCATGCCAGTATCTCACGATCAACACGCATAGAGGCTTGTACCGGTATAATAGACTGGTTTTTGGAGTGGCATCGGCTCCAGCAATTTGGCAGAGGGCCATGGAGCAGGTATTACAGGGAATTCCAGGCACACAATGTTACCTGGACGATATTCTGATTACAGGAGATGATGACGATGAACACCTTGCAAATTTGGAACTGGTGCTCACCAGATTGAAAGAATATGGACTTCGAGTTAATCGCCAGAAATGTGAGTTCTTTCAGAAGCGGATCTCGTACTGTGGTCATGTCATTGACCAGGAGGGGCTTCATAAGTCTCCTGACAAGATCGAAGCTGTTGTGAAGGCTCCTGCTCCGGATAATGTATCCCAGTTGAGGTCGTTCCTAGGGTTGATTAACTATTACCATAAGTTTCTGCCAAATTTATCCACGGTGCTGCACCCGCTGAACTCTCTTTTGCAGAAGGGAGTACCATGGAAGTGGAGCGAGGACTGTAAGAGGGCCTTTCGCAAAAGCAAGGCATTGATCGCCTCAGAGGAAGTGTTGGCTCACTTCAACCCAACGCTGCCTATTCGTTTGGCTTGTGATGCTTCTCCATATGGTATTGGGGCAGTACTCTCACACAAGTTGCCAAATGGCCTGAAGAGGCCAGTCGCGTTCGCATCCAGATCATTGACCTCCGCTGAGCGCAACTATGCTCAGATAGATAGGGAGGCTCTCAGCCTTGTGTGGGGAGTAAAGAAGTTTAATCATTACCTGCAGGGCCAAAGGTTTACGCTTCTGACAGACCACCAGCCGTTGGTATCCATTTTTAACCCTAAGAAGGGTGTTTCGGTGATGACAGCACAGAGACTCCAGAGATGGTCCCTTTTCCTAGGGGCACATCAATATCAGATTGAATTCAAAGGTACAAAGCAGCATGGTAATGCTGATGGGCTGTCGCGCCTGCCACTACCTACAGAGGAGGAGGCACCGACGGTTGACCCTGTTGAGTTATTTCACTCGACCATCATCGAATGTTTACCAGTCACCAATGCAAGTATTGAAAGAGAAACCAGGAACGACCCGACACTGTCCCGGGTCTACGAAGTGACAGTGAAGGGATGGCCAGCACATGGTGATCCACTGTTACCGGCATTCTCAGCAAGACGAGACCAGCTGTCCGTCTGTCAAGGAACATTGATGTATGGAACAAGGGTGATTATTCCTCCTAAGTTAAGAGAGAGAGTTCTAAAGGAACTGCATGAAGGTCATCTGGGGGGAGTCAAGATGAAAAGCCTTGCTAGGGCTTATGTGTGGTGGCCGGGTATCGACCAACAGATAGAGGATCTGACGAAAAGCTGCTCAGGGTGCCAAAAAGTGCAAAATGCACCTCCGATTGCACCGCTGCATCCATGGGAATGGCCTTCAACCCCATGGCAACGTGTACATATTGACTTTGCTGGTCCATTCATGGACTCCATGTTTTTAATTGCGGTGGACGCACATTCTAAATGGCCAGAAGTGATTAAGATGACTACCACTACCTCGGAAAAGATGATCGCGGTGCTAAGAACGATATTTGCAAGAAATGGATTGCCAGAACAAATATGTTCAGACAACGGACCGCAGTTCGTGTCAGATGAATTCCAGAAATTCATGAAGAAGAATGGGGTGAAACATTATACCTCTGCCCCATACCATCCGGCTACAAACGGGTTGGCCGAGAGATTTGTACAAATGTTCAAAAAAGCAATAAAGGCCATGAGCGAAGATCAGATTCCACTACAACACAAGGTGGACAAATTCCTACTGGCATATCGAAACGCCACTCATGCAGTGACAAACCAAAGTCCTGCCATGATGTTCTATAACAGGAGGTTGCGGTCCAAGTTGGACTTGTTAAAACCAAATGTGCGGAGGGAAGTTGAAAACAAACAGTTCCAGCATATAAATAACAAGACTACTCGGAGTTTCGAAATAGGACAACCAGTGTTAGCCCGGGACTATAAAAACGAGAAATGGCAATCTGGAACAATTCGGGCCAGACAAGGACCCCTGATGTACACGGTAGATATTGGTGAAAATGTAATACGGCGTCATGCTGACCAACTGGTAGAATCGAGAACAAGGGTCGAACTTATGGTTACGGCAGAGACAACCGTGGAAGAAGTTAGTGAACCTGAAGCATCTACCTCAGAAGTGAATGTACCTGATGATGATGTCCAATCCATAAGAGACCAACTAGATGAGTCACCCCAGCAACGAGAATCAGAGACCCCTGAAAGACGTTATCCAACTCGAATCAGGAGGCCTCCTCAGAGACTGAATCTTTGAACTGTTTTGCATGAAGTTGTATATATATATGTTATTATGTTATGTTAAATGGGGATATAACTGTTAAGCTAAAAAGGGAGGATTGTGGTGTATGTAACCTGTTCCACCTTAAGAGAACTACCTTAAGAGATGTACTACTTTCTCTTGGCTGCTGTATACTGTAATACCGGTGGTGACCACACCGGTATATAAGTGTTGTGTAGGGATTTGCTGGGCAGTTCAGCCCTGACCTCCGAATAGTAAAGACCTGTTAAAGTTATTCTTGTGGTCTGTGTCCAGTGATTTATAATAAGCATAACTGGGACACACAGACTTAACAATACTCTCTGGAGTTTAGAAGAATGAGAGGGGATCTCATTGAAACTTATATAATTCTAACAGGACTAGACAGACTAGATGCAGGAAGGATGTTCCTGATGGCCGGGGAGTCCAGAACCAGGGGTCACAGTCTAAAGATAAGGGGTAAGCCATTTAGGACAGAGATGAGGAGGAATTTCTTCTCCCAGAGAGTGGTGAACCTGTGGAATTCTCTACCACAGAAGGCAGTTGAGGCCAATTCATTAAATATATTCAAGAAGGAGTTAGATATATTTCTTAAGGCTAAAGGGATCAAGGGATATGGGGAGAAGGCAAGGACAGGGTGATGTAAGAAAAAGGAGACTTACCATCAAGTAACTTTAAAGTAAGCTTTAAGTAACTTATAAACACACTATATACAAGAGAGGTCTTTACCATGCCTCTGGTAGAAGCCTCTTACAATACTGAACAGACCAGTATTTATACCAGTCCAACAGGAAGTGACATTTACAGGAAGTGAGGTATGTACACAGTTCATAGTTCATAGTTCATAGTTCACAGGAAGTGATGACATAACTTCTCGGAAGTTAGCATTTTTATCACATTCTTCCCTCCTGCAGGATTAGGAGGCTGTGGTCTACCTTTTGGTCCGCAGCCGCCGAACAAGGAAGAGTCGCACCCGTTTGGATTCCCGTCGTAGAGGGTCGCTGGTCCGCTTACATGCGGTTGGCCATTGGTCAGAGTCTGTGTGGCCTGGATTGCCCTCTGAAGGGTCGGGGAGATCATGGCTTCGAGTACGAGCCCCAATAGGTTCAAAGTCGGACTGCCTCTGTTCAGAGGGAGGTGCAGAGCTGGTCTGTGGCGGATCAGTACTTTCATGCGCGGTACTGGGAGGGTCGCAACCTTGAGCACGGGGTTCTACCGGCACCAAGCTAGTTGGTGTCCGATCAGGATCCTGGAGAGGGGTACCCGATAGGTCCCAAGAGTTTCCTGGTGAAATGCCATCACCCGATGTCCCACTAGGTCCTGGTGGGCAGGGAGCCAGATCCCGTAATGATACGGTAGATTCTCGGCCGTCGGAATATCGTAAGTTGAGAACACTTTGTATTCGGCCAGTTTATTAACCATATCATCAATGCGTGGCAATGGGTAGGCGTCCAAGTCGGTATATTGATTGATGGTTTGCGAATAATCGATGCATAGTCGTTGTTTGTGAGGTTTTAGAGGGTTCTTGACAATGACGACTTGAGCCCGCCAGGGCGACGAACATGGTTCAATGATACCCTCTGCTAGAAGTCGAGAGATTTCAGCCGCAATAAAAGATTGGTCTCCCTGATTAAAGCGCCGCGATTTCGTTATTATCGGTTGGCATTGAGGCGGAATACTGGCAAATAATGAGGGTTCATCAAGTGAAGCTGCTGATAGTGCACAAAATGGTAATTTAGATGGTATATTAGAAATAGTAAGTCCGGGTTTGGATCCACCAAACTCAATGGTGAGTTTCTTATGCTGTTTTTGGAAGTCCAGCCCTAAGAGGAGATCACTACATAAGTCTTTGAGCACTGAAAGTCGGGTGGAGGGATACATACGACCATGAAGTGTCATATCAACAACACAAAAGCCGGAGATTCTGGTATTAAGTGATGACTGGGCCATCGCAATTGCCTGGTCCGATGGGAAGACATGTAGTTTCAATTTCGCAACAATCTGTTCCTTAATGAAACTATCAGTACTTCCTGAGTCAATTAAGGCATCTAAGGTATGCCCTTTAATTGAAATTTTTGTGGCTGCCTGAGACAGGTTCTGTGGGCAAGCAGCTGTAATTGGTGTCGTTGCACAGAGAGTGGCTAAAACTCTCGGTGTGCTTCTTCGGGAGAGAGCTCGAGAGGAAGCTTGATAGGTCCTAGCTGGAGCATCTTGATAGGCCCTAATTGGGGCAGTTCGGTAGGCCTTAGCTGGATTGGCCCTCGTAGAGGCCCTTGATAGGCAAACTTTAGCAAAGTGTCCTTTTTTTCCGCAATAACTGCAGATTGCATTGCGAGCAGGGCAGGTTTTCCTAGGGTGAAAAGCATCTCCACAAAAGAAGCATTCCTTCCTAGATTGCCAAGAGGCTGCTAAAGTGGGGTCGTCCTCCTCTTCTTCATCAGAATTATCAGAATTAGATTCCCCCATGATAGGGTTCACCTGAGACCGCTTGAATTGTCTGGTTGCAGCTACAGCAGCAGATCGAGATCTGGGCAGCTGATAGAGGTCTGCATTTCTCTTTGCCAAATCCAGTGAACAAGCTAGTTCAAAAGCTTTTTGTAGCTCAAGTGTTTTACTTTCTAGTAGACGCTGGCGTATAAATGGAGAGGCAATCCCGCAGATGAAAGCATCACGAATCATTTCTTGGCGGTACAGCTCAGCTGAGGCTGCCTGAAAGTTACAATCTACGCTGAGCCTGCGAAGTTCTTGCAGGAATTCGTCAATTGATTCCCCTGGCCCTTGTCGGGCTGTGGCCAGTAGATGTCTAGCATAGACCTCATTTGGGGTCTTCGCATACAGTTTCTTAAGTGCCCGAATCACCTCTTCGTAATTATCCCAGTCATCAACATATTCGAACACTTTTGGGGTCACATAATTGACAAGTATCTTCAATTTAGCAGGAGCATCCGCTTTACATTCATCCAGAAAATTCTCAAAAGTACGATACCAATGCTTCCATACCCTGCCAGCTGCTGGTGTATTCGGGTCCAAGTCCAGACGAATAGGTCTAAGGATTTTCTCCATGATGGGTGGTTCCCTGGATCCTTAACTTCCGAGTTTGTCTGAAGGTCTAGTATTTGTCAGTGTAAATACTAAGTTACTTAAATTGATGTAAGAAAAAGGAGACTTACCATCAAGTAACTTTAAAGTAAGCTTTAAGTAACTTATAAACACACTATATACAAGAGAGGTCTTTACCATGCCTCTGGTAGAAGCCTCTTACAATACTGAACAGACCAGTATTTATACCAGTCCAACAGGAAGTGACATTTACAGGAAGTGAGGTATGTACACAGTTCATAGTTCATAGTTCATAGTTCACAGGAAGTGATGACATAACTTCTCGGAAGTTAGCATTTTTATCACACAGGGTACTGAATGTGGATGATCAGCCATGATCTCATTGAATGGCGGAGCAGGCTCGAGGGTCCGAATGGCCTACTCCTGCTCCTATCTTCTATGTTTCTATGTTTCATTCTCTCCTTCACAGATGCCCTCTTTCATTCCCTCCTTCCCAGATTTACTCTTTCTTTCTCTCCTTCACAAATCCATTGTTTCTTTCTCTTCTTCACAGGTGCACTCTTTCTTTCCCTCCTTCGCAGATGCACTCTTTCATTCTCTCCTTCAGAGATGCATTCTTTCATTCTGTCCTTTACGGGCACGCTCTTTCATTCTCTCAATCACAGATGCCCTCTTTCATTCACTCCTTCACAGATTCATTCGTTCATTCCCTCCTTCACATGTTCACTCTCCCATTCACTCATTCACAGGTGCACTCTTTCATTCTCTCCTTCACATAATCACTCTTTCATTCTCTCCTTCACCGATGCTCTCTTTCATTCTCACCTTCATAGACACACTCTTTCTTCCTCTCCTTCACAGGTGCACTCTTTCATTCTCTCCTTTACAGATGCTCTCCTTCATTCTCTCCTTCACAGATGCATTCTTTCATTCTCTGCTTCAATTGTTCACTCTTTCATTCTCTCCTTCACAGATATTCTTTCATTCCCTCTTTCAGAGATGCGCTATTTCATTCTCTCTGTTAGATCTGTGGTTCAGTGGATAAATAATTACACGGATGCTGTACATAAACAAATAACAGGTCTTTACTGGAGGAGGGCAATCTCTAGACTGGAGTACAGAGGCATGCGCACAGCTTATATACCGGTGTGGTCACTGCCGGCACTACAGTATACAGGGGCTGTAAAAAGCAGTTCTGACTTAAAGCACATACACTACAATTCCTCCCTTTTTAGATTAATAATACCCCCTTAATATTCAAATAACAATTACATTTTTACATGTACATTCAATAACAAAAGTCCATTTATAGATTCAGTCTTTGGGGCGGCTTCCTGACCCTTTCGGGATAGCGCCTTTCTGGAGGTTCTTGTTCTTGGTGCAGAGGCGATTCTGACCCCCTTTCATCGGGTAGTTCATCGGGTTCCACTGCTACTGGGTCTGAAGTAGATACTACCGGTATGTCAGGTTCATCCCCAGGTACTCGAGACATGGGGTTGACGCATTCCTGTGATGCTAAGATCTGATCGACGTGGCATCTCATAATGTTCTCCCCGACATCCACTGTGTACATTAATGGCCCCTGCCTTGTACATATTGTTCCGGGTTGCCACTTCTCTGTTCGATAGTCCTGGGCCAAGACTGGTTGCCCCACATTGAAGCTCCTTGTCGGCTTCTCGTTGATGTGCTGGAATTGTTTGTCCTCAACATTTCTTCGCACATTTGGTCTGAGCAAGTCCAGACGAGATCTCAACCTTCGGTTAAAGAACATCATGGCCGGGGTCTGGTTGGTAACTGCATGTGTCGTGTTTCGGTAGGCTAATAAGAAATTGTCCATCTTATGCTGTAGTGGAATTTCCTCGTCGCACATGACCTTTATCGCCTTCTTAAAGGTTTGTACAAACCTCTCAGCCAATCCATTGGTGGCTGGATGATACGGGGCGGATGTGTAATGCCTTACCCCATTCCTTTTCATGAATTTTTGGAACTCATCGGACACAAACTGTGGTCCATTATCAGAGCAGATCTGCTCTGGCAACCCGTTTCTGGCAAATATGGTCCGTAGGACTGCAATCGTTTTCTCTGTAGTGGTTGAAGACATCTTTATCACCTCAGGCCACTTTGAATGAGCATCCACTGCTATTAAGAACATTGAGTCCATGAATGGACCAGCGAAATCAAGGTGCACCCGTTGCCATGGAGAGGAGGGCCACTCCCATGGGTGTAGAGGGGCATGTGGTGGTGCATTTTGGACCTTCTGGCATCCTAAGCAGCTCTTAGTCAGGTCTTCGATTTGTTGATCGATTCCCGGCCACCACACGTAAGCCCTAGCTAGGCTTTTCATTTTCACTCCACCCAGATGACCTTCATGTAGCTCATTTAGCACTCTCTCCCTTAACTTGGGTGGAATCACCACTCTGGATCCACACATCACTGTCCCCTGGCATACTGACAGCTGTTCTCTTCTGGATGAGAATGCTGGCAACAGTGAGTCGCCATGTGTTGGCCATCCCCTCACCGTCAATTCATATACCCGTGACAGCGTCGGATCATTGCGGGTCTCCTTCTCTATATCCGCGTTTGTTACTGGCAATCGTTCAATTATCGACGAATAAAATATCTCGACAGGGTCAACTGCTGGTGCTTCCTCCACAGTAGGCAGTGGCAGGCGCGATAGCCCATCAGCGTTCCCATGCTGTCTCGTGCCTTTATATTCTATTTCATATTGATTCGCCTCTAGAAACAGGGACCATCTTTGTAACCGCTGTGCAGTCATTACTGGCATGCCCTTCTTAGGATTAAAGATGGAGACAAGTGGTTGGTGGTCAGTCAGCAAGGTGAACTTCTGTCCATGCAGATAGTGGTTGAATTTTTTTACTCCCCATACTAGGCTGAGGGCCTCCCTGTCAATCTGGGCGTAGTTGCGCTCGGCTGAGGTTAGTGACCGAGACGCAAAGGCTACTGGCCTCTCCAAACCTTCCGGGAATTTGTGCGACAGCACCGCTCCAATGCCGTAGGGTGATGCATCACATGCCAAACGAATTGGTAGTGCTGGGTTGAAATGGGCCAACATCTCTTTTGATGTGATCAATTCTTTACACTTCTGGAAAGCTCATCTACGTTCGTCATCCCACTTCCATGGTACCCCTTTTTGCAGTAGGGTGTTCAGCGGGTGTAATACCGTAGAGAAATTTGGTAAGAACTTGTGGTAATAGTTTACCAGCCCGAGGAACGACCTCAGTTGTGACACATTTTCCGGTGCTGGAGCCTTGACTACTGCCTCTATCTTGTCAGGGGACTTATGTAACCCCTCTTCATCGATGACGTGGCCGCAATATGAGATCTGTTTCTGGAAAAACTCGCGCTTGTGGCGATTAGCTCGTAGCCCATATTCCTTTAATCTGGCGAGCACCTTCTCCAAGTTAGCAAGGTGATCACCGTCATTTTCGCCCGTGACCAAGATGTCGTCCAAATAACACTGGGTCCCTGGAATCCCTTGCAGGACCTGATCCATCGCCCTTTGCCAGATAGCCGGAGCCGAGGCTACTCCAAACACCAGCCGGTTGTATTGATAGAGACCTTTATGGGTGTTGATCGTAAGGTAATGTTTCGAAGCTTCTTCTACCTCCATTTGCAAGTACGCCTGGGCTAGATCAATTTTTGTGAAGCGTTTACCACCAGATAGCGAGGCGAAAATATCCTCAATTCGTGGAAGCGGATATTGCACCGTGTGAAGGACTGGGTTCACCGTCACCTTAAAATCCCCACAGATGCGGACCTTCTTTGCTTCCCCAGGCGTATTACTCAACGACCTCTTCATTGCAGGAATGATGGGTGTAGCCCACTCGCTCCAGTCCACTTTGGACAGTACTCCTGAACGTTCCAACCCTTCCAGCTCTGCTTCAACCGCTGGTCTGATCACATAAGGCACTGGTCTGGCCTTCAGAAACTTTAGGCTTGCATTATCCTCTATTTTAATTGTTGCTGTTATTCCTTTTAGTGTTCCTAGTCCCTCCTGGAACACTTCTTTTGCGTCAGTTAGCATTTTTGACAGTCGTCCAGGTGTGACATCGTCATCCTTTTTGGCCTCCACCTTCAGTGCCTGTATGGAATGCCAATCTAAATGTATCTTCCAGATCCATTCACGTCCTAGCAGTGGTGGTCCTCCATTTGGCAATACATATATATCCATTTTAGGTATTTCCTGACCTTTATATGTCACTTTCACCCTTATTTTTCCTTTGGGGTAGACTTTTTGCCCCGTATACGTCTTCAAGACAATCTCTGTAGCTTTCAAGGGTATGTGTGAAAATAGCCGCTTGTAGTCTCTTTGATTTATGACTGTTAGAGCTGACCCTGTGTCCAATTCCATTCCCACTTGGACTCCGTCTATCTTGAGTGTAACCCAGATAGTCTGGTGATCCTCCATTTCGGTTACATTATGTAGTTTCAGACAACCCAGCTCTTTGCTTCCGGAGTCTGTGTCACTTTTCTGTTCGTCTGAACCACTGTCCATCACCTGGTGTACCTTTTTGTACTTCTCCTGTGGAGATTTCTTACTGTTGGTTTTCTTTCCAGACCTGCAGACTGTTGCTACGTGTCCTGCTTTCCCACACTGTCTGCACACTTGGTCCTTGAACCAACAATCTTTCTGGTCATGTGTTGTTCTGCCGCAGCGATAGCACGTCCCTGTTCCATAGGTCATTTCGTTGGTGCCATATTCTTGTGGTCTCCGTTGTATCTCTGCAGCGCCCCTTGCGGCTGCTTCGTGTGATACTGCCATACTGAAAGCTTTGTCCAGCGTAAGGTCCTTTTCTGATAGAAGCCATTTCTGGGTTCCTTCACTTTGTAGCCCACACACAAACTTGTCCCTTAACGTGTCTCCTAGTCCCGCTCCAAACTGGCAGTATTTCAATAGCTTGCGCAGTTCTGTTAGGTACTCAGCATTGCTTTCGTCTTTGTGTTGGTTCCTTTTATGGAACTTAAATCGTTCTGCTATCAGCAGCGGTGTGGGGTTTAAGTGGTCCTGTAGGATTTCTACTATGCTTTCAAAATTCTTGTTTACCGGCTTCTCTGGGGTTATTAGATTTCGCAGTAACCCATAAGTTTTTGCACCCATGGAATTTAACAGAACCAGTGCTTTATTAGCACCTGGCACTTCATTTGCCCTGCAGTACACCTCAATACGTTCCACATATGTCGCCCAATCTTCGACTTCATTGTCGAACGTAGAGATACTGCCACTCTTCGGCATCCTTGGTTGTGCGTTAACTATCACCAATGGCGCCTCCCGCGCTTCCCCTCCTTCTCCGCTGGCACAAAATGGCATCTCCCACGCTTTCCTTCCTTCCCGCGCTCGCCCGTCTTCTCCGCTGTGGCTTCGCAAAATGGCGTCTCCCGCGCTCTTCCTTCTTCTCCGCGGCTCAATGGCGCCTCCCGCGCTCTCCCTGCTTCTCCGCGGCTCAATGGCGCCTCCCGCGCTCTCACTGCTTCTCCACGGCTCAATGACGTCTCCCCTTGCTTCGCCCCGCGGACCCTGATCAGCCCGTGATCCCTGGCTGTGCTCTGCGCGTTCTTCTCTTGATATTTGTCGACGCCGCTCAGTCTAGAACCCGGCTGTTTCTTACCCTCTCTCTCTCCGGTTTTGCAGTATTTTGCCTCTACGTCGCTCGGTGATCAACCCCCGGCTGCGCCCTGCTCTCTTCACCCTTTTTTTTACCCCGTCGACGCTGCCCGGCTCTCTCTGCCGTCGGTCGACTCCAGCCGCCGCTGCTCGGGAAGGGTCTGCTCTGGACCTGTCGTCGGTCTCTTACTGCTCGTTGTGGCTGGGGAACCAAGCCCGGCTCTCCACAGCCTCCCCAGTGAAGTTGGATCTCTGCCTGACTGCTGGGCGGTTGCTCGCGGTCGACGCCCGTGTTCCTGGACTCGACTATTTTTTTTTGTTTTTTTTTGTTTAATGTTGCAGATAGATTCGCATCAACACTCGTCGCCACTGTTAGATCCGTGGTTCAGTGGATAAATAATTACATGGATGCTGTACATAAACAAATAACAGGTCTTTACTGCAGGAGGGCAATCTCTAGACTGGAGTACAGAGGCATGCGCACAGCTTATATACCGGTGTGGTTACTGCCGGTACTACAGTATACAGGAGCTGTAAAAAGCAGTTCTGACTTAAAGCACATACACTACACTCTCCTTCACTGATGCACTTTCATTCTCTCCTTCACAGATGCATTGTTTCATTCTCTCCTTCACAGATGCACTCTTTCATTCTCTCCTTCACAGATGCACTCTTTCATTCTCTCCTTCACAGATGCACTCTTTCATTCTCTCCTTCAGCGATGCATTCTTTCATTCTCTCCTTCACAGATGCATTGTTTCATTCTCTCCTTCACAGATGCATTGTTCCATTCTCTCCTTCACAGATGCATTGTTTCATTCTCTCCTTCACAGATGCATTGTTTCATTCTCTCCTTCACAGATGCATTGTTTCATTCTCTCCTTCACAGATGCATTGTTTCATTCTCTCCTTCACAGATGCATTGTTTCATTCTCTCCTTCACAGATGCATTGTTTCATTCTCTCCTTCACAGATGCATTCTTTCATTCTCTCCTTCACAGATGCATTCTTTCATTCTCTCCTTCACAGATGCATTGTTCCATTCTCTCCTTCACAGATGCATTGTTTCATTCTCTCCTTCACAGATGCATTGTTTCATTCTCTCCTTCACAGATGCACTCTTTCATTCATCCTTCAGCGATGCACTCTTTCCTTCTCTCCTTCATGGACTTTTTTCATTCTCTCCATCACAGATGCATTCTTTCATTCTCTCCTTCACAGACGCTTTCTTTCATTCTCTCCTTCACAGATACTCTTTCATTCTCTCCTTCACAGATGCTCTCTTTCATTTCCTCGTTCACAGATGCACCCTTTCATCTTGAGTATTGTGTGCAGTTTTGGTCACCTTATCTGAGGAAGGATGTTCTTGCCATGGATGGAGTGCAGCGAAGATTCACCAGACTGATGCCTGGGATGGCAGGAATGACGTATGAGGAGAGATTGGGTCGATTGGGCTTATACTCGCTGGAGTTTAGAAGAATCAAAGAGGATCTCATTGAAACTTATATAATTCTAACAGGACTAGACAGACTAGATGCTGGAAGGATGTTCCTGATGGCCGGGGAGTCCAGAACCAGGGGTCACAGTCTAAAGATAAGGGGTAAGCCATTTAGGACTGAGATGAGGAGGAATTTCTTCTCCCAGAGAGTGGTGAACCTGTGGAATTCTCTACCACAGAAGGCAGTGGAGGCCAATTCATTAAATATATTCAAGAAGGAGTTAGATATATTTCGTAAGGCTAAAGGGATCAAGGGATATGGGGAGAAGGCAGGGACAGGGCACTGAATGTGGATGATCAGCCATGATCTCATTGAATGGCGGAGCAGGCTCGAGGGTCCGAATGGCCTACTCCTGCTCCTATCTTCTATGTTTCTATGTTTCATTCTCTCCTTCACAGAGGCACTCATTAAATCACTCCTTCACAGGTGCATTCCTCCCTTCTCTCCTTCACAGATGCATTCTTTCTTTCTCTCCTTCACAGATGCACTCTTTCTTTCTCTCCTTCACAGATGCACTCTTTCATTCTCTCCTTCACAGATGCATTCTTTCTTTCTCTCCTTCACAGATGCATTCTTTCTTTCTCTCCTTCACAGATGCACTCTTTCTTTCTCTCCTTCACAGATGCACTCTTTCATTCTCTCCTTCACAGATGCACTCTTTCAGTCCTAAATGTCCGACCCCTTATCCTTAGACTCCTGGTTCTGGACTCCCCGACCATCGGGAACATCCTTCCAGCATCTAGTCTGTCCAGGCCTGACAGAATTTTATAAGTTTCAATGAGATCCCCTCTCAATCTTCTAAACTCCAGTGAGTATAAGCCCAATCGACACAATCTCTCCTCACACGTCATTCCTGCCATCCCAGGTATCAGCCTGGTGAATCTTCGCTGCACTCCCTCCATGGCAAGAACGTCCTTCCTCAGATAAGGCGACCAAAACTGCACACAATACT
Organism: Somniosus microcephalus; assembly: GCF_052327205.1. Taxonomy (NCBI): domain Eukaryota; kingdom Metazoa; phylum Chordata; class Chondrichthyes; order Squaliformes; family Somniosidae; genus Somniosus; species Somniosus microcephalus. The sequence continues at coordinate 117,952,044 of NC_140989.1, forward strand.
CAAGGTGCAGTCTCACCAAGGCCCTGTACAACTGTAGCAAGACATCCTTGTTCCTGTACTCGAACCCTCTTGCTACGAAGGCCAACATACCATTTGCCTTCTTAACCGCCTGCTGCACCTGCATGCTTACCTTCAGCGACTGGTGCACAAGAACACCCAGGTCTCTTTGCACTTCCCCTTCTCCCAATCTATTGCCATTCAAATAATAATGGCCCAGAACTTGGTGTCGGGGGCTTGCCGTGCGTGCAAGCCCCCGATGTGCACTTACCCGGCACGCCGACATCTGAAACCTGGCCCGCAGTGGATTTCCTGTCAGTGGCCCAGTTCTGATGTCGGCGCGCTGTGCTAACCTGACCCAGCGGCGTAGTTAGTGCGATGTGCCGGCTGAGATCAGGTGAGCACTGTTCAGCTAATCAGGGGAGGGGAAACTTCATTCATATGTTTGAGAGTAAGAACTGTCAAACTCATGAGAAGTACTGCACCCCAAAACACGACTTAAACTTTAAATAAAATTTAAAAAAAAATCCCAATCATTAAATTAAGTATAAATAAGTTAAAAAAATAATTTAAACAATATTTAAAAAAAAAAAAAATTTTTTAATAAAAAGGGTCTAAAACTAAACTTACCTTATTGTAGATTCTTTAAAATAATAAACCTGTGGAAAAAAAATTCTAAATTGCACTAAAACACCACTTACCTGTAAAAATAAATACTTACGTGTGCTTTTAACAAGCGTAAAGACCGGAGGCCTTTACACATGCGCAAATCCCCCAAAACAGAGGAAATCCAAGACGCACGCGCTGCCCCCTACAGCGCACGCGCTAGCTGTTGTGTCCGTGTGTTAATAGAGACACTGAAGACAGGAGTTGGTTTCACAGGTGTTTACTGAACAAAGTCTGGAGGGGAACTAACTGATACAACACATTATACAGGCTTATATAGCCCGAGTGGCCATTACCGGCATTACAGTACACAGGTGGCTCTTAAAGGCACATACACTACAATTCCTCCCCTTTTAGCCAACCAGTACATAATATTTTAAGTAATCATTAATTATATGTTACAAGAAAAATAATCTACACATTGCTGCAGTTAATCAATTATAAGTCAGTCTCCCTGGAGGCTTCCTGACTCGGTCCGGATAACGTCTCGGTGGTGTAGTAGTTTCTGGTGGTGTTGTAGGTTCTTTTGGCAAGGCTGATTCGGCTTGAATGCCAGTGTCGGGTTCATTGGGTTCCAATATCACCGGATCGGAGGTAGATACTATGGGTATCTCTACTTCATCATTAGGCGTATAGAGTTGTGGTGTAGGTTGTCCCTTTTCGGATGACTCTATGATTTGGTCAGCATGGCGCCTTATTATGCTTTCTCCAATGTCCACGGTATACATCAGCGGTCCTAGTCGTGTGCAGATAGTTCCAGGCTGCCATTTCTCGGTACGGTAGTCCCGGGCCAAAACTTGTTGACCTATCTGGAAGGTTCTAGTTGGCCTTTCATTCATGCCTTGAAATTGCCGGTTCTCCACGTCCCTTCTGATGTTTGGCTTGATCAAATCCAGCCGGCATCTTAGGCTTCTATTGAAGAACATCATGGCGGGAGTTTGGTTTGTAACCATATGTGCTGCATTCCTGTATGCAAACAAGAAGTTATCCACCTTATGCTGAAGTTTTATGTCTTCATTACCCATGGCCTTTATGGCCTTCTTGAAGGTCTGGACAAACCTTTCAGCCAATCCATTGGTGGTGGGATGGTATGGGGCGGACGTGTAGTGCTTAACCCCATTGTTTTTTTAAGAACTTCCTGAATTCTTCGGACACAAATTGCGGTCCATTATCAGAACAGATCTGTTCAGGCAATTCCTGGCAAATATGGTCCTTAATACTGTGATGGTTTTTTCCGTGGTGGTGGTGGACATCTTTATTACCTTCGGCCACTAGGAGTGTGCATCATCCGCGATTAAGAACATTGAGTCCATAAATGGACCAGCAAAGTCGATGTGTACCCTTTGCCAGGGAGATGAGGGCCACTCCCATGGATGTAGAGGGGTTTGTGGTGGAGCGTTTTGGACCTTCTGGCATCCTAGGCAGCTCTTGGTCATTTCTTCGATGTCTCCATCGATACCTGGCCACCATACAAACGCCCTGGCTAGGTTCTTCACTTTCACTCCACCCAGATGCCCCTCGTGAAGCTCCTTTAGCACTTTATCCTGGAGTTTGGGTGGAATCACCACTCTGGATCCACACATCAAGGTTCCTCGGCACACTGACAGCTGTTCTCTTCTTTGCGAGAATGCTGGCCACAGTGGTTCGCCATGTGCTGGCCATCCCTTCACTGTTAAATCGTAGACTCGTGAGAGAGTCGGGTCATTTCTAGCTTCCCTTTCAATGGCAGAATTTGTTACTGGTAGACATTCCACTATGGTAGAGTGGAAAATCTCTACTGGGTCTACGGTAGGTGCCTCTTCAACCGTTGGCAACGGTAGGCGCGATAAACCGTCAGCATTGCCATGCTGTTTTGATCCTTTGTATTCTATGTTATATTGGTGTGCCCCTAGAAAAAGGGACCACCTCTGTAGCCTTTGCGCTGTCATAATGGGAACACCCTTTTTAGGGTTGAATATGGAGATGAGGGGTTGATGGTCAGTCAACAAGGTAAATTTTTGTCCGTGTAGGTAATGGTTGAATTTCTTCACTCCCCATACCAGGCTGAGTGCTTCCCTGTCGATTTGGGCATAGTTACGCTCAGCTGAGTTCAATGAGCGTGACGCAAAAGCTATCGGCCGTTCCGAGCCATCAGGGAATTTATGTGATAATACCGCTCCTACGCCGTAAGGGGATGCATCGCACGCCAGTCTGATTGGCAGTGATGGGTTGTAATGAGCCAAAACTTCTTTGGATGTGATTAAGTCTTTGCATTTATGGAAGGCACGTTTACAGTCTTCGCTCCATTTCCAAATTACTCCTGTTTGTAGCAGTTCATTAAGAGGGTGCAGAAGAGTTGATAAGTTCGGTAAAAATTTATGATAGTAATTTATTAATCCCAGGAACGACCTTAATTGTGAAACATTTTCAGGTGCTGGGGCTTTTATGACCGCTTCAATTTTTTCAGGTGACTTATGCAACCCTTCCTTATTAATTATGTGGCCACAATATGATATTTGATTCTGGAAAAATTTGCACTTGGGGCGATTTGCTCGTAGGCCCCGTTCTCTCAGCCTAGTGAGCACCTGCTCCAAATTGGCAAGGTGCTTGTTGTCATTTTCTCCTGTTACAAGGATGTCGTCTAGGTAGCATTGAGCCCCCGGAATCCCTTGGAGGACTTGCTCCATAGCTCTTTGCCAGATAGCTGGAGCGGATGCTACTCCGAAAACCAGTCGATTGTACTGGTACAGGCCTTTGTGTGTATTTATCGTGAGATACTTTTTAGAGGCCTCTTCAATCTCCATCTGTAGATATGCCTGTGCCAAGTCAATTTTGGTGAAACATTTCCCTCCGGATAGTGAGGCGAAAATATCTTCTATCCTCGGAAGAGGATACTGTACCGTGTGAAGGACCGGGTTTACAGTCACCTTGAAGTCTCCACAGATGCGAATTTTTCTCTGTTCTTCAGATTTATCATTATTCAACGTTTTCTTCATGACTGGGACGATGGGTGTTGCCCACTCGCTCCAATCTATTTTGGATAATACGCCTGCCTTTTCCAAATTCTCCAGCTCTGCCTCGACTGCTGGACGAATTGCGTTTGGCACCGGTCTTGCCTTAAAAAACTTGGGAATTGCCGCATCTTCCACTTTTATTGAGGCGGTGATGCCTTTCAAGGTTCCTAGTTTCTCTTGAAACATTTCTTTGGCGTTGACCAAGATGTCTTTTAATCGTTCAGGTATGATGTCATCATCATTTTTTTCCTTACTGGTCACCGTCAGTGCCTGAATGGAGTGCCAGTCTAAACGTATTTTCCTGATCCATTCACGTCCCAACAGCGGTGGACCACCATCTTGTAGAACCTATAAATACAACTTTTGTATTTCCTTGTCGTTGTGTACAACAGGCACCCTTATTTTTCCTTTGGTGTATACTTTCTGCCCCGTATATGTTTTCAAGATAATGGATGTGTCTTTTAAAGGTCTATGCGGAAATAGCCACTCGTAATCCCGTCGATTTATGACGGTCAGAGCTGATCCTGTATCTAGCTCCATTTTAACTGGGGACCCTGCTATCATGAGGGTAACCCAAATGGTCTGGTAATTTTCTTTGGCAATTACATTATGTAATTTGAGACAGCTTAGTCTCTTGTTTTCGGAGTCGCTATCGCTCTCCTGGTCTTCGGAGCTACTGTCCGTCATCATTTGTACCTTTCTGTACTTTTCTTTATTGATTTTTTTTTTCCTGTCCATGGATTTTATTTGTCCAGATCGGCATAACCGTGCAATGTGTCCAATCTTTCCGCATTGCCTGCATGCTTTGTCCTTGAACCAGCAGTCCCTCTGGTCATGGGTGGATCTGCCGCAGTGATAACATCTCTCGAAACCCTGTGTCATTTCATGGGTGCCGAAGTCCTGTGCCTTTTGTTGTATCTCTGCAGCTCCTCTTGCGGCTGCTTCGTATGATACAGCCATACCGAAAGCCTTGTCCAGTATTAAATCTTTCTCAGAAAGCAGCCTTTTCTGTGTTCCTTCACTTAGGAGACCGCAGACGAATTTGTCTCGAAGATAATCTGCTAGCCCTGCCCTGAATTGGCAGTGCTTTGATAGCTTTCTTAATTCGGTGAGGTAATCAGCGTTACTTTCATCCTTGTGTTGATTCCTCTTGAAGAATTTGAATCGTTCCGCTATCAGCAGCGGTGTTGGGTTTAAGTGGTCCTGTAGGGTATCAACAATTTCTTTAAAATTCTTGTCCTTTGGTTTGGCTGGAGTGATTAAATTTCGTAACAGCCCGTATGTCTTTGTGCCCATTAGATTTAGAAGTACTGACGCTTTTTTTTCATTTTCTATTCCATTTGCGGTGCAATATACCTCCACTCTTTCTACATATGTGGTCCAATCCTCTATATCGTTATCAAAAGCATCAATATTGCCAGCCTTAGGCATCCTGGAAAAAAAAATGGCGCTTCCCGCGCTTCTCTTTCTT